>NW_027508920.1:4455000-5112500 GCF_051911475.1 Siphateles boraxobius | reverse complement strand
CCTCCTGTTCAGAACCCCAGGCAGATAGTAGCATTACAAAAGTAGCCCACTCAATACACCAGAAATTATGACAAATATTATTATAAAGTGTACTCAACCAAATGTTCATCTTCACAGGACGATGGGACATTTTTATGTGGAGTAGCCTAAAGAATCAAAGTTTATATCTAAGTATAAACGAACATTCTTAACTCCAAACAGCCCTGTTCTGTCAACACTTCATTGGCTCCCTATTAAACATTGTATACATTTTAAAATATTTTTGATTACTTGCAAAGCACTAAATTGTTTAGCTCCCCAGTACTTGAGCAAGCTCTTAACGAATTATAGTCCTTCACGTCTATTGCAATCTCATAATTCCGCCCAGTTGATGATAGCTAGAATATCAAAATTGACTGCTGGCGGGAGATCCTTTTCCTATTTAGCACCTAAACTTTGGAACAGTCTTCCTAACATTGTCTGGGAAGCAGACACACTCTGTCAGTTTAACCCTCTGGGGTCGGCGGTATAGCCGGCGACACCAGCTCACTTTTTTCCTTATCAGTGCAAAAGAGACTCAAATTACTCTGTTGATTTTGATCTTACATATAAGTGCTGTACATCATTAGAGCATGTTAAGTGTCTATTTTTTTTGTGGGTACTCACAATAAAAACAAAGTGTTGTGCTTTTCGTCAAATTAAAAAAAAATAAACAATGCGCGTTTTGCCTTCTCTCTGTCAGTGAGGTCCATTCTGAAACGCGTCCGAAAAAATGAACTGTAACTCTGTCAATACTTGTCACAGATACGAGAGATTTCTCTTTATGAAGCTGAAATTCTCTTCTTTTAAATGAAGTAATTTATATAAAAAAACAAATATTCTCAGTTTATGTAATCTGTATGATAAGAGAGAGATGTCAATATTTTTCTTTCCAGCTCATTATACCTTACGCGTTAATGTGCCACGCGTTAATGTGCAACGCCCACTTAGAGCGCGCAGTATTCAAACACAAATGATCTAAGGCAAGCCATGCAAACATGCCAACGCCCACCAGCTGGATTATAAAATCATGTTTAGTAAGTTTCTTACTACCGCTGTGAACACAGCGTATCCCTACCCAGAAGTGCTGGTAGTTTCATTTCGAGGAGCAACGGATCCAGCTGATGTAGTAAGTCCTTCATTCTTAAGTGCTTTGTTCTAATCACAATATTGAAGTGTCTATAAACCGCAAAAAGACTGTTTAAATATGAATTGTGTGTCTGTGTGTAGGCTACATGATGAATGAACGGCACAGGCGCGTGCGCTTTGTTTACTACAGTTATACAGCGGGTGTCTGTTCATTCACTCTCGCATCTACATTAGTAAACATGTTATTAAATTTACATGAACACATCCAAACTATATTGCTATAGCCTACTAAGATGAGTAAAAATAGACTGAAATATGTTGAAATAAAATGTCTGTATAAGCAACAAACTGCAAATTAACATGTATATGCAAATATATCATACACAATATGTTACAGACTAAATATGAATGTTTAGACAATATTTAGTGATTATTTTTGGATAATTATAAAGTTTTGACTGTAAAAAAAGACTACTGTCACATTAAATAGGTAAGCTTTTGTTCACCAATTTCTGCTCATGTTAAATATACTATATGATGTTTTGTCATAAAATAAAGTAGGTATATTGAATTACCAACTAAGATGTTATTATAGTGTTTGTTCCAATATTCAAACTAATGAATCCTTACCTTTTTTAATACGTATGATAAAATTTATACTTTTTACAAAGAAAGAATACACTTGAAATATTGTTAAAATTGTAATTGTAACCTATTTGTAATTGGTTACAATTTCTAATTGTAAAATATGTATATATAGATAAATTCTTTTGTCCTTGCATTCTTTGGGATCCTGTGACACATCTGTGTGAGGCTAATTAATATGCAGCTCATTGTGTATGTGGCACATTATCCGGCCTTTGTCTTCTCAGGTGTGAACACGCCTCCACGCATATTGCCTTTCCAATCAAAAGGTGTCTTCTAAAATTTAAATCAATGTATTGTTTTGTGTAAATTATTAGGCAGGATGATTTTCAGATCATTTTGAAGCAAAAACTTTAGGCAACAATGCCCATTTGTCAAAAGTCTTGTGGACACATATTTAGTATGTGTTTTGTGGCCTTATTTCAGACACTTTAAGTTTTAGTTTTTCTCAATAACCATGCATAAACAATATTCTCTCAAAAATACAAACATGTGCATACATGTTGCTCACATTTTACGGTAGCCCCGTTTGTGCTATGTATAGTGAATTTACACCTTTGCCATTAACATGTTTATAAATAACTGAAAAAAGCACAAATGTCAGAGCATGTCAGAACACCTCCAGGACCTAGAAAACCCCTCAGACCCCTGAGGGTTAAATCTAGATTGAAAACATATCTCTTCAACCTGGCATACACATAGAACACTATACATTCCTATTATTCAAATCAGTTAAATGATTATTAGGCTTTATAAATTAGGTTATTTATATAATTATTAATATAATTATATATTTAATTAGCTCATGGCAGCAACGTGATACCTTTTGGCCTGCTGCACATGAGGGCCCTGCAGTGGTGGTTGAAAACCAAGGGCCTTTCCCTGAGTCAAAATCCATTCCGCATGATAAGGGTAATGCGCAGATGCCTTCGTTCCCTATCAATGTGGAAGAAACTTTGGAGAACAGACAATATGTCAGTGGTGTCCTATTTAAATCACCAGGGGGGTCTGAGGTCGCACCCTCTATCCAGACTGGTGCATCAGATCATTTTGTGGTCCCAGGGGAAACTGTTGTCTCTCAGGGCAATGTATGTCCCAGGAGACCAGAATCGGGGGAGGCAGGGGCTGAGGCCCGGGGAATGGTCGATATGCGAGAGGTTCGGTCCAGTGGAAGTGGATCTGTTTGCATCTCGAGAGACAACTCTGTCCTCTGTGGTTTTCTCTCACGCATCCAGTCCCCCTGGGGTTGGATGCCATGGTGCAGATGTGGCTGAGGCTATGTCTGTATGTCTTTCATAGTTCTGGAGAGAGTCCGTCACGACAGGGTCAGGTTACTCCTGGTAGCCCGGTTGTGGCCGGCCCAAGTATGGTTCTCAGACATGATGTCACATCTGGCAGGCCCCCCATGGGAGATTCCTATCAGGAGGGATCTGCTTTCGCAGGCAGAGGGCTCAATATTCTACCCTCGCCCAGAGCTGTGGAACCTATGGGTCTGACCACCAAAAAGCTGTACAACCTAAAGTGGAATGTTTTCTCCACTTGGTGTAGAGAGCGCGGCATGGACCCTGTTAACTGTCCGGAGGCTTCAGTGCAGGAGTTCCTCCAAGACCACTTCTCTGCTGGTCTTACCCCATCCACACTCAAGGTGTACGTGGCTGCCATTGTGGCTTTCCACACTCCACTGAGTGATGGGCCTCTGGGAAGACATCAGCTGGTCGTACGTTTTCTCAATGGGGCCTGGAGAATGAGACCTGTGACTCGGACCAGAGTTCCCACATGGGACCTGGCAGTGGTTCTCGAAGGGCTGGTTGAGCCCCCCTTCGAACCTCTGGAGTCGGCTGAGGCCGAGAACCTGTCACTTAAGGTGGTATTTCTCCTTGCCATTACCTCTCTTAAGAGGTTAGGAGATCTCCAGGTGCTCTCCATATCTCCACAGTGCCTGGAGTTTGCTCCTGGGAGAATTAAGGCCATCTTGCACCCCTGACCGGGCTATGTCCCTAAGGTGCCCTCTAATATGGCAGAGCACTTAACAGGGGCACCTATTCATGAGATACAGTATGTGATGTGGCTGTCTGGGCCACTCCGCCCACATTCATGAGTTTTTATAGTCTGGACCTCCCCTCTACACCCGGTGCACGAGTGCTTTGTTCTAGTTGTGCCTAAGACAGCTTCACTCTGGGACAGACAGGTTTCGTTATGGAAAAGTAGGTATATATATATATATATATATATATATATATATATATATATATATATATATATATATATATATATATATATATTTATTTATTTATTTATATATATAGCCGCTCTGGAGAAAACCGTGATGTAATCATCCAGCTCAGTTCAGTTCTTATATAATGGTGTCAATGCAGGCAGATCAATATTATTGTTGAATATTAAATTAAATGTTAAATATAATGTCCCCAAATAGGTATTGCTACTTTTTATGTCAAATCATCTCAACTCAACTCATTGTCATGTAAATGAATGGCCCTAATGCATTAAACGTTTTCTGTTTTCAGTTAAAAACAGTGTTGTGTAAACAGTCCCTAAATTAATAACTAATGATTTATACAACGGAAATCAATCAACACTGAACTTATTTAAATCTGACAATGACTTTCTTCTTGAGCTGCTGTACAGCAAAAAACAATCTTTTTTGCATTAATTTCCTGTTATTTTTGTAAAACTGCTTTGAAACAGTAAAAGCAGAAACTGCTTCTTTTTTTCTTTTTCTTTTTTTTAAAGCGCTATATAAATAAAGGTTACTTTACTTGACTTGACTTGTGTTAGCAATGGTTACCAAAAAAAAGAAAGACGTGCAGCCATCTCTTTGCATCAAAATGGCTTCAGGTGCAAAGAAATTCCTGCAAAGAATATTGCACCTAAACAAACCATTTACCAGATAATCAAGAACTTTAAGGAAAGAGGTTCAACTGTAGTGAATGCGGCTTCCGGATGTCCCAGAGCAGGGATGGGCAATTTCAGTCCAGGAAGCCACTGTCCTGCAGAGTTTAGCTCTAACCATTATCAAACACACCTGAATCAGCTAATCAATGTCTTTAGGATAAAGCTACAGACAGGTGAGTTTTATAAGGGTTAGAGCTAAACTCTGAAGGATAGTGGCCCTCCAGGACCAAAGGTGCCCATCCCTGTCCCAGAGTGTCCAGTAGTGATGGGAAGTTCGGATCATTTTACTGACTCTCTCGTTCGATCTCGTTCATCAAAATGAGCGAATCTTTTTTCAGGTCATTTCGTTCATTTAAGGGGGTTTAAATGTCATACTTTTAACAGGAAAATTCCCCAAACACATCCATCTATCTATACAATCTTGATCATATTCTGAATTAAGAAATCATTATAATACAGTAAAAAATTATTTACAGGGAACATAAATAATTACTTTACCTTCCAAGTCTTTCGTTAATTTGTCACGTGACAGATGCATGAACATTCATGAACGACTCATCACAAGTATCCAGCAAGCATCCCAAGACTACTTCTGAGAGTTAGCTACGGAATCGTGTCATCAGCAGTGTAGAACTTGTTCAGTATTGGCAGCAGGTGGACAATAGCCTGGCGTCAAGAAGGGCAGCAATATAACCACTTCTCTCTAAGAACACCATCAAGCACAGACAGAAATTTTGCAGGAAGTCAAAGGATTGGACTGCAATAGACTGCTGCAAAGTTATTTTCTTTGATTAAGCCCCCTTTCGCCTGTTTTGGGACATCTGGAAAATCTATTTTTTGGAGAAGAAATGGGGAACACTACCCATGAGACCTGTGTTGTGCCAACAGTAAAGCATCCTGAGACCATCCATGTGTGAGGTTGCTTTTCATCCAATGGAGTGGGCTCTCTCACAAATGCAGTGTTTGTGTGCTTTTGCAGACCAGCAGTGTGTTCACCTCCTCACAATGTGTGAGAATCAAATCATGCTCTCTAGAAAAAGACAAATGCATAAGTTATGCATTGTTAGCAATTGACTGTTTTTAATATTTTTTTTTATATATATTTCCCAGTGGTACCTAAATGGTGTCTCCAGTTCATGGAGGCTTCTAGCCAATGAAATGGTCAGTGCATTAAAGCTATATATTTATTATGTGCATTCTCAGGCCACTAAAATTGTCAGGGTTGGATGGTGGTGAAAGTAGCAAGGAAATTGCAGAGTTGATGGGTTTTTATTTAATAAAAAACAAGAAAAATACACAAACAAAAACTACCCTGAGGGGGAAACCAAGAGACTTGACTTGACCTAACTTAACTTTTTGACTTTGACTTTGACTTTGACACAAGAGATAACATTAAACAATGATCCATCAGAGGACTGAAAACACAGGGAGAATAAATAGGGAGCAAACAAGGCAGGTAACCAGGGAGGACAGCTGGGGCAAATTAACCAATGATCAAGTAACAAGTTGGGCGGGGCTAGACAATGGACAGGAGAGCACATGGCACAAGGAAACACATGACAAGTCATGTGCTCACAACAAACGAGACATGAACAAGCAGCTAATGAGAACTCATAAGCCACGTGTTCACACAAAACATGACAACATGAAAAGCACACAGCTAGTGAAAAACACAAGCTGTGTGCAATACAGTACGAGACAAAACATGACATGAAAGCACGCGACCTATGTACACGAACCGCGTGCTACACAAAACAGAAGAGCATACGGCCTGAGTGAACTCAAAACCGCACGCTCACATGACAAGACAGAGCAGATGAGAACGAGCGTAAGTTCATCCTGTGCGCCCATAACAGAGGACATACATGTGGAGCATAAATGTCCGAATCCCCGACACAGAACCGAAACCAAACTAGACAGATGTGCCGGGATCCAAACACCACGCCCCGCACATGTAAAAAGGCATACAGAAAAGAGACCGCTCGGCTCGAGAATGCTCGAAGCCGTGTGCCCACACAAAGACATGACAAAACAGGAGTGTCAGAGCTCTGTCACAAAACCAAGAAATAAACTAAACAGAAGTGAAAGAACCCTGACAAAAATACTGTTAAATATATTTTACATGCATTTTCTCTGATTCAAACTCATGACCTTGACGTTGCTAAAAAAACATTCTTTACTGACGAAATTGCCTTTGAAACAAATAAGAAATTTCGTCAATAAAATTACCCATGAAAAGGGGAGACCTATCACTCAAATGCATGTTTAATTATCCTTACAGAGTCTGAATCACTCAAGTAAGTGCTGTAACAGTATCTGAAGATAATCTTCACAGAGCAAGATCAAAGACTGCAAAGACCTTTCTCTATCTATTCCACTGACAACAAACATAAATTAAAGCCATGTAAAGTGAATTAACGCCATCTGTAGGGACCCATAAGAAGAACAGCAAGTATGTGTGCGTGTGCAGGTTTGACTATACTTGTGAGGTCCAAAATGTCCTCACTATTATAACAAATGTCCTTACTAATATAGTGAAACTTGTTGAACACTGATTAGTAAGCCAGCATGTGTGCGTGCGTGTGTGTGTGTGTGTGTGTGTGTGTGTGTGTTGGAACACAGCTATTGTCCACAACATTACAAACATATTTGTGTTTACATATTTATGTAAGTGGCACAAAATGCAGTAAAATCATGCCAAAACACTGAAGATGCTAAATTGCGAAGATATAACGGTGTTCCCATGGCAAAAAAAAAAAAGGGAAACAGGGAGTCTCACATCATCTATCAACATGTGATTTACTTCAGATTGGACACATATGTTTGGCTTTCTGGGCTGATCACACTGATGTTGCTAGTGCGTGTAACGGTTGTAATGCCACCAAATGGCAAGGAAGTAGGGCCTTTTTAACAAATTGTGAAATATCCCTTTTTCCTCTTTCACTAAATTGCTTCAGATGTTTTTATAATAATGCAATAAAGTACAGATTTCAAATTATTAAGGGATCTTTGATATCTTCAGTATTATCCTTTTTATGTTTAGTTATGTATTTTTGAGGTACCTCTCATGTTTTTTTATTTTCAGGATCTTTTGCACGTTTGTCAAGTCACCTTCATTTATAAAGCACTTTTAACAGTATGGATTGTTTCAAAGCAGCTTTACAGTGTGTAGCGAGGGGGGCGTGGTCCAGCGAGGACTGCAGCAGAGGAATGGGGGCGGAGCCGAGCGGTAAGAAAGTAGGTCAAGTGCAAAATGACGAACACCTGTTTCTGATTGCAGTGATTGGCGTGGGGAGACCGGATAAAAGCCGGGCGGTACGGGAGTTCGGGGAGAGAGAAGGACTGGGAGCTTGTATACGAGTGGACTGAGATACTTCCTGCCTAAAGGACTGTTTATTTTTCCGGACGAGTGCTATAGTTTACCTATGGGGAAGGCGCCCCACGCAACTTTCTTTCCTGTGTGTTTATTTCTTATTAATAAAGTGTACAAGTCCCAGTCACACCGACCCTTGTCTTCTTCCATCCTCACAACACTGAACCTTAAACTTCTCTACACTGGTGCCGAAACCCGGGATGGAAGAAGGAGCCGCCGCCAGATCATCTCTGTCACCACTTGAGGACATCATCTACGCGCTCGCGGGACTCCACCAGGAACAACACCGGGCCCTGCTGGATGTAAAGGAGGAGCAAGAACGGAGGTTCGAGATGCTCCTCAGGGCCCAGCGAGAGGACCGCAAGCTGTTCCAGAGCTGGATAGACCGGGAGGCTCGCCCCCTCAACACCAGCTGCTGCCTCGGCCGTGTCCATTCCGTTACATAAAATGGGGCCTCACAACGACCCGGAGGCATTCCTCCACCTGTTCGAGAAGACGGCCGAGGCTGGGGGCTTGCCCCTGTCGGACTGGCCAGTGCGGCTGATTCCCTTGCTGTCTGGGGAGGCCCAGATCCCCGCACAACAACTGCCAGTCCAAAACCTCCTGGTCTATCAGGACTTCAGGCGCGCCATTCTCCAGCGGGTCGGTCGGACCCCTGAGGAAAGCAGACAGCGGTTCCGGTCATTAGAACTCGGGGAGTCTGGCCGACCTTTCGTTTTCGCGCAGCAGCTCCAGGACGCGTGCCGCAAGTGGCTGATGGCCGGAGGTCGTGACGTCGAGGGAGTGATCGATCAGGTGGTACTGGAGCAGTTTGTGGCGAGGCTGCCCAAGAAGACTGCGCAGTGGGTCCAGTGCCACCGCCCAATGTCTCTGGACCAGGCCATCCAATTGGCGGAGGACCAGCTGGTGGCGTGCCCAGGGGTCAGTGAAACCCTGCCATCATCTTCTCTCTCGTCTTCTTTTTTTTCTCCCTCTGCCTCTTCTCCTCCTATACCTGCTCCCAGGTTTCGAGGAACGGCTGCACCCCGTCCAGCGCCGAGGTGGAGGTCTGGGAGCACTGCGGAGCCCAGTGAAAGTCCGAGGGCGGCTCCGCGGAAATTCGGCTCCCGAACCAACGGCGGTCCAACACCGGCGTTTGCGCTCTCCCCACGCCCACCGCTTGACCCACTTCCCGCCACTGGAGGGGCGGGGAGGTCTGGGCCGGCCTGTTGGCGTAGCGGGGACCCTCGGCTTTTGATCGACCAGTGTCCAGTGATGGAGGTAGGGACACTGGTCAGGGTCCCCGACACACCGCAGGCTGCCCCCGGTCAGGGCGGATTGTACCAAATTCCGGTGAGCATAAAGGGGGGTACGTATCAGGCTTTGGTGGATTCAGGTTGTAACCAAACCTCGATTCTTCATTTCATTTCATTTATTCACTTAGGTGACGCTTTTATCCAAAGCGACTTACAATTGCTAGATATGTCAGAGGTCACACGCCTCTGGAGCAACTAGGGGTTAAGTGTCTTGCTCAGGGACACATTGGTGTCTCACAATGGATTCGAACCCAGGTCTCTCACACCAAAGGCATGTGTCTTATCCACTGCGCCATCACCACCCGATACAACTTATCTTTTATAATAAGGATATGAAAGAGGTCGGTCTGGGTTAAGAGGCTGTCCGTCGATTGTGCGAACCTGATTAAATGCATTTCTCAGCGTTCGATCTCGGGACTGCTTCAGAGGAAAATCATTGCGTTCTGAAAGATCTCTCCTTTCAAGGAGAGACTCCACTCATCAGAGCCTGATGCAATCCAGGGCATTGGATAAGAGCTGCGCGGTTAAGGTGAGGTGTGTGCACGGGGAGGTGATGGAATACCCTTTAATGCCAGTCATTATCCAATTCAGGGGACAAAAGCATAGGGTAGAGGTGGCTGTTAGCCAGCACCTCCGGCATCCGCTGATTTTGGGAACCAATTGGCCAGGGTTTAAAACACTATTGGGGCATTTGTGTGCGGGTGCTTCTGGGACGAAAAGGAAGCGGGGGAAGAAGGCGGTCGCTTAGGTAGGAGAGGCTGTTCCGGGACCGTCGGAGCCTGTTTCAGAGGAACGGAGTGCGATTGAAAGGAGAGATCTTTCAGAACACGATGATTTTCCTCTGGAGCAGTCCCGAGATGAAACGCTGAGAAATGCATTTAATCAGGTCCGCACAATCGACGGACAGCCTCTTAACCCAGACCTACCTCTTTCATATCCTTATTTCGCGATTATAAAAGATAAGTTGTATCGGGTGACCCAAGACACCCAGTTAAAACAAGATACAACTCAGTTGTTAGTTCCAAAAAGCCGCCGGGAAATGCTTTTTCAAGCGGCTCATTGTAACCCGATGGCTGGACATTTAGGTCAGGCAGCTACACTTAATCGCCTAATGACCCGATTTTTTTGGCCGGGCATTCACGAGAATGTGCGCAAGTGGTGCGCCTCTTGTCGTGAATGTCAACTGGTGAATCCGCCATCCAACCCAAAAGCACCTTTGTGCCCACTTCCGTTGATGGAGGTCCCCTTCGAGAGAATTGGTATGGACCTCATCGGGCCTTTAGAGCGATCTGCACGGGGGCATCGCTTTGCATTAGTCTTGGTGGATTATGCAACCAGATACCCAGAAGCAGTGCCACTTCACACTATTTCCGCAAAGAGCGTGGCGAGTGCACTGTTTCAATTAATCTCCCGGGTGGGAATCCCAAAAGAGATTCTCACCGATCAAGGCACGGTGTTTATGTCACGTACGATTCACGAGCTTTACGAATTATTGGGCATTAAATCGATTCGCACCAGCGTCTATCACCCACAAACGGACGGACTGGTGGAACGCTTTAATCGCACGTTAAAATCCATGATTCGAAAGTTCGTTTACGAAGACGCCAAAAATTGGGATAAATGGCTAGTACCCCTCTTGTTCGCTGTACGCGAGTTTCCCCAAGCCTCCACGGGGTTTTCCCCCTTTGAGCTTCTCTATGGGCGTGAGCCCCTCGGGGTTCTGGATGTGCTTAGAGAAACTTGGGAGGATGGACCTTCGAATAGCGAAAATTAAATTCAATATGTCATGGACCTGAGAACAAAACTCCACACTTTGGGGCGGCTCTCTATGGAAAATTTGTTACAGGCCCAGGACACGCAAAGACGGTTGTAGAACAGGGGGACTAGGCTACGAGAATTTGCACCGGGAGATAAAGTACTTGTATTGCTTCCCACGTCCAGTTCTAAATTACTCGCAAAGTGGTAAGGACCCTTTGAGGTTACACGGCGAGTGGGAGATCTCAATTATGAGGTCGTTCGATCAGACAGGAACGGGGCACGTCAAATTTATCACCTTAATCTGCTAAAAAAGTGGAGTGAGGTGGAATCAGTAATGCTGGCATCGGTGGTGAGTGGGGAGGAGGATCTCGTTCCAGAGACGAGCTTAAAATCACAATCTTTCGCTCTGGCACTTGGGGGAGACCATCTCTCGCAGGTTCAGATTACTGATATTCGTAAGTTGCAAGCAGATTTTGCTGACGTGTTTTAAACCCTGCCGGGTCGAACAAATCTCATTCAGCACCACATTGAGACAGATCCGGGCGTAGTAGTATGTAGCCGGCCATACAGGCTGCCTGAACATAAAAAGAAAGTGGTTCAGGAGGAATTAGAGGCTTTGCTGGACATGGGAGTAATAGAAGAATCCAACAGTGAGTGGGCGAGCCCGATAGTTTTAGTGCCTAAAACGGACGGCTCGATCCACTTCTGTGTGGATTATCGCAAGGTGAATGCAGTGTCGAAATTCGACGCGTATCCAATGCCTCGGGTTGATGAGCTACTTGACCGGCTGGGTACTGCTCGTTTTTATTCGACACTGGACTTAACGAAGGGATATTGGCAGATCCCCTTAACTCCAATGTCCAAAGAAAAAACAGCTTTCACAACGCCGTTTGGATTGCACCAATTTGTCACGCTCCCTTTTGGGTTGTTCGGGGCTCCGGCGACCTTCCAGCGCCTGATGGACAAAAATCTCCGGCCGCACGCTGCATATGCCGCTGCTTACTTGGATGACATCATCATCTATAGTAATGACTGGCAGCGTTATATGCAGCACTTGCGGGCTGTCCTCGGGGCGCTGCAGGGGGCTGGACTCACGGCCAACCCAAAGAAGTGTGCAATTGGGCGTGTGGAAGTCAGGTATCTGGGTTTCCACTTGGGTCAAGGGCAGGTGCGTCCCCAAATTGATAAGACGGCAGCAGTTGCGACCTGCCCAAGACCTAAGACCAAAAAGGAGGTTAGACAGTTCCTGGGGCTGGCGGGATATTATAGAAGTTTTGTTCCTAATTATTCGGACCTCGCTAGCCCGCTGACTGATCTAACTAAAAAGGAGGCACCAGATACCGTCCAGTGGACGGAGCAGTATCTAGCGTTACAACCCTTTAAATTTCAGGTGATCCACAGGCCGGGTGTACAGATGGCTGTGGCCGACTTCCTTTCCAGGAGGAGGGGGGGGGCTGCAGTCCTGATGGCTCCCTGGCCTGAGTCGGGCGGTGAGGGTATGTAGCGAGGGGGGCGTGGTCCAGCGAGGTCTGCAGCAGAGGAATGGGGGCGGAGCCGAGCGGTAAGAAAGTAGGTCAAGTGCAAAATGACGAACACCTGTTTCTGATTGCAGTGATTGACGTGGGGAGACCAGATAAAAGCCGGGCGGTACGGGAGTTCAGGGAGAGAGAAGGACTGGGAGCTTGTACACCAGTGGACTGAGATACTTCCTGCCTAAAGGACTGTTTATTTTTCCGGACGAGTGCTATAGTTTACCTATGGTGAAGGGGCCCCGAGCAACTTTTTTTCCTGTGTGTTTATTTCTTATTAATAAAGTGTACAAGTCCCAGTCACACCGACCCTTGTCTTCTTCCATCCTCACAACACTGAACCTTAAACTTCTCTACACAGTGATAATAGAAATTACCGTAACAGATTGTTTAGGCTTTACCACAGCTCTAGGACAAAGTTATTGTCCAGCTAAAGATAGTTTTGATTGATTAACTTCTGTTGTGAAGATCATTAGTTATTAACTTAGGGGCCGCTAACAGGACACCGCTCTAACAGAAAAAAACCCTAATGTGCTCCGGCTGCCCATCTGCACAAAACAGTGCCTGGTGTCTCGAGAATGCACTCCCTGAGATAGGTTCGAAGGTGAAAACGATTATCCGTTTTTTCTGCGCAAACCTCAAAAACACAAACCCTTGAAAACGCAGACGGCGCACACATCTGCATCATGTGTTTAGTCGATAGGTATGCGCATTTGAATATATATGTGTGCAGGCGTGTAGTCCTTCTTCACAAATCAACCCTCAACAAACTACTTGTCTGGCCTTAAAGATTTATAATACATACATTTTTGAAGTGTCTGCGTAGGCACTCAAACCGGAATTATCCCAACAACGTTTTATCTGTACAGAGGTAAAAGGAAGGAGGCCTTCACTAGGGAGAGACTAGTTGACACTTCAGGACTGCGTTGTCTTTGTATCCAGGCGCTGGTCCTTCCTCTGGATACGGCCTGGTTGACTGCGGTAAACCTCTGGATAAACAGAGAGACTAATATTAGCGTAGATGCCATCCTTCTTATGATGTACCAAGTACATCAGGATTTATGGGAAGTGTTCCCGGTTCCGGCTGATCTAAACTATGCAGCCTCACATTGAATTATAGAAGTCTATAATGTGTTATGTGTATGCTAGGCCAAAGAGATGTGTTTTTAGTCTAGATTTGAACTGACAGAGTGTGTCTGCTACCCGGACAATGTTAGGTAGATTATTCCAAAGTTTTGGTGCTAAATAGGAAAAGGATCTACCGCCAGCAGTCGATTTTGATATTCTAGGTATTATCAACTGGCCGGAATTCTGAGATCGCAATACTGCCCTACAAAGGCAAAATACCTTAACTCGCTAGAGTGTGGAACTGAGAAAAATGACTTTAAAGATTTTTAGTTGTCCCGCCAAATTAATTATAGGTAGGACACTGAAAATCGTGCAATTAGATGTTTAAGTAATGAAAATCATCTACATAAAAAAATCTTGAGCTCAAAATTGACTTTTGACCACTATTTTAAAGTTACTGTACTCTGCCTTTGTATTGTCAGCAAAAAGTGAGAAGTCATGCCAAGGAAAATGGCAGTAACTTCCACATTATCAATATTTGGTTTCTGATCACCATTAACAAAATCATTATAGCAACACCTGTATAAAATCTAGTGATCATGGCATTTATTTTTCATGATTTACAATTATAGCCATCTAATTATTGCTATCCTGTGCTTTGGTTGCATTCTGGTGGCCATATTAATAGCCTACATTAGACATGACAAAATACCTCCATAGGGGTAAAGAGTATTTTCAAGTGGTACCGAGTGGCATAAGACTTTCTAAACATGCGTTCAAAATGATCACGATAAAACAGATCCTTCTGCACATTAGACCCGGATACTGGTTTATAGCGGTGGATCTGAAAGACGCATACTTTCGTGTTCGAAGGTGTCATGCTTCTTGTCCGTTTACAAAAAGTAGCCTACGTTGTGCTTTCCCCCTTGAGACTCAGTAGGGAGCGCGTTCTGGACTACCTAGACGACTAATGCATTTATAGCACAACCTTCTGTGTTCAGCTTCTTTTCAGTATGCGATGGTTTCAGCTGTCTGGCATATTATTGTGCTTGTGCACTTTAAAGTCCCACGGATTTATTCCGGACACTGTGATTGTATGTATAACCTGCTTGTAAAAGCTAGTCTGATGTTGTATGCACCAACACTTCTTGCTTCCTTATGTTGTATGCACCGATATACCCTTGTTGCTTCACTCCCTGTGATACATTAGTCCTGCGTCGGCTCGACCGTGTTCAGGGCGGTGCTGAAGGCGCCCGCGAAGTTTTGGCACTCTGCCAGCAAATGCATGATTATTTCAACCAGGTCCGGTATCCGAACGGTGAGGCAGGGCTTTAGTTCTTTGTTGTATTCACCTGCTATGGCATGTGTAACATTTTTCGGTCATCTCTGCATATATCCTTCACGATCGTTATCGCACGTTTGTCGATGCGGGTTGAGACCATACTAAATGTTCTGACCGCATTAGTGCAGGACAAAGCCAAGGACTGATGGCAGCTGTACAAAGTAGCTACACAGGCTACATCGTAATGTAAATTTTAATCGAGAGTAAAACAAAGGCAGACCACCGTATAATCTGGTAGGTAGCATTATTTCGTAGAACGCCGGCACCGTAACTTCATATTGACGCGCGGCTAAACAAAGGCAGAGTACCGTAACGCAAGCGTGAGCATTCCAAAACAAAGCCAAAGAGCCGTAACTGGTGTTACGGTGTTCTGCCTTGGTTTCTCATGGGCTTTTGGAAGTTACGGTTAAGACAACCCATTATTTTCTCGAAAAAACAACGGATTTGACTCAAGATACTTATCCACGTGATAAAGGAGGTCTTGAATGTGCCAAAAATATAAATAACTCATTTTCAACCAAAAACGAAATTACGGTCTTTTGCCTTTGCACGGCAGAATAGACGTGAAGGACTATAATGCGTTAAGAGCTCGCTCAAGTACTGTGGAGCTAAACCATTTAGTGCTTTGTAAGTAATCAGCAATATTTTTAAATTTATATGATGTTTAATAGGGAGCCAATGTAGTGTTGACAGAACCGGGCTGATATGGTCATATTTCCTGGTTCTGGTAAGAACTCTAGCTGCTGCGTTTTGGACCAGCTGTAGTTTCTTTATTATGCGTGCAGGGCAACCACCCATAATAGCCTTACAATAATCTAGCCTTGATGTCATGAACGCATAAACTAATTGTTCTGCATTATTCATTGAGAGCATATGATGTAATTTAGATATATTTTTAAGATGAAAAAATGCAGTTTTACAGATACTAGACATGTGACTTTCAAATGAAAGATTGGTATCAAAGAGCACACCCAGGTTCCTAACCGACAACGAGGACTTGACAGAGCAGCCATCAAGTGTTAAACAGTATTCTACGTTATTACGTGAGGAAGGTTTTTGTCGAACAATTAGAAAATCTCTGTTTTTTCAGAATTAAGTAGTAGGAAATTGCTAGTCATCCAGTTTTTTATATCAGCTATGCATTCTGTTAATTTTCTGAATTGGTAAGTTTCATCAGGGAGTGAAGAAATATAGAGCTGAGTATCATCTGCATAACAGTGAAAACTAATGCCATGCTTCCAAATGATATCTCATAAGAAGGTTAGCATGTACAGAGTTTACAGCAACGGTTTAGTACTGTTAACCCATGTGACAATGAGCTGATGAGTTGTATCAGGTGTGTTTGATTAGGGAGACAAAGAAACAGGTTACGTATGTAACCCTGGTTCCCTGATAGGGAACGAGACGCTGCGTTTGAGACGCGGTGGGGGAACGCTCTGCGTGATTACGTCGTGAAGCACGTGTAAAATCAGTCCAATGGAAGCCCGCTACGACATAGGTGACGTCATAGACCAGGAAACTATAAAGCAACCCTGAAATCAGACTGCGACAGCTTCTGAAAAACCTGAAGCAAGTCGATCAGGGCATGCAGGAAGTATGGCAGGCAAACGCAGCGTCTCGTTCCCTATCAGGGAACCAGGGTTACATACGTAACCTGAGACGTTCCCTTTCAAGGGAACTCGAGCTGCGTTTGAGACGCGGTGGGAACCCTATACCCACTACGCCATAGTGACAAATGCCCGTTCTGTGTGAGGTCCTGCACACACTAAGAAGCAAGCTACCTCGCCCCAGGAGCGGAGAGGTCAAGGTCATAAAACCTGACAAATGTATGCGGAGAGGACCATCCTGCCGCATTACACACGTCAAGAAGGGAAACTTAAGGCCGTAGAGGCCGCCATACTCCGAGTAGAATGGGCCCGCACAGCCATAGGTGAAGGCTGTCCGGCCGCTTCATAAGCCAATGAAATAGCCTCGACTATCCATTTACTCATAACCTGCTTAGATGCAGGGCATCCTCTCTTGAGTGACCCAAAACAAACAAATAGTAGCTCAGATTTACGCCACAGGGCAGCTCTGTGAACGTAGGCATCTAAAGCCCGGACTGGACATAACAGGTTAAGCTGTTCCTGGTCAGGGGTATTAAAGGGTGGAGGATAAATGGCCTGCAGCACTATTGGGCCCCCAACATTCAGTGGGACCTTAGGAAGATAACCCGGCCTGGGGTAGAGAAATGCCTTCACCATACCAGGTGCTAATTCCAGACATGAAGGAGCAACCGACAAAGCATGTAAATCACCAATTCTCTTGATAGATGATATAGCAAGGAGAAATAAAGTCTTTAGAGTGAGGAACTTTTCAGAAACCTCCTCGATGGGCTCGAAGGGAGCAAAAGCCAGACCCTCGAGTACAATGGCCAAGTCCCAAGCCGGTGCTCTAGAGTGCAGAGCAGGTCTCAACCTCAATGTACCACGGAGAAAGCGAGTAATTAAAGGGTTTCTCCCAATAGAAATACCCCCCAGAGGGGTGTGGTAGGCAGATATAGCCGCCACGTAAACCTTAAGGGTGGAAGGAGATAACCTAGCCGAGAAACGGTCTTGCAGAAAATCAAGAACTGAACCAACAGTTAACTGACGTTCAACACACCACGTGGTGAAAAGTTTCCATTTTAGCGCATACAGCCTTCTCGTGGAAGGAGCTCTGGATTGAAGAATGGTTTCTACAACATCGTTCGAAAGACCGGTCTCCCTGAGCCTGGCCCCCTCAGAGGCCAGGCCCACAGTTTCCACAACTCCAGCCGAGGGTGAAATATCGTGCCCCCGGCCAGGGACAGGAGGTCCACCCTGATTGGGATCTCCAAGGGGGAGCCGTCCAGAAGAGACACCAAGTCCGAGAACCAAACTCGGGTCGGCCAAAAATGGGCTACTAGTAGCAGACGAGCCCCTTCTCGGCGAACCCTCTCCAGAACCCCCGGAAGCAAAGATATCGGGGGGAAGGCGTACAGGTGCAGCCTCGGCCACACCTGCACCATAGAATCCAGACCGAGAGGAGCTGGGTGCGTTAGAGAGAACCACATGGGACAATGGGTTGAATCTGATGATGCGAAAAGGTCTACCTGAGCACGACCGAACTTTTCCCACAGGAACTCCACCACTTCTGGGTGAAGTCTCCACTCCCCGGGCCTCAGCCCCTGTCTCGACAGAATATCTGCTCCCACATTCTGATGCCCCGGAATAAATACCGCCTTGAGCGACAATAACTTCCCCTGGGCCCATAGGAGGATCTGATGGGCCAATTTGCAAAGGTGACGTGACCTCAGACCCCCCTGATGGTTGATATAGGAGACCACCGAAGTGTTGTCTGTGCGGACCAACACGTGATGCCCTCTCAGGTCTGGCAGGAAATATTTGAGTGCTCGAAATACCGCCATCAACTCCAAACGATTTATGTGCCAGGAACATTGATGGTCCTGCCACAGACCTTGCGCTGAGCGGCCACTCATGACCGCCCCCCATCCCGTGAGGGAAGCGTGACGCGTCGACAAGGAGCCCCCAACACTGGGCCCTGGGCGAGGAACCAAGGTTTCTTCCACAAGGCCAAGGCATGAAGGCATAGCCGCGTGACTTTGATCTTGCGGAACGGATTTCCCCTCGGAGAAAACCCCTTGGTCCTGAGCCACCACTGCAGGGGTCTCATGTACAGAAGGCCAAAAGTAATAACGTTGGACGCAGCTGCCATGAGACCCAACAGTCTCTGAAACTGTTTCACAGTGAGTGACTGGCCTAGTTTCACATTCTTTGCGGCTGTGAGAATCGCAGAAATACGAGCAGGAGACAGGCGTGCCTGCATTGTGGTCGAATCCCAAATTACACCTAGAAAAGTGGTCCTCTGAGCAGGGAGGAGCACACTCTTTTTGGTGTTTAGCCGCAACCCCAAACTCTTTATGTGGGACAGAACAGCATCTCGATGCTGAACTGCCACCTGCTCTGACTGAGCTAAAATCAACCAATCGTCGATATAATTTAATACACGGATGCCCTGGAGTCTCAACGGAGCCAGAGCTGCATCCACGCATTTTGTAAAAGTGCGGGGAGATAAACCTAGGCCAAATGGAAGAACCCGATATTGGTATGCTTCGCCCCCGAAAGCGAACCTCAGGAACCTCCAGTGATGAGGATGGATAGATACATGGAAGTACGCGTCCTTCAAGTCTATTGTGACAAACCAGTCCTCGGACTGAATATGTGATACAATCTGTTTGAGTGTAAGCATTCTGAACTTGAGTTTCTGAACCCTGCTGTTTAACTGGCGCAGATCTAGAATAGGACGCAGCCCTCCATCCTTCTTTGGAACAATGAAGTAACGGCTGTAAAACCCTGACTCTCTGCTGGGAGGAGAAACCCTTTCTATAGCTCCCTTTCGAAGAAGTGTCAGTACTTCTTGCTCCATTACCAGAGCCTGCTGTGAGTCCACCACCGTGGGGAGGACTCCTTGAAATCTGGGCGGACGAGAACCGAACTGAATTCTGTAACCCTTCTCTATTATGTGCAGGACCCATAGAGAAATATTTGGCAGAAGTTTCCACGCTGCCAGAAATTCCGATAAGGGAACCAGTCTCTCGAGACTGGCCTCTGGATTTGATTGAACAATCATTTCGGCGCCCTGAAGCGGCGAACCGGCAGGGAACAACCGAACCGACCGTTCTACAACCCTCCTCGGAGGATTGCACGGGGACGCTGACACCTCGGCGCCCTGAAGCGGCGAACCGGCAAGGAACAACCGAACTGGCAGCGCTGCGACCCTCCTCAGAGAGTCGCACCCCAGAGGGCGCCGAGGAGAAACGATTTTTTCAAAACCGTCCCTACCCCGGAGGGGACCACCCTTAGAAGCCTGATAGCCTCAGCATCAGGTCTTCTTCTTTGCACTCTATGCCAGTTTAAGGAACATAGATTGGTGAGGAAGAAACCTCTGGAACGCCGCTGAAAGGTTTAGTTTTCTTGAAAGCGGAGCGTCCAGAAGAACAGACATTTTTATCTTTCTTTTTCTTTATTTTTATATCAGAAAAACGTATACATATAAATATATATATATATATATATATATATATATATATATATTATCGAATATATTCTCGAATAGAGTCAATGCTGACATCCTCACATTCATCTATGTCCTTAAATACTTTACCCTCCAGTACTGCCTCATAACATTGATTTATTATTAAAGATGGCTGGTGGGTAACGTCGGGGTTAAAAATGATGACGCCGACTCTGGAGAGAGAAAGCTCGCAAGCGTCTCTATAATCCAAGGCACTGTCATTCCATGATACTTAATACCCATAACATTACTCTAGTTAAGACGTTTGGGTATTAAACACGTAAAATAGAAACCGGTTTATTCCAAAAACCAGTAGTCCCCGACGAGGAGGCTGAGATACAGAGTTTTCCTGATTTTTTAGATACATTTCATCTAATAAACTCTTTTTATTTTCACTCTCATAACGTACAGCTGTCCAGTAAATATTTAACTAGCAACAGCATTAGAAAAACCTCCTTTAAAAAGCTCATCTTTACTCAACAGAGTTATGAGCTGCCCATTTATTGAAAAATCAAACATCTGCCTTTTTCTTAATACTTTTATTTGTTTTGTTCACTTTTACTTAACAAAACACTAACGATACCAATTCCTCGGAACTGGAAATCGCAGCACACTGGATCTGCAGGTGAAAGCTAAGATAGGGCGGAGCCCGTCCCAACCCACGCTGTCAGATCCGTTTGCGAACCCCAAAATGCGAGTCGCCGCCGTGTCTAGGCAACAGCGGGACCCGCGCGGGTAGCGCGAACCGAACCATTCTCCTCAAAGAACGATCGGCGAGCGCGGAGCGTCTTCATAGATAGACTCATACAATGCACACAATCAGCCCCCTCGAGGACTGACTGGGCATGCTCCACTCCCAAACAAGCAACACAAAGCTGATGTGTGTCCCCACCCGTAATATAACGAGGGCAGGGAACAACACACCGTCTATAATCTTGCTTGCTCGCCATAATAATGATAGATTGGGCTTGACAGACAACAATAAATAGACAAGGACAGATATACAGAGAGCGCTTGCTGAAGGTACAGAAGCTTTCGCGGTCTGATTTCAGGGTTGCTTTATAGTTTCCTGGTCTATGACGTCACCTATGTTGTAGCGGGCTTCCATTGGACTGATTTTACACGTGCTTCACGACGTAATCACGCAGAGCGTTCCCCCACCGCGTCTCAAACACAGCTTGAGTTCCCTTGAAAGGGAACGTGCAGTGTTGGGGGTACTCCAGGAGCAGGGTTGGGAACCACTGTGGTAGACCATACAGAACTTTTGATAAGACATCTCTTCATTTACTGCTACAAACTGATAACGGTCAGATAAGTATGATTTAAACCATGCTAGTGCAATTCCACTAATGCCAACATAATTTTCGAGTCTAGAAAATTAAAAGAATGTTGTGGTCAATAGTGTCAAATGCAGCACTGAGATCGAGTAACACTAATAGGGAGATACAACCACAATCGGATGATAAGAGCAAATCATTTGTGACTCTAATGAGAGCTGTTTCAGTACCATGGTATGGTCTGAATCCTGATTGAAAATCCTCGCAGATATCATTTCTTTCTAAAAAGGAACATAGTTGTGAAGATACTGCCTTTTCTAGTATCTTTGACATAAAAGGTAGATTCGAGATCTGCCTGTAATTGACTAATTCTGTAGGATCAAGTTGCGTTTTTTATCAAACGGTTTAATCATAACCAGCTGAAAAGTTTTTGGTACGTATCCTAATGACAAAGATGAATTAACGATATTAACCCTCTGGAAAACTAAAACTAATCTTAAAAACTATTAATGATAGAGAGGTACGGTCTTTTTTGCCGTCTTCCTCAGATTCCGCTGAAAACAGTGGTAACTTACCCGGTTTGTATATATACACACTTCCTTGCGCAATACCACTACGTAAAAGCCCAATGAAATCGATGTTGTTTGGCAGATTCCACGAGCAACAACCAATGGAAAAATTGCCAATGGAGGAATATTTTTCTTACTCAATCAGAGGAAGGTTACCATGACGTATTCTAGCAAATCAGAAGACTATGTAGCCTTGCAAGGGGTGGTACTATATATTAAGGGATATGAAGCAAACACCGTCGAGTGGAGATGGATACAGAGGGACTATTTGTAAATGAAGTAAAAATTTTCATTGTTCTTTACACATTTTATTTAACAATTACACATTTCTGTCAAGCAAAGGCATTGACAAACGTATTTTTTGTTCAAAAACTGTTCACTATTGTTGTGTGATGTGTGATTTTCAGAAATAAATGACAAAAATCTAATTTCCGTTTTTTTAATTATCTAGTTAATTGTACATTTTTCACTCATAATTCCTTTATAAACACATTACATGCATGCTTATGTTAGCGTAGGGTCTTCTGAATCTATAGATACAAACACATAGTGTTACATCTCCATTACATATGGTTTATAAGCCCAAATGTAAAAATAAAGAAAACGGACCAAAAAGGGCTTAGTCCCAAGAGGGTTAAGAAGAGGATCTATGACCTCTGGAAGCCTCTCTTTCAGTAGCTTAGTCGGTATAGGGTCTAACATGCGTGTTGTCGATTTAGATGATTTAACAAGTTTAGAAATTTCTTCCTCTCCTATAGCAATGAATAAATTAAATTTTTCGTCAGGGAGACTACAATGCACTGCATGATGCAATACTGTAGTAGACGGTTGCATAGTTATAATTTTCTCCCTGATATTATCAATCTTGTAAGTAAAGAAGTTCATAAAGTCATTACTGCTGTGCTGGTTGGAAACGTATGGGATTGAAGCTTTATTTTTTGTTAGTTTAGCAACTGTTTCAAATAAATACCTAGGGTTTTTTTCTTCTAATAGGGTTGAAAAATAAGCAGATCTAGCAGCTTTTAAGGCCTCCCTGAACGCAATCGTGCTCTCTTTCTATGAAATACGAAATGCCTCTACTTTTGTTTTCTTCCAGTTGCGCTCCATTTTTTTGGCCGCTCTCTTAAGGGCCTGAGTGTGCTCGTTGTACCATGACGTTGGACTATTTTCTTTAATCTTCTTTAAGCGCAAAGGAGCAACTGTGTCTAAAATGCTGGAAAATATAGAGTTAAAAGTTTCTGTCGCAATATCAAGTTCTTCTAAGCTTGTCAAAGTCATCTCCCAAATCTCCTCTCTCTTGTCAAAGTCATCTTTGCTTGGCAAAGGTTAATTCATGAACATGTAGAGAGGGCTATATAGCACCACCTAGCAAATGGGCATGTTCAGGGAACGTCCTGGTTGCGTATGCAACCCACCGTTCCATGAAGGAGGGAACGGAGGACGTAGTCGACGGTCGACTGAATTGGGATCTCGCTAGATAGCCTATCCTCTTCGAGTACTATTGAACGAGCCAATGTAATTGGCGTGCGTGATTCGCATCACACACTCCACCCCGCGGCGCGGGTATAAATACGGAAGTGGATGCACTCACTAGTTGCTTTTCGCTGAGGAGCCGAGAGTAACCCGGGGTCAGCGGTTGTCCAGAGGTAGTGGCAAGGGGACTACGTCCTCCGTTCCCTCATTCAGGGAACGGTGGGTTGCATACGCAACCAGGACGTTCCCTTTCAGTCGATAACGTCAGACGTAGTCGACGGTCGACTGAATTGGGATAACCTTTGAAAATGCCACTAACGCTGCCACCTTCCAGTGCCTAAACCAAAGCCTCCTTTAAGGCGGGGAAGGACAGGGCTTAGGCCAGGGAAGTCACTGCTGTTCCTACAGGACCACTGGGAAAGCGTTCCCCGTACATTGGAAGGAAGGGACGCTGCGGAAGCCACATCCAACCCAGAGGGAGGTAACGTGGAGAATACACATATGAACTGGGCGGAAACCGGGCAGTCTAACATATGGAATGTCACTGGGGTGGCTCCAGCCTAAAACGGGGGGGAGACACACCGGACAGTGACGGTAGAGAGACTCCGCCGAGAAAAGACAGGGGCTCGCCGCAGGGAGCCGTATCGTGGAAGAATACACATATGGGGTCGCCGTAGGGACCACAGCATATGGACCCAGCCTAACACAGGTTCCACACTGCTTACAAGTGGTAGGCCTAACACCAGACGTTCCGAACGTCCGACGTCGGAGGGGTGTGGAGGAACTCAACAGGGTTCAATTTTAAGGGAACTCAACTGGAGTAGAAAGGCGCACATATCCAGTCCATAGGAGGGGAATGGCGCAGCAAGCCGACACTTGAACCGGGCTCACGGTGATACTGGCTACATGAGAAGGGAGCCCACGGGAAGCAGCGGTTCAACTAGGTGTCGTCCAGCCCCCAACTCTAGAATCTGTTTAGCAAAGCATATCGTCAACGCCCAGGCGGAGCACTTTACACTCATCATAGAGGAGCTCAACACCTAAGTGGACATGTTGCATCTCGGATTGTTACCGAAATGAAGGCAAGCACTAAGTGCAACTTTGCATGGAAACAGCCTTCCCTCTCTGCTGAGTTCCAACCGATATTTGTAGAGCTGGTCTGAGGTCTATGGCTTGCATTCTGTACACGTCCAAGCGAACGGACAGAGAAGCCAGGGCTGGATCTGCCTCCTCCAGGGCAGCGCTTGCAGGCTCAGCACCTGCTCCTATTACGGGAGAGGTAGGAACCTTGGGCACAATCCGAGCCGGTGTCTCAGCTTGAGAGAGTTAGCCGGCCCAGACTCCAGGCACAAAACGTTGACCGAAAGCGAGCAAGTCCCTACCCTCTAGTAGAGACCACGTGAGCAGGAGAGCTGATATAACAGAATTTTTAACTCACTGCCTGCAGTGGCTCAGGGGCGGTCTCTGCAGTGCAGTCGCACCATGGACAAGGCCCAAGAGGATAAAGAGGGACGCAAGGATTTACAAAACCTTGCTCCTCAGGAACCTGACGATCAGAACGTGCGTCTGCACACTTATGCAACACGATGAGCGTCGTTTAAACACCGAGGCAACATAATTTTGAGGGTGAAGGAAAACAGCCTACTCCAACCCATTTTGCAGGAAAGAGAGCACTGAAGTGATCGAAAGCTTTCAGGATCTCCTCTGGAGAAAAGACGCACTCAACGACTAGGTTCCACTTTAAAGGCGTAAGCATGCTACCCATTTCTAGGGGGTGCTCGCAGAAGTGATGGTAACTATCACATGTCCCTGTGATAGCCACCTGAACCTCCGCGTTCAGATGTAAGACCGACCGGAATCTCCAGGGGAAGAACGCGGGTGCCATCGTGCCCAGTCCCTGAAAGAGTTTTCAGGGGAAGTCAGGAAGGCTGTCGATGGGAACCAGGTCTAGTTGGGCCAATACGGGGCAACTATGAAGACCTGTTCCTCTCCTGACTTAGCACGTAGGTGCAAGCGACGGGCGCAAAAAGACAGGAGCATTGCTCAACACAACATGTGAAGATCACTGGGCTTCAGGAGCATTTTCTGCTCAGCACTTGAGTGTGATAAGTTCACTGAGCTTCAGGAGCATTCCTGCTCAACACCTGAGTGTGATAAACTCACTGAGCTTCAGGAGCATTTCTGCTCAACACTTGAGTGCGAAGAACTTCACTGAGCACCAGGAGCATTTCTGCTCAGCACTGCGTGTGATGAATTCACTGAGCTACAGGAGCATTTCTGCTCAACACCTGAGTGTGATGGACTCACTGAGCTACAGGAGCATTGCTGCTCAACACCTGAGTGCGATTAACTTCACTGAGATTCAGGAGCATTTCTGCTCAACATGAAGTGTGATGAATTCACTGACTTGAGCAGGCGCAAGGCGACCATGAGTCGCAGTCGCTTTTAGAAGGCTCACTGGGGTTAAACGCATTTGTGCGGGCCCCTGGGGCAGCTGAGAGCCAGTGTTTGTCCAAGGGTAGTCCGCTCGGTTTGTACAAACACTGGCAGGAAGACGAAACCGGAGGGGCAACTGAGCGGCCCCGGAATGGTCATGACCCAGCTGGACCCAGGGGATGGAGTCTCTACTTGCCCTGGCTATAACTGTCGTGAGGCTCGATGGCGGCACAATTGAGTAAAGCGGGAAGAGTGGAACAAAGCGTCCTCAGAAGCTTCTGACTCCAAGGAGGAGGTGACGGGTGAGTTGTGACATGCAAGGGAAGCTTGCGCAACAGTCGCAATGTCTAACAACTCGAGGCACGAATGCCCGTGTAGTCGAGGGTCGCCCAGGCCCCGTTAAAACACGCCCTTTGTACATGGCCCCTCTGTTGAAGAGGGTTTGGCAGCAGACCGGGATGAACTATAGTCACACAGGGTGAGCTGCTCTGCCACGGTCACCTCGGGACTCGATCATGAAGCTAGCGCTGAAGCGGTCACATATGGAGGAAGCCAATGGCTGCAACTAGCATATACCCCAGGAGCCTCTGAAAGTTCTTTCAGTGGGACCCTTTCTCACTTCAAACACCAGCTGAACACATTCTCATTGGAGAGACGTGTTAGACCGAGTCCATCTCCAAAACTGTAAAAGAGATACTAAGCCCGTGGGCGAGATTACTCTCTTCCAGTTGACCTGAAGACCCAACGAGCTCTGGAGCACTCGAAGGGAAGGACACTGTACTGATACTCCACCCTTACACGCAACCCACAGGATGGCCTGCGTTGTCAAAGGTAGAGATCTGTTTTTAAGCACATGTCTTTCAGGTTGGAGCTGCAGACCAATCTTGGGCCAAGATGGCCACGACCCACCACCTAGTAGCACGAAGAACGAGTTTACAACTGGCCTTCGTACCGGCTGGAGGAGCGGCTATATCAAATCCTTCGCCAGCAGGATAAGATAAGCACGCACAAGTCAGGAGCACTGCTCAACACTCGGTGTGATGAGTATCACTGAATTTTCAGGAGCACGTCTGCTCAACACCTAATGTGATGACTATCACTGACTTGAGCGGGGTAGCCGAGCCTGAGGTGGGGCAGCAAAGTAGAGAGAGTGGTGTTAGTGTGCTGTGCAACACTTACCTGTCTCCACAAGCGGCAGGGGGCACGTGAGAAGGCGGATGACCGGGTCCTCGAACGCACCAAGACTGCCTGCTGGCGACCAAGGGGGAGCTGAGGGGTGTAAGGCTATACAGGGTCACACCCGCCAGACTGGCCCTCTTGGGACCCAGGAACAGATGAAATTGCTCTCTCTTTGAAGTGTGGGTACCGCTTGCTCCGCTTTTTTTTTTTTTTTTTTTTAGGGAGCCAGCGGCGGAACAGACACACACACAAACAAAGGCTCCCCCCGGCCCTCCCCCGGGGGGAGGGAGTGATCGTGCCACTCCAAGAGCATCTCATCCATTCCTGGGCAGCCCGCTCCGGAATGCTTTCGTTGTCGCTTGCCACCTGGCTTGGCAGCGCCTGGAGCGGGCTGGGCGTCTCTACTGCGGCCGGCTCCATGCTGAGGCCTGGGTGGAGGCTGCTGCGGAGGGCCAGCAGGAGCGGCGACCGGGGAACGCCCACGGTGACGAGCAGGCGGAGGAGCTGCCACCGGCGGCGGGTGGAGGCAGCAGCTGGCCACCGGGGCAGGATGTGCCGGATGACCTCCGTCTGCGTTTGAGCGGCAGAGAACTGTTGGATGCAGTTCTCCACCGCGTCGCCGACCAGCCCAACCTGGGAAATTGGGGAGACCAGGAACCGAACCTTGTCCGCATCCGCCATACCAAACAGGCTGAGCCAACGAAGGCGCTACTGGACCACCAAGGTGGACATCGCCAGACCGATCACGCACGCTACGACACTCATGCCCCGGAGGGTGAGGTCGGATGCAGTGCGGTGCTCACCTATGAGCGCAAGGTCTGGATTACCCTCGTGCATGCCATGGGTGCCCTAGCCTGCAGCAACGCCATGGCACGCAAGAGGAAGCGGCTTGCCCACAGGCTTTGTAAGCTCTGCCCGTCGGAACGGACAAAAACTCACAGGCCTTAGGGGGGAGACGAGGATCCCCCCAAAAGGCAGCGGGCGCCGGACACAGGTGCACCTGTGTCGACAGACCGCTCCAATGGAGGGACACCTCGCAACCCTTCACCGTTCCTTCATCAAGGGTAATGAGGGGGAAAAGCTATTCAGGCAGTTTCTGGCAGAGAAAGATGCTGTTCACCACCTGATAAGCTCTCCATGCATTTCGGGAAAGAAAGGCACTGGGGCGGCGAGCTGAGAACCAGCGCGGCCCGCCCCAAGATACCAAACTCCAGATTCCAACCGAGACTGAACGGGACACGGTGGAGGTTCCACTCGAGCCCGGCAGCCTCGGTGGCCCGTTTCAGCATAGCTGATAATTCTGGATCCGGCTCGGGCAACATTGAACTCCCGGAGGGAGACAATGCAGCCGAGTCATCATCTATAGAAGTCAGCTCACCCTCCGATGCTGCAATCGGCGTCCTGTCCTCCAGGGGAGCCCCGAGTGAAACCGCTGGCCCAGCCATTACAGATGGACCAGCAGACAACACAGGAGGCTCCAGTGGTTGCAGTGGAAGGGCGGAGTGAGGAGCCCACAGGGAATGGTTACCGGGCAGGACATCCAACACTATCCTCCGGTCACCCATCCCACACAGCACCCGAGGGTGGGGCATGGTAATGGGGACTCGCTCTCCGCGAACGAAGGCGAGTCTCGCCCTCAACACTGCGACAGTCATGTTCCCACAGTGAAAACATGAGCTGTCCACAAAAGCTGTCTCAGCGTGCTGTAAGCCCAAACACGTGACGCAACAGTTGTGACCATCAGAGAGAGACAGGGAACGACCGCACCCAGAAACGCACGGGCCGAATGACATCTTGAAAAGACGCAAACGCAGCCGTGTTGCTCTTTCAGAAAATAGGACCGTCACCAGTGCCGGAGCACACAGGGGAATGACCGCGGCAACACTGAACAGGGAACTGAAACAGTGAAGCACTCACTTTTCCGCCCTCTAACAAGCCATCAATACACACACAAACATTTAGAAATTTGTTGCTGTTAAAACAGCAGTTGAGAGCTCAAAGCTCGCGATCACCGCTGCACTCGCGCTGTAGAACACCAGCACTGGGAGAGTCTTCCTGAAGAACACCGACACACTCGCTCGTTGTAGACAACAGCACTCTCAGAGACATCAAACGATCGGCTCCGAAGTGAAAGGCAACTAGTGCGTCCATCCACTTCCGTATTTATACCCGCGCCGCGGGGGCGGAGTGTGTGATGCGAATCACGCACGCCAATTACATTGGCTCGTTCAATAGTACTCGAAGAGGATAGGCTCTCTAGCAGATCCCAATTCAGTCGACCGTCGACTACGTCTGATGTTATCGACTGAAAGGAAACTCTGTAGCACTTCCATTTCAGCTACGGTCACCAAGTTTTGTACATATATAGATCTCATCAAGTCGGACAACTTTTACACCACAGACATTAGCTCTGTCCAACAGGAAGTCGGCTATTTTTTTTTTTTTTTTTAATGGCATGCTGTTGAATTTCAAAAACTCCTCCTGTGGATTCTTGCGACTGCTATCAAACATGAATTAATGTTATGAATTAATGTAATGAATTTAATGTTAAATGAAGACAAAACAGAGGTTATTATATTTGGCCATCAAAATAAACCCGCAGAAACTATATTAGATTCAAGTCCTCTAACACTTTACACGAAATCCACAGTCAGAGATTTAGGCTTTTTAATTGACAATAACCTAAAAATGGACAAGCAAATAAATTCTGTAGTCCGGGCTTGTTTTTACAATCTACGTCTACTAGCTAAAATGAAACCATTCTTATGAAATAAAGACTATGAGAGAGTTGTCCACACTTTTATTTTTTAAAGGCTCGACTTTTGTAATTCGCTGTATTGCGGCATCACCGCCGCATCTCTGTCCCAACTGCAATTGGTACAAAATGCGGCGGGGAGGCTCTTAATGAAAATAAAGAAACATGAGTCGATCATAACCGCACTGAAGTCTTTAAATTGGCTTCCAGTACAGTACAGAATAAGATATAACATTTTACTGTTTGTATATAAATCGCTAAATAATCAGGCCCCACCATATTTGGCGAATCTCTTAACTTTGTATACCCCCTCCAGAAAACTACGCTCAGAGAATCAGGAACGACTGATACCGAGAACAAAACGCCTTCATAAGGGTGATCGGGCATTTGTGGTAACAGGGCCGAAACAATGGAATGAGCTGCCGTTGCCTATCAGGTCTGCAAAATCGCTACCGATTTTTAAGCATTTGTGTAAATCACATCTACATTTACATTTTTTAATTTAGCTGACGCTTTTATCCAAAGCGACTTACAATTGCTATATATGTCACAGGTCGCACACCTCTGTAGCAATTAGGGGTTAAGTGTCTTGCTCAGGGACACATTGGTGTCTCACAGTGGATTCGAACCCGGGTCTCTCACACCAAAGGCATGCGTCTTATCCACCGCGCCATCACCACCCCAATAGCTATGTCGTTATCATCTGATGTCGTTAGCTTATAATGAGTAGATGTGATATTTTATATGTGATGTATTAATGGGTTGAGGTATGTCGTTATTTTTATCCTTTATTGGAATCTGTATGTAAAGCACTTTGGTTCAACCTGGGTTTTAACAGTGCTATATAAATAAAACAAACAGAAACAAACAGAAACAGAAACAAACTGTAGGTAAAATCATGCTAAGACACTGAAGATGTTAAATTGGAAAATTATTTTTGATATCTTAAAAGCTGTTGCCATGGCAGTACGATGAAGTAACATAAAAAATTCCTAAGTTTCAAGTTTCATATCTTCTGCATACATTGTGTGATTCATATTAAATGATGCAAATGTTTAACCTTTTTGACTGATCACATTGCTGTAGCTATTGTGGGTCACTGATGTAGCACCACCAACTGGAAGCAGGAGTTAATGATATAGTTAATGATATGATTTCAGATTATAACCTAGATGTGCTGTGTATGACAGAAACCTGGCTAAAACCAGACGATTACATTACTTTAAATGAGTCCACCCCTCATGATTACTGTTATAAACATGAACCTCACCTGAAAGGCAAAGGGGGAGTTGTTGCTGTAATTTATAGTAATATTTTCAAAAGCACTAAAAAATCTAGTTTAAAATATATTTCTTTTGAAGTGTTGGTGCTTAATGTAAAAATATATAATGTAAACGATAAATCAAGTTTGAGAATTCTGCTGGCAACTGTATACAGGCCACCAGGGCACCATAAAGATTTTATCAAAGAATTTGCTGACTTTCTATCAGAATTAGTATTGACAGCAGATAAAGTCCTAATTGTTGGTGATTTTAATATACATGTAGATAATGGAAAAGATGCAATGGGATTGGCATTTAAAGACATTCTTAACTCTATTGGAGTTAGACAACACATGTCAGGACCTACTCATTGTCGTAATCATACTCTAGATCTAATATTATCACATGGAATCAATGTTGATGCTGTTGAAATTCTGCAGCAGAGCGACGACATCTCAGATCATGATCTAGTCTCGTGTAAATTACATTTAGCCAAGGCTGCAAAGCCAACTCCGTGTTACAAGTATGTTACACCTATCACTTCTGCCACTAAAGATTGCTTTATCAATAATCTTCCTAATCAGTTTCATCGTCTCCAGATAGCTTAGAAGAACTTGATATTGCAACAGAAACTTTTAACTCTCTCCTTTCCAGCACTTTAGATACAGTTGCTCCGTTGCGCTTAAAGAAGATTAAAGAAAATAGTCCAACACCGTGGTACAACGAGCACACCCGGGCCCTTAAGAGAGCAGCCAGAAAAATGGAGCGCAACTGGAAGAAAACAAAACTAGAGGTATTTCGGATTTCATGGAAGGAGAGCTCGATTGCTTACAGAGAGGCTTTAAAAGCTGCTAGATCTGCTTATTTTTCAACCCTATGAAAATAAAATAAATATAATCCAAGGTATTTATTTGAAAAAGTGGCTACACTAACGAAAAAGAAAGCTTCAAGCCCAGAAGTTTCCAAGAAACACAGCAGTAATGACTTTATGAACTTCTTCACTTATAAAATTGATAATATTAGGGACAAAATTATAACTATGCAACCGTCTACTCCAGCATCACATCAGGGAGTGCATTATAGTCTACCCGAGGTAAAATTTGATTCATTTGTTGCCATAGGAGAGGAAGAATTTTGCAAACTCGTTAATTCATCTAAATCGACAACATGTATGTTAGACCCTATACCGACTAAACTACTGAAAGAGATGCTTCCAGAAGTCATAGATCCTCTTCTTAACATCAGTAATTCGTCTTTGTCTCTAGGATACGTACCAAAAACCTTTAAGCTGGCTATGATTAAACCGCTTGTTAAAAAAATGCAACTTGATCCTACAGAATTAGTCAATTACAGGCCGATCTCAAATCTACCTTTTCTGTCAAAGATACTAGAAAAGGCAGTATCCTCACAACTGTGTTTCTTTCTTAAAAGAAATGGTATCTGCGAGGATTTCCAGTCAGGATTTAGACCGCACCATAGCACTGAGACAGCTCTCATTAGAGTCACAAATGATTTGCTCTTATCATCCGATCGTGGTTGTATCTCTCTATTAGTGTTACTTGATCTTAGTGCTGCATTTGACACCATTGACCACAACATTCTCTTAAATAGACTAGAAAACTATGTTGGCATTAGTGGAATTGCATTAGCATGGTTTAAATCATATTTATCTGACCGCTACCAGTTTGTAGCAGTAAATGAAGAGATGTCTTATCGATCACAAGTTCAGTATGGCGTACCACAAGGCTCAGTACTAGGACCCCTGCTGTTCACTCTGTACATGCTACCTTTAGGAGATATCATTAGGAAACATGGAATTAGCTTTCACTGTTATGCTGATGATACTCAGCTCTATATTTCTTCCAAACCTAACGAAACTCACCAATTCACAAAATTATCGGAATGCATAGTTGATATCAAAAATTGGATTTCCTACTACTAAATTCTGAAAAAACAGAGATTCTAATTATTGGACAAAAAACTTCCACACGTAATAACCTAGAATACCGTCTAACACTTGATGGCTGCTCTGTTAAGTCTTCGTCGTCAGTTAGGAACCTGGGTGTGCTCTTTGATACCAATCTTTCATTTGAAAGTCACGTGTCTAGTGTCTGTAAAACCGCATTTTTCCATCTTAAAAATATATCCAAATTATGTCATATGCTCTCATTGACAAATGCGGAACAACTAGTTCATGCGTTCATGACATCAAGGCTAGATTATTGTAATGCTCTACTGGGTGGTTGCCCTGCACGCTTAATAAACAAACTACAGCTAGTTCAAAACGCAGCCGCTAGAGTTCTTACCAGAACCAGGAAGTACGACCATATTAGCCCGGTTCTGTCAACACTGCATTGGCTCCCTATTAAACATCGTATAAATTTTAAAATATTGCTGATTACTTACAAAGCACTAAATGGTTTACTTCCCCAGTACTTGAGCAAGCTCTTAACGCATTATAGTCCTTCACGTCTATTGCGATCTCAAAACTCCGGCCAGTTGATAATACCTAGAATATATAAATCGACTGCTGGTGGTAGATCCTTTTCCTATTTAGCACCAAAACTTTGGAACAATCTTCCTAATAATAATAATAATAATAAATTTTATTTATAAAGCACTTTTCATAAAAGAATCTCAAAGTGCTACAGACCACAATACAATAACAACCACAATAAAACAATCTAAAATCAGTAACCAATAAAATACATAAAAAGAAAGGAAAAATAACAAAGCCTAAGGACCACTTAGGAAAGCCTGCCTGAACAAAACAGTTTTTAGCTCTTTTTTAAAATTGTCCACTGACTGGGGTTTTCGCAGATGTTCAGGGAGGGAGTTCCAGATGCGAGGGGCAGCACAGCAGAAAGCTCGGTCTCCCATGGTACATAGTCTTGAGCGTGGCTGATGGAGAAGGTTTGCAGTTAGGGACCGGAGGTTACGGGTGGAAGATTGAGGGGTAAGGAGATCTTTGAGGTAATGCGGGGCATTGTTATGGATGCAAAGATGAGTAATGAGGGCGATTTTGTATTGAATTCTTGAAGTTATGGGGAGCCAGTGAAGTTTCTGAAGAATGGGAGTAATGTGTCCTAACATTGTCCGGGAAGCAGACACAGTCTGTCAGTTCAAAGCTAGACTAAAAACACATCTCTTTGACCTAGCATTCACATAACACTCTATTGACTTCTATAATTCAATATTAGGCTGCTTAGATTAGGTCAGCCGGAACTGGGAACACTTCCCTCATATCCTGATGTACTCGTTACATCATAAGAAGAATGGCATCTACGCTAATTTTAGTGTCTTTGTTTATCCCGAGGTTTTCCCGCAGCCTGCTGGATTCAGGCCGTTTCCAGATCTGACGAAGGACTTTCGCCTGGACCTGATGACAATGCAGTGCAGAAGTGCCAACTAGCCTCTCCCTATGGAGGATCCCTATACCACTCTACAGATAAAGCGTTGTGGAATTTTTCGGTTCGCGTACCTACCCAAAGTGATAAGATAAAATAAAAATTCTGCATCAAAATTTATAGACAAGTAGTTTGTTTAGGCATGGTTTGTAAGGAATTACAAACCTGCGCACATATATTCAAACGCACATAACTATAGAATCAAATCTTAATGCTCATGTGAACGCCATCAGCGTCTATCACAGGTTCACGTTTAAAGTCTGTTTAGAGCGAACGGTGTCGTCTTAGCGGCCCCTAATTTAATAACAAATGATCATTTAGACGGAAGTGAATTAATCAAAACTAACTTTAGCTGGAAAAAACATTTTTCAAGAGCCACTATAAAACCAAACCAATCTCTGTTACCTTAAATTATATGTTTATCTCTGTAAAGCTGCTTTGAAACAATCTACATTGTTAAAAGCGCTATATAAATGAGGATGACTTGACTTGACTTGCATTTACAACAGTCTTTGAAAAAAAACATTTACATTTACAGAAACAGCAAAAACAGTTAACACCTACACAATCGTATTCTTAATTAACAATGCTTCATTGACCTGGACACGAATCGGACCTAACTTCTGTCACCGCAGTTTTTAATTGAAATGTCCGGTGAGTAGCGCTAAAAGCTTAATGCTTCATTTTAAAATAAGGCACACCTATACTAAACCCTAAACCTACCCGATAGTGTTAACAAAAGCAAATGTCATGTAAATCGAAATAATAACCATGCTATTTTAGCTTGTTTTTGAACTCTTCTCTTTGAGTTCTTTTATCTTGACTTTCACGGGATTCTAACAATTCTGGACCAGCTGAGCTACTGAGGAAGTTTTGTATGTTAGTAAAACCGAACGTATGGAGCTGTTTAAGTGATGCAAACTACAAAATATAGTTGTTTACGAATCATGCACTTTGGTAAAATGTGTTTTGAGGTCATAACATAATTATGCAAGGAGCTGCGTGAAAACAAGTCTTTATTAATCCATAATCTGACCCTGTAATCATTGTGTGTGAAAACGATTAAAAGTGCTTGCTGTTTTACTGCCTCTAGCGTTCATTTCTGTTAGAAACTGAAGTGATATACGTATTGGTATGTATTTTGCGTTTCTTTCGTCCAAGGGTCTTTCTTCCCAGTGACAGGGTGACCCCAGTTTGTTGTTATATACTGTAAATCACAGGACTAAACAAGAAGCAATAAGTATGAAGGATTATTGTAGGATTATTTGAATAATTCAATTTAAATGAAAACCATTTATAAGTTAAACTAAAACCATTCATGCAACTTAAATGCACACCATTGATTCTAGTTGTACATGGTTGATTCAAATGAGAGAGAGAGAGAGACACTCAAAGAGAGAGAGAGAGATCTTTCAGCCCTCTCAGTTTCTTACTTTCCCCCACACACACGTGCACACACACACACAATTATTTGCTGCAGGAGGACAGTGCAGGTAATTAATGTGTGTGTTTATCTGGACAGTGTCAGCTTGACCTAAGGGGAGTAAATGCTCTCAATCACACTTACTCTTCCTCTGTCATCAACTGAGAGGGTATGATAGATTCAACACCGGTGCTGCAGATAAACTGCCATGAATACTGATATAAATATGCTGCACACATGGAAAAAAAGTAAAGCTGGATCATAGAGCCACTTTCTCATACACGAAAATAATGACTGAATTTAGCACTTAAAATTACACCTCATGCACAGCATTGCTATGAGTTTATTTTCCCTTGGTGGTTTGGATGGTCATCTTGCAGTGTTGAAAATTGTCTGAGAGAAAATAACAACACAGACTTGCTGTTTCCTGCAGGACTCGAGAGTGTCTAGGACCCAACGTGGATGGTATGTCATATAAGTAGTCTCAAAATAACAGATGATCGATCTGACTAATGAAAATGCATTTCTGATTGTAGGTTTTTAGAGGAAGATATGAGATACAGTAATTCTCTTCAGAGTAAGGTGTTTAAAAAAAGCATTACAGACACTGGACAGATTCCAGATTTTCTTAATTAAAACAGCTTTAATTTGGTTGTGTGGAACTTTAAAACACGGTCACTCCATGACCCCCTGTTCCGAAGGAAACATCAAGCCACCTGCAGAGGCAGACTGTAAAACATGCTTATGCAAATAAGTAAATCAATGTAGAAGATTTAAAAAGGACAGGTCTTTCACCTAAAGTAAAAACATTTAGCCGGGAAGGAAAGGGAATTAGAAATCGACAATTGGAAATTAAAATTCACCTTCAAAGTAGCACATGTACTATAGTACACTATAAAAAATAATGATTAAATATTTTTTTACAAAATAATACTATTTCATACATTTTTCTAGACCAAGTTTTTTTTTCAATGTGTCAAGGCCCCTGTTCCGAAGGAAACATCAAGCCACCTGCAGAGGCAGACTGTAAAACATGCTTATGCAAATAAGTAAATCAATGTAGAAGATTTAAAAAGTACAGGTCTTTCACCTAAAGTAAAAACATTTAGCCGGGAAGGAAAGGGAATTAGAAATCGACAATTGGAAATTAAAATTCACCTTCAAAGTAGCACATGTACTATAGTACACTATAAAAAATAATGATTAAATATTTTTTTACAAAATAATACTATTTCATACATTTTTCTAGACCAAGTTTTTTTTTCAATGTGTCAAGGCCATTTAAAAATTGTGCAACAGTTCACATTATTATACATAGGCCTAAATATATTAAATTCCAAGTGCAATACATTCTCTCGCTGGAGGCTTGTTTAGAAAATAACTAATTTTGAAAGAACACCAAAGATTAAATTACCAACATCCGAGTGATCTCAAAAAGCACAAGCATTACCTGAGGTGGTTATTAGTGAAATTAATGAACCTTGGAAATCAGTTTATCTGCCAACATAAATTCTCTGACAAGTATTAAGTTATTTGTAAAGGGATCATTCAACCAAACTTCTATTCCAAACCTGTATTTCATTTCTTCTGTGGAAACTAAAAGATTAGGCCCATTTGGCTTTCAACAGCAGTTCAGTGGGGTCCAGTGTTTTTTTGTATTCTGTATTCTCTACCAAAATCAAGTGTTTGTACCTTTGCAATCATGTGTCCAGGGGCCTGTTTCAGAAAGGAGATTAAGTGAAAACTCTGAGTATGTTAACCCTGAAATGAGGGAAACTCTGGGTTCCCTTTCGAGAGGTCTCTCCTATTGCGTAAGTAGCTTACGCTATGGGAAAACTCCTTTTCTCGAGAATATTGAAGTCTTTATTTAAAACGCATTGCAGCTGCACAGCAGACAGCAATGAGCGAAGGAGCTCGGTCATTGGCTGTGCTGCGGCAACTTGCTCGAACCAATGACGGGGCGACTCTGAATGCACGACCAATGAGCGCGCCTCGCGCCCGCGCGCGTCAGAGCCCGCCAAGATGGGCGTGGCCAAGAGCTATATATTGGGCATCCCGTCATGAGAGTTCTTTAGATTTAATCTCCTTCAGCGAACACCTTCTTCGCTGAATCCTCCGGATTATTGAAAGCCTTCGCCGCCGTGGAAAAGCGTACCAGCGGGATTGCTACGAGGACGTCGGCATCTTCAGCCGCCTTCGAACGCCATCCTAATGAGCCATCCGGCGCGCTACACGCAAGTATTTACATCTGTTCGCCCCGCGACATTTGTAAAAGAGCAATTTTCTGAGGCGTTTTCCCCCGATCACGTTGCTGCCACAGATCATCAGTCGGGTCAGAGAGGAGAAAAACGCAGTGCTCCTGATAGCCCACTCTGGAAGAACCAAACAGGGTTTCCAGAATTGATGCAAATGCAATCTGCACCACGATTCCACTGAGGCCAGACCTCCTCAGTCAGGCCAGTGGGATGATATTTCATCCCCGCCCCGATCTGTGGGCCCTTCATGCATGGCCCCTCAACGGGTTCCCAGGAACCTCACGAGTGCAGCGATAAAAACCATCGCTGAGGCGCGGGCGCCCTCCACGAGACGCTTATATGCCCAGAAATGGAAAGTGTTCAGTGACTGGTGTAACGCCGAGGGCCTGAACCCTGAAACATGCGAAGATTACGAACGTACTCGCTTTTCTACAAGGGCTTCTGGAGGCAGGCCGCTCCCCCTCCACGCTCAAAGTATATGTGGCGGCCATCAAAGCGTCACACGACCCTGTGATGGAACGTCCATTGGGAAAAAACGACCTAATTATTCGTTTCCTGAGGGCCGCTAGGAGGATGAACCCTTCACGCCCCCCCTCAGTGCCGATCTGGGACCTAACTACTGCCCTAGACGCTCTTAAAGGGCCCCCGTTCGAACCACTACGAACCGTGCACCTTAAGCAGCTCTCGCTTAAAACTGCGCTCTTGCTGGCACTCGCCTCGGTCAAGAGAGAGGGCGATCTGCACGCGCTTTCGGCAAGCGCTGCCTGCTTGGAATTCGGACCTAACGACTGCAGGGTCGTCCTTAGGCCAAAACATGGGTATATTCCTAAAGTGCTCACCACTCCCTTCAGAGCACAGGTTATCTCCCTAACTGCGCTATCGTCTCCAGCAGACGAACACGACGCTAACCTACTCTGCCCCGTTAGGGCTCTCAAAGTGTATTTGGAGGGTTCTGCCCTATTCAGACAGACAGACCAACTGTTTGTATGCTTTAGCGGCCGTACGAAGGGTTCCGCTGTTTCAAAGCAGAGAATCTCTCACTGGATAGTTGAGGCTATAGCTCTGGCTTATGAAGCCAAGGGACTTCAATGCCCCTGGGGAGTCAAAGCACACTCCACCAGGAGTGTGGCTTCTTCCTGGGCGTGGTCGAAAGGGATACCGATCGAGGATATTTGTGCGGCGGCAGGCTGGGCCTCACCGTCCACATTTATCAGGTTTTACAACCTACAGGTCCCGACATTGCATTCCAATGTACTATCAGCATGACGCTAGTAGAACTATGAGTTCGTATCTAGATTATGTATGTGCTTGTGTTACACTGAGCGCCTTCTGGCCACTCTTTACTTTTTTCCCACATATAAAGCTCGCCTCTGCCGGCTGGTTGGATGATAACTTTGCTTTTTTAGCTCAGGCACCTGCCTCTGGCTATCATAAGGCGAAGTTCAGCACGCACGGCGTTTTGCATGGTGTTCCCATAGCGTAAGCTACTTACGCAATAGGAGAGACCTCTCGAAAGGGAACGACTCGGTTACTAACGTAACCTCGGTTCCCTGAGAGGAGGGAACGAGTATTGCGTAAGCTGCCGTGCTTGTGCTTGGTTAGTTCGCTTCAGTCGTTTTAACCTAAAGAACTCTCATGACGGGGCGCCCAATATATAGCTCTTGGCCACGCCCATCTTGGCGGGCTCTGACGCGCATTGGTCGCGCATTCAGAGTCGCCCCGTCATTGGTTCGAGCAAGTTGCCCCAGCACAGCCAATGACCGAGCTCCTTCGCTCATTGCTGTCTGCTGTGCAGCTGCAATGCGTTTTACATAAAGACTTCAATATTCTATGATTCTATTGACCGTCTACACCCCGGCACGCAGGCGGGGTTGGCAGAAAGGGCCCCTGAGGGCACCGAGAGAGAACGGGTGCCGTGTACTGCGGTGAACACCTTTCTCTCTTGGTGGGGACTACCCTCAGTACCCTGACGTTTCTGGCATCAGGGCTTCTTCTTCGACGAAGCCTTCCTGGCGACAATAACCGTCCTCAGATCGGCCTTGCCCCTGGAAGACCTCGTGAGAGCGCCGCGACTCGGCCCAGTCTTGCTGGGGAGGAGCACGAGACGCGACGCTCCTTTTCTGTTGCGCCCGGTGTAAGGAGCTACTCGACGGCCGGGGCTGCTCCCGCCCAGCAGCCCCGGAGACATGAACACGGAGGGGGACAAATTTCTGGAGCGCCGCCGCCTGCTTTTTCTTTTTCTGAAACCTCTCGATGACCGAATTCACTGAGTCACCGAAGAGGCCAGCAGTTGAAAGCGGGGTGTCCAGGAGAAAAGATTTTTCCTTTTCTTTCATGTTGGATAAATTCAACCATAAGTGTCTCTCTGTTGCCACCATGGCTGCCATAGAACGGCCCACTGATTTGGCCGTCTCCTTGGTGGCACGGAGAGATAGATCTGCTGCCTGACGTAATTCTCGAATTACGTCAGCACTAATTTCATCCCCCTCACTCATATCTTTTAATAGGTCTGCTTGATATGCTTGTAATATCGGCATAGTATGTAAGCACGCTGCCGCTTGACCTGCCGCTGAGTAAGCTTTGCCCACCAAAGCCGAGGTATTTCTTAATGGCTTTGTGGGCAATGCCGGTGTCTTAAATGACGATGCCGTATCTGGAGATAGATGGCTCGCTAGCGTTTCTTCAGCCTTAGGCATCGCCCCATAACCATAATTCATAGCCCCAGAAATATTTGAATAAACAGATGTTTGCTGGCTAAATATTCTGGATGACACAGGTCTTTTCCATGACCTCGACACCTCGGTGTGAGGTCAGGAAAGAATGGAAGACACCGGCGTGGAGGTGCAGCACGAGACGGCAGAAATCTTTCATCTAGTTTACTTTTTGAACGAGATTCCTGTCTATCAGCTGGCCACTCGATGCTTAATTTTTCTACAGCACGAGTGAGCACCTCCATAAGCTCCTCACTAGCAGGAGACTGAAGTGACGAGTCCCCAGTCTCTGCTGTATCAATACTTTCAACATCCAGATCCTCAGAACTGGATAATTGAAGTGATGGTGCCTCAGCCCGAGGGGAAGAAACCGCAGCGCGTGCTTCCACACCCGGATCTGAGGCAGTGGATCTACCAGGTAAAGGCTGAGATAAGGCAGAGCCCGTCTCAATCCCCGCTGATAGATCCATTTGCGATCCCCACGATTGAAGCCTCCGCTGTGCCTCGGCAGCAGCGGGACCCGAACTGCGGGGAGCGCGCACCAAACCACTCTCCTCGAAGAGGGCTCGGCGGGAGCGGAGCGTTTTCATTGACATACGCTCGCAATGCTCGCAACCAGCTCCCTCAAAGGCTGACTGGGCATGCTGCACTCCCATAGAAACAACACACAGATCGTGAGTGTCCCCACCCGTGATATAACGTGGGCAGGGATGAACACACTTTCTGAACTGCTGTTCGCTCGCCATATTATATATATATCGTCTCTTTATAGTTTTTTTATACTTGAAAAACTCCTGCCTAGCAATTTCTAAGGACAGACAAAAACACTTTGAGACACAGACTGATATATTCACACACAGAGCGCTTGCTGAAGGCTCAGAAGCTGGCGCGCTTGTGTTTTGGGGTGCTTATATAGTTTCCTGGTCGATGACGTCACCCGCCTATGACGTTCCATCTCGCCATTGGACTGATTTCATACGTGCTTCATGACGCACTCACGCAGGGCCGTTCCCAAAGCGTTGTCACGCAGCTCGAGTTCCCTGATAGGGAACTGCATTTTTTCATATTAAAAATATATCTAAATTACGTCATATGCTTGCAATGAAAAATGCAGAACAATTAGTTTAGAACGCAAGTTTATTTTGAAAAAAGAGCAGCTTTTGGCGTTAAACCATTTCATAACCAAGAAGGATGTTTTTACCCTGCTACCAGCAGGCGTTTGGCAAAAGTCTCATATATCACCTAGCCCCGTTAGTGGCTAAGGCAATGGGGCTTAGCGAGACCCCAGTCGTTATGGTTGTCTCACCATTAATCACCCTAATGGAGGACCAGGCACAGGAGGCGGCCAACCTTGGAATTTATGCTGCTCAGCTGGGTCCCGAGAAAGAAAAGGCGATAAAGAATTGTCGATAACAACTTCTGTTCGGCAGTCCCGAGGCCTGGATGAGAGCAAAGTGGCAAGACATGTTAGCCACGGAGTTGTATAGGACCAACCTGCTAGGCATCGTCGTCGACGAAGTCCATTTAACTTATAAATGGTAAGTGGTATTTATTAATATCATATTGTCATTATGCCTGTAGCCTACCTACTGTGTTTGTCACAGTGCCACTAAGTTGTGTTGCTTTTCAATATCAATGTACAGCTACCGCTTTAGTAGGATAACTTTCAGCTGTTTGCACACATACCCGATAAAAGTTGTAGACACTTTAGTTATTATATTGTAAATAAACTTGTGAAGTTCAAACGCAAACAATTTGTCTCTTCGTCTCATCGTCTTCTTCCTCGTCTAATTTCTGTAACACTACATACGTCATCTGATATAATTGAAACCCAGTAGCACCCAATAAACGGCTCTGGGCATTCGTAAACCACGCCTCAAATACGAGAAAATTAACATGTGGTTCCCAGACCCAGGTCTCAATGAGACCAGGTCTGACGTTAGCCAGGCTAGCTTAATGTTACAATATATAGTGCAAATGATAAATCACGTTTAAGATTTGTGCTGGCTACTGTATACAGGCTACCAGGGCACCATACAGACTTTTTGCTTACTTTCTAGTTAGTACTGGCTGCAGATAAAGTACTAATTGTTGGTGATTTTAATATACATGTAGATGTAGGGTCTGGACCCATCAGACACACACTAATTTTCATTATATGCAGAGGTTTATGAAACTCCAAAACTAACATCCCAAATGACAGGAACACAAGGGCAGAAACAGTGTCATGTTACAGGGCTGACACGGAGATTTTACGACCTCCACAGGAATGTGGCCACGTGCACAAGAGACAGACAATGGGAAGACAGAAACCCTCTTTAAAACCTACTTTGCTGCATTAATCATAGACTAACTGATCTATAAATGAACATACATAAAACTGTGAAAGAAACAGTGTAAATGGTTCACTGTCTTGTGTACTATTATGTATATATTATGGTATGTGCCTTGGTATACAACCAACTAACGATCAATGTAACCTCACCTGTATCATGCCTCCTACCTAATTAATCCTCATTTAATGACTCACACTTTGATGTACATCACCTTCTTCTAGAATGCAGTGTGGATGTGTTATATCTATCTGAGCATTAGATATAATTATACCATTATATACCTATAATGTAGGTATAACCATGCTTGGGACAAAGACTCGTAAATTAACTAGAGCAACCTTCCTACTCGGACATTTCACCTTGCTTATTGGTCCAGTCAACCCTTAGGGGTTGGATCTTTCACAGGCTTTATTAGACAGTCCACATGTGACCTCCCTCTCTTAGTTTTTCATCCAGCCGCAACACTTTTTCTGGTGATACTGGGGAACCCCCTCCCCCTCCACGGGGGCCCCAGGGCTCAGCAGGCCTTGATCCAACCAGAAATTGGCTCATGCAGGAGAGAGAAGATTCTCTCACAAAGAACCAAGGACAATCTCAGGAGTTTTGGAACAACGACTCCAACCAACAACGACTCCAATCACCCACTCTTCCGACTTCCTCACTTCTCCTGGGTGCTCGGCAAGGCCTCAACAGGGCCCCAGGCCTTGACCAAACCAGCCATGTTTGTTGGAAGAACCAACTTCCACTTGCCACTGCAGGAACCCTCAACGACTTAAATTTTCCACAACTTCAAGAATTGTTCCCACTACAAATGCAAGTATTCAATTCAATGAAATGTGAAAATGAAATGCTTTTGGTTCTTCTCATAGTTAGATGGATCTTCTCCATCATTACATCATTCCATCTCTCACTCCTTTTTACTACACCTGTATTTATATATGTTTGTTTAGTTTATTCATGTTTATGATTTAGTTAATAAAACGTATGCGCTTTATGTATTTGGTTCTGATTTACTGCTTGCAAACAAAGTCTCTTTTACGATCTTGATCTTGCTACATGCTCCAAGCGCTGTACATGCTAAGAAATAATTATTCTTCTGTGGCCATGGAAGATACCCTTTTCTTAGATAATCAAAAGAGTTCGTTGGACGAACTGAGTAATTGATTAATGTTAATTTAGCCATGTCAAGTTAATCATTAACTGATCCAGATATTTATAATAAATTATAACCAGTTATTATTGATTATTAATATTTAATTCAGCTGATTTGCTACATAGATAATGAAAAAGATGCATTGGGATTTTGGCATTTAAAGAGATTATTAACTCTATTGGAGTTAGACAAAACGTGTCAGGACCTACTCGTTGTTGTAATCATACTCTAGATCTGATATTATCACATGGAATCAATGTTGATGCTGTTGAAATTCTGCAGCATAGTGATGACATCTCAGATCACTATCTAGTCTCGTGTAAACTTCATTTAACCAAGGCTGCAAAGCCGAATCCGTGTTACAAATATGTTAGACCTATCACTTCTGCCACTAAAGAATGTTTTATTAATAATCTTCCTGATCAGTTTCATCATCTCAGCATCCCAGATAGCTTATAAGAACTCAATATTGTGACAGAAACTTTTAACTCTCTCTTTTCCAGCACTTTAGAGACAGTTGCTCCTTTGCGCTTAAAGAAGATGAAAGAAAATAGTCCAACGCCATGGTACAATGAGCACACTCAGGCCCTTAAGAGAGCAGTCAGAAAAATGGAGAGCAACTGGAAGAAAACTAAACTAGAGGTATTTCGCATTTCATGGAAAGAGAGCATGATTGCATACAGAGAGGCCTTAAAAACTGCTAGATCTGCTTATTTTTCAACCCTATTAGAATAAAATAAACAAAACCCTAGGTATTTATTTGAAACCGTGGCTAAACTAACGAAAAATAAAGCTTCAACCTCAGATGTTTCCCAGCAGCACAGCAGTAGTCAAGTCAAATCAAGTCACCTTCATTTATATAGCGCTTTTAACAATATGGACTGTTTCAAAGCAGCTTTACAGTGATTATAGGAAATTAAAGTAACAGAGATTGTTTTGGCTTTACAGCAGCTCTAGATTAAAGTTATTGTCCAGCTAAAGTTAGTTTTGATTGATTCACTTCCGTCGCAACGATCATTAGTTATTAACTTAGGGGCCGCTAACACGACACCGTTCTAACAGAAAATTCTTTAATGCGATCCGGCTGCTCATTTGCATAAAACAGTGCCTGGTGGCTCTGAGAATTTTTTATTGCTTCAGCGTAGCCATGTAAATCGGAATTATCCTGACAATGTTTTATCATGAAGATTATTAATAAAGCAATTTTTTGTGGCAGAAGTGATAGGTCTAACATACTTATAACAAGGAGTCGGTTTTGCAGCCTTGGCTAAATGAAGTTTACACAAGACTAGTGTAGCGTATCTGGACAGTCTCACATGACAACCATTCTGAGTCTCAGGAAGGCTTGTCAATTTAGCTTATTTGTCTAAGTTTTGTTACTAGCTTAAGCGCCAGAAAGTCTGGGGTGAGATTGGTTTTCTGACATCATTTACGACTCTGCGATACTCCCCAGAGACCACCGCACCCTCCTCTCGACTCACATTGGACGCATCAAAGGAATTCCAAGCCCCCCCCCCCCCCCCCCCCCCAGTGTTGCGTGCTCCAAACAACACAGAGAGACACACACACACACACACACATGAAACTTTCATTAACTTCATCATATAAAGACTTTGCCGAAATATATTTGATATGTTGTTATGTTTGTCCGATATATATATATAACCACTTGAGAAATATACATGTATCTAATTTTCACATCTCATGATTTTCCTTCGGATGTTGTGTTGGCCTTTGTTTTCTTGTAAACTCTAATGGGTTAATGTTTTAGACTTTGTATACAAATATGTGAACCATATTTGGTCTCTATGAATTCCAAACTTCGTTCCCCATTTGTTAATTTACATTACATTTTGTTACCTTTGTGACACAGGGGTAGTATAAGAATCTTGAAGATTCTTTCTCTTAAACACCCAATGAAATTACAGATTCAAATGTGCTGTTTGAACACAAAGAGTCATAAAATATCCCGCCAAAGGGAACACTCCGGATTGGCTCCCATTCCCCCAGAGGGGGTGACATCTTCACCCCTTTTTAAATGACTGATGAAGATCAATCTCTCTCTCTTACCCTCTCTCCTCCTCCTAGCATCATGTAACGGATCCGCGATTCTCCCTCAGGGGATCTTTTCCTTTGTTTCTTATTTTCCTTAGTTTTTATTTCCATTTTCGAATTCTCCTTGGTTCATTTCCACCGACGAGTGAAATGAACTTAGTCTGATTTATCAACCGGCAACTTCACCTCAAACGGACATTCAAAATCACAGCGCTTGGCTCGCTCTGGAAGAACGAGTGAACACGTGACGCCCCCAGGACCGAGACACACACGCCGCCTTCATATCAGCCACACAAAAAAGCTATATATATGTGCAAGTATTTCGTTTACTAAGCTTTCATAGCAGTAAGATTTGTTTATCCCCGTTTAGGGTGATGTTGATTTCTTGTAGTCTCTCAGAGGGTTTTGTCCAGGTGAATTTTGCAAAACTGTGATCCTTACGGATCTCTCTCTTACCTTCTCCTCTCTTCTCATCATCATGTAACTGCTCCGCGTGATCCCCCTCCGGGGATCTTTTCTTTGTTTGTTTAAGTTTTATTTTTCCTTTCTACTTTGTTCATTTCCTCAGACAATTAAGTGAACTTAGCCTGAATCGTTTCTTTGGTAATTTTACGTCCGAGACCTTTAAACCTTCGTTCGAAAATGCGCGCTCCGGACCCATCCGCAAGCCACGTGACTCTTCCATGGAATACAGCCACATGCCTTCGAAGCAGCCACACAACGAGCCAGTGCAAATATAAATATTCGTACCAGGCTTTAAGAGCATTAAGATGTGTTTCCCCGTGTTGTCCCTCAAAGGTTTTAAGGTCTGTAATTTGCCACTGATCCTTCCAGATTCTCTCTCTCTCTCTCTCTCTCTCTCTCTCTCTCTCTCTCTGTCATTACGTAGGTAGGTTTCCTTTATTAAATACATTATATTTATTTATTGATTCTGTCTTTTCGCTCATACAAGTCCCTTTAATGTACGATCAAGCTACGTGCTTTACAAAATGTATTGATAGCCTACTTAAAGAATCGTTATAGAATAGGAAGGCTGTTCCTTCTGGCCAGAGGAACAGCTTCTCCTGAAAGTCTATAAAGTAGGATAATTTTGTGAGGTTTGATTGAGATCGAATGATCAGGTTTTTGCTGGACAAAAAGATGATTCGGTCACAAATTAATCCCCTTAAAGATTATCCCGACGAACGATCTATGATATCCCGAAAAGATCCTCCGCCTTTGCACAGACAGCTTATTCATTTAAAAGTATTAAACAATGGAATCAACTTCCTAACAATCTAAAGTTGTCTGTAGATTTAAATAATTTTTCTCAAAACTTAAAGAAACACATTCTTGATAACCAGCTGTGTCAGCATCAGCATATTTAAAATGTACAAATGTTATTTTTAAGTAAATGTTTTTGACTTTGTTGTATATATTATAGGCTGTGATGGTCTTTTGATTAGTTCTTTCATCTTGAACATCTGATTGTTTTTAAATGACCATTGTTGGACTAATATTATATGTACTTGCTAAGTACTATTGATAGTTATTTTGTAATGTAATGTTGTAAATATTGTGTGTACCTGCCCGGGGACTGCAGATGAAAATTAGCTTCGGCTAACTCTGGTACAAAACATCTTTTCGTAAGATTAATGTATTTTGTACTTTGTCCCTGGTAAATAAATAAAGTAAAAAAAAAAAAAAAAAAAAAAAATGATAGGCATAATTGATATATTAAATTGTTAATTATAATCCGTTTTGATTAAGTATTGATATACAATTGAGCTAATTTGAACCTGTCTGTAAAATATAGTCCTTTGTGGTTAATTGCCTAAGTACATATATGAATGCAGATGCAGGGAAATATTATCCCTTTTGGGAGATTTAACATGTATGGTTATCTGGGTCAAACCCGTATGAATGATTATTAATTGAAAAATTACTAATTTTGAATACATATCCCCAAAGCCTGACCCAGGTTTTCCTTACACTAGATAATGATCTGAGATGTCATCGCTCTGCTGCAGAATTTCAACATCATCAACATGATTCAAAACAGAAAGATTTACGAAGCTACAGACACGAACCAACAGCAAGGCAGCAAGGCAGACAGGAGCAAACGAGCCAGACAGGAGCAATCGAGCAAGACAGCAATGGTGTACCAATACAAACTGTATAGGCTTTTTCAGTAATGACTTTATGAACTTTTTTACTTACAAGATAGTAAGACAAGGAGTAAATTATAACTACGCAACCATCTACTACAGTATCGCATCAGACAGTTTAGTGTAGTCTCACTGACAAAAAATTTGATTAATTCATTGCTATAGAAGAGGGTGAATTTTATAAACTCGTTAAATCATCTTGTTGTAGATTTTTCCCTAAACTTAACTGCGTACCTGGAACCTAATTATTTTAAATCAATTTATTTGGGGCGCCCAGTCATCGCCCAAGCGTCTCCCGTCGACACTTAATAACCTTTTTTTACAGCGTCTACCGTCGACACTTAATTTTACAGCGTCTACCGTCGACACTTAACCTAAAGCGTCTACAATCGACATTTAATAATCTTTATACTCTAGCTTCTGCGTCTTCCGTCGACACTGGCCCTAACTCCCCTCAGGAACCTGACGATCAGGTGGTGCTTCCCTACAGACTTCTCGGTGAGAAGAGCCCAGTTGACGAAGAGGTTCCACTTCAACGCGTAGACATGTCTCGTGGACAATGCTAAGCGGAAGTGATGGTAACCACCACCGCTGGTAGTAGGATACTCAACCTGCCTCATCCCGTCCAGGAGCCACAGGTGGAGGTTCCAAAGATCGGGACGAGGGTGCCAAGGGTGTTTATGAGAGAGATGGAGAACATAGAGAGCACATAGAGCACAAAGAGAAATGGTTTAGAAAGCTTCTGTTCATGCTTTTATAATGTTTGCTCCTCCCCTTTGTTTGGTAAACAATGAGAATTATGTTTTCCCCTCCCCCACAGCACGGGAAATATCAAAGTTCTCGCAAAAATTATGTTTTCCCCTTCCCCATGGCACGGGAAACATCGAAGTTCTCATGAAAATTATGTCCCATGTCATGTGTGAACTACTAGTGGTTCTCGCAAAACTACAGATATGGTTATGTTAGGTTAGAGCCCTAAAACAGAGGGAAGTCTTTTGAATATAATATTGAATATGTAAAATTATAATGAACATTATACAATTATAACATGTTATAGTGACCTCAATAAAATAACCAAAACAAATGTGTGCGAAATTTTAATATTTCTTATGTTTTATACAGCTAAAAGAGCCTGGGGTGAAATTAAGGCGTGACACTACAGGTGAATAGGGTAATTTTTTTAACTAGCAGATATCACCATGAAACTTTGCCAGTTGATTACCTAAATTAGAATGAGAAAATGTATTACAAGTTTTCTGTAATTTAATGTTTAAATATGCAAATGAGACATTATCTAATTAAATATGCACTAATTTACATATATTTTAAAAAAACAAAATCTGAGTATTGGATAAAGCCAGGTTCAAATTATTTTTTCATTGTGTTCACATATTAGATGGGAAAGAAATTACAGAGGGATTTATGGATATCTACTTTTGTTATCCTGTAAATCAGAATATACTGCCAATAGCCTTAAAAAAAAGATTTTCGACATGTTTTTTGGAATAAAATGTTATATAAATCAGGTTAGGAATAATATATTTACAAATCCCTCTGTAAATGTCTTCATAATATAACTAGGTACAAGACTGGAACGTTTGGTGTATATAGGTGCTACTGAAGTGGAGATTTCAGACTTGGAGTATGAAAGAAAAGTCATTTTGAGAAAACGGGCTATAAAGATTTACCATCAGCCAATGAGATTGCGCATTTAGAGTAAAATCTCCCCTTTTACTTTCGTGATTGGTTGCTGATAAAAAGGAAATGACCATATTTGGATCCGGCAGTATTGTTCAGGAGAGAGAGAGCTTTCTAACGGTGTGTGTGATGACAGGGTGCAGATTGCGATCGAGGAGCTGAGGGATGATTTATAACGACAACTTTTGATGAATTTATGAGAAATCTAGTGTAGTAAAATAAAGACCTAAATGTGTGTTTCGTACTTTTTTTCACCACAAGTCTGAAAGAAGACATGTTATCCCAAAATCTCAAAATTGACCAGTGAAAAAAAAAAACGATGTTTTTGCCTGCCGTGTCTCGCCTTAACCCCAAGGAAAATCGATGCTACAAAATGTGTAGAGGACATTGAAAAAATATCAGCAGGTTAATTTTATGTTTACAGAGTTGTCCCCACTAAATTAGGAAAAGTCATTAAATCTGAAGCAAAAAATAAATAAATTTAAATCATGTATTTACAGACGTTAAACATTGAATGGGGTTAAATTAACCTCAAAGATAATAGGAGGCTTAAGTGACAGTATGGAGAAAAAACCTTTAGAGAACCCAGGCTCAGTCAGGGGGCCAATTCACCTCTGGCCAACGAACGAACAGTGAACGATTATGATTCAGGCAGCATTATAGGTCAGATTGGACCAGAACTTTCACATTATTTATCCAATTCCATTTGTTTTGGGGGTCGAAGTCAACACGCCGGTATGGAGACGAGTTTGTAGAGGTGTCCATTAGGCCTTCACAGGGCTGATGAGGCTGGCACTTCAGGGATGCGTTGTCGTTGTGTCCACGCGATGGTCCTTCATCAGATCTGGATATGGCCTGGATCCGGCAGACTGTGGTAAACATAGGGATAAACAGAGAGACTAATATTACCATAGATTCCATCCTTCTTATAATGTACAGTAGGTACTCAACCAGAATGCCTATTACCGCTGTGCTAGCTGCCAAAAATTAACCAGTTGCATTTCACCATCGTTCGCGAAATGACCGCTAGGTGGTCATTCCACAAGAGGGAACGAGAGGAGGGCTAGGAGGATTCAGTCTCCTCGCTCCTCTCAGGAACCTGATGATCAGGTCATGCTTTCCAATGGACTTACCTTCGACTTCGTCGTAATGTGCGGCGATAGCAGCAACATACAATTTCAGGATGGAGGGAGACAGCCTTCGCTCTGACCCATCTTGCAGGAAGGAAAGCACGACACTGATCGGGCATTTCTGGGGTCTTCTCAGTGAGAAGAGCACCAGTTGACGAAGAGTCAGTTCACTTCAACGCGTAGGCATGTCTTGTGGATGAAGCTCTAGCGGAAGTGATGGTAGCCACCACCGCTGGTGGTAGGGTACTCAAACCTGCCTCGTCCCGTCCAGGAGCAACACGTGGCTGGATGCTCATAGGATGCCCCATCCCTGAGAAAGAAGGTCCTTCTTCAGAGGAATTGGCCGAGGAGGTGCTGTGGCGAGGAGAACAAATTCGATGAGCAACCAAAATGACCTGGTCCTCATCCTCCCTGATCTTGCACAAGGTCAGTGCAAGAAGGCTCACTGGGGGAAACACATACTTTCGGGGCCCCGCGGCCAGCTGTGCGCCAGTGCGTCCGTGCCGAGCATGCCCTCGGTCAGGGAGTAATACAGGTCGAAATGGAATGAGTCGTGGGAGGCAAACAGGTCTACCTGTGCATCCCCGAACTAATCCCAAATCAGCTGAAACGACTGGGGATGGAGTCGCCAGTCTCAAGGAAGGGGCTGAAACTGTGAGAGCTCTTCGGCTGCACAATTCAGGGTTCCCGGAATAAAAATGTCTCGAAGCGACCTCAGATGCTTCTGAATCCATAAGAGGAGGTGGCAGGCGAGTTGCGACATATGGCGGGAGCGTAGACAACCTTGTCGGTTGATGTACGCTACTGTCGCGGTATTGTCTGAGTGGACTAGTACTTGATGACCCTTGAGCAGTGCAAGAAAGTGGTGCAGAGCAAGGCATACTGCCAGCAACTCGAGGCAATTGACATGCCAAAGGCACTGGGGTCCTGTCCAGGAGCCCGCGGCAGCATGTCCATTGCACATGGCGTCCAAGCCCGTGGTGGAGGCATCTGTTGAGACAACAACATGCCTGGAAACTCGTTCCAAGGGAACTCCGGCCCGTAGAAAGCTGAGGTTCGACCACAGGGTGAAGGTCTGACGGCAGGTCGGAGTAACTAGTACTCAGAGCGTGTCGTGTTGCCATGCCCACCTCGGGACTCGGTCGCGAAGCCAGAGCTGAAGCGGTGTCATATGATGCAATCCGAGCAATCCTGAACAAAGCCAAAACGCAGTAACTACATATTTGGTCAAAAGTTTAGATTGGAAATGGGCTTTGTAACATCTCCTACATCTTGTGACAAAATCTCCTGGTTCAACTGTATCCCGTTTCAGAGAAATCACTATGTCAAATTTGCAGTAACTACAAAATCCAAGCTAGTACCAAGGCAAACCGCAGTAAGTGAAGATACTGTGTTCTGCCTTTGTTTACTCGGCTTTGACGGTAGCTAGTACCAAGGCAAACCGCAGTAAGTGAAGCTACTGCGTTTTGCCTTTGTTTACCCGGCTTTGACGCGGTAGATACTGCGGTCTGCCTCTGTAGCCACATTCAAATCTACCAATCTGTCCGCCTCGCGCACAGCATCCTTATCACAGAGTCTGATAAGGAATGCCATGCGCAAGGTGACACTGTGACAGACCACCAACAAGCCAACAACATATCATAATTAACCCAGAGAAACATGGCACAATCCCGAGGAAAACATATGGTGTCTCTAGCTTTAAAACGCAAGTATCCAGACAGCGGTAAGGAACATGGTAAAATATGAACACCTAACCTGGCAATAACACCTGCATCAATAAATTGCCGTTACCAGCTAGCGAGCCGCTAGCATATAAACCATTTTAGCTTACCTGCTCCCCTTGAAGGCAGTGACGTTAGCATCTATCCACTCTGGAAACGCTGATATAACTGTTTTGTTTCTTGTTGTCTTCATTTCTTACGCTATTGTAATGTATTTTATTGGGTAATCTCTCAGTTGAAGCTTAAGAGGATGTTGTAAACATAGAGCATTTATTTTGACGGAAAAAGCGGTGTATTCTGACAGTGGTTGAATTAAGTTTGACATGCAGAGTGTGTAGTGTGTGTAGTGTGTGTGTGTGTGCGTGTGTGCGTGTGCGTGCGTGCGTGTGCGATAGAGAGAGAGAGAGAGAGAGAGAGAGAGAGAGAGAGAGAGAGAGAGAGAGAGGTGGAGAGGCGCGGTCGAGGACGCGATCGAACTGTGTGTGTGTGTGTGTGTGTGTGTGTGTGTGTGTGTGAGAGAGAGAGAGAGAGAGAGAGAGAGAGAGAGAGAGAGAGAGAGAGAGAGAGAGAGAGAGAGAGAGAGAGAGAGAGAGGCACGGGCGCGATCGAACAGTGGAAACAAAAACATACTCTGTCATTTTGTTCATACAGGACATAATTCAAACTGCAAAGTGTTTACTTATATTACACACTCGCAATAAAACACAACATTGTGCTTTTGTATAAACTATAAACTCTTGTCAAACTGTAAACTGTCTTTAATGATAGTATTATTTTATACGGAAGTCTATTATTTATAATTCAGATGAGAATAAAGTTAGGGTTAATTAAAATTAAGGAAAACAAATATATTGATCTGAAATATAGCAAATTAATTTTAAATTCATTCAGGTTCAATTACCAAACATATCTCAAGGTCTTTTTGTTTTTTTATTAATTTAATTAATAAACTAATTATATAAAACTATTGTCAGTGCATTTCAAATAAACTGGTTCTATGCCTTTATTAATAAAACTTATCTAAAAAATACAAGGCTTAAGACATGCATTCTCATGCAAACATAATAGCTTAATTTTTCTATTCTATATTTCTATTATGACTATACATTTTCAATAAAAATAAAAATCCACAAACCAAAATACCAGCATTTTGATTGTATGTAAGATTATAAGGATGTTTTGGGGAAAATAATGAGAATGACAATTTAATCATTTAAGACTGATGTGACAGGGACATTACGACGAAAATACTATTCTTGAATACACTGGATGAAGGTTACTACCAAGCATTTTCAACACTCAACCTATAAACATCCATAAACAAAACATAAAAACAATTAAAACAAATGAAAAGGTATAAGGAATAAAAAAAGAAAGTTGGATTAACACATTTCAATTGTAGATACTGCACTCTGCTTTTGTAATAGTGTTTTAGTTGCTTGAGGTTAGACAAAGGCAGAGTGCAGTATCTACATTTTTAGGGTCAAAGGTCATATCAATGGGTTTTTTTTATGTATAACATTTTCCTTCCTGTAAAGGTATTACATAAAATTATCAACACTATTGTACCTACAACATGTTTGGCTGGGCTGTATGAAAACTTTGAAGCCATTTTTCTCATTTTCAGTGTTGGCGTAGTTACTGCACTTTGCCTTTGTAGGGCAGTGCAGCCGCACACATTCGAAAATGTGTTTGGCTGTGAGCATCTTGAATGGCACCCTAAGAAGGGAGCGGTTCGCGCAGGACCAGGATTGCCCGCAACCCACCGGAATTCTGCGGAACAATGAAGTAGGGGCTGTAAAACCCATTTCGGCTGGAGGGACAGTCTCGATCGCACCCTTCGCCAGTAGGGTAGCAACCTCCGCTCTCAGGACAGGGGCATTGCCACCGAAACATAGTGAAGCGGACTCCCCTGAAGCGGGGAGGAGACCGTGCAAACTGAATCGTGTAGACGACCCAGCGGAAACTGAGAACTCTGTGTACTCAGAGATGAAAGTCAGTTCTTAGAAGAAGAGGTTCTCCCCCAGCCCTCCACCGGGGGAAGGAGTGGACCTGCTACCACTCCTGGAAGAACTGAACACCATCTCGGCACCGCTAGCCTAGCATTACCGGGGCGCAGGGCCGGAGCGGGCTAGGACGTCTTCCTGCGACCACCTCCACGCGTGGCCCGGTGAAGGCTGCTGCTGGGGCCGGGCGGGAGGGACGAGGGTGCCTTCGGCGGCGAGCAGGCTAAGGATTCTGAGTCGACGGCTGTGGAGGCAGCAGCAGGCCGTCGGGTCAGAATATGTTTTATAGCCTCAGTCTGCTTCTCGGCGGCCGAGAACTGTTGGGCAGAGACCTCGACGCGCCGCCGAAAAGGCCAGCCTGGGATATGGGGGAGTTGAGGAAGCAGGTTCGCTCAGCCTCGCGCATATCAACCAGGTTAAGCCAGAGATGTCTGACCACACGTGTGGACATCACCTGACCCAGGGAGCGTGCGGTCACCTTCGTCGCTCAAAGAGCGAGGTCGGTGGTGGCATGCAGCTCTTGGATGAGCCCTGAATCAGCTCTACCCTCGTGCATGGCATTGAGCACCCTGAAGGATGGCCATAGCATGCAGTGAGGCAGCAGCCTGCCCCGCAGCTCTATAGGTCTTTGCCACAGGACTAGACAAATAACCTACAGGCATTGGAGAGGTGCTTAGAGTCACCACACCAGGTGGAGGCACTGTGGGGACACAGATGTGTAGCCACAGAACACTCCACGGGAGGAAACCCAGTGTACCCTTGGCCGCAGCCTCTGCGAGGGCAGAGAAGGCGGAAGAGGCCGCTGAGCAGTCGTGAAAAGTCAAAAGAGACTCCCACGATCTCATGACCTCTTCATGCACGTCCGGGAAGAAAGGAATTGAGGGCGGGTGCTGGTGTCAGCACGGGCCACCTCCAAAACCAATCATGCCGGGAAAGCATGGCTGTCAACACTGGATCAGACTCGGCAATAATGGCACACCCGAAGGCAGCAGCACAGCCGAATCCTCATCTCCAGAGGATTCTAGCCAGCCTTGTGATGCGGCGACAGACATGATTTCATCTGCCGGGGTGCCGAATGAGATGCTGGGCCAGCCGACGTCCTCTCAACGCGACTGGTCAGCGATCTCATCCAGAAACCGCACGGGTTGCAATGTGAGAGAGGTGTGTGTGGACCGAGGAGAAATCGTCTCTTTTTTTCTCTCACATCATCTGCCTCTGGTCACCCTGGCCACCAGCCAAAGTATTTCCCTGTGTAGAGAAAATAGATTGGGGTGTGGATGAGGGGACTCTCGCTCTCATTGAGTCTTGTGTACGCTTCTGTATGTGGTTGTGTTGTGAGCTTTTGCAGTGCGTTTCTGTATTTGGTTGTGTTGTGAACTTTTGCAGCGCGTTTCTGTATTTGGTTGTGTTGTGAGTATTTGGAGCAAACGTGTGTTGTGAAACGGATGATGTTTTCTTAATTTGCAGGTGTTTTTTTCTATTTGCAGGTGGTTTTTTCCATTTGCATGTGTTTTTTTCTATTTGCATGCGTTTTTTACTATTTGCATGCGTTTTCTTCAGTTGCAGCACGTTGAGCTCTCTCGGCCACCGTACTTTTGTGAGAGGGAAAGCTCTGCAGATGCTGAAGCGACAAGGGAGAAACACACGACTGGCAAACCACTGCACAGATCAGCAGGCAATGTGAAACTCGCTGGGAATCGCCATCACACCAACGCCTGGAGAGAAGCTCGTCTTGAAGAGTGAATAGAGATTATCTCAGAATGGCTTGTGGAGTGAAGAATGATCTTGGCTTCAGGGCGAAAACATATCTGCATGTTGCCAGCGTCCTCATTTTATACCCACGAGGTGGAGCGGAATTACGCCATGCAAATTCTGCAGACCCATGGCATTTCTTTGCCATTGGCTCGTTTTGTAATACTCGAAGTTGATAGGCTTTCTAAGCGAGACCCCATTCGTCGTCACGACGGAACTTGTAGTGACTACGAAAGGGAACTACAACTATGGTAATTTCCAAATAAGCCTACAACAAACAAGAAAAATCAAAACAAGAGCTATTGACATTTGCTGTACAATAATGAAACAAACACAATTTGGTGGAGTTGAAACTGCATGTTAAAGTAATAATTGTATTATTAATTAAAGAAAGATAATTTGGTCAAGTCAAGTCAAGTCATCCTCATTTATATAGCACTTTTAACAATGTAGATTGTTTCAAAGCAGCTTTACAGAGATAAACATATAATTTAAGATAACAGAGATTGGTTTGGTTTTATAGTGGTTCTTGAAAAATGTTTTTTCCAGCTAAAGTTAGATTGATTCACTTCCGACTAAATGATCATTTGTTATTAAATTAGGGGCCGCTAAGACGACACTGTTCTCTCTAAACAGACTTTAAACGTGAACCTGTGATAGACGCCAATGGCGTTCACATGCGCATTAAGAATTGATTCTATAGTTATGTGCGTTTGAATATATGTGCACAGGTTTGTAATTCCTTACAAACCATGCCTAAACAAACTACTTGTCTATAAATTTTGATGCAGAATTTTATTTTATCTTATCACTTTGGGTAGGTACGTGAACCGAAAAATTCCACAACGCTTTATCTGTAGAGTGGTATAGGGATCCTCAATAGGGAGAGGCTAGTTGGCATTTCAGCACTGCATTGTCATCAGGTCCAGGCGAAAGTCCTTCGTCAGATCTGGAAACGGCCTGGATCCGGCAGGCCGCGGGAAAACCTAAACAAAGACACTAAAATTAGCGTAGATGCCATTCTTCTTATGATGTAACGAGTACATCAGGATTTAAGGGAAGTGTTCCCAGTTCCGGCTGACCTAATCTAAGCAGCCTAATATTGAATTATAGAAGTCTATAGAGTGTTATGTTAATGCTAGGTCAAAGAGATATGTGACCAGTCACGGAAACTAGGGACACAAGTCGGTTCTGGGGCATTTTGAGTTATTCATAGATTCTGAGAGTGTAATATCCAAGCTTTCCAACGATGTGTAACATGTGGAAATCTGATAATATTTGGAGAAGTTGTGGCCATTTTAAAGTAGGCACTTAAAAAAGCTCAAAGAGGAGAAAACGAGCTAAAGATTGTGCAGTTCTCACCTGTCTCTGCTGCTGGGGGTGACAATAGGGCTCATTTACATCTCATTTAGATAAGCCATACCCCCTGTAAAGCTCCTCCATGTGCTTTACAGCTTTTTTTACACTTCGAATGAGTGCACTTCTGCCGCACTAGGCGAAAAACAATTGTGCTGCCCCTCTATTTGCAACGTACCAGCAACAACACACAAAGACCAATAATGCCATATAGCCTGCATATAACGCGAAACCAGCAACAACACATAAAGACCAATATGCCATATACATATAACGCAAAACCAGCAACAACACACAAAGACCAATATGCCATATAGCCTGCATATAACGCAAAACCAGCAACAACACACAAAGGCCAATATGCCATATACATACAGTATAACGCAAAACCAGCAACAACACACAAAGACCAATATGCCATATACATATAACGCAAAACCAACAACAACAAACAAAGACCAATAAGCCATAGGCCTACATATAGCGCAAATAGTACGCAACGCTCGTGTGCCCAAAATGTCAACAATATTAAAGTTTATGTAGGAGGCAAATGCCTGCTGGCATTTTTCTTTAAGCAGTCATTTCTGCAATTTTCCAAATAATCACATTTCACCTCCTCAAATTACTGTTGCAAATCTCTTTACACCACTTTCTTATGTGCGTATACACACACAAATGAAATGTCCGCAAGCACATTATATCATCAGCAGGTTCAGCATCTTAAATAACGACTAAAGAGCAAATGAAGCTTAACTTACATTTCAGAAACACGCACGGCAGGCCTTCATCGCAGCAGCAAAGGTCTTAACTGCATCCTCTATTTCGATTCTCCGTCACATATGAAACAGCCAGCCACCGCTGTCAGCGAGCCGAGCCGCCGTATTGAAGCACTGAGGGCGAGCGCGCTGCGCCCATACCTCCGGTTCAGTTTCCCGAGCCCACGAAGTGCGGCGAAAACATTTTCGGTGTAACTGCCAGACGGTTCATCTCGTCTGCGACAATCTTTGCGGCATCCATCTTCATTGAATTTTGATATCAGAGAGAGCTGGCCAGAGCACAGCATAATAAGTAGCCATGTGGTTGACTTGGAGGGCGGGGGCAAAAGCGCCGGGTTATTCAGTATGGAAATACACACAGACAATGACACGCCACGCCCCTACTGCATGCTAGAAATTCCGAAAACAAGCCGATTTCAACCTCAAAATGTAAGCTTTTAAATATACCAATACTGCTATCTCAAACATGGAGAGGCTTCTTCGTGATTTCAATTAACAGATTCTCCAAAAAATTGAAAATCACCAATTTTGAAAAAAAACTCTTCTTTCTCATTTTGCTCGAAAGTTGTGCTGCCGACTTGTGTCCCTGGTTTCTGTGACGGGTCACATATGTTTTTAGTCTAGCTTTGAACTGACAGACTGTGTCTGCTTCCCGGACAATGTTAGGAAGATTGTTCCAAAGTTTTGGTGCTAAATAGGAAAAGGATGTACCGCCAGCAGTCGATTTAGATATTCTAGGTATGATCAACTGGCCAGAACTTTGAGATCGCAATAGACGTGAAGGACTATAATGCGTTAAGAGCTCGCTCAAGTATTGGGGAGCTAAACCATTTAGTGCTTTGTAAGTAATCAGCAATATTTAAAATTTATACGATGTTTAATAGGGAGCCAATGCAGTGTTGACAATACCGGGCTAATTTGGTCGTACTTCCTGGTTCTGGTAAGAACTCTAGCGGCTGCGTTTTGAACTAGCTGTAGTTTGTTTATTAAGCGTGCAGGGCAACCACCCAGTAGAGCATTGCAATAATCTAGCCTTGATGTCATGAACGCATGAACTAGTTGTTCCGCATTTGTCAATGAGAGTATATAACGTAATTTAGATATATTTTTTAAGATGGAAAAATGCGGTTTTACAGACACTAGACACGTGACTTTCAAATGAATTGTTAATGTTATTTAAACAAACGATCATACAATTTATAGTATACAAAGTATGTATAGCCTACATAGACTTTTATTTGTATGAACAGTGAACTTGTGATGAATCACCAGAGGCAGTCAGGTCCATTTGCAACGTATTTATTAAGAAGAGAAGTAAGCAGGAAAAGGGTCAGACACCGGCAAGATCAGCAATGGAGAATGGGCTCACACTTATCAAATCAAGGCGAGGGGTCAGGGCTGGCAGCGAGCAGAAGAGAAGTCCAGGGACGAAGCAGAGGGTCGAGAGACAGGCAGCAGACAACGGGATAATCAGATCAGCGGAGGTCAAACACAGGTAGGCAGAGATACAGGGATAAACGCTCAGAATGTTCACAGAGGAAACGAGACTTCGCACTGTATGAGAAGTGAATGGGGCTTATATGCAGGTAGATAACAGGGTGCAGGTGTGTGAGTGATCAGTGGTGGCAGGTGTGTGAGTAATCAGTCCAGGAGTGATGTGTGAGAAAGTCAATACTCGGGTGATAGTGGCCTCTGGTGGCCAGTGAGGGATTTAGTGGGTTCTGAGAGTGTGACAGAGCCCCCCCCCTGCGAGCGACTCCCGGCGCGAGGATGTTGACGGCGTCGAGGTCTACCCCGGGGTCGAGGAGCAGGTCTGCTCGGATGATTGTGATGAAACTCAGCTATGAGAGTGGGGTCCAGAATGTCCGTGGCATTGACCCAGGAACGTTCCTCTGGACCGAATCCCTCCCAGTCGACTAGGTATTGGAGCAACCTGCCCCGGCGCCTCGAGTCCAGAAGTTGGTGTACTCGATAAGCCTCCTCGCCCTCTACCAAGATGGGTGGTGGATTCAGTTCCTGGGGTCGATTCTCTCCTCCCTCAGTGGGATCGGCAGCGGGTTTGAAGAGTGAAACATGGAAGGTGGGAGCAATACGGAAATGATTAGGCAGGGCCAGGCGGTAAGATACTGGAGTGATTTGTCGAAGAATTTTAAAAGGACCCACGTACCTGGGACTGAGTTTTTTGCAGGGGAGTTGAAGACGAAGGTCTCGAGCGGACAGCCACACCCATTGTCCTGGTTGGTACTCTGGACCGGCTCGACGGCGGCGGTCAGCCTGTCTCTTGAAGCGGCGGACTGCTCGCTGGAGGTGTGTGTGCGCTTGGTCCCACGTCTCCTCACTGCGTCGTAACCAGTCGTCTACGGCGGGGACGTTTGCGGGTTCCCCAGACCAAGGGTATAGAGGTGGTTGGAAACCCAGGATGCACTGGAAAGGAGTCAAGCCCGTGGAGTGCTTTTGTAAGGAGTTCTGGGCGTATTCCGCCCAGATTAAGTAACGACTCCAATCCTCTTGGTGATGATGACAGTAGGTCCGGAGGAACCTGATGATATCTTGATTGAGACGTTCTACCTGCCCGTTGGCTTGGGGATGGTATCCGGACGTGAGGCTCACGTTGACTTGAAGGGCCTTGAAGAAGGCCGACCAGACTCGGGAGGTGAACTGAGGTCCTCTGTCGGAGATAATATCCTCAGGTAGACCGTACAACCTGAATACCCAGTTGCAGAGATGCTCTGCCGTTTGTAGCGCAGTGGGAAGCTTGGTTAAGGGAATGAGGCGGCAGGCTTTGGAGAATCTGTCCACCACGGTGAGGATGGTAGTATGGCCGTTGGAGGCGGGTAAGTCCGTAATGAAGTCAATTGCTATGTGGGACCAGCGACGTTGAGGTATGGGCAGGGGATTGAGTAAACCGGCGGGTAACAGGCGAGATGATTTCTGGGTGTTGCAGACCTGGCATCGTTGGATAAACCTGGTGGTGTCTTGGATTAAGGTTTGCCACCAGTAGCGGTTCTGGAGGAGTTGAATGGTGGCTGTAACCCCTGGATGACCGGAACTAGGAAGAGCGTGAACATGCTCCAGGACCTGGTTACGAAGTGTCTCAGGGACAAAGATTCTGTGAGGCGGACAGGCTATGGGAACTTCCGTTTGAGCATTGGCCTGCTCCAGCTCGGTCTCAAGATCCCACTGGATGGGACCAACGACGAGGTCGGGACCCAGGATAGTTTCAGGAGCTTGGGTGGATGGTTCTGGATCGTACAGTCGCGACAGGGCATCGGCCTTAGTGTTCTTAGACCCTGGACGGTAGGTGACCGTGAATTGAAAACGGGTGAAGAATAGGGACCAGCGGGCTTGTCGGGGGTTTAACCTTTTGGCGGTGCGGAGGTATTCTAGGTTCTTATGATCGGTGAGTACGGTGAAGGGAGTAGCGGCTCCTTCTAGCCAGTGTCGCCATTCCTTGAAGGCGGCCCTCATGGCCAGAAGTTCACGATCTCCTACATCATAGTTTCTCTCAGCGGCGTTGAGTTTTCTTGAGTAGAAGGCACAGGGGTATAGTTTGGGTGGAGACCCCTGCCGTTGGGACAATACTGCGCCCAGGCCAGTATTCGACGCATCCACCTCCACCACGAAGGGTAGGTCGGGGTTGGGATGGTGCAAGATTGGAGCAGACGTGAAGAGTTGTTTCAACTGTTTTAAGGCACGAGTGGCTGACTCATTCCAGGGAAGACGTGATGTAGTTTTCTTGATCAGAGATGTCAAAGGGTTTGCCACAATGCTGAAATTACGGATGAAGCGGCGGTAGAAGTTGGCAAACCCGAGGAAGCGTTGTAGCTCCTTAAGAGTGCTGGGTCGTGGCCACTCAAGAACAGCTCGAACTTTGCCCTCATCCATGGCGACCCCCTCAGGGCTGATGATGTATCCTAAGAACGTGGTGGAGGTCTGATGGAACTCACACTTCTCGATCTTGGCATAAAGCTGGTGTTGAATGAGGCGTTCTAGGACCGCTCGGACGTGTTGGATGTGTTCCTTCAGGGTGTTGGAATAAATCAAGATGTCGTCAATGTAGACGATGACTGTACGATGGAGCATGTCTCGAAAGACGTCGTTGATGAAAGATTGGAACACGGCAGGACTGTTAGACAGCCCGAACGGCATAACCTGATATTCGTAGTGCCCTGTGCACGTGGAAAAGGCTGTTTTCCACTCGTCCCCCTCGCGAATGCGGATGAGATTGTACGCACAGCGCAAGTCGAGTTTGGTGTAGAACTTGGCCGTGCGGAGTAGTTCCAGGGCTGCTGGTACCAGAGGGAGCGGATAGTGGAATTTGATGGTCTGATCATTGAGAGCCCGATAATCAATACAAGGTCGCAGACCGCCGTCTTTTTTTTTGACAAAGAAGAAGCCAGCTGATGCTGGAGATGTTGAGGGTCGGATGAAGCCCTTTGCGAGGTCTTCCTCGATATATTTTCTCATGGCCTCAGTCTCAGGTTGGGAAAGAGGGAAGATACGGCCTTTGGGAGGCGTGGAGCCTGGAACCAGATCGATGGCACAGTCGCTGTTGCGGTGCGGGGGAAGTTTGGAGGCCTTCACTTTACTGAAGGCTACGGCTAGGTCGTGGTATTCGGTTGGAAGGTGAACTGAGTCAGTCCCCTCCTGGGGAACAGTGATGTTTCGAACGGGTAGAGGAGTCACAGAGGCGAGACAGGTGGAGCAGCAGGATTTACTCCAGTGGATGATTTGACCGGTTCCCCACCGAATGTGTGGATCGTGCTTGCGGAGCCAGGGTAGACCCAGAATGACTGGTGTGTAAGAAGTTTGAAGAACGAAGAACTGAATGGTTTCAGTGTGAAGAGCTCCTGTCCGCATGTGGATGTGCTGGGTGATATGGGTTACTCGACCTGAGCCTAGTGGTCTTCCATCGATGGCCTCGACTGTGAGACAAGAGTAACAACGGGTTAGAGCAATGTTGTTTCGTTGAACAAAGTCTTGTGACATAAAGTTCCCGGCCGCGCCGGAGTCAATCAAGGCATGGGTGATAATTTGACGATCATTCACTGTGAGTACAAGAGACACAGATATGCAAGAGTCAGGGTTAGGGGTTTCAGCAGGGAAACTCACCGGTCGTAGATTTTTCAGTGGAGGACGTATGGGACAGTTGATGCGGAAATGACCCGCCTCGCCACAATACAAACACAGGTTTTGACACCTCCATCGTTCCTTTTCTTCCAGAGTTAAGCGAGAGGTGTTTATCTGCATGGGTTCAACGTGGTCAGCGGATGCGTGGGTAGAGAATCTAGGAGGAACCACAGGGCGTGAGGTAAATACAGGACGATGATTTATACGGCGAGATCGGATGAGGTTGTCGATTTGGATAGCCAGATGAATAAACTGATCCAGTTCTCTCCCCTCATCACGGCAGGCTAATTCAGCTTGTAACTCATGACTCAATCCCCTTCGGAACATCACCTTTAATGAATCGTTGGTCCAATCCGTCTGCGCGGCGAGGGTTCTGAAAGTGAGCGCATATTCAGCGGCCGTGGAACGACCCTGGGTGAGTTCAAGAAGTCGGTCGCCTGCTCCTTTGCCCTCTTTAGAATGCTCAAAAACCTCTCGAAACTGTTGAAGGAATGTCTCGAAGGTGGGAAAAGCTGTACCATCCGCTCGCCATACTGCCGTAATCCAGTCCAATGCTCTTCCGGTTAATAGAGAACAAACAAAGGCGATCTTACTGGTTTCGGTGGAATAGAGCATGGGTTGCTGGGCAATGATGAGTGTGCATTGCAGGATAAAGCCTTTGCATCTCCCTGGGTCTCCATCAAACCTCTCGGGAAGTGCGAGGCGAGGGTGCGCGCTCATAGAGGACTGGCCTTCAGCGGCACGGGGAGCTGGTTGTGGTATTTGCTGTGGAGAAGGGTTGGGAGCGGGGTTTTGCATGGTTTGAATGGCTTTCACCAATTCCTCAGTTACCGATGTGAGACGGTTGAGTTGGTGGTGATGAGTGGCGAGTTGCTCCGCTTGGGCAGCGAACGCTGCGGTGAGTGCAGACATCGTTGCTGAACCTTGTTGTGGCGAAGTCTTCTGTGATGAATCACCAGAGGCAGTCAGGTCCATTTGCAACGTATTTATTAAGAAGAGAAGTAAGCAGGAAAAGGGTCAGACACCGGCAAGATCAGCAATGGAGAATGGGCTCACACTTATCAAATCCAGGCGAGGGGTCAGGGCTGGCAGCGAGCAGAAGAGAAGTCCAGGGACGAAGCAGAGGGTCGAGAGACAGGCAGCAGACAACGGGATAATCAGATCAGCGGAGGTCAAACACAGGTAGGCAGAGATACAGGGATAAACGCTCAGAATGTTCACAGAGGAAACGAGACTTCGCACTGTATGAGAAGTGAATGGGGCTTATATGCAGGTAGATAACAGGGTGCAGGTGTGTGAGTGATCAGTGGTGGCAGGTGTGTGAGTAATCAGTCCAGGAGTGATGTGTGAGAAAGTCAATACTCGGGTGATAGTGGCCTCTGGTGGCCAGTGAGGGATGTAGTGGGTTCTGAGAGTGTGACAGAACTATTATATATCTCTGTTTATAGGCTATCTATTTATTAAAAAAACAGCACAAGATATTGTAAAAAACAAAACAAGAATGAGACTGAGTGAATATGTAAAAAAAAAAATAATAATAATAAACATGCGAAACAGAACAGAACAAACGTTTACAACAAAAAATAATACAACTTACATAGGCTACAACAGATTCGGTTAAATGTAACGAAAGCAAAACGTAATTATGTAAAAGTTAATTTTAAACAGCATATAACAAACTTTTAGAGCAGAACATTTTATGAATCAAAAGTTAAATTAGGCCTATCTCGCAGTCAGTGAAAATAAATTAGGTACAATGACGCTGATTATTTTTACTATAATTTCTATAGAGGAATGAGACGAGTGAAGAGCGGTTCTCTTGTGTGCGCGCACACAATGACTGCTAAACAACAGAACTTCTGGGCATTTCTCAATGATAAAAGTTGTGGTCGAGTCACCTCGAGTGGTAGAACTTAGGTTTCAGTAATTTAGATGACACTGGTTCAAATCCCGAATTAACATGGTCTACTGTTATTTTATTATTATTATTATTATTATTATTATTATTATTATTATTAATGCAGAGATCTGTCTAGTTCTAAAACTCTGTTATACCCTTATTGTTTTTGTGCCTATATTTATAAAATAAAAGGATCATGCATTTCCATTTTACACTAAGGAACAAATCTTATCCAACAGATTGACTGAATTTACATCTGTATAATAATTCCAATCGTAATTTCAAAAGCAGTTCTGTTAAAAAAAAATAGAAAATAAAACTTCATGGTGTTCCAAAGGCTACAGAAAGAGTTTTTAAAAACATGCTTGTAACCTAAGCAAGGTGCGATTTGCCAGTGGGGGATTTCCCCCCTCCACAGTAATCAATAGCCTACTTCACCAATAGACCATATAATATATATATATATATATATATATATATATATATATATATATATATATATATATATATATATATATATATATGCAACATGGACATTTAAACAACAAACAATATAAACAACAAACAATAAAATCTGAACAGCCTTTGTTGTGGTTTTCAATCTTTCTGAAAAATAACTTCGCAGAGATCTTTGATGCCAGAAATAATTAGACTTTATTTTCGAACGCCGTCCCGTTCCATAGAACGGCGCTCTAACGCTCTCTGGCCCTCTGGCCTTCCAGTGCGCGCCCGAGTATCTTTTGGTTCAGAGTTATATACATACATCTTCTTCCAAAGAAGGTAACACACCCTATAGATAGATTTTGGTAAAGGTCTTTTACCATGTGACTTCTCAGAATAGAATTTTCTGCAGCAAACAACATTCCATTCAAGGTCTTTCACATACACAGAGGAAATCCAAAGTCACAGACAGAAGAAATAATTGTGTCCAAATATATAGCAAAATTACTTGTTTTCTAAATAATAAAATCTTCAACATTCCCTCCTCTGAGGCTTATCTAAGCCTCACTTTCACTAGCTTTTTCCAGAGTGTAATTTCAAAATCCAGCTCCCTCAGTTATGCTACCTAGTGACCCAACTGAGTCACTCATTCTCCTTTCCAATAACTGGATTAAGCCACCACACTCCGGAGGAGCACTCGAGCCAAACATCTTCTTCCATACATTTTATTTCTTTTAGTTGTTCTTTCTTTTTTGTTTAATGGAAAAAGTAAAAGAATCGAGGTCTCCTAGTCAGACAAACTGAAACATTGTTATAAGTGTGTGTATACCTTTGTTCTTGCATTGCATGTTATTGTCACAGTTATGTAGAGTATATCAAACATAAAAGTCTCTTATACTATTGAAAGTTTTCTTGCGGTGTAGATATCCTCTAGGGTCTGGCTCATCAATCATCTTCTTCATCCTCAATTCCTCATTTACTGGAATCAACATCCAGGGTTTGTAAATATCAATTTGGTTGCCCTCTCAAATTAGTTTTCATTATCTTTTTTCCGCATTTTCATTCGTTTAACCGTGGTTTTCCAACTAATGATCTCAATATACAAAGTACACAACAGAATAATAACCCACTTTTAATACTGCATCTCCAAAAAACATCCCTAATTGAGCAAATCATAATTTTCCAGACTTTACATTAAGTTTTCCTTAACTTCTGCTCTTAAGGTTTTTTAACATGATCGTAATCGCTAAATTTTCCTCCCTGCACAATATTATTTAGTAAAAGTGCAACACTGATCACCAAACATAAGTCAGTTTACTTTTTTTCACATAATTGTTTTCTCCTAATGCAGACAAAGCATTATAATAAATATCTGCTTATTATAGTAGTCGAATTGATTTATTATGCATTTTTGTTCTACTTGATCCATATGACTATTAATTCAGAATATGGCTGGGTAAACATAACTCTCTCGTTTTTATCACTTCTTATGAGAGAATATCATTTCTTAAATTCGAAGAATCCATCTTTTAGTCAGTCAATTTTAGTGAACAGAACACTTTACACCTATCTAATAAATTGCAATACATTTCACTTACTGTCTATTTTATTACCAAATTTAAACAATAAATTCCATTTTGCGTATTGCTTCCTATTCTCACTGTAGCTCCTCAGTTCAAGACTAAACTGAATACATTTTCTTCTTTTCTACTAATTTCTAAATAAAATATCATGAATAAACTAATTATGTCTCATGTAATCACTCTAACTAAGAAAGCTTCAGAGCAATGTTACATTTATCTCATAAAAGTCATTCAATAAACTTATTAGACAATTAGAAAAATAACTCTAGAGAACAACTTTTTGCACTCTTACATATTCCTTATATGTACATTTCTTTTTCTTTATATCTAACAATCTAAAGGTTTTTCTATCAACCTTTTAAACCATTAGCATTATAACTTAATCATTATTAAAACTTCCTTGTGTTCGTATGCAACTTATTTTAAATCTTCAATACTTCTGTTTAGTTGACATATAATCTGATGTTATTTCTGATAGACTTCCAATCTAAGGATTACTTCTCTGTCAGAGATTTAATTTCTGTTCCTGCCCCTCCTCTGTTGATTTCATTGCTTTTACCCATCTATATCATGTCCACATGGTATACTGATATATGGCCTATTTTTGTCGCTGTTCTTTTCTTAACTTTGTTTTTGCCACAAATTTCACAAAACTTTGCAAAAAATGCTTTTTAATTTTAACTTCATTTTAATTTTTAATTCCTTTCCTTACTCCCCCCTTTGCGCACTGGTTTAAAACCATTGCGCATCTGGATTGAGAATATTCAAAAGTATTCACTGGTTCAATAATCTGTCCTTCATGTGAATGCTAAATATCTATTTTTGACCCCCCTCTGGTGCCATTTAGATTGTTCACAAGGGCCTGTTTGTTATTGGATTTCAATAACTTCCTCTAAGTCTATAAACTTTCTATACTTTCTATCAAGCACTACTTGATATAATTTTAGCTAATCAATTGCATATTGAATCAAAATGTATTCTTATCAATTAAAATTAAAATTTAATATTTGTTAATACTTGCTTTAATTTCAACTGTAGCCTTAAATTAATTAAGTATACCCTTGTATTGCCCAATTGCAAATGAGTACCCATTAAGATTTATTTAAAAGTTCTTTTTAGTTCTAATTTTTTCCTTCATGAATTGTCTTAATTCCCACTATGCTATATCAATTTCTTAAATATAACATTATTTTAGTTTCTTTTCTTTTTTTTTCATTATCATTGTTTTCTATGTTGCTTTAATATATTTTTACTTTCAATCATTTTTGTTATGGTGGGGTTATTATTAAGTTGCTACTGAATCTATTCAAGGGCTGAACATTCAATCATAGGAAAGTTGGTTGATGTTGACTATTGTTTGAGCTTGTACTCATCTCTGTTGAGTCTCTCTTTTGCACAGTTCCTCTCATTACTGTGTTTCTGGGCAAGTTTGTCTTTACATCCATTCATGATTTGACCACTCTGTTAACCTTGTCATCAATCATTACATCTTTCACCAGGGTGTCTCCAGTGAGTCGTTCGTTGCAATGGACTCTTTTCTCTCATTGTCAACATGTCCTTGATCCCTCAGTTCAGTTGTGGGGGGTTGCTGAAGTCAGTTGGTGTATTTTAAGTTGAGAGGCATGGACTCAAATGTCACTCTGTTGATCACTTCTTCTGAAATTACAAAGCACAGTTACTGGTTGTTTTTGTTAGACTCGTCCCAGAATCCTTCCTGGAATCGAGCTGCTGCTATCTGTAAATTAAAGCTTAATTATTTTTGTTAGTGAAAACATCATGTGATTTCAATCATCTGCTCATCTGTCCCATTGTCCTTCTCGATGTTACCTGTAGAAAGGTCATGTGGGCTGAGTGGTGTCCTTTCTGCCTTCATTAACAGCAGGACTTTAATCCATATATTCTCATTTGTTTTTCATAAATTTGACTTTTGATCATTATTTGCAACTTTTTTGCATTTTTCTCACAATAAATTTCCAATGTACTCTTAAAATTAGTCAATTCAACTCAGTTATCTCTTTGTCTTGAGTTCCACTATCAGCACATTATTTATTAGGCATCTTGGACAATACTCAACCCACTTTGACAAAAGTTACAAGACAATATTTCATACTTTTGACAAAGATCAGCTCCATCATGATATGCTGAAAAGAAAGGCAGACGTGTTATGCTGAAAAGAAAGTCAGATATGTTATGCGCTGCGCAAATGTGGCAATGTTTTTTCTATTTTTATTTTTCTCTTTTCATTCTTTGTTTTTTCATATTGTTACTTCAGTTCCTGACCAGGAAATTTAACCAAATCCATCCATGGTCATTATTTTATTGGGCAGAATTTGCCCTGTGGGCCCACATGTTAAATTTTAAATACAGCTGTATTGGCAAAATAATTGATTTGCCTTAGTGTTTCTTCAAACATCATCTCTCACTCATTCACACTCAGTGTCTCTCTTACACACACGCTGTCCAGCATACATTCTTGCAGGTTGTGCTCTAAATGTGGCATCCTATAATTTTAGCCAAGGGTTGATCAGGTCAACACAGCTATGTCAAACACTAGTGTCAATGATCATAAGGTTTAGTTTAACACCATCCGTTATAATCCTTTTATTTTTTTATTTTTACAAAATCTAATAGACTAAGTATTTTAGTATAATAAGCCTGCCAATTGTAATTTTTCAAATACATTTTGTCATTTGTTTTTCTGATTTTTCCTATTGTTTTTTGTTTGTTTTTTGCTCATGAGCTGCTTTAAGAAATTGGAGATCTCTGCATAATCTTGGATCCATGGCCAACAACATTTCCATCTCATTATCCCAGTTTTGACAGCATTTTTTGCGATTTCATAATTTTGGACTTTTGGAGTAATTTTCTCCAATCTATATCTCTAAAAACTTACCAAAACAAAATGGAGTGACCAGTATCATTGTTTTACAAACAATAATAATAATTCTTTGACATTTTGTGTCTATCTTTTACTTTTCTACAGATAAATTTTTCTCATGCTTTTAGCCCTATAGTTGTTTCATATAATAGCCCTCACTATACCAAATCCAACCTCAGGTTGAACTATTTGGTGAGTTGAGCACCCACTTCTCTCTTTCAGTGTATTCTCTTTCTTTTTTATATGGCTGGACTTGAACCTACTGGAAAAGCAGAGAGGGTTATTTTAGCAGAGAATATAAAGAATTGCTTATGAGACCAGTGAATAATCAGAATGAATTAAGTTAATATAATAATTAAATTTGAAGCAGTCTCTAGAGTGATAATCGGAGTTGCCACACCTGTGTTGCCCGTAAGGCAAGGATGTCGGTCAGTTCTTCTGTTTTTAGATTATCAGTCTGTTAAAGCTTCATGGCTGTCGCTCTGCATGTGTCGTCAGCCTAGCTGTCACTCAAGGCTTGGTGTAAACAGGAATATAGGCTCTGTTGTTCCCTTTCAAGGGAACTTCGAGCTGCGTCAAACGCTGCGGGAACGCCCCTGCGTTGTGCGTCATGAAGCACGTATGGAATCAGCCCAATGGAGAGATGAAACGTCATAGGCGGGTGACGTCATCGACCAGGAAACTATAAAGCACCCCAAAAACACAAGCGCATTAGCTTCTGTGCTTTCAGTCGCGCTACATGTGAATCTGTCCCTGTGTGATATTGTCTGTCTTACATACCCTGCACCACACAAACAATTTATCCCTATATATATATATATTGAGAGATTATGGCGGACGAACAGCAGTTTAGAAAGTGTGTTCCTCCCTGCTCGCGTTATTTAACGAGCGGGGATACACATGATCTTTGTGTTGTTTGTTTGGGAGTTCAGCATGCCCAGTTTGCTCTCGAGGGAGCAGACTGTGAGCATTGCGAGCGTTTGCCGTTAAGGACGCTCCGCTCCCGCCGGTCGCTCTTTGAGGAGAGCGGTTCGGTGCGCGCTCCCCGCGGTTCGGGTCCCGCTTCTGCCGAGGCAGAGCGGCGGCGCTTATCGTGGGGATCGCAGATGGATCTCACAGCGGGGTTTGAGACGGGCTCTGCCTTATCTCTCCCTTCACCTGTGAGATCCAGTGCCTCAGTCCCGGGTTCGGAAGCACGCGCTGCGGTTTCTTCCGCTCGGGCTGAGGCACCAATGCTATCCAGTTCTGAGGAACTTGATGTTGTTAGTGTTGAGGGAGATGTGGAGGATTCGCCACCCCACACTCCTGAGAGTGATGAGCTTATGGAGGTGTTAACAAGAGCTGTTGAAAAACTTAATATTGAATGGCCAGTGACTAGACAGGAGTCTGTTTCTAAATCAAAGTTGGATGAGAGATTTTTGCCGTCACGTGTGCAGCCTCCACGCCGGTGCCTGCCGTTTTTCCATGATCTCCACACCGAGGTGTCGAAATCATGGAGAAAACCGGTGTCATATAGAGTGTTTAGTCCCCAGACTTCAACATACGCTAATATTATGGGAGCCAAGGCTCATGGTTATGGTGCGTTGCCTCGTGTGGAAGAGACGCTTGCGAGCCATCTCTCCCCCGAAGCAGCATCATCTTTTAAGGCACCGGCATTACCCACCAAGCCTTTAAGAAACACTTCGGCTTTGGTGGGTAAAGCATATTCGGCAGCAGGTCAGGCTGCGTCATGTCTGCATACTATGTCAATCTTGCAGGCATACCAGGCTGATCTGCTAAGGGACATGAGTGAGAGTGAGGAGGTCAGTACTGACGTAGTTCGCGAACTGCGTCAGGCTGCTGATTTATCCCTGCGTGCCACCAGAGAATCGGCCAAATTAATGGGTCGTTCTATGGCAGCTCTGGTGGCCGCAGAAAGACATTTGTGGTTAAATCAGACTAATATTAAAGAGAGAGAAAAAGCTTTTCTTTTAGATGCTCCTCTTTCTCCCATGGGGTTGTTTGGTGATGCTGTGAATTCAGTTATCGATAAATTCCAAGAAGAAAAGAAACAAACTGCAGCTTTTAAAAAGTTTCTTCCCCTTAAAGTTCATGTCCCTGGGGCTGCTGGGCGGGAGCAGCCCCGGCCGTCTTCGAGCTCATCACATAGAGCGCAGCAGAGGCAGAGTGTCGCGTCTCGTGCTCCCCCTGCTGGACAGTGGGCTCAGCCGCGACACTCTCAGCCGAAGCCTTCTCCCAGTAGAACTGATCTGAGGACAGTTATATTGGCTAAGAAGGCTTCGGCTAAGAAGAAGTCCTGACGCCAAGCCGTTCAGGATGCTGAGGGTGGTCCCCACCGAGGCGGAAAGGTGTTCACCTCTTTTTACGGTGCCCATTCCTCCTCGGTGCCCTCAGGGGCTCGTTCTGCCAACCCCGCCTTTATGCCGGGGCACAGACGATCCCAGCGAGCGCTTTCCCGAGGGACGCTCGCTCCCTCTGAGGAGGGTCTCAGAGCGGTCAGACCAGTTGTTCCCTGCCGGTGCGCCGTTACAGGGCGCTGCGTCTGCTGCTCAAGTTACACCAGAGGCCAGTCTCGAGAGGCTGGTACCCTTAGTAGAATTTCTGGCAGAGTGGAAAAGCCTTCCAAAAATATCTCATTGGGTCCTGCAGACAGTAGAAAAGGGTTATGCTATCCAGTTCAGGTGTCGTCCACCAAAATTCAGAGGGGTTCTGCACACAGTGGTGGGCCCCGAGCAGGCTCTGGTATTGGAACAAGAGGTGAAAACGCTCCTTCAAAAAGAGGCTATAGAACGGGTTCCTCCTCCCAGTTTGGAGTCAGGTTATTACAGCCGATATTTCATCGTTCCAAAGAAGGATGGGGGGTTGCGTCCAATTTTAGACCTGCGCATATTGAATCGCTCGGTAGGGAAGCTAAAATTCAAGATGCTCACTATCAAGCAGATCGTGTCTCAAATCAGGTCCGAGGACTGGTTTGTCACGATAGATCTGAAGGACGCATACTTCCATGTGTCCATCCTTCCACAACACAGGAAGTTCCTGAGGTTCGCCTTCGGGGGCGAGGCGTACCAGTACAGGGTTCTTCCGTTTGGCCTAGCTTTATCTCCCCGCACTTTCACGAAATGCATGGATGCAGCACTAGTGCCTCTGAGGCTTCAGGGCATTCGTATTCTCAATTACATCGACGATTGGTTGATTTTAGCTCAGACCGAGCAGATGGCGGTTCGGCATCGAGATGTCGTCCTCGCTCATATCAGAAAGTTGGGGTTGAGGCTGAACGCAAAGAAAAGTGTATTATCTCCTTCCCAGAAGACCACTTTTCTGGGTGTCGTTTGGGATTCGGTATCGATGCGGGCGCGACTCTCTCCGACCCGCATCGCTTCGATTCTCTCAGCTGTGAAACAAGTGAAGCTAGGCCAGCTACTCACTGTCAAGCAGTTTCAGAGACTGTTGGGTCTGATGGCAGCAGCGTCCAACGTTATACCTTGCGGCCTGTTGTACATGAGACCGCTACAGTGGTGGCTCAGGACCAAGGGATTCTCCCCGAGGGGAAATCCGCTCCGCACGTTCAAAGTCACGCGGCGCTGCCTTCGTGCTCTGGTCATGTGGAGAGAAACTTGGTTCCTATCCAAAGGTCCTGTGCTGGGGGCTCTTTGTCGTCGCATAACGCTAACGACGGATGCTTCCCTCACAGGGTGGGGGGCGGTCATGAGTGGTCGCCCAGCCCAAGGTCTGTGGCAGGATCATCATCTTTCGTGGCACATAAATTGTCTAGAGATGTTGGCTGTGTTTCAGGCTCTGAAACACTTCCTAACAGACCTGAGAGGCCATCATGTGTTAGTTCAATCAGACAACACGTCGGTGGTCTCTTATATAAATCATCAGGGGGGCCTGCGGTCTCGCCGGCTTTACAAGTTGGCCCGTCAGATCCTCCTGTGGTCCCAAGGGAAGCTACTATCTCTGAGAGCAATGTATCTCCCTGGGTATTTGTATGTGGTAGCAGACTCCCTGTCGAGGCAGGGGCCGAGGCCAGGGGAATGGAGACTCCACCCCGAGGTGGTGGAGCTCCTTTGGTTGAGTTTCGGTCGCGCCGAGGTGGACCTATTCGCTTCCAAGGAGACCACTCATTGTCATCGGTGGTTCTCCATCACTCTTCCAGCCCCCCTGGGGTTGGATGCTATGGTGCAGCCGTGGCCGAGGTCACGTCTGTACGCCTTTCCCCCGATTGCTCTGTTACCAGGAGTTCTGGAGAGGGTCCGCCGGGACGGGGTCAGTCTACTACTAGTAGCCCCGTTCTGGCCGGCCCGAGTATGGTTTGCGGACCTGATTTCTCTCCTGGACGGTTCTCCTTTGGAGCTCCCGGTCAGGAGGGATCTACTCTCCCAGGCGGGGGGCACGATACTTCACCCCCGCCCAGAATTGTGGAAACTGTGGGCTTGGCCTCTGAGGGGGCCCAGCTCATAGACTCCGGTCTCTCAACCGAGGTTGTTGAGACCATTCTTAACTCCAGAGCTCCATCCACGAGGAAGCTTTATGCCTTGAAGTGGAAACTTTTCACTTCTTGGTGTGGAGAACACCTGCAGGACCCAGTTAACTGCCCAGTGGGTGCAGTGCTGGAATTCCTGCAGGAGCGCTTCTCCACAGGGTTATCCCCCTCCACACTAAAGGTGTATGTGGCGGCACTAGCTGCTTACCACGTCCCTTTCAGTGGAGTTTCTCTTGGGAGACACCCGCTTATAACTCGTTTCCTCCGTGGCACTTTGAGGCTGAGGCCAGCAGTTCGTACGAGGGTGCCGACTTGGGATCTGGCCATTGTATTAGAAGGTCTTTCCCTAGCTCCTTTTGAACCTATCGAAGAAGTTCCCGAGAAGTTTCTCACTTTTAAGACTATCTTTTTGCTTGCTATCTCTTCACTAAAAAGAATCGGAGATTTGCAGGCTCTGTCGGTTTCACCCTCGTGCCTGGAATTTGCACCTGGCATGGTTAAAGCTTTTCTGCATCCTAGACCAGGTTACGTTCCTAAGGTTCCTACTAATATTGTTAGACCTACGGTTCTGCAGGCTTTCTGTCCTCCTCCATTTATGTCATCGGACCAGGAGAAACTTAATTCACTCTGCCCTGTTAGGGCATTAGACGCTTATGTCCACAGAGCTGCCCTGTGGAGGAAATCAGAACAACCTTTTGTATGTTTCGGGCCACCCAGGAAAGGGTGTCCGGCGTCTAAACAGAGAATGAGCAAGTGGGTGGTTGAGGCTATCTCACTTGCTTATGAGTCGGCTGGCCAGCCTTCACCTTTGGTTGTCCGAGCTCACTCTACCAGGAGTATGGCTGCTTCTAAAGCTCTTTTGTCGGGGGTTTCCCTGAGTGATGTTTGTGATGCGGCTGGATGGTCTTCACCGCATACTTTTATTAAGTTCTATGACCTAGACTTAAGCTCTACCCCTGGGGCACAGGTGCTCTCGTCCTCTGTGCGCTAGTCTCACATGACGGTCATTTGGTCCTATGGCGACGTGGGTATTCGCGTTCCCGCAGCGTTTGACGCAGCTCGAAGTTCCCTTGAAAGGGAACGTCTCGGTTACGTATGTAACCCTAGTTCCCTGATAGGGAACGAGACGCTGCGTCGCTCCGCCATACTCCCGGCACTCCCGTTAGCGCTTCCTTCAAGCCTATCAGAAGCTAATGCGCTTGTGTTTTTGGGGTGCTTTATAGTTTCCTGGTCGATGACGTCACCCGCCTATGACGTTTCATCTCTCCATTGGGCTGATTCCATACGTGCTTCATGACGCACAACGCAGGGGCGTTCCCGCAGCGTTTGACGCAGCGTCTCGTTCCCTATCAGGGAACTAGGGTTACATACGTAACCGAGACGTTTCTCTGCCCCTTCTCAGTTTGGGCTTTGATAGATTTTGCCACAGCTTTGCATCTCAGGATTTTCCTCTTGTCCTCAGGAAAAAGTCTCCAGTGAAATAGTGAACGTTTCACCTTTTCCAGCATTAAATCAGTCTTTCTCCATGCCAGAAAGTGGTCATCTTCAGAAGGGGAGCTGAAAGCCCCTCACCCTCTCTTCTTCTTCTCTCTGCAGTCGTCTTTGACCTTTCACCTCTTCCATTCGACACTGAAGCCATCTGAAACTTGAACACTCAGAGAGCTGCATAGATCAAATTAGTCTTTATAAATATTTGTTCCTGAGCTATTAGCTCTTTATCTAAATTCCACTTTTAACCATCTTTTTCCTAGTTCTTTTTTACTATATAATAATCACTGGTTGACAACAGCAGTTCTCCCATTCTATTTTTAGTAAAGCAAGTTCTTCGTTGCAGCTAAGCAAGCTATTTCTTCATTGCAATATCAGCAATAATCTAACTTTGATTTTCTGAGTATAATACAATTAAATAATTTTCCCTATCATAAAATCAGCCTTCAATCGTTCTTCTGTATTTGCATGCTGTGCTCAAAATAATCTAACATGGTGAATAAACTTTTCCTCACCCATTCCCAACAATTCACATTTACTACAATTCTAAGATTGCTGTAAATTATGTATGACTGTTGAAACTTGGTCACCCAATCTTGTTCACTTTTAGCACACTGCACAAGTTATTTTTTCCTTAGCACAAACTTAATTATCTACAATAGAATCATTTTACTCTCACTTTGTCTTCAGGGATAATGAGATACAAATTTTAGACGTCTTCAGATATAAGATAGAATATATTAAGCACGTGCATTTTTATTTATTTATCCATTAATATATATCAGTCCATTTATTAATATATATTTTATACTTTAACTTATTTATACTACAATAATCTGCAAGACTAATATCTTGAAACAATTGTTTTCTTTTACTATTTCCTTTACTTTTAATACTCATTTATACATTACTTGTCTCTGAAGCACATTCACACATTCCTTGTCACCTATTTTTAACCACAGTCACAGTCAAGCAGACACACAGGACAGGATCCTACATACACACACAGAGCTATATTCTACTCACAGTGTTTCTCACTGTTTTTACAAACAATACTTTACTGAATAACTTTAAACTATCACAGACCTCTGCGATTCAATTTAGCTTACCCGAGCAGTCCATTGTCATTCCTATGACAATGCGGTAACCATAAGCTAAACTTCTAATTCCCCTATTCCATAGGATTTAACTTAACCCGAGCAGTCCCTCGCTAGTCGAGGCGGTAACTGTTAAGCCAAACATAACTTCCCCGAGCAGACTTTTGCTAAATCTTTAACAAAACGGTAACCGGAAGTTAACCTTGATCTGTACGCATGCTATACTTGTATCCGTCCAGGCCCACTTACAAGTAAACACAGATCAACACTGATATCTTATCAGTACTTATAATCCTCTGTGTACATGCTATCTTATTATCCGTCGAGGCCCTCTTAATAAGAAACACAGAGTTCTGGTAACCTTTACCAGTATACCTAATGATACCCAATACCATTAAAATCTACAATAAGTTGGTAACCTTTACCAATAAACTCAAACTCTTGCTAATCATCCATCCAGGCCCTCTTGATTTAGCAAACACAGATTCTTACATACGTACGACAAAACCTTTAGCGGCACATCAGCAGCCTACCAATATTCATACAATCTGCATCAGACTATATAAATACTGGCAAACACTAACGGGAGCTCCGCCGCGCTATAACACAGTACTTGACATCATCAACAACAATAGACACTTATTTCTAGAATCAAAGATCCTCTTTTCAATTCTTTAGTTCTTTAAACTTGGAGAAGCATTTTAAAAGGTCTTACCACTCTGGCTCACTGGTGACAACACATACTTTTTCAAAAGCAAAAATTTGCTCACCTCAAAGTACAGTGGCCACTGTTGTCTGTGTCGGTCACCAGAGTCGCCTTTCGTGGTTCCTTCTGCCTCAAAACCCAAGTCCCTGTTCGGGCGCCAAATGTTGTGGTTTTCAATCTTTCTGAAAAATAACTTCGCAGAGATCTTTGATGCCAGAAATAATTAGACTTTATTTTCGAACGCCGTCCCGTTCCATAGAACGGCGCTCTAACGCTCTCTGGCCCTCTGGCCTTCCAGTGCGCGCCCGAGTATCTTTTGGTTCAGAGTTATATACATACATCTTCTTCCAAAGAAGGTAACACACCCTATAGATATATTTTGGTAAAGGTCTTTTACCATGTGACTTCTCAGAATAGAATTTTCTGCAGCAAACAACATTCCATTCAAGGTCTTTCACATACACAGAGGAAATCCAAAGTCACAGACAGAAGAAATAATTGTGTCCAAATATATAGCAAAATTACTTGTTTTCTAAATAATAAAATCTTCAACACCTTCAAGTGTTAGACAGTATTCTAGGTTATTACGTGAGGAAGTTTTTTGTCCAATAATTAGAATCTCTTTTTTTTCAGAATTGATTAGTAGGAAAATAATAGTTTTATTATATCAGCTACGCATTCCGTTAATTTTGTGGAATGGTAAGTTTCGTCAGGGCGTCAAGAAATTTAGAGCTGTGTATCATCAGCATAACAGTGAAAACTAATGCCATACTTCCTAATGATATCTCCTAAGGGTAGCATGTACAGAGTGAACAGCAATGGTCCTAGTACTGAGCCTTGTGGTAGACCATACTGAACCTTTGACCGATAAGACATCTCTTTATTTACTGCTACAAACTGATAACAGTCAGATAAGTATGATTTAAACCATGCTGGTGCAATTCCACGGATGGCAACATAATTTTCGAGTCTATTTAAGTATTAAAGCAACACATTAAGCAACACATTCATGCTTGTGGGTGGTCTTAAATGATTTGGCTTATTTAAATGAACAAGAATTTAAGAACAATCACACCAGGATATATTTGTAAAAAAAAGTGTTAGCCCACAGATACATTTATGAGGGTTTATTTAATTTATTGCAATCAACAAATGATAACAATTAGTAAAAGACACAGTTTTAAAGCTTCACAAGGTGAAATTTATATGACTTGAGTTGAAGAAATTTATATGAAATTTATATGAGTTGAAGATTTCTGTGCTTTATATAGGCCTACACCAAGTGAATATTCATGTAGTCTCCGCCCACTGCCTCTACAGATGCACAACTCACTTTTGCTCCACATTTCACGGTGCAAAAGGGAGAGCATACAAAACTTGTCACTTGAAAGCGAAAAACAGTGTTTGAGATTCGTCTCAGCAGATTCAAGCAGTTGTAGTTATGTACTTGTGTTTGTGCTAGAAACATTTTTGACATTTGTGACAAGACATTTGTGAGAAAATATTCTACAAGTGTGCAACTCTCATTGGATGAATTCACATACTGATTTGTGGATGAGCAAAAATTTCTCTATGACTTCACATTTTTTGATGCGGGTGTGTAAATGCATTTTGCAACATATTCACTGCAGCAAATGTAGCAAAAATGTGAGCATAACAGTTTCTTAATTTGTGATTTGTAGAATAGGATTTGTCCACCTGCAATGCAAAATTTGAGAAGGTGTAAATGTTGTGTTGTGTTTGTGGAAAAGAAAAAAAGTCTACAAGTTTGCAACTCTTAAAACATTTCTCTCTGTGACCTCAAATTACCTGATACACATGTGTGGCTATTCTCTACAACTACAAATTTCACAGGCATTCAGTTGTTTTGCACCAAATATACCTTGATATAAATCATACTTATCTGACCGTTATCAGTTTGTAGCAGTAAATGAAGAGATGTCTTATCGGTAAAAAGTTCAGTATAGTGTATTACAAGGCTCAGTACTAGGACCGTTGCTGTTCACTCTGTACATGCTACCCTATCATTAGGAAATATGGAATTAGATTTCACTGTTATGCCGATGACACTCCGCTCTCTTCTTGCCCCGACGAAACTTGCCAATTCAAGAAATTAACAGAATGCATATGTAACAGAGGTATTTTTCTCTATGGGGACTTTTATTTTGATGGGGTTTTTTCTCTCCGGTGCGTTCGCAGGAGATGAAAAGAAGTCTAGGAAGAAGAAGAGTGAACAGTGTTACGAGGCAGAGACGCCATGATCTTTGCACAAGAAGTCGACATTGTTTCCGCTGAAGCTGTAATGTATGACAGTGGTGCACGGTCAGATTAAGTTTTGTGAGTTAAGTGTGCTTTAACCTTGTTGTGTGAAACTGGAGATAGAGTTAAAGCAGCAGTTCGGTTGATTATGTCATCGGACAGAGAACGGTGTTGGAGACCGGCTGAGAGCACTAGAGAGAGTTGCTGGAGCCATGAGTTTCATTCAGAGCACTGTTGTGTTTTAGTGTTGTTTTGACTGAAAGCATTTTTTCGAGTCGTTCATGAACTGAGTCAGAGCGAGAGACATTGATTTCTTTCTGCGAATTGTTTAAGTGCACTTGTTAGTTCGCGAGAATGCGTATGTGAACTGAAGGATCGGTTTTGAAGTAGTGATTCCTTTTTTTTTGTTGAGTTTTTTGTTTTTACTAACGATCGTCCCTGATCAAGATTTGTTTTGAAAGACATTTATTTTTTGTTTGATTCAGACCTTTCCGTCTGTATGCCGCGCGCGAACTGAGCTGCCTGAGTTTGCTCCGGAAAGTTCCTGAGTTTTCCTGGGCCGTGCTGAAACTTTTCTTGAGTTTCTTCGTTTATCACCCTGCCATCCATATGACATCTAACTGTCCTGTCTCAACAGTTTATTTTGTCATCACAAGTCATCGCAAGTCATCGAAACATTCAAGGTCATCCATTTGAAATGAGTTATCATATTTGGAATGAGTTATCAACATCCCGTTTTGGTTGTGGGTAAGTTTTTGCCCTAGTACTGACATTCATTTTTGGGAAACACTTTTAAGGTGTTAAAAGAGGTTTGTTTGAAAGTGTTAATGTCCCGGGTTACGTATGTAACCCTGGTTCCCCGAAGGGACGGACGCTGTGTGAAATCGCAGTGGGAACGCCCTCCAGCGTGACCCGTCTGAAGCATGAATGAAATCAGTCAATGGAGAGATGGAGCGTCATAGCGAGTGACGTCATCGACCAGGAAGCTATAAATATTCCCTGAGCACACAATACACCAGCTTAAAGTTACTGAAGCAAGCGACCCAAGGGGATGCCGGGAGAATGGCAGGACAGTCCTTCAGGTACTACCGCTGCGTGAAATCGCAGTGGGAACGCAATACCCACATCCCCATACGACCAAATCCCCGTCGTGTGTCATTAGGAGACACAAACCGACGAGAGAACCTGAGCCCCGGGAGTGGAGCTAAGATCAAGGGAATAAAATATAACGAAAGTGTGCGGTGAGGACCAGCCTGCCGAATCACAAACGTCTTGAAGAGAAGCTCCTGAAAGAAGAGCTGTAGAGGCAGCCATACTCCTGGTGGAATGAGCCCTTACAGCCAAAGGTGAAGGCTAATGGGCCGAACCGTAAGTAAGCGAGATGGCCTCGACCACCCACTTGCTCATCCTTTTCTTAGGTGCTGGACACCCTTTCTTAGGTGACCCAAAACAGACAAACAGTTGTTCCGATCTCCTCCACAGGGCAGCTCTGTGGACATAAGCATCTAAAGCCCTAACGGGGCACAGCAAATTAAATTTATTCTGGTCTGACGTCAGAAAAGGAGGAGGACAGAAAGCCTGCAGAACTATAGGTCTAACAAAAGTAGTTGGCACCTTAGGAACATAACCTGGTCTCGGACAGAGAAATGCCTTAACCATGCCAGGAGCAAATTCCAGGCACGAGGGAGCCACCGAAAGCGTTTGCATATCTCCAATTCTTTTTAGAGATGAGATAGCGAGAAGAAGGATAGATTTACGAGTCTTTTGTCCCTAGCGTGGTTATACCTTCATTAATGCTCAGATAGCTATAACACATCCACACTGCATTCCAGAAGAAGGTGATGCACATCAAAGTGTGAGTCAACAAATGAGGACCAACTAGGTAGGAGGCATGATACAGGTGAGGCCACACCGATCGCCAGCTGGTTGCACACCAGGATACACACCCCAATACATACCCAATAGTACACGAGACAGCAAACCATCCACACTGCCTCCCCCACAGTTCCATGCATGCTCATCTACAGATCAGCTAGTCCATGATCAATGCAGCAAAGTCTGTTCCAAAGAGGGCCTCGGCGCTCCCACTGCATCTCTCCTCACAAAATCTCCCCGTCAGCCCTGCTACATGACACCGCCCCCGCCCCTGCGCACGCCCACCCGGGCCGCCAGTTCCGGAGTCCCACAAACCCTTATATACAATGAACAACCAGTGTGTGTCTGATTGGTCCATACCCCACATAGCAGAAGACTGAGCCCGTCCTGGCGAACCCTCTCCAGAACTCCCGGGAGCAGAGCGATCGGGGGAAAAGCGCACAAACCTGACCTCGGCCACAGATGTACCATAGCGTCCAACCCCAGTGGGTTGCTGCCAACATCTCTAGACAATTTATGTGCCATAGACGGTGATGGTCCTCCCACAGACCCTGAGCTGGGCGACCACTCATGATCGCCCCCCACCCTGTGAGAGAGGCATCTGTCGTTAGCATAACGCGACGACAAGGAGCTCTCAACACAGGGCCGTGGGACAGAAACCGATAATCTTTCCACATAACCAGGGCGCGATGACACCGTCGCGAACTCATGATCATGCGAAGCGGATTTCCCCTCGGGGAGAATCCCCTGGTTCTGAGCCACCACTGTAACGGTCTCATGTGCAGGAGGCCAAAAGGTATCACGTTGGACGCAGCTGCCATGAGACCTAACAGTCTCTGGAACTGTTTTACAGTGGATGACTGGCCTAGCTTGACCTGATCTACTGCGGCGAGAATCGAAGCAACATGAGCAGGTGACAACTGTGCCTGCATCTTTGTCGAATCCCACACCACACCGAGAAAAGTGGTTCTCTGTTATGGAGAAAGAACACTCTTCTTGGCGTTGAGCCTCAACCCCAACCTCTTGATGTGAGCAAGAACGACATCTCGATGCCGAACCGCCTGTTGTTCTGATTGAGCTAGAATTAACCAATCATCTATATAGTTCAGAATACGGATGCCCTGCAGCCTCAGCAGGGCTATAGCCGCATCCATACACTTCGTGAACGTGTGTCGTGACAATGCTAGGCCGAATGGAAGAACCCTATATTGGTAAGCTTCGCCCCCGAAAGCGAACCTCAGGAACTTCCTGTGTTGAGGGAGGACAGATACGTGGAAGTAAGCGTCCTTTAGATCACCTATTCTTAACCATAGGGCCGCGGCCCACCTGGAGGGCCGCAAAAAACTTTACGTTTTTCACCTGTGGGCCGCGAGGGCCGCGGGACCAAACTAGTTATCAATTGAAGACACCAGAATGACCACTGTTATCCATGAGACAGTTACGGCCGCTTCACACCGCAAGCGTCAGCGGCACGTGAGCAGCGCGTATTTTTTTCGGCTTGCATGTTAATCAATGAGTGCATTCACACTGCGAGCAGGAGCAGCGCGTGAGCGACAAGCAGGAGCGTCGCGTGAGCAGTGGTGAAGCGGGGGATTCGGCGGCGAGTCTATTTTTGCTGCGCTGCTCACGCTCCATTAAAGTGAAAGCACACTTTTGATGGACAAAATAAATTTGATTTCACACAAAAAGTGCCCAAAATGCACAGAATAAGCATGTCTAGTGAGTTTTAACAAGAACTAGAGTAGGCAAAAAAGGCAAGGAATATAGGCAAATTCAGTTTGAGTGAAAGTATGGTGTATTATAAAAAACTAAAAAACCTAAAGTATAATAGCCAGAAAATATTATATAAAACTTTCTTTTAGTTTATGAAATACACAGACAGCTACATAGGCTAGCACAACCCAAATCAAACCCGAGTGTGCGGTTTTGTGTGTGTGTGTGCTTTATCTGCGGAGTTTGCATTCTTGTAAACCTATTGAAAATATGCTATGACTGAAACGACAAGATTGGAGCTGTTTTCTTGGTTGTTTTGTTGTTTACTGACATTTATATGGTTTACCAACTTCTAAAAGAAAATGTATAGCTGTCTTTGTAAATAATTGTTCGCTTATATGTAGCTTTGGAGCCGCTACTGTGACACTGTACAAACGCTTCCAGTGTGAATACTCTCGCGTGTCTGCAACTGCAGTGACGGTGTAGTTACGCTGACGCACTGCTCAAGCGCCGCTCACGCTTGCGGTGTGAAACAGCCGTTACAATGCACCATCCCACCACTAGTGGCAGTAATGCCAACACTGGAGGCTACTCTGAGAGTGAGCCTTTCCCCCATTCCACCCAGGCTGGATCTGATAATATCTTTGAAGCAGGCCCAAGTGTCTCATTAAGAGGGGAACATAAATAGGGAGTTGTAGCTTGTTCAAATTGGACTGTTGTGGTTGTTATTGTTAATTTATAACAGATATGAAGAGCAACTTCAGGTTCCCTTTCAGTCGATAACGTCGGACGTAGTCGACGCGACTGAAATGGGATCACGCTAGGGAGCCTATCATCTTCGAGTACTATTGAACGAGCCAATGTAATTGGCGTGCGTGATTCGCATCACACACTCCGCCCCCGCGGCGCGGGTATAAATACGGAAGTGGATGCACGCACTAGTTGCCTTTCGCTTCGGAGCCGATCGTTTGATGTCTCTGAGAGTGCTGTTGTCTACAACGAGCGAGTGTGTCGGTGTTCTTCAGGAAGACTCTCCCAGTGCTGGTGTTCTACAGCGCGAGTGCAGCGGTGATCGCGAGCTTTGAGCTCTCAACTGCTGTTTTAACAGCAACAAATTTCTAAATGTTTGTGTGTGTTGATGGCTGGTTAGAGGGCGGAAAAGTGAGTGCTTCACTGTGTCAGTTCTCTGTTCAGTGTTGCCGCGGTCATTTCCCTGTGTGCTCCGGCACTGGTGACGGTCCTATTTTCTGAAAGAGCAACACGGGTGCGTTTGCGTCTTTTTCAAGATGTCATTCCGCCCGTGCGTTTCTGTGTGCGGTCGTTCCCTGTCTCTCTCTGATGGTCACAACTGTTGTGTCACGTGTTTGGCTTACAGCACGCTGAGACAGCTTTTGTGGACAGCTCATGTTTTCACTGTGGGAACATGACTGTCGCAGTGTTGAGGGCGAGACTCGCCTTCGTTCGCGGAGAGCGAGTCCCCATTACCATGCCCCACCCTCGGGTGCTGTGTGGGATGGGTGACCGGAGGATAGTGTTGGATGTCCCGCCCGGTAACCATTCCCTGTGGGCTCCTCACTCCTCCCTTCCACTGCAACCACTGGAGCCTCCTGTGTTGTCTGCTGGTCCATCTGTAATGGGTGGGCCAGCGGTTTCACTCGGGGCTCCCCTGGAGGACAGGACGCCGATTGCAGCATCAGAGGGTGAGCTGACTTCTGGAGATGATGACTCGGCTGCGTTGTCTCCCTCCGGGAGTTCAATGTTGCCCGAGCCGGATCCAGAATTATCAGCTATGCTGAAACGGGCCGCCGAGGCTGCCGGGCTCGAGTGGAACCTCCACCGTGTCCCGTTCAGTCTCGGTTGGAATCTGGAGTTTGGTATCTTGGGGCGGGCCGCGCTGGTTCTCAGCTCGCCGCCCCAGTGCCTTTCTTTCCCGAAATGCATGGAGAGCTTATCAGGTAGTGAACAGCATCTTTCTCTGCCAGAAACTGCCTGAATAGCTTTTCCCCCTCATTACCCTTGATGGAGGAACGGTGAAGGGTTGCGAGGTGTCCCTCCATTGGAGCGGTCTGTCGACACAGGTGCACCTGTGTCCGGCGGCCGCTGCCTTTTGGGGGGATCCTCGTCTCCCCCCCAAGGCCTGTGAGTTTCGTCCGTTCCGACGGGCAGAGCTTACAAAGCCTGTGGGCAAGCCCCTTCCTCTTGCGTGCCATGGCGTTGCTGCAGGCTAGGGCACCCGTGGCATGCACGAGGGTAATCCAGACCGTGCGCTCATAGGTGAGCACCGCACTGCATCTGACCTCACCCTCCGGGGTACGGGTGTCGTAGCGTGCGTGATCGGTCTGGCGATGTCGACCTTGGTGGTCCAGTAGCGCCTTCGTTGGCTCAGCCTGGTTGGTATGGCGGATGCGGACAAGGTTCGGTTCCTGGTCTCCCCAATTTCCCAGGTTGGGCTGGTCGGCGACGCGGTGGAGAACTGCATCAAACAGTTCTCTGCCGCTCAAGCGCAGACGGAGGTCATCCGGCACATCCTGCCCCGGTGGCCAGCTGCTGCCTCCACCCGCCGCCGGTGGCAGCTCCTCCGCCTGCTCGTCGCCGTGGGCGTTCTCCGGCCGCCGCTCCTGCTGGCCCTCCGCAGCAGCCTCCACCCAGGCCTCAGCAGGGAGCCGGCCGCAGTAGAGACGCCCAGCCCGCTCCAGGCGCTGCCAAGCCAGGTGGCAAGCGACAGCGAAAGCATTCCGGAGCGGGCCGCCCAGGAATGGATGAGATGCTCTTGGAGTGGCACGATCACTCCCTCCCCCCGGGTGAGGGCCGGGTGGAGCCTTTGTTTGTGTGTGTGTCTGTTCCGCCGCTGGCTCCCTAAAAAAAAAAAAAAAAAAAAAAAAAAAGCGGAGCAAGCGGTACCCACACTTCAAAGAGAGAGCAATTTCATCTGTTCCTGGGTCCCAAGAGGGCCAGCCTGGCGGGTGTGACCCTGTATAGCCTTACACCCCTCAGCTCCCCCTTGGTCGCCAGCAGGCAGCTTGGTGCGTTCGAGGACCCGGTCATCCGCCTTCTCACGCGCCCCCTGCCGCTTGTGGAGACAGGTAAGTGTTGCACAGCACACTAACACCACTCTCTCTACTTTGCTGCCCCACCTCAGGCTCGGCTACCCCGCTCAAGTCAGTGATAGTCATCACATTAGGTGTTGAGCAGACGTGCTCCTGAAAATTCAGTGATATTCATCACACCGAGTGTTGAGCAGTGCTCCTGACTTGTGCGTGCTTATCTTATCCTGCTGGCGAAGGATTTGATATAGCCGCTCCTCCAGCCGGTACGAAGGCCAGTTGTAAACTCGTTCTTCGTGCTACTAGGTGGTGGGTCGTGACCATCTTGGCCCAAGATTGGTCTGCAGCTTTGACCTGAAAGACATGTGCTTCAGATCTCTACCTCCCGCACCGCAGGCCATCCTGTGTGTTGCGTCTAAGGGTGGAGTATCAGTACAGTGTCCTTCCCCTCGAGTGCTCCAGAGCCCGTTGGGTCTTCAGGTCAACTGGAAGAGAGTAATCTCGCCCACGGGCTGAGTATCTCTTTTCTAGTTTTGGAGAGGTACTCGGTCCAACATGTCTCTCCAATGAGAATGTGTTCAGCTGGTGTTGAAGTGAGAAAGGGTCCCACTGAAAGAACTTTCAGAGGCTCCTGGGGTATATGGTAGTCGCAGCCTTTGGCTCCCTCCATATGTGACCGCTTCAGCGCTAGCTTCACGATCGAGTCCCGAGGTGACCGTGGCAGAGCAGCTCACCCTGTGTGACTATAGTTCATCCCGGTCTGCTGCCAAACCCTCTTCAACAGAGCGGCCATGTACAAAGGGCGTGTTTTAACGGGGGCCTGGGCGACCCCCGACTACACGGGCATTCGTGCCTCGAGTTGTTAGACATTGTGACCGTTGCGCAAGCTTCCCCTGCATGTCACAAACTCACCTGTCACCTCCTCCTTGGAGTCAGACGCTTCTGAGGGCGCCTTATTCCACTCCTCCCGCTTACTCAATCGTGCCGCCGTCGAGCCTCACGACAGTTATAGCCAGGGCAAGTGGAGACTCCATCCCCTGGGTCCGGCTGGGTCATGACCATTCCGGGGCCGCTCAGTTGCCCCCCCGGTTTTATTTTTCCGCCAGTGTTTGGGTAAACCGAGCGGACTACCCTTGGACAAACACTGGGACTCAGCGGCCCCAGGGGCCCGCAGAAATGCGTTTAACCCCAGTGAGCCTTCTAAAAGTGACTGCGACTCATGGTCGCCTTGCGCCTGCAAGTCAGTGAAATCATCACTCTTCATGTTGAGCAGATTTGCTCCTGAAACTCAGTGAAGTTCATCGCACTCTGGTGTTGAGCAGCAATGCTCCTGTAGCTCAGTGAGTCCATCACAGGTAGCTCAGTGAATTCATCACACGCAGTGCTGAGCAGAAATGCTCCTGGTGCTCAGTGAAGTTCCTCGCACTCAAGTGTTGAGCAGAAATGCTCCTGAAGCTCAGTGAGTTTATCACACTCAGGTGTTGAGCAGTAATGCTCCTGAAGCTCAGTGAACTTGTCACACTCAAGTGCTGAGCAGAAATGCTCCTGTTGCTCAGTGAGGTTCTTCATACTCAAGTGTTGAGCAGAAATGCTCCTGAAGCTCGGTGAGTTTATCACACTCAGGTGTTGAGCAGGAATGCTCCTGAAGCTCAGTGAACTTGTCACACCCAAGTGCTGAGCAGAAAATGCTCCTGAAGCCCAGTGATCTTCACATGTTGTGTTGAGCAATGCTCCTGTCTTTTGCGCCCGTCACTTGCACCTACGTGCCATGTCAGGAGAGGAACAGGTCTTCATAGTTGCCCCTCATTGGCCCAACTAGACCTGGTTCCCTTCAACAGCCTTCCTGACTTCCCCTGGATTCGGGGACGGGGCACGATGGCACACGCGTTCTTCCCCCGGAGATTCCGGGCGGTCTTACATCCGAACGCGGAGGTTCAGGTGGCTATCACAAGAACATGTGTTAGTTACCATCACTTCTGCGAGCACCCCCTAGAATTGGGTAGCGTGCTTACGCCTTTAGAAGTGGAACCTAGTCGTTGAGTGCGTCTTCTCCCCTGAGGAGATCCTGAAAGCTTTCGATCACTTCAGTGCTCTCTTTCCTGCAAAATGGGTTGCAGTAGGCTGTTTTCCTAAATCACCCTCAAAATGATGTTGCCTCGGTGTTTAAACGACGCTCATCGTGTTGCAGAAGTATGCAGAAGCACGTTCTGATCGTCAGGTTCCTGAGGGGCAAGGTCTTGTAAATCCTTGTGTCCCTCTTTATCCTCTTGGGCCTTGTCCCTGGTGCGACTGCACTGCAGAGACCGCCCCTGAGCCACTGCAGGTAGTGAGTTAAAAATTCTGTTATATCAGTTCTCCTGCTCGCGTGGTCTCTACTAGAGGGTAGGGACTTGCTCGCTTTCGGTCAACGTATTGTGCCTGGAGTCTGGGCCGGCTAACTCTCACAAGCTGAGACCCCGGCTCGGATTGTGCCCAAGGTTCCTACCTCTCCCGTAATAGGAGCAGGTGGTGAGCCTGCAAGCGCTGCCCTGGAGGAGGCAGATCCAGCCCTGGCTTCTCTGTCCGATTCGCTTGGACGTGTACAGAATGCAAGTCATAGACCTCAGACCAGCTCTTCAAATATCTGTTGGAATTCAGCAGAGAGGGAAGGCTGTTTCCATGCAAAGTTGCACTTAGTGCTTGCCTTCATTTCGGCAAAGATCCGAGATGCAACATGTCCACTTAGGTGTTGAGCTCCTCTATGATGAGTGTAAAGTGCTCCGCCTGGGCGTTGACGATATACTTTGCTAAACAGATTCTAGAGTTGGGGGCTGGACGACACCTAGTTGAACCGCTGCTTCCCGTGGGCTCCCTTCTCATGAAGCCAGTTTCACCGTGAGCCCGGTTCAAGTGTCGGCTTGCTGCGCCATTCCCCTCCTATGGACTGGATACGTGCGCCTTTCTACTCCAGTTGAGTTCCCTTAAAATTGAACCCTGTTGAGTTCCTCCACACCCCTCCGACGTCGGACGTGCGGAACGTCTGGTGTTAGGCCTACCACTCGTAAGCAGTGTGGAACCTGTGTTAGGCTGGGTCCATATGTTGCGGTCCCTTCGGTGACCCCATATGTGTATTCTTCCACGATACGGCTCCCTGCGGTGAGCCCGTGTCTTCCCTCGGCAGAGTCTCTCTGCCGTCACTGTCCGGTGTGTCTCCCCCCGTCTTAGGCTGGAGCCACCCCAGTGACATTCCATATGTTAGACTGCCCGGTTTCCGCCCAGTTCATATGTGTATTCTCCACATTTCCTCCCTCGGGTTGGATGTGGCTTCCGCAGCGTCCCTTCCTTCCAACGTACGGGGAACGCTTTCCCAGTGGTCCTGTAGGAACAGCAGTGACTTCCCTGGCCTAAGCCCTGTCCTTCCCCGCCTTAAGTTTGCGGGGGCATCAGGAGGCTTTGGTTTAGGCACTGGAAGGTGGCAGCGTTAGTGGCGTGTTCAATGGTTGATCCCATTTCAGTCGCGTCGACTACGTCCGACGTTATCGACTGAAAGGGAACGTCCTGGTTGCGTATGCAACCCACCGTTCCCTGAAGGAGGGAACGGAGGACGTAGTCCCCTTGCCACTACCGCTGGACCACCGCTGACCCCGGGTTACTCTCGGCTCCTCAGCGAAAAGCAACTAGTGCGTGCATCCACTTCCGTATTTATACCCGCGCCGCGGGGGCGGAGTGTGTGATGCGAATCACGCACGCCAATTACATTGGCTCGTTCAATAGTACTCGAAGATGATAGGCTCCCTAGCGTGATCCCATTTCAGTCGCGTCGACTACGTCCTCCGTTCCCTCCTTCAGGGAACGGTGGGTTGCATACGCAACCAGGACGTTCTACCATGCAAAAATGTAGACTGCTGAAACAATTATCAATTGTATATTTTTTCATTTGCACTTTATATAAATTTTAATTTACAACTCATTTATTTTGAAAAATATTATTATGAATTTATTTATTTTAGCAACACATTTTATTGTTTTTATTTTTATTTATATACATTTTCACAGGCAGTGACATTCACAGGCAGTGATTCAAGTGATTCAGCAAATTCTCTTTTGTCTTGTCGCGCATGAATGGTTCAAAAGCATTCGCACGAATATGAGCGGGATCATGTAACACTAGCCAAAGGATGACAAAAATAACAGATGCTGCGTTAATTGCGTTAATAGCCCTATTTGTTTATTTCATATAAAATCGCAGCATTTTGCGTCATATAATCGCATTGGCTTGACATCGCGATTGCAATACGATTAATCGTGCAGCACTAGTTAGGCTAATATGCCTGACTTGAGCCTTTAAATTTGTTCTTGATGCAGATTGATTTGTTCCATGAACTGTCGTGTGTTTTGCATCTTGTTGTATGTGCAGGTTTACATACACAATAACCTGTTAAACTGCAAGTGGATTTCATTTAGTTATTGAATACAAATCAAACCAACGGTGAGATCAATAAACCAATACAGTGCTAATATTTGAATGGGCCCAGGGCCACTTTGTACTGTAAAATTTGGGCCCTGACATCAAAAAGGTTAAGAACCCCTGCTTTAGATCTATCGTGACGAACCAGTCCTCGGATCTGATTTGTGACACGATCTGCTTGAGAGGGAGCATCTTGAATTTGAGCTTCCCTACAGCGCGATTTAAGAGACGCAGATCTAGAATGGGACGCAGCCCTCCATCTTTTTTCGGAACGATGAAGTACCGGCTGTAGTATCCTAACTCCCTGCTGGGTGGAGGACCCCGCTCTATAGCTCCTTTTAGTAACAGAGTTTTTACCTCCTGTTCTAACACCAGAGCCTGCTCGGGGCCCACCACTGTGGGCAGAATCCCTCTGAACCGAGGTGGACGCGCTCTGAACTGAATAGCGTACCCGTTCTCTATAGTATTCAGGACCCACTGAGAAACATTGGGGAGAGTTTTCCATTCCGCCAGGAACTCTACTAAGGGAACCAGCCTCTCGAGGCTGGCCTCTGGATGAACATCCCGAGTGACAGACACAGCGCCCTGTAACGTACTGGCAGGGAACAGCTGGTCTGGGCCCTCCACAACCCTCCTAGGAGGGGGCGAGCGTCCCTCGGGAAATCGCTCGCCGAGTCTCTCTACGCTCTGTACAGGCAGGGTTAGTAGAGCAGACCCCAGAGGGCATCGGGAAAGACAGGGCACCGTGTTTTTGTGCAGTAAACTCAAGTCTTCCACGATGGGGACCACCCTCAGAGTCCTGACGTTCAGCACGTCAGGATTTTTTCGACGCGGCCTTCTTGGCGATAATGACTGTCCTCAGATCAGCCCTACCCCGAGAAGGTCGCGCCGGAGAGCGCCCCGCCTCGTCCCTCCACTTTCTCTGCGGGGGGGCACGAGACGCGACACTCCGTTTCTGCTGCGCTCTTTTTGAAGTACTCGGCGGCTGGGACTGCCCTCGCTCAGCCCCAACGACACGCACTTTAAGGGGCATACATTTCTGAAAACCAGCCGTCTGTTTCTTCTCTTCCTGGAAACTCTCCGTGACAGAGTGAAGAGCGTCACCAAAGAGGCCCGCAGGCGAAACTGGAGCATTTAAAAGGAGAGTCTTATCTTTCTTTATTTTAGCGGTCTCCTTGGCGGCCCGGAGAGTGAGATCAGCAGTCTGCCTGAGCTCATTAATCATATCAACAGAAATTTCACCCCCCTCACAAGCATCTTTAAGCAGGTCAGTCTGATAAGCCTGCATAATGACCATAGTGTGTAGACATGCAGCCGCCTGACCCGCCGCCAAGTAAGCCTTCCCCACTAACACAGAAGTATTTTTTAGTGGCTTAGAGGGCAGAGCCGGTGCTTTAAGTGAAGACGACGAAGCAGGAGAGATAGCTAGCGAGCGTCTCCTCTGCCTTCGGCATGGTCACGTACCCTGAAGCTTTTGCACCAAAAGTGTTTCCATGAGCATTAGACTGGTTAATATAAATTCTGCTTGAAACAGGTCTAACCCAGGTCTTTGAAAACTCAGAGTGAAGATCTGGGAAGAATGGTAAGCACCGGCGAGAAGGCTGAGGACGTGCAGACAGAAATCTATCATCTAATTTGCTTTTATTTCTAGACTCCTGCTTATCAGTTGGCCACTCGTTGCTGAGCTTTTCAACAGCCCGAGATAACACATCTATCATCCCCTCTTCAGCAATATGCTGGAGTGACGAGTCAGTTACTTCTGATGCAAAACTTTCGACATCGAGCTCCTCAGAACTGGATAATCTAAGTTCGACTTCATGTGCCTCGACCCGGGCAGAAGTAACCGCCGCAGCGCGTGCTTCCAGAGCCAGGTGAGAGGCACTAGATCTCGCCGGAGATAGCTGAGATAGGGCGGAGCCCGTCTCAACGTCGCCAGTGAGATCCATCTGCGAGCCCCAAGACAATCGCCGCCGCTCTGCCTCAACAAAAGCGTGACCCGAGCCTCGGGGAGCTCGCAGCAAACCACTCTCCTTGAAGAGCGATCACCCCGAGCGCAGAGTTCTCAAGGGAAAACGCTCGCAATGCTCACAATCATCCCCCTCGAGAGCCGACTGGGCATGATGCAATCCGTCGTGTACGTGTACAGGGGGAAACACACTTTCTATATTGCTCGCTCGTCACTTTGACACTCATATTGTTTTTATATATATATATATATATTTATATATATATATAGTGAGAAACTCCTGTCTAAACAGATCAACACAATCGATAGATTTCAGACACACACAGAGCTTGCTGAAGTAACAAAAAGCTGGCGTATTGTGTGCTGTTGTGAACTTCTTCTTCTCAAGTGTAGAAAAGATAGAGTTGCAGACCAGGAGATTGTTGAGGTATAAGTTCTTTATTTCGTCGCTGTAGTCATCTCAATCAAGTCTAACTAAGGGAACTTTACATTGTAGTTTATATACATTTCAAGGGGGAGGGATTGCATATAGGTGGAGACTTCTCTGAAAACAAAGCAAATGTAAATAAGGTATACAGATTGTGGAACCTGCTCAGCATGAGACACGAGAACAGGAAAGACAGACTTCTCGTACTGAGATGAGACAAATGGTCTCAGTAATAAAATAACAGGTGTTCAAACTTGCTCAGCATGACTCTTCACCCGGTAAACAATGAGAACAGGAAAACCCTAGCCTTCTCGTACCGAGATGGGACAGTCAGGAATATCCCGCTGGGAACCACTACCGTTTGCAGAGATTTCCTGGTCTCATCATTTCTAAACTTTCTCAATATAAAATACTATTGTATTGGAAATCTAAATTAAACATTTAAATAAATTTGTAATCCTACATTTCCCCCTTTGAGAGTTCTAAATAACTCTCACAAAATACAAATTTAGACACTTAAAAGTTAAATTCTTGTAACTTGAGATCATTACAGGCTCATGCTTCTGTGTTGCTGTTTCTGCAATTGCATGCTGACACAGAAACAAACATGCAAATTTAGGGTCCGTGAAGTTCTTAAGGGTAATAGTCTTTTCTGTTTGGAACTGTCATTTCTTTGTGAGGGGCGTGAGTCATTTGTTGAATGAAACACTTGATACTGTGGACGCATAGATAGTACGCTATTAGAAGAAATAACAGCAGAATTGCTATTTCCTTTATTCACAGCCAAGGTTTCCCAATCAAGTTTCCGAACCATGAAAAATTAACTTCAGTCATCTGGTGTAATTTTGCTGAAAGATCAAGAATGTCTTGTTGGATTTTGTTCAAGTTCTCTGTTGGATCCATTAACCCGGTGCAGCACTCAGGTCTGATGATGGTGCAGGCTCCTCCTTGCGTTGCTAGAATGTAATCTAAGGCCACTCTGTTCTGTAAGATCATTATCTTGTGCGAAGCGAGAGTGTCTGTGATGTTACTGGTACGATAATCTTGATCATGTTGATGGATGACTGAACGTTTCATATGTGAGTCTCTGCGTTGTGTATTTTTTTCTTTTTCTTTTCTTTATCCTTTTGTGATAGTTGGCTCAGAAGTGGCTCAAGTTGTTTCTTGAGGTTTTCTTGTGGCTTCATACGCAGATGACGAGGTCAGTGCGTATGGGTCTCGGGAAGTCATCAGTGGTATCTGCACAGAGTAAGAAAGAAAACAAAAGACAGGAGAGCAGTATTTGTTCAAACATTAGGGTTGTAAACTTTTCCGAGTCTGCTAAGCAGTAGAGCAGTATTTGTTCAAACACTAGGGTTGTAAACTTTTTCTGGGTCTGCTATTGTCGTTCCATCTCTCCCTATTTCTTAATTCCTTTGACACCTAAAGAACAGTGAGGTAAGGATGGACTAGGATAGGGCCTATGAGGGAAGTCTTCACCCCAGGGTTAACCCCCGAAGCCTATTGCATTCGGTTCTTCCCGGGGCTCCTCACTGGTTCTGTGTCCTAACCTATCCCTGTTGGTGCAGGAACAACCTTACAGTGTGACACATGAGTCTAGGTTTTCCTTCCCTGACACAATACTGCAGCTGCTGTAATCAACATCACTTGATGTGGCCCATGTCACTTTGGTTCTAATGGAGGAAACGTCTTTGTGCAGATCAATTATTGATTCAGGAGGCATCATTTTCTTCTGTGCTGCACTACCTGAACACACTTGTACAGTTGCATAGAAACAAGACTGTTTAGCTGCCATATCAGCAAGAGCATTACCTTTAGCTTCTGTAGTATTAGTTGTGAGATGTGCTTTCACTTTGATCACTGCTAATTTCTTTGGAAGTTTCATGGAAAACATTAGATCTTTCACTAATTCAGCATGCTTAATGGGGGATCCAGCAGAAGTTAGAAACTGTCTGGTTTGCCAAATGACACCAAAATCATGAATTACCCCAAAAGCATATCTGGAATCTGTGTAGATATTAGCAACTGATCCTGAAGCTAGCGTGCATGCTCTTGTTAGGTTTACTAGTTCTGCAGCTTGAGCTGAAAAATGATCTGGAAGACGTCCTGAAGCTAACACTTCCGTGGTGGACGTTACTGCATAACCTGCTCGTCTGTTACCTTTTTCTTTTACTTCACTCATAGGTGTATATGTAAGCGTAACACAATCGTGAGTAATTTCTCCTTCATCCTCTAACAAAACTTCAGTCATAGCAGACATCATACATGAGGACGGATTTGTGACAGGTGCACGCTGTAAGACAATATTTGGCATTATTGTGGACACTGCATGAGGGCTTTTTTACGTTTACAGTCTGACCTAACACTATTAATGATGAAAGGCCTGTGCTGTAAAATAACATTTAAGGCTGTGAGTCTACTTTAACCAGAGTCCCCCAAAGGAAAAACTGAGATAGTCACTTTCCTTTTGTTCTATTAAACAAAAACAGAAGTCTTTTATCTCTGTTGCAAGTTAGTGGGGAAATAAAGCACTCACAGCCCAAATGGTTAACACGTCAACCAGCTGCCCCAGTTTAATGATGAGGGGAGGGGCTGCTTCATAGTAGCAAGCAGACTGAGTAGGAGCTGAGTAACATTGTTAACTTGTTTAAAGTTCTTTTTGTTTTTCCTACACTCTTTTCCCCAATGTCCATGTTTACCACAATAATAACAACTACTGCCCTCTCTCTTAGGACATTTGCGTTTCTGTTGATTCTCTGTGTTGACCTTAAAGGATGCTGTTGCAATTTTTACTCTTTCCTTGACATCAGAGTCTCTTTCCCATGCAGCCAAACCGTCTAAGTTGTTTTGTATGGTTCTAGTGGACCATGTTAAGTCTAAGAAAGGCAATGATTTTCTATGTTCTGACAACAGACCATCAAACCATGTGCGAACTAGGGGACCATTATCTTCTAGCACCTTCTCTGAAATGCCAGCTATACCACTGTATGCTGCTGCTGACTGGCAAAATCTTTGAGTGTATTCACTAACAGTTTCACCCTTCTTCTGTAAAGAACTAGTGATCTTCGACCAGTCAATTTTAGGTCCAACAATGTTCTTCAACGCTTTCAGAACTCCCTCTCTCAATTCATCTTTTCTGTCATGTTGTAGTTCAGAAGTAACAGCAGACTCAAAACTGTTGAATTCAGATTCAGTTAGAATTTGTGACATCAGCTGTGTGACTTCTGCCAACGACATGTCGTAAAGACGCATTTTACTGATCAATGCACTTCTAAATTCAGAAAAATCTGTGCGTACTGAAGGTAAGCTTTGGGATAGTCTTTCTATATCTCTAGGTCCGAGTGCTTTGGCAACAGTTTGGTTTTGGACAACAGAAGAGTTGGTAGGAACACTTTCAGTTCCCTCAATTCCCTGAGATCTTCTTGCAACACAAACCTTTACTGAATCTACAGGCTTATCAGTTACTTATGGGATGTCTACATCTGTTTCAAAGAATGCTTTTAAGTCAGGATAAGTTTCATCTGACTGTTGGTCTTCTGAGTCACATTTGGTTGAGGCCTTGTTATGGCCCACCTTAGTGTGCATTTGTTTGTTCTGTTCTTTTAATTTAGCTATACACCTAGATTGTTCTTGTGCAATGGATAAGCTAAATTCCCTATGGCAACAGATTATGCCTTTCATGTTTTTCTTTCTGATACATGCACCTAACACCTTCTTGCATTCTTCAATAGACCAAATCTTATCTGGATGAATCTCATATTTCTGTGTTAGTTCTTGTCTAACTTTTTCAGTGACTATTAGATCCATCTGTTCTCCTAACAGTGTTTTAAATTCGCTATCTGACCACAAAGGATTAGCAAGACCACCTTTTTTAGTTGTGGAGATTAGTCTAGCACTTTTCTTAATCATTTTGTGGATTTCTTTGTTACCACACGAACAAAGACACTAAAACTTCTCTGATCAAAAGAATCTACACTTATGTCACAGATCAAACTGTTGATAAACCTTCCTTGTTACCAACACATCACATTTAACTTCCCTGCCAGAAACAGAGGATGAAACACAAAATATTAGCACGTTACGCTAATCTTCCCTGAAAGAAACGGAAAGGATCTTTCACCTTCCTAATGTAGCGGGTTGATTGACTGCAGCAGGTGTGGGTCATACTCTCTGGACCAATCAGGACTGAACTGCATGCTATATGGGCAGAGGGTGGCTCGTGTGATACTTTATGGTTTTGCCATCAGAGGCACATTTTCGTGGTGGGTCCTCGTGTTCGTGGTGCAGTTACGGTCATCCAACAGGTAGTAGAGCGTGGCTAACTTTCTCATTTCCTAGAGGCCTCGTTAGTGTTGCAATGGGAATTACAGTGTGCAATGTCTTTTGCAGTGTTTCTCCTGTCACAAACCGATCTTTCCTGTAACGGAACCGGGTTGCGTGGTGCTGTTGGTAGGTTGAATCTGTTTTTCTTTTTAAAACATCTGCGTGATTGAGTATAAAGTAATGGGCCGTTTGATTGTAGGTTTCGTGTAGCTGTTCCAAACGACACTATTAGTATATATGCGCCGCCTCCTGACGGGTATGTACGTAAGCCAGTCGGCATTGTGTGTATATTTAATCATGTACCGTTACTAAATGTGATTTGTTGATGTACATCAGGACTGTGTAGCGCTTGCTGGCGCCGGTTCCTGCACGAGTCTCTCATTTCCCGCTATGCTGCTGTTCTGTCTCTACGGATTGCTCCGTTTCAACTGATTCCGGTTTACTGACCGACTGTTCATGAGGAAGAGCTAGAGGAGTTCATCCCGGCCTCGGGACTCCTTGATGCACTTTATAGCGCAGGATTCATCGCGCAATTGGGCGTTTGGTCATTCTGTATTTTAGTGACTGTGATACAGCCGACGGCTTGGCCTTTTCTGGCCTAGCGGCGTTATGAATGTATGTGTGTGAAAGGTGTTTGTTGCTTGATTATGATTAAGTGATTTTGATTAGTTTGTTTCTTTGGTTTAAGTGTTTATAGAGACGATTGTTTTTTTTTTGTTTTCGTTTGATTTATTTTGGTATATTGTGTGATTTCTGTCTTTATTAACTGAATGTGTTTTCTTTTAGTGCTGAGTGCCAGAAGTGGTGGCGTCGGTGTCCTTGGTGGTGGGGTCTCCTCCTGTGTGCTGTTTCCCTTTTTTTTATTGTGTATTTGGAGTGTGGTTACTTTGGTGTGTACGTGTGATTAGGGAATCCTTAACCCCTGAGGTCCCACACATTCTGACCCGGCTTCCTCCAATGGTAAGGCCTCAGCACTCGTTTTCCCTTTTTCTTTTCTTTTTTTTGTGTTAGTGTGAAACCTACTTTATATTTGATGTCCATTTTAATGATCTGAATAAAATTATTGTTTTACTGGAACTGCGTCTCTGGCTTCATGCATGAACCGAACTTGTGTGCTTCCTGTAAATTTGGAGAGTTACTTATTGAGCTAGTTTAACTCTATTTCCCGGGGTGAAACTCCCTGGGTGGCGTAGTTGGCGTTTTCATTAAAATTTAAGACGCTGAACAGGTTAAAAAGGGGCTTCACTTCCCCAAGGGTGAGAAGAAGTTTCCCTTTTACCAACGAAAAGTTTCCACCCGCCACATTTGCCGTATAGTCGGCAGGATCATGCATTTTTGAAAGCCATTGACGTTTTTGTTCTTGTGTTATTTTGTGTGATTATTGGTATTGTGGGTTATTGTTTAATTTTCTTTGTGTTTTTTTTTTGTAGAGACAGAACAGTAGCTTTGCGGTGTGTGACAAACTGTGGTCATCCTTTGAGGCTCCATTGTCTCAGTGGGGTTTTTAGTTATGGGTGAGGAACTACAGGAGTTGAGGGAGTTAGTCGCGCAGTTAAGAGTGGAGAATGAGAGGATGCGCCAGGAGCAGAATACCACAGCCCCTGGTTCCAGCTCTGTGACCCCTAGTACTGCCATGGTTAATCCCCCTGTGGCTGAGCGACTGATTGTTGTGCCCCGAGACAGAAGATGTCCCATGTTTCGGGGTAGATCAGGTATCGGGCTCACAGAGTGGCTTGACGAGGTGCAGGCCTGCATGAGGGCACGTTACTTGTCTGTTTCCGATCAGGCTTTTTTTCCTGTTTGACCATTTGGAGGGCGAAGCGCGCGAAGAGATAAAACATCGACCCAGTACAGAGCGAGGCGACCCGGCTAAAATTATAGCGGCCTTACAGGAATTGTACGGTTGTTGCGAGTCCTACGTGGCCCTTCAGGAGGCGTTCTTTTCTAGACGGCAACAGGAGGGAGAAACACTGCAAGAGTTTTCGCTGGCCCTGATGAGTCTCATGGCCTCCGTAAAACAGAACGCCCCGAGTGGCGTACCAAATTCCGAAGTACTGCTGCGCGATCAGTTCGTGGAGCACGTGCTTGAGGGTGCTCTTCGTCGTGAGTTAAAACAGCTGGTGCGTCGGAAGCCCACTGCGGCATTGCTTGAGGTTAGGAGCGAGGCTATTCGTTGGGAGCGTGAGGGGTCGTCTGGACATACCCGCGGCCGAAGTAATTCTGTTCCCTCTGCCTTGGGCATGCAGTTTGGAGTCCGGGGCGGCCCTCAGGGGTTGAGTACCACTATTCAGGCATCTGAGTTGAGTGAGATGAGAGAAATGTTGAAGTTACAGCAAGAGCAGTTAAACCAGCTTACCCAAAGTATTTCCCTCTTACAGAATCCCCAGCAGCGCAACCGGCCATCTTATAAAGGCCCTGTCATATGTCGGCGCTGTCAGCAACCAGGTCACTTTGCCAGGGAGTGTGAGGGGAACCGTGTTCCACCTAACGCTTCGTCTGTTTTGCCTGCCTCCCAACAGTCTGGTAGGCAGTTGCGTTATTTTCCATCTTCGGAAAACTAGCGCCCGCCGAGTTGCAGAGTCACAATTCGGGGGGGGCAGTCATTGGCTCGGGAGTTATTCCAAGTGTGTCGGAAAGGGGTCCTATGTTGATTTCCGCTTGTCCACATTTGGATGTAATGATGGGAGGGGTTGATGTTCCCTGCTTGGTGGACACTGGATCCATGGTGTCTACAGTTACAGAGAGCTTTTTCCTTCAGCATTTTGAGCCGTGGGGTGGAGAGAGACTTCAGTCGTGTCACTGGCTGCAGCTTAGGGCGGCCAATGGATTGGCCATCCCATATATCGGCTACCTGGAGTTGGATGTTAAACTTTGTAGTAAGTTAATGACAAGGTGTGGGGTTCTGGTGGTTAAAGATCCCGCCGGTGATATGCCACTCCATGTCCCTGGTGTGATGGGAATGAATATCATCCGCAGGTGCTACAGAGAGCTGTTTGGCCAGTATGGGTTGGCCTTGTTCAATTTACCCTCGGTATCTGGGGCTCCGGAGCCGGTGGTGAAGGCATTGCAGCGGTGTCACCAGGCCAGCGAACAGGCCCCTCGGGATGTTCCAGGTAGGGTGAGGGTTCGAGTTAGTACGTCCTGCCGCATTCCTGGTGGCACGATGAAGATCATCGCTGCGACCTGTTCAGAGCAGTACTCTGGTTGTCCGGTACTGTTCGAGCCTCTGGACTTTGGTCTACCGGCTGGACTGTTGGCATCCCCAGCCCTGGTTCAGGTGGCTAGAGGTACGGCCTACATCCCTATTGTAAATGTTGGGGCCATCGATGTGATGTTGTACCCGCGTACTGTGGTGGGTACCCTGGATAGGGTTCGGGTGGTCAGCTTGCCTACAGGGGTCACTGAGGTGCCATCTGTGGTTGCCATGGTGAGGTCCCAAGCTGTTGCTTCCGGGGTGCAGGACCAGATTGAGATCATGGACTTGTCCTCATTGCCTGCGGAAGAGCAGGGCCGGGTTAGGTCCTTTTTGCGAGAGTATATCCCCGTCTTTGCCACTCATGATGGTGACTTGGGCTGTACAGATCTGATTGCTCACGATATCCCGCTTTTGGACGAAGTCCCTGTTCGGCAACGCCATAGGCGTATTCCTCCTTCTGAGTATGAGTTAGTTAAAGATCACATCAACCAACTCTTGGAGGCACAGGTAATTCGGGAGAGCAGCAGTCCCTATGCTAGTCCCATTGTGTTAGTGAAGAAAAAGGATGGAAGCATGCGCATGTGCGTTGACTACAGGCAACTCAATAACAAAACGAGAAAGGATGCTTTTCCTCTTCCTCGTATCGATGAGTCCCTGGATGCCTTGACGGGTGCCCGCTGGTTCTCAACTTTGGATTTGGCCAGCGGCTATAATCAGGTCTCTGTGTCTGAGGCGGATCGACCCAAGACGGCATTCTGTACTCCATTTGGTCTTTTCGAATGGAATCGTATGCCGTTTGGGCTGTGCAACGCTCCTAGTACTTTCCAGAGGCTGATGCAACGTTTATTTGGTGACCAACAGTGCCAATCGTTGCTCTTGTATCTTGACGATATTGTGGTTTTCTTGTCCACGGTTGAACAGCATCTGGAGAGGTTGGAGGTAGTGTTGGGAAGGCTTCAGCAACAGGGCCTGAAGGCTAAGCTCAGCAAATGTGCATTCTTCCAACAGGAAGTGCGCTACTTGGGCCATGTCATTTCGGACAAAGGCGTCTCCACAGACCCCAGTAAGGTGCAGGTGGTCGCAAATTGGCCGCCCCCTACCACTATCCCAGAGTTGCGGTCGTTCCTCGGTTTTGCTAGTTATTACCGCCGTTTTGTAGAGGGATTCGCCAAGTTGGCGGCCCCTCTGCATAGGCTGGTAGCTCAACTAGGGGGCACCAAGTTGAGGAGAAGGGCGGAACTGTCTGTGGGAGGACATTGGACGGAGCAATGTCAGGGCAATTTCGAGGCACTTAAGGTCAAACTTGTTACCGCACCGGTGCTTGCTTACGCCGATTTCTCATTGCCGTTCATTCTTGAAGTCGATGCAAGTTATGGGGGACTTGGGGCAGTGCTTTCCCAGGAGCAGGCGGGTAAGGTTAGACCCGTGGCCTATGCCAGTCGAGGTCTGAGGCCTACTGAGCGCAATATGCAAAACTACAGCTCTATGAAGCTGGAGTTTTTGGCACTCAAGTGGGCCATGACCGAGAAATTCCGGGAGTACCTGCTGGGCCATAAATGTGTTGTCTTTACGGACAATAATCCCCTTAGTCATTTGTTCTCGGCGAAGCTTGGGGCTACCGAGCAACGTTGGGCAGCGCAGCTGGCCTCTTTCGATTTTGAAGTGAAATATCGATCAGGGAGGAGTAATAGAAATGCAGATGCCCTGTCCCGTCAACATCCTCCTGGTAGACAGGACTTAGAGACTGTGGTTCCTGGTATGTTACTCCCAGACTCTTTACAGCATGTCCCAGTTGAAGCAGTTCAATCTGCTGTCGTTTCTTTGCCAGAGTATGCCCTATCAGACCTCACTGACCTGCAACAAGCAGATCCAGTCATTAAAGAGGCCCTGGTCTTTTGGCAGAGAGGAAGTCGTCCCAATGGGGAGGAGCAAAAGGCGGTTTCACAGCCTGCCTTGGTATTGCTCCGCCAGTGGGACCGCTTGAAGGAAAAGGACGGGGTCTTATATCGTCAGACCTTTCGCCCTGATGGCCTGGAGGTAGTATTCCAGTTAATTTTGCCAGCTTCCTTAAGGGAAGAGGTGTTGACCAAGGTCCACCAAGAACATGGTCACCAGGGCGTGGAAAGAACTCTGGAGCTGTTACGACGGCGGTGTTACTGGCCAGGTATGTCCGTGGCGGTTACAAAATGGTGTCAGGCCTGTGAGAGGTGCCAGGTGGCCAAGGATACCCAACCAGCCGCTCGTAGCTTCATGGGGCATTTATTGGCTTCAAGGCCAAATGAGATTGTGGCTATGGATTTCACAATGTTGGAACCGACTTATAACGGGTTGGAGAATGTCCTCGTTATGACTGACGTTTTTAGCAAATACACGCTTGCTGTTCCCACCCGTGACCAAAGAGCCTCAACCGTGGCTCAGGTTCTGGTGATGGAATGGTTCTCTAAGTTTGGTGTTCCTGCTCGGTTACATTCGGATCAGGGTCGCAACTTTGAGAGTGCTCTGATCCAGCAGCTCTGTGGGCTCTATGGCATTAAGAAGTCTCGTACCACCCCGTACCATCCGGCTGGGAATGGTCAGTGTGAACGCTTCAATCGCACTCTGCACAACTTGTTGCGTACCTTCCCGGTGTCTCGGAAGCGGGATTGGAGTTCCTGTCTGCCACAGGTACTGTACTCGTATAACACCACCCCTCATCAAGCCACTGGGGAGTCCCCTTTTCTGTTGATGTTTGGGCAAGAGCCCAGGCTCCCAGTCGATTTCTTGTTAGGTCGAGTACAGGACCCTTTTGGTGGCAGCACCCATGACTGGATCCAAGAACATCAGACCCGCTTACGGATAGCCTTTGAAGGGGCGGGTGAAAGGCTAAGGGGTGCGGCTGAGCGTCGTAAGAGGAATTATGATCAGCATGTTCGAGATCACCCTTTGAAAGTAGGCCAGTTGGTGTGGTTGCGGAACTTCAATACCCGGGGTCGTCATAAGATCCAAGATCTGTTTGATTCTATGTCATATAGAGTTCTGAGGGCACCGGCTGAAGGTGGAGCCGTGTACACCATAGCGCCTGTTGACGATCTTACTAAGTCCAGGCATGTTAATCGTGCCTTGCTGAAGGCTGTGGTCAGGTTAGACCCTTCTGGCGCTGCTGTGGCCTTTCCGTCACCCCCCTTCGACCACAACGAGTCGGGAGAGGAGTACTTTGGTGACAATGAGGTGCTAGTTCTTGGGGAGGGGCCTCCTGTGGTAGAACGGACCCGAACTAACCCAGTATCCCCGGTTTTGGAGGCCGCTAGGGCTCCTAGTCCTGCGGATGTAATTCCACCGGCTACCCCTCCTGATTCCGGCAAAGTGGCAGTTCGTCGGACAGCCCGATCAACAGCGGGCCACCATTCTAATATTAATCATCTCCCTAGGGCCGTGGGGGAAGCAGAAGGTGGTGCAGTGGACCTCCCGGACCCTCTGGCTAATTCTGTGTTGGCCTTTTCCAGACCATAGAAGTAGCTGGTGTTAAAATTGTGGTGTGTCCAATCGTCGGGGCGACGATTCAATGGTTGGGGTAGATTGTAGCGGGTTGATTGACTGCAGCAGGTGTGGGTCATACTCTCTGGACCAATCAGGACTGAACTGCATGCTATATGGGCAGAGGGTGGCTCGTGTGATACTTTATGGTTTTGCCATCAGAGGCACATTTTCGTGGTGGGTCCTCGTGTTCGTGGTGCAGTTACGGTCATCCAACAGGTAGTAGAGCGTGGCTAACTTTCTCATTTCCTAGAGGCCTCGTTAGTGTTGCAATGGGAATTACAGTGTGCAATGTCTTTTGCAGTGTTTCTCCTGTCACAAACCGATCTTTCCTGTAACGGAACCGGGTTGCGTGGTGCTGTTGGTAGGTTGAATCTGTTTTTCTTTTTAAAACATCTGCGTGATTGAGTATAAAGTAATGGGCCGTTTGATTGTAGGTTTCGTGTAGCTGTTCCAAACGACACTATTAGTATATATGCGCCGCCTCCTGACGGGTATGTACGTAAGCCAGTCGGCATTGTGTGTATATTTAATCATGTACCGTTACTAAATGTGATTTGTTGATGTACATCAGGACTGTGTAGCGCTTGCTGGCGCCGGTTCCTGCACGAGTCTCTCATTTCCCGCTATGCTGCTGTTCTGTCTCTACGAATTGCTCCGTTTCAACTGATTCCGGTTTACTGACCGACTGTTCATGAGGAAGAGCTAGAGGAGTTCATCCCGGCCTCGGGACTCCATGATGCACTTTATAGCGCAGGATTCATCGCGCAATTGGGCGTTTGGTCATTCTGTATTTTAGTGACTGTGATACAGCCGACGGCTTGGCCTTTTCTGGCCTAGCGGCGTTATGAATGTATGTGTGTGAAAGGTGTTTGTTGCTTGATTATGATTAAGTGATTTTGATTAGTTTGTTTCTTTGGTTTAAGTGTTTATAGAGACGATTGTTTTTTTTTGTTTTCGTTTGATTTATTTTGGTATATTGTGTGATTTCTGTCTTTATTAACTGAATGTGTTTTCTTTTAGTGCTGAGTGCCAGAAGTGGTGGCGTCGGTGTCCTTGGTGGTGGGGTCTCCTCCTGTGTGCTGTTTCCCTTTTGTTATTGTGTATTTGGAGTGTGGTTACTTTGGTGTGTACGTGTGATTAGGGAATCCTTAACCCCTGAGGTCCCACACATTCTGACCCGGCTTCCTCCAATGGTAAGGCCTCAGCACTCGTTTTCCCTTTTTCTTTTCTTTTTTTTGTGTTAGTGTGAAACCTACTTTATATTTGATGTCCATTTTAATGATCTGAATAAAATTATTGTTTTACTGGAACTGCGTCTCTGGCTTCATGCATGAACCGAACTTGTGTGCTTCCTGTAAATTTGGAGAGTTACTTATTGAGCTAGTTTAACTCTATTTCCCGGGGTGAAACTCCCTGGGTGGCGTAGTTGGCGTTTTCATTAAAATTTAAGACGCTGAACAGGTTAAAAAGGGGCTTCACTTCCCCAAGGGTGAGAAGAAGTTTCCCTTTTACCAACGAAAAGTTTCCACCCGCCACACTAACTTTTTAGAGGATAAAACAAAATTACTAGCATGTATTGCTAACTCTTCCCTGCCTGAAACAGAGGATCAAACTTTCCTCTCTAAAAGAAAAACTTTTAAAAGGGTAACCAAAATAAATAGCCTGTAAGACTACCTCTTCTCTGCTTGCACAGAGGCTAACAATATTTTAACTTGAATGCTAAAATCTTCCCTGTCTGCACAGAGGATACCAACAACTTCCCTGACTATTCAGAGGATCAAACTCTCTTCTCTAAAATAATTTTTTTAGAGGGTAACACCACAAGGTAACAAACAACAAAACAAATAATTAGCAAAATAATACTAATCTTCCCTGCCTGACACAGAGGATATCTTTTTAACATGTGATGTTAAAAACGTCCCTGCCTGAACAGAGGATATATTTTCATCTTTAAAAGACAACTTTTAAAGGATAACTTTAGGTAATCAAACACTACAGCTGTCTGATAACTCTTTCTCTGACGGCGCAGAGGCACAAAATTCGTACTGGTCTGCAGTTGTTCTTTGAATAGAGTGAAACTCACCAAATCTTTAGTTGTACGGAAAGATTCCGTCTGGAACTCAGTCAGAAAGATAATTCTTTGTTGAAATCTTTGTTGAGCTTGAAGTTTCAAAATTCAGTCTGGAATTCAGTCAGAAGTTCATTCTTTGTTGAGATTCTTTTTTTTTTAGCTTGAAGTTTCAAGATTCAGTCTGGAATTCAGTCTTTGTTGAAATCTTTTGTTCAGATTCAGTTCTGGATTCAGGTGTTTCAGCTCCATCCGGCTCACGGCACCATCTGTTGTGAACTTCTTCTTCTCAAGTGTAGAAAAGATAGAGTTGCAGACCAGGAGATTGTTGAGGTATAAGTTCTTTATTTCGTCGCTGTAGTCATCTCAATCAAGTCTAACTAAGGGAACTTTACATTGTAGTTTATATACATTTCAAGGGGGAGGGATTGCATATAGGTGGAGACTTCTCTGAAAACAAAGCAAATGTAAATAAGGTATACAGATTGTGGAACCTGCTCAGCATGAGACACGAGAACAGGAAAGACAGACTTCTCGTACTGAGATGAGACAAATGGTCTCAGTAATAAAATAACAGGTGTTCAAACTTGCTCAGCATGACTCTTCACCCGGTAAACAACGAGAACAGGAAAACCCTAGCCTTTTCGTACTGAGATGGGACAGTCAGGAATATCCCGCTGGGAACCACTACCGTTTGCAGAGATTTCCTGGTCTCATCATTTCTAAACTTTCTCAATATAAAATACTATTGTATTGGAAATCTAAATTAAACATTTAAATAAATTTGTAATCCTACAGTGCTCAGGGGATATTTATAGCTTCCTGGTCGATGACGTCACTCGCTATGACGCTACATCTCTCCATTGACTGATTTCATTCATGCTTCAGACGCATCACGCTGGAGGGCGTGCCCGACTGCGATTTCACGCAGCTGTTAGGCGTTAGCTGTCATTTTTATTAATTTCTTTTTGTTACTATTTGTGTCATTTCATTATATTGAAACAGATCCTTCCAGAAGAAATATAATTTACTAAAGAGAAGGAAAATAAATTACCAATTGTTAAAATTGAGAAATTTGGCAGTTATTTTTGAATTTACCTTGGGGTAGGGGCGTCTCACTTACATTATTAGGATTAGGTTGGTGGGGATGTGAATTTAACTTTATTTTTCACCACATGAAGACTCACCTGAAGCCTGCACTACCTATTCCTGTAGGATATCATGAAATAGTGTAAGGAAACACATATACACATTACGTGCATATTGAGGCTCAAAGCACTAGAGCGGGAACTAAGATCCTTACGCTTTAAAGTCTTCCAGGGTAATGTTTTAATTTTCCCCTACGAGGCGAGACTTACAGCCCCGTTACACATAGCTGATTAAAAAAATTGTATGACTAGTAATTTCCCATTAATTCTGAAAAAACATGATTTCTAATGATTGGACCAAAAACCTCTGGCTGCTCTGTCAAGTTTTCATCGTCGGTTAGGAACCTGGGTCTGCTCTTTGATACCAAGCTTTCATTTGAAAGCCACCTTTCTAGCATCTGTAAAACCGCATTCTTCCATCTTAAAAATATATCTAAATTACAACATACGCTTTTCAATGAAAAATACAGAAGAGTTAGTTCATGCATTCATGACCTCAAGGCTAGATTATTGTAATGCTCTTATGGGTGGTTGCCCTGCACACATAATAAACAAAACAGCTGGTCCAAAACGCAGTGGATAGAGTTCTTACTAGAACCAGGAACTATGACTATATTAGCCCGGTTCTGTCAACACTGCATTTTCTCCCTATTAAAAATTGTAAGTAATCAGCAATATTTTAAAACTTATACAAAGTACTAAATGTTTTAGCTCCCCATTACTTGAGCAAGCTCTTATAACAGTATAGTCCTTCACGCCTATTGCGATCTCAAAACTCTGGCCAGTTGATAAAACCTAGAATATCAAAATCGACTGCTGGCAGTAGATCCTTTTCCTATTTAGCACCTAAACTCTGGAACAGTCTTCTTAACATTGTCCGGGAAGCAGACACACTCTGTCAGTTTAAATCTAGAATTTTCCTCTCGTTCGCCCGTTTTACTGAGGATGGTATCCTGATGAAAGACACGGCTGCTCCACGAAGTTGTTGCAGGGCCTCAAGCTCCTGTCCTCCTTTGTCACAAAGAAAAAGCTAGAAGCTGCAGGGTAAGTTGAAGCACGGATATAGCCTCTTCGACGTACTCCTCCATGGCCTTCTGTTCTGGAAGAGAAAAGGGATATATTTTACAGTGGGGCACTGGGTTATACGGAAGGAGGTCGATGTCGCAGTCCCATGACAGGTGTAGAGACAACGACAACACCCATTTGGGGCAGAATACGTCTCTGAAGGGGGCATAGCAGGCTGGGATGTCAATCGATTGCTGTTCTACAGGAATTTCGATGGAGGTGGAGTTGACAGGAAGTATCACAGGTTGAGGTAGATGAGGGAAGCATCCTGGAAAACAGTTATTGCTGTTTATACACTTCAGGACATCCCCCGTTGTCCAGGAATGATTGGGGCCGTGTTGCACAACCCATGGGCGCCCTAAGATTATACCAGAGGTGAGATTCTACAGAACCAGAAAGGAGATGGATTTGGTGTGCAACTGTCACACTTGCAACTGGATGGGTCCCACGGTGAATCGAACATGCTTATTGTTGAGAGGTTTGCCAATTATCGAGTGGACCTGATAATGGGTTTCGGAGGACCTCTTCTTAAGGTTGAGCTGGCGGCAGAGGGAATCGGAGATACAGTTTCCTGCTGACCTAGAGTCGAGGAGGGCATGTACTGAAAGAGAGATGTGGGAAGCAGTAAGGAGGACTTAAGTGGTGAGAGGTTGCATACAGACGCAGAATGTATGACACTCACCATGGGTGGATGGATCAGACAGGCAGTGAGGATATGGTCACCAGCACCACAGTACAAGCAAAGACCCTAGCTCAGCCGCCTCCGCCGATCGGTGAGGGTGAGACGAGCACTGTCCAGTTGCATGGATTCTGGTTCTGGAGAACTGGTATCCTCTGGTTAGCGAAGGTATGAGAGTGAAGGGAAAACAGGGCAGCATACAACGGTCGGTTTGGATGGAAAGATGAATAAACCATTTGAGACTGAGCATGTCGTCGTATGCTGAGAGATGCAGTAACAATTTTGGATTCAAACCTTGCTAGTAGGTGGTGAGGTGAAAGCGCTCATTCCATCCACTAGCTGCTTCTAAGGTCCTGAACTTGAGGGCATAATGAGAAATAGACATTTTCCCTTGATTGAGATTATACAATTGCTCACCGATTGGAGTATCGCCCTCAGGGACTCCGAAGACATTGCGGAAATAAGTGGAAATAAGTGAAATTATTCAGTGTCTGCGCTCGCCACTTCAGCAGGGAGAGAATGAAGGCGATCTTAGCTCTTTCGGTGAAAATCACTGCGACTGCATCTCCAGGGCCACCGAACATTGGAGGAGAAATCCCTCGCAATCCTCCGCCGAACTGAGTAGGGCGCTGGATTGGCCACTAAACTAGAAATCATGGGTGGTGAAGAAGAAGTGTTGATGAGTGATGTGGAAGTGGTGCCAGAAAGTGCTCTCTTGAGTGCATCCACAGCCTCCTGAAATGGATCCAGGGTACTCATTCTAAAACTGTGTTGGTCTGATCTTCTTTTACGGAACAGAGAATCACAAAAAGGATGATAAGGTTAATGAACAGTTTATTTGCGATCGGCGGTGTGGCGAGCAGGATGAGGCCGAGGGCCGTGAGAGAGCATCACAAGGCCGGTGGCGTGATTACTGATGAGCGCCACCTGCGTGACGCACCGGTCTCGTATCTCTCACGGAGGAGTGGAAGCATAAAAGTAGGAGCGACGACAGTGGAGATCGAGAGAGGCCAGGCCTGGATTTGTGTTGTGTTTGTTTTGTTATATGTGACAGCATTCATCCGTGAGGGGCTGCTGTATTTTACTTTTGTTTTGTATTTGTTTATTTATTAAAGTTTATTGAATGTTCGCTGGTTCCCACCTCCTTCTTCCTGTAACATCTGAACTACGTTAAAGGCGAGTATACAGACATAAAACAGGTAGGTATCACTGATGTTGATAAACAGGAATGATGAATACTGACAGTTCCTTTGTGATGTAGATGGATGAGGAGGCAGTGGATGAGGTGGATGATGGCAGCTGGTCCACACACAGAAGATGGGAGAGAGATAAGTAGCCGTTGTACGAGAGGGAAGACGAGGAATCCACGGAAGACCAGGGAGACGATAAAGACACGGAGGATGCAGGTAGACAAAACAGTAAATGTAACATACACGATACTGAAGGTAAGTGATTAACGTAAATGAGAGTCCTTACTCAAACGAGACCAGAAAATGTGACAGAGTGATGTGTGTGCTTATATGCTGCCTGTGGTGATGAGATGATGATGTACAGGTGATGTATGAATGACGTGCAGGTGCGAGTGATTAGTATTCAGGTGATAGCGATCTCTGTGATTGGTTGATGGTGGAGCCTGACTGATCCCTGACACAAATATGATTCTTAACCTTTTTATATATACAACATTTGTCATTAAAAAATTTATAATTTTACTTATATGTCCATATTAATACATTTTTGGCAGTATTTTGTTAAGTAATTTATGTACAGTTCCTGGACACCACTTCAGTAAAATGAACATCAGTGCTTTTACAATTTTTTCTCAGCTGGGTATGAACAGGATTTCTGCATTCTATTGATCCATTATCGTCATATTGGAAGTGGAAGTGAAAGAGACAAACTACTAAGCAGAAAACAATAGTGAATTTCTTCACTCAAATTGTATACTTATTTTTCAATAAATATAAGAACAGTATTTATGATTTGCAAACTGAAAGCATTATGTTACAGCAGTAAACATCAGCAACATGTAGAAGATACAGACAGTTGAGGAACTTTTTTTGAAACATTAAAAAAATGTTCTAGTGTGTTTGCTCTTTGACTTTGAATACAAACTTCTTTTACTTTTGTATTTTGCTACAGTCAGCTCCTGACGCAATGTCTTTCATTGTACGCGCAGAGTCAAAGTGTCTAATCTGGATGCGTCAATGGCACTCGTGTTTTTTAAAACTTATAATAAGCCAGCAAATGATCAATCCTGAAATGACACCAATCGACAGAACAAGCTTATTTTTAGAATACATTACAATGACTCCGAAATAGATGATGGCAACTCACACACCTACATTACGAGCTGCACTTTGCATGCCTGTTTAGCCTTTCACTTCGCCGGTTCCTGAAATATGTGTTAGTTTCTGCACCAGTCTTGTGCAGAAAAGTTGCATTTTCATATCTTTTCATACATTCAGAAGGTGGGACCCACTTTTAAACTGTGACATTAATTGTTAATTCATTAATTGTTTCATTTCAGGTAAGTTACAGTTTATCTATATCCAATGAACAAAGAGCCTAGTAGTTTGCTGCCCGTCTTGATTGGTGGACTAACGTTTAGGGGGATGTTACAGTTATGGAGGCCCTGCCCAAGGCAATTGCCTACTCTGCCTATAGGTATCTCTCAGGGGAAGTCTCTGTATATTCACCAACTGTCTTAAAGGGGTACTTCAACACTACTGCCTATGCAGTAAAAGGTGAAAAAAATGGAAATTGGTCCTACCAGATTGCAGAAAACAGAGAAAAAAGGCTGTTGTCTTCCCTTTTATAGGTAGGAAAGTGTCATAATGCACTGGTCATTTTTCTATCCAAGGCCACGCTCAGTCTGCTAAAGATACACATGACCAGAGTCAAATATCGCATTGCTAAAATATCGCGACTGTTGGTCTCTATATCAATGCAGTTGTGATTACCAGTGGCCTTGTGAGGCACAACAGTGCTCTTGGTAGCGTGATATCACTTAATCAAGTCTTTATAATTAAACGGACTGACAGGCAGATAGATACATAGATTGTTTGGTAGGCATTTCTAGGTTTTTGCATCAAGCATATAGCTTGAAAGCTCTTGGAGGTATATTTAGATTAATTTTTTTATTTTTTTAGATGAAAAAGGTTGAAAAAATATAATATATAGTTTGAAAAAGCTCTAATTGATATTTTATCTTTGTCAACAGAACAGTTGAGCCTTATTTAGACTTTCAGGATCTCAGTTACTGCCCTGCATTTATTACAGCACTGTTTCTTCATATACGCATTGAGCAATGATTACTTAGACTGCAGCACATTGTCCCCCAATCACAGATCTCACTGTTGTCCCCTGGGCTTACTACACACACTCTTCTATCTACTCCCCTCTCCCTGAGTTTGATCTGTCTCTTTTTCTTCCTCTTATTTTCTCCACCCCCTTCCTGCTTGCTGTCGTAGATGTGACGTTGGTCTGTTTGTCGTGGGAAGCGAACAGGAATTCTTGGAGGAGCTTGTAAAGAATCTGTGCCTGGTCATCTCTGGGTGTCCTAAAGGTCTAGCGTGCCTTTCTGCTGAGTCTCTCTAATGCGGGGCCAAACAAGAGAAATATATGGATTCAGTTGTTTTTTCACAGGAGTCTCCCAGAGACACATTTCCTGAAACACTCTGAATTAAATATTCTCAAGAGGTGCTTGAATCGCAAGGGAGAATGCTCCACACCCACTATAACAAGCAGCACTGGCAAAGTCTGCCCATGTACAATCACAAGTTCAAATCACAACCACAGATTCTGTTTTCCATTACTGTGCAGTAATGGACATATAAAAACAGTACATATAAAAATGTTTAAATTCTGTATTGATGGTATTCAGTCAGTCTACCCATCGGAGCAAGCCAGCTTATGCACATAGCACATGGAAAGCTTTAGAAAGGTATACTCACTCTCCTTTCCCATTTGGCAGGTTTAAAACTCCTGGCATGTTTAACGTGTGTTGAGTAATCACAGTCTTGCATTTTTTCCTTTATTCCCAGCATGCCACAATGTTTCAATGCCCTGTGAGGTACTGCACACCAATGATATTGTAGTTTCACTTTAGGTTTATTATAGTTTTTAGTAATTTTGTTCTTTTTTTTAATTTATATTTATGTTTTACTTTTTATATTGCTATTCAAGTTTAAATTTATTTTTATTTTTATTTCAGTTTTAGATTTAGTTTTATTTATTCCCAGTTAATAATTTTTGTGCTTCAACTTATTTCCATTAATTGCCAAGGCAGCATTTATAATTTTCACTAACTAATTTTTATATTTTAATTTATTTCAGCTTTATCAAAATGAACAAAAAATATTTTGCATAGTTTAAGTTTTAGTTAACAATAATTAGCCTGCTGCACACTGATGGTAGAAACAGTTTGTCACTGGAAGGCCTGGTTTATTCTTAGTAGCCTGTGAAGCCAAGCCAAGGCTTTTATCAGTGGACTCCAGCAGTACTGTGGAGCCCCCTCCCTGGAGGGAGAGTTGGAGGAAGTCATAGGATGAAAAAAATGGGCCATTAGAAGGCCTCCACAGGCCCCATGGGTTCATTAAACTGCCTTAATCTTGTATATCAAGGCACTGGCCATCTCAGAACTCAGCTCTGTTAGATAGGGACTGCTGAGTCTTTCCCCTAAATGTCAGATTACGACAGCTCTATTACATCTGCATTTCCTTTCTGTTAAAAATACCAGGACTTTGGGAGTCAAGTAAGTGATCTCCAGTACCTAGAGATAGCAATAATTAGTAATAAAGGATTTGGAAAAACAAGCAAACATATAGTGATTGTTTGATTGCACAGCATGTTCAAATAATATACTGTAGCAACTACTTTAAAATTTAATATAATTAACAAGTAACAACATTTGGATATTCCAGAGTAAAATCCTCTAGCGTGTGTTCACTGATTAAATGTGAGAAGCAAATGAGCTCCATGTTTTTCTGACATGGAGCTCTGACTCCATGTTCTGACCATGTTTTCACTGGTATCCGGGCCCAAACCAAAGGGCGGGGGGGGGGGGGGGGGGGGAGTGTTCAAGAGAGAGAGTGTGTTTAATGTATTGCTATGTGTTTTCTAGGGTGTTGCAAGTTCGATGCTTACTGACCCAAGCCAACCTACAAGTCTGTGATTCTAGTCTCTAGATATTTGGGTGTGGAGACCCTCTTTAAATGTAACACAACAAACCACATGATTTCAGGTTACATTCGTGTGCCTAGCACAAACTGTACAGGACAAGTTACATGTTGAACTATAATATTACAGTGTGACTGTTTCTTGAATTTCTAATAAAAAAAAATATATAAAAAATATATATATATATGTGTGTGTGTGTGTGTGTGTGTGTGTGTGTGTGTGTGTGTGTGTGTGTGTGTGTGTGTGTCTGTGTGTGTGTGTGTGTGTGTGTGTGTGTGTGTGTGTGAAGTTGGAGTCCTGCAATACCAGAAAGCGTTTAAGAAGATTATCAATAAGTTAGTGTCAGCTCCAGGTTGTAACAGAACAACTCAGTGATATGTTTATGAAGCAAAGCAAGGTAAACAGATGCAGGTGAATAGATCTTAAATCAAGGGAGAGATGATATGATAACAGTATTACTGTTTATGCAGAGGGTGAAGAGATTGTGGAATTCGAACTGGAGGAAAAGGGAGAGCACACACCTCAAGGACATACGGGAGAGTTCTGAGGAAGGTAGCACACTTGGAACACACACACACACAGAAAACTCGGGAGACGTGGAGAACAGATTCAAGAAGAGTTTGTTCTAGAATCTAGTTGTGAGTAGTAAGTTGACAGCTCGGATTGCTCAATTTTTTGCTTGGATTGCTCGATTGCTCCTGTCTGCCTGCTGCTGCTGCTGAGTTGGTTTGCGTCTGTAAGCTTCTTATATCTTTCTGTTTTGAATCATTATTTACTATCATTTCCTGTTGTTTATACTGCTAAATATAACTTACTCAACATCACATATGTTGAAGATTTTATTATTTAGAAAACAAGTAATTTAGCTATATATTTGGACACAATTATTTCTTCTGTCTGTGACTTTGGATTTCCTCTGTGTATGTGAAAGACCTTGAATGGAATGTTGTTTGCTGCAGAAAATTCTATTCTGAGAAGTCACATGGTAAAAGACCTTTACCCAAAACTATCTATAGGGTGTGTTACCTTCTTTGGAAGAAGATGTATGTATATAACTCTGAACCAAAATATACTCGGGAGCGCGCTGGAAGGCCAGAGGGCCAGTCGGCCGGAGGGCCAGAGCGTTAGAGCGCCGTTCTATGGAACGGGACGGCGTTCGAAAATAAAGTCTAATTATTTCTGGCTCAAAGATCTCTGCGAAGTTATTTTTCGGAAAGATTGAAAACCACAACACATATTAACCTTACATCGCTAGCCTGTTAGCATGCCATCAGTGCGCTCTTTTTTATTTATTTATTTTGCTCGCGCACTCACGCCTTTTACAAATCCATCAAACAACTGTGGTGAGTATCAGTCAGTCAAACAAACACGGTGAATCATGTCATCTTCTCCTCTCATTGTCACTTGCACTTCATGCAAAATGTATAGCATAGCCTTCTCTGTCAGCACAGGATTTACATGTGATAAATGCAGGGAGATAGTCAGGCTGACGGGGAAGATTTTTTAACTAGAGACACGCATCCAAACTTTAATTGAGGTTAATTGTAAGAGTGCAAGGGTTTTAGATACTACTTTGGATGCGATTAGCTTAGAGAACACTGTACATTGTTCGGTTACGGCTGGACGGCCCGTGCAGCAGGGCAATTAGGTGACGGTGAGACGCTGTAGTCGCGGGACAAAACAACACTCTTCCGTTCCGATTACAACATCAAATAGATTCTCCCTACTCAGTCAAACACCCCCTGAGAATCCTGTTTAAAGTGTTATTGGTGATTCTATTACACAGAACGTGAAAATAGAGACACCAGCCACCATAGTCACATGTTTGCCAGGAGCCAGAGCGCCTGACATCAAAGCAAATTTAAAAGTGCTGGCTAATGCTAATCGTAAATTCTCTACGATTATTATTCACTTTGGCACTAATGATGTTCGACTTCGCCAGTCGGAGATCACTAAAATTAACGTTAAAGAGGTGTGTGAACTCGCAAGTACGGTGTCAAGCACTGTAATTTGCTCTGGCCCCCTTCCTGTTCGAAGGAGTGATGAGATAGTTAGTAGACTGTCCTCACTCAATGGCTGTGTGGTGTCCGCAAAATAATATAGAGTTCATAGACAATTGGAAAAGTTTTTGGGGCAGACCTGACCTGTTGAAAAGCGATGGTATTCATCCCTCCTGGGATGGTGCTGCTCTTCTCTCTAGTAATATGGCACATAGTCTTAGAGCTTAAACATGACAATCTGGGGCTCAGGAAGCAGACAAACTGGCTAAACCGACCGTCTGCCAGATGTCTCACGTCACTGAGGTCAGATAAATCCCATCACATAGAGACTCTTTCACCTAGATATCATCATATAAAGACTGTGTCTGTTCCCCGAATTACGAAATACAAAACTTCCGAACCCATCTAAGGGTAACAATTTAATTGATGTTCAACAAATAAACAATAGCTATAATACAAATGAACAAATTATAAAGCTCGGGTTGCTGAATATTCGATCCCTTCAAAAGCACTTATTGTTAATGATATGATTACATACTATAACCTAGATGTGCTGTGTTTGACAGAAACCTGGCTAAAACCAAACAATTACATTCCTTTAAATGAGTCCACCCCCCAAGATTACGGTTATAAACATGAACCTCATTTGAAAGGCAAAGGGGAGGTTTTGCTGTAATTTATTAGCCTGACGTCGTCATACTCAGATTCTAGTCAGAATGCGAGTCTGATCCTGCTCCATTGGGCTGTGATTATGGGGCGTGTTTCAACCGAACCAGGAAAAAAAATGCCTCTGCACTCAATTGGATTGACCGAATCCCGTAGGAAGGACGGAAAAAACATCTTTCCGATCGACAAATGCCTTGATCGCGGTTCTCTGTTCCTCTTTTAAACTGAATGCGCTGTCTACATCTTCTATAATAGACGCGATGGCTGAATCTACACATAAATTCTCCAGCGGCAGCCCTTCTTTGTTGTAAACAAATTCAACCCAAGCGCTCTTTGGTGATGTGGATGATTACGTTAACTGTTGATCATCTGTACATCATCGTATAAAGCCCGCCCTGACAATATGATTGGTCCGAAAAGCTTTGGTTCTGGCATACTTGCTTCACAACGGATCCAGACCGAACTTCCGATCCTCAAATGTTGTGAGCAGGGCTAAGTTCGGCTGGCAACCAGGCTAGTAATTTATAGTAATATTTTCATAATTACTAAGAAGTCTAGTTTCAAATATAATTTGTTTGAAGTGTTGGTGATAAATGTAATAATATCTAGTGTAAATAATAAATCACATTTGAGATTTGTTTTGGCTACTGTATACAGGCCACCAGGGCACCATACAGACTTTATCAAAGAATTTGCTGGCTTTCTATCAGAGTTAGTACTGGCTGCAGATAAAGTCCTAATTGTTGGTGATTAATATACATGTAGATAACGAAAAAGATGCATTGGGATTGGCATTTAAAGACATTCTAAACTCTATTGGAGTTAGACAACACGTGTCAGGACCTACACATTGTCGTAATCATACTCAAGATCTAATATTATCACATGGAATCAATGTTGATGCCATTGAAATTCTGCAGCAGAGCGAAGACATCTCAGATCACTATCTTGTCTTGTGTAAACTTAATTTAGCCAAGGCTGCAAAGCCGACTCCGTGTTACAAATATGTTTAGACCTATCACTTCTGCCACTAAAGAGTGCTTTATTAATAATCTTCCTGATCAGTTTAATCATCTCAGCATCCCAGATAGCTTAGAAGAACTCGATATTGCGACAGAAACTTTTAACTTTCTCTTTTCCAGCACTTTAGACACAGTTGTTCCTTTGCGCTTAAAGAAGATCAAAGAAAATAGTCCAATGCCATGGTACAATGAGCACACTCCAGCCCTTAAGAGAGCAGCAAGAAAAATGGAGCGAAACTGGAAGAAAACAAAACTAGAGGTATTTTGCATTTCATGGAAAGAGAGCACGATTGCATACAGAGAGGCCTTAAAAACTACTAGATCTGCTTATTTTTCAACCCTAGTAGAAGAAAATAAACAAACCCTAGGTATTTATTTGAAACGGTGGCTAAACTAATGAAAAATAAAGCTTCAAGCCCAGATGTTTCCAAGCATAACAGCAGTAATGACTTTATGAACTTTTTTACTTACAAGATTGATAATATCAGGGAGAAAACTATTACTTACAAGACGAAAAATTCGATTCATTCATTGCTATAGGAGAGGGTGAATTTTATAAACTCATTAAATCATCTAAATCGACAACATGTATGTTAGACCCTATACCGACTATACTAAAGAGATGCTTCCAGAGGTCATAGATCCTCTTCTTAATATCATTAATTCATCTTTGTCATTAGGATACGTACCAAAAACTTTTAAGCTGGCTATGATTAAACCGCTTGTTAAAAAAACGCAACTTGATCCTACAGAATTAGTCAATTACAGGCTAATCTCAAATCTACCTTTTCTGTCAAAGATACTAGAAAAGGCAGTATCTTCATAACTATGTTCCTTTTAAGAAAGAAGTGGTATCTGTGAGAATTTTCAATCAGGATTTAGAACATATCATAGTACTGAGACAGCTCTTTCCTTATCATCCGATCGTGGTTGTATCTCTCTATTAGTGCTACTCGATCATAGTGCTACATTTGACACTATCGACCACAACATTCTTTTAAATAGACTCGAAAATTATGTTGGCATTAGTGGATTTGCTCTAGCATGGTTTAAATCACACTTATCTGACCGTTATCAGTTTGTAGCAGTAAATGAAGAGAAGTCTTATTGGTCAAAAGTTCAGTATGGTGTACCACAAGGCTCAGTACTAGGACCGTTGCTGTTCACTCTGCACATGCTACCCTTAGGAGATATCATTAGGAATATCATTTAGTCTCACCCTGACGAAACTTACTAATCCACAAAATTAATGAAATGCATAGCTGATATAAAAAACTGGATGACTAGTAAGTTCCTACTACTTAATTCTGAAAAAAACAGAGATTCTAATTATTGGACAAAAAACTTCCTCACGTAATAACCCTTGATGGCTGCTCTGTCAAGTCCTCGTGTCACAGTGTCTGGTTTGTGTTCCCTGGGTTTTCACTAGAGGTTACTTTCCCTGATCGTCACCTTCTATCATGAACTGCATTTCCCATAACCCTTTGCCTTAACTCATCACCTATCATTGCATACAGCTGTTTCTCGTCACCTTGTTAGCACTTGTGTATATATACCCTGTCTGTTTCAGTGTTTGTCACGGAGTCCTTGTCTAATGTCCCCACACTTCCGTTGTTATTTCAAGTCTGTTCCTAGTGTTTATTTTTTATGTTTTAAGATTGCCTTTTTGGATTTTGACCTTTGCCTGGACTGATTGTGAGTATGGATTACCCTTTAATAAACATTGCTTTTGGATCTCTATTCCCTGTGTGTGCGTGTCGTGACAGAAGGACTCTGTCATGCAGAGATCCAGCGGTATGGGGTCTCCAAAGTCTCCAGCCACTGAAAGGGGGAAGAAACAACAGAGGGGGAATTCTCAACCTAAAGACATTCATCCTCGTATGAACATCTTCGAGTGTTTTGCACTGTGGGCCGATTGAGCTTCCACGCCCCCTTCAGATCATCTCAGAGAGTCGTTCCAGGGAACCCGGCTGGCAAAATTTTCTGGGACCTGCGGAGGTCATAGGAGAGGAGGTACTAAAGGGGAGTCCAGGTACCACTCTCCTCCTCGATCCTTCATGGAAGGTGGTGAGGTCCAGCCCAGAGCCCTCACCGCTGGCGCCGTCCAGCCCAGAGCCCTCACCACTGGCGCCGTCCAGCCCAGCGCCCTCTTACTCTCAGAGACGCAAGGAGGAAGAGGACTTCCTGTGTCGCCCAATGCCCTAAAGTCCTTCCGGAGCCCCCTGTCAGCCAAGAGGCCGTCTCCGAACAGCCCGCTGTCAGCCCGGAGGACCCGACTTTGGTGGTCTCTGATCCGGTTGATCCAGAGCTGACCACCATCAGTCCTATCATGGCCAAGCTGGCTGTCTTCACATTTTATGTAGTGGCGGTCCTGCGTGCCCGGGGGTACACATCTCAAGGGTGGCTGTTCCTGTGTTTGAGCCGGCGTCTGTTCCTGTGCCTGAGCCGGGACAGGGCTATTCCTGTGCCTGAGCCGGCGTCTGTTCCTGTGCCTGAGCCGGCGTCTGTTCCTGTGCCTGAGCCGGCGTCTGTTCCTGTGCCTGAGCCGGCGTCTGTTCCTGTGCCTGAGCCGGCGTCTGTTCCTGTGCCTGAGCCGGTGTCTGTTCCTGTGCCTGAGCCGGTGTCTTCCAGGAGAAAAAGACGTACTATTAAATGTATTAAAAATGTACTTGAGTATGTTTTTAGTACAATACAAATATACTTTAATGAATTTTTAATACATTTAACAGTAAGTCTTTTTCACCTGGGCTGTTCCTGAGCCTGAGCTGGTGTCTGTTCCTGAGCCTGAGCCGGTGTCTGTTCCTGAGCCCTGGCCGGTGTCTGTTCCTGAGCCCTGGCCGGTGTCTGTTCCTGAGCCCTGGCCGGTGTCTGTTCCTGAGCCCTGGCCGGTGTCTGTTCCCGAAGGGTCTTCACCGCCCTGGCCGCCCGAGGGACCTTCGCCGCCCTGGCCGCCCGAAGGACTGTCGTCTGCTCCGCCCTGGCCGCCTGATGGACTGTCTTCTCCGCCCTGGCCGCCAACTAAGCCATCACCCCTTGTTCCTGTTCCCCTTCATGGACCTGGCCCACCATCCCTCCCCCTGGTCCTCCACCATTCCACCTCCCTCCTGGACTCCTTATGTCACAGTGTCTGGTTTGTGTTCCCTGGGTTTTCACTTGAGGTTTCTTTCCCTGATCGTCACCTTCTATCATGAACTGCATTTCCCATAACCCTTTGCCTGAACTCATCACTGATCATTGCATACAGCTGTTTCTCGTCACGTTGTTAGCACTTGTGTATATATACCCTGTCTGTTTCAGTGTTTGTCACGGAGTCCTTGTCTAATGTCCCCACACTTCCGTTGTTATTTCAAGTCTGTTCCTAGTGTTTATCTTTTATGTTTTTGGATTGCCTTTTTGGATTTTGACCTTTGCCTGGACTGGCTGTGAGTACGGATTACCCTTTAATAAACAATGCTTTTGGATCTCTATTCCCTGTGTGTGCATGTTGTGACACCTCGTCGTCGGTTAGGAACCTGAGTGTGATCTTTGATACCAATCTTTCATTTGAAAGTCACGTGTCTAGTATCTGTAAAACTGTATTTTTTCATCTTAAAAATATATATCTAAATTACGTCATATGCTCTCAATGAAAAATGCAGAACAATTGGTTCATGCGTTCATGACATCAAGGCTAGATTATTGTAATGCTCTACTGGGTGGTTGACCTGCACGTTTAATACATAAACTACAGCTGGTCCAAAATGCAGCCGCTAGAGTTCTTACCAGAACCAGGAAGTATGACCATATTAGCTCGGTTCTGTCAACACTGTAAGTAATCAGCAATATTTTAAAATGTTTAAAATGGTTTAGCTCTGCAGTACTTGAGCGAGCTCTAAACGCATTATAGTCCTTCACGTCTATTGCAATCTCAAAATTCTGGCCAGTTGATAATACCTAGAATATCAAAATCGACTGCTGGTGTCAGCAGTCTAGTTTTATTCCTCTGCTTGTTTCTCTTCTCCCTCTTCTTCACGTGTGCTCTCGCACAGCTGAGCTCATTCTCAATCAGCGTTTGCGCTCCTGCTCTTCTCACACCTGTTTCTCCTTTGCCCTGATTTCCTGGCTATTTCCCTTCTTTGTTGGTTTATTGTTTGTTCGTTCATGCCCGTTGCAGACACATCATCTTTGAGTATTACTGCTGCTTATTCTTGTCCTGTGTGTGTATATGTCAGACGAGAGATTTCACCTGCTGTCCTGAGTCAAGCCAGACAGTCTGTGCTGCGGTTGCTGCCTAGTGGAGTTTGCACTCATTATATCCAGCGTGCACTTCTTGACCGCAACTACCTGTGCCTTTCATCCTACCTGGTTGCAGCCTGGTCTTTGGGTTTTGTAATCCTGTTCTGCGTCCGCCAAGACGGCCGGTGATCGGCAGGCAGCCTGTGTTGACATTTATTCTATTTCCAATATACCTGTTAACCAGCTTTCGCTTTAGGGTCTTTCTCGAACTGTGACAGCTGGCAGTAGATCCTTTTCCTATTTAGCACCAAAACTTTGGACCAATCTTCCTAACATGGTCTGGGAAGCAGACACAGTACGTCAGTTCAAATCTATACTAAAAACACATCTCTTTGGCTTAGCTTACACATAACACATTATAGACTTCTATAATTCAATGTTAGGCTGCATAGTTTAGATCAGTTTTTTCTCCATTCTGTCACCTGATGGAGTTTTGGTTCCTTGCCACTGTCGCCTTTTTCGCCTTTGTCGCCATTGGCTTTTGACTTGCTTAGTTGGGGACATTTAATTTTATATTTAAAGGGCCTCTATTATGGATTTCTGAAAATTACCTTTCATGTAGTGTGTAACATAGCTCTAAGTGAATGAAAACATCCTGCAAAGTTTGAAATCTGAAAGTGCACCGTATATAAAGTTATTGCCTTTCAAAAGAGTCGACTCTGAGTCAATGCAATGAATCGTTTTTCAAATGAGTCATAAGCCGTTTCGTTGTGACATCAAGACGAAACATTAGTATATTGCCCGCCCACTTATTGCGCGCGCAGACAACAGGGAAACTTGAACCTCAAAACGGCAGCTGATTCCAGTGGATACTGGATTGCATCATGTGGAGAAGACGCTGTGCTCTATAATGTGAAGGTAAAGCCAGTTTTTTTTTTGTCACTGCCCAAGGACGAGCATGTGAAGCATCAGTGGTTAAAATTCATCTTTACCATGATACTACAGCAGTATAATCCTAAACTTTAGCTGTGTTCCCTTTATTTTACTGACTTCAGGTCAATGCAAGATTCGCAAACCACTTACTCTTGATGGTGTTCAAACTACTTAGTTTTGAGTTTTATATTGTGTAGGTCTCCTGCTAACTGGCTAACTCACGTTATCACTGTCTTACTGAAATACTTCTGCTAATCAGCTGTGGGCCACTAATACTATTACCTATAATTGTGTTTATTAATGCAGATTGTCTGTCGTTCTCACTACTTTGAGGAAAGATTAAGAATGGAGCAAGATTTGTTTTACCAACGTTTATGTTACATCAGTCATTCAGGCTTTTGCTCGGCTAATGTATACATTGCATACATGCACTGTTATTGATTCAGTTTCCACGTGTTCACCGCAATATATTAGAAAAAAATACTCAGTAAATAAAATTAGTACAAGTAAAATAATCGGTTGATGGACATAAACCTGTTAATTCTGATTGATGCTGATAGAGTATAATTGAGAACCGAGTCGTGCTTGCGATGGAGGTTCGGGTTGAATGAATAGTTCTTCCAGTGTTTCATCATTGGACTCACTCTCATTGATACGGTAAAATCGACATCATTGTTCATTACTCTGTTTAGTTTATGGTGTAGGAAGCCTCAGGACACGCAGAGCTGACGTTCTTATGGCAATGGCCGTTTTTATTTCCGACGCACGCGCTGTACGCGGTTTACCAATCACAACAGACTGAGCTGTCTGGCCAATCAGAGCAGAGTAGCTCGTGGAAAGGAGCTTTTTTATCTGCAGCCAGCACTAACTCTGATAGAAAGTCAGCAAATTCTTTGATAAAGTCTGTATGGTGCCCTGGTGGCCTGTACACAGTAGCCAGCACAAATCTCAAATGTGATTTATCAATTACACTAGATATTGTTACATTAAGCAGCAACACTTCAAACAAATTATATTTGAAACTAGACTTCTTAGTAATTCTGAAAATATTACTATAAATTACAGCAACACCTTCCCCTTTTCCTTTCATACGAGGTTCATATTTATAACCGTAATCTTGGGGGGTCGACTCTTGGGGTGAGGTAATGTAATTGTATGGTTTTAGCCAGGTTTCTGCCAAACACAGCACATCTAGGTTATAGTCTGTGATCATATCATTAACAATAAGTGCATTTGAAGTAAGGGATCGAATATTCAGCAACCCGAGCTTTATCGTTTGTTCATTTGTATTACATCTGTTTTTTATTTGTTGAACATCAATTCAATTTTTACCCTTAGATGGGTTTGGAAGTTTTTTGTATTTCCTAATTCGGGGAACAGTCACAGTCTCTATGTGATGATATCTAGGTGAAAGAGTCTCTATGTGATGGGATTTATCTGACCTCAGTGACGTGAGACAGCTAGCAGACGGTCGGTTTAGCCAGTTTGTCTGCTTCCTGACCTGAGCCCTAACTTTGAGCTCTAAGACTATGTAACATATTACTAAAGAGAAGAGCATCAGGAAGGGTGAATACCATATCTTTTCAACATGTCAGGTCTGCCCCAAAAACTTTTCCAATTGTCTATGAATTCTATGTTATTTTGCGGACACCACTTAGACAGCCAGCCATTGAGTGAGTACAGTCAACTAACTATCTCAACACTCCTTCGAAGAGGAAGGGGGCCAGAGCAAATTACAGTGCTTGACACCGTACTAGCGAGTTCACACACCTCTTTAACGTTAATTTTAGTGATCTCTGACTGGCGAAGTTGAACATCATCAGTGCCGACGTGAATAATAATCTTAGAGAATTTACGATTAGCATTAGCCAGCACTTTTAAATTTGCTTTGATGTCAGGCGCTCTGGCTCCCGGCAAACATGTGACTATGGTGGCTGGTGTCTCAATTTTCACGTTCCGTGTAATAGAATCGCCAATAACTAGGGCACATTCAACAGGATTCTCAGTGGATGTTTCACTGAGTGGGGAGAATCTGTTTGTTATGGCAATCGGAACGGAAGAGCAGTGTTTTTTTTCCTGCGACTACAGCGTCTCACCATCACCCAATTGCCCTGCTGCACGGGATCTACTACAGCCGGAACCGAACAATGTTCAGTATTCCCAGATCCCACTGGATAGCGTTTAATAAGATGGCTGGAGGGAGGATTGGTTCTGGAGCCACAGGTTGTGCCTCAGGAGTGTGAGACTGGAAAAACTGGAAGATAGCGCAACTCTCTGAGAGAACAAAGCAAATTAACATTTGAATTTCTGTCTTGTGTACCATTCGAGACACAAGTCTCACCTAAGCAATCCTAATCTACATCTTTTCCCTTGACCCCCCATTATTCCCCCACTCATTCTCCCTCATGCTGAAATCATCTGAAATTCACCCAAGAATCTATATGAAGAGCTCTTTTCCAAAACGCGATAAACGCCATTTTAAAAAAAAATGAGTTTGTCATATCATTTTGCTGTGTACTGAACCTATTCACTGCTCCATCAACGTTTCATGACAAATCGCTATATTTCCTTGTTTAAAATGTACTGCAAGATGCAGTTCTTTTCCAAAACGCGATAAGCGCCAAACCTATTTTTAGTCTAAACGCGATACATCCTCTCGACCAATCAGAATTCAGTGAGCGTTCTACGCAATCCAACACGGCGGCGCTCTGAGCAGTGGTTTGTTTATGTTCATTCATTCATCAAAATGAGTGATAACACTTTTGATGGCCTTGATGAGCCAGTGAGACCTTTTCCTGGGGGTAGAAAACGCAGACTGGACAAAGAAAATCACCAAAAAGAACAAAAAAAGAAGGCCCGTCACTCGGGTGCCGCGATAATACCGACAATAGGATGTCAACACAAAGCTGCCGCAAAAGGTTTCTGTCAGGCCGAGAGGCTGTCGCTGGACGATCTGATAAAAAATGTAAACTATTTTTACGAAAAACCAATCAAGGTTGACCAGGACCAGGCCATACTTCATCTCCTGGACATCACGCAAGTGACAAGAAAGCGTCCGAAAGTCCAGGAGGTAAACAAACAAAAAGACCGGAACATATCTGTTAAGTACAGTCTTTTGTGCAACAGTCATCCGGAGAAGGTGCCCGTTTGCAAGGCGACCTTCATAAAAGTTTTTGGTGAGTAATTGTTACAACTTGCGCCTCAGAATAGGCGAGTTTAATATTGTTTTGTATGTTTCTCCCTCGCGAAAAAATATATTTTCTTGTAAAGAAGCCTGCTAACGTGACATGAAAAGTACTGTATAGTTGTACAAGCCTACTGATAGATAAACTGGCCTTTATTGACCATGATAAGGTGCTATGGTAGATTGTGTGTAGTGATGGTAGTGCAAAAGTACAAAATGTGGCCAGTTAACGGTGGATTCTTTTATTTATTTACATATTTATTTTTATTACGCAGTAAACAGTGGGTGCTGTAAAAAGCTGTGCGTATTGTTACAGAGGACATGATGTGCTTGTTGTTACATGGTATGTCATTGCTATAGAGCAGGGCTAGGGGAGCAGAGAGAGAGAGAGAGAGAGAGAGAGAGGGGGGGGGGAGGGAGTAATAGCAAGTTAGTTGTGTGTAATTCTGTTTATTTCATTTTGGCTCCAATGTATATGACAATCTAAATAATTTACTTTCACAGGCATCAGCAAAGACCGTGTGTCCCGGGTGGCTCAATATTACGCTGAGACTGCTGAGGCTCGTCCAGAGAGAAGAGGTGGTGCACGACACAGTGAGGAGCATGCAAGGAGAAGGCAACTCATTGTTGAGCACATACAGACTTTCACCTGCAGGGCCAGCCATTATGGCCGGAGAGGAGCACCAGGCCGCAAGTATCTCCCCAGTGACCTGAGTGTGCGCAAGATGCATGAGCTCTTTGAAGCTCAGAGCCATGCTCAAACCAGCTATTCCCTCTTTTATTCTGTGTTTTCAAAGGAATTCAATCTTGGCTTCGGTCACCCAGCTACAGATGCATGTGCTGATTGTGCCAAGTACAAGATCAGGATAACAGACCCAAACCTGACTGACACAGAGAAGAAGATGGAATCAGCATCATTTATCTTGCATCGTCGCAGAGGGCGCTTTTTTTATGACATGTTAGGCAGGGTTGCTGAAGGTCATATTACCCTTTGTTTTGATATGATGCAAAACCTGGTCCTTCCAAAAACCGCAATAGGACAGGCCTATTACTCACGGCAGATGTATATGTACCTGTTTGGTGTGGTTGTGCACCACGGGGAGAACAGCTGTCAGGCAAAAGATGATGTCCATCTGTATGTGTGGCAGGAGAATGAGGGTAGCAAAGACAGCAATATGATTACTTCTGCGCTGAATGACTGCCTCAAGGTTCAACTGCAGGACAAAGTCAGCAGATCCAGGGGGCTTCGGCTGTTTAGTGACTCTTGTTTTGGGCAGAACAAGAACGTGAGCATGGTGTCCATGCTGATGGAACTTCGGCAGCTTTTCCCCAACCTCAGCATAGAGCACACATTTCCAGTACGGGGCCACAGTTATCTACCTGCAGACAGAGTCTTTGGTAGAATTGAGCAGAAGGTAAGGAAGATGGACACAATTCTGCTACCACAGGAATACCACGCCATCCTGCAGCAATTCGGCAATGTTCATGTTTATGGCACTGATTGGGAGGCGTTTGATTACAGGTCAGCCTCAAAAGACTGTGTTAAGGCTCAGAGGAGCTTTAAAATCAGTGAAGCACGAATGCTGGACTTGAGTACCAACAAGCTGGGTGTAAAAACGACTTACAATGGGGAGTATTGTTTCCATAGTGTGTTAAAGCGTGGCAAGCGGTGGGCTGACCTGAAACCTGAGGTACTTCCAAAGCAGACCTCTGTTAAGGCTGCAAAAAAGAGAGATGTGCTGGCACTATTAGGAGCAATAGGTGTGTCTGATGCTGTGAGGAATTTTTATGATGATGCACTGTATCAGGTGACTGACAATGCAGTCCTGAGTGATGAAGAGTGATCCATGCTAGTGATGAAGATCTCTCTCTCTCTCTCCCTCTCTCTCTCTCTCTCTCTCTCTCTCTCTCTCTCTCTCTCAAACACACACTCAAAGCACATCTCACACACAGACACTATGTGATTTTTTTTTATGTTTAGCAGACAATAGTCCTACTGTTTTACAGGTTTGACACTTTACTGTATGTCTTATGCATTATTGAATATTGAATTTCTCATGCATATTTGTTGGACAAATTGTCCTACTTGTTACAGGCTTGACAAATTGCCTTTACCATTACTTTCTCTCTCACACACACACACACACACACACACACACACACACACACACACACACACACTCACTCTCTCTCTCTCTCTCTCTCTCTCTCTCTCTCTCTCTCTCTCTCTCTCTCTCTCTCTCTCTCTCTCTCTCTCTCTGGCACACACACTGGCGCTCTCTCTCACACACACTCTCTCACTCTCTCTCTGTCCAGTCACATACTCAAATGACATCTCATACACACACCCTATGTGATTTGTTTTATTTAAAGCGGACAATAATTCTACTTTTTCTGGGTTCGACACTTTACTGAATGCCAATGCATTTATTACCAACTGACTTGCCTATTGAATATCGTTTTCGTTATTGAATATTTAATATATAAAAATTAGTTTATGTAGTGGACAAATTGGTCCTACTTGTTACAGGTTTTTTTAAATAACTTATTGTATATTGTTATCATTATTGAATATTTTTATTAATTCGTTTTTTCATGCATATGTAATGGACAAATTGGTCCTACTTGTTACAGGTTTATTAAATAACTTATTGAATCTTGTTATCATTACTATCTGTGTATATCACCAATCAAACATGGACATTGCCGAATTGCTGCAGGATGGCGTGGTATTCCTGTGGTAGCAGAATTGTGTCCATCTTCCTTACCTTCTGCTCAATTCTACCAAAGACTCTGTCTGCAGGTAGATAACTGTGGCCCCGTACTGGAAATGTGTGCTCTATGCTGAGGTTGGGGAAAAGCTGCCGAAGTTCCATCAGCATGGACACCATGCTCACGTTCGTGTTCTGCCCAAAACAAGAGTCACTAAACAGCCGAAGCCCCCTGGATCTGCTGACTTTGTCCTGCAGTTGAACCTTGAGGCAGTCATTCAGCGCAGAAGTAATCATATTGCTGTCTTTGCTACCCTCATTCTCCTGCCACACATACAGATGGACATCATCTTTTGCCTGACAGCTGTTCTCCCCGTGGTGCACAACCACACCAAACAGGTACATATACATCTGCCGTGAGTAATAGGCCTGTCCTATTGCGGTTTTTGGAAGGACCAGGTTTTGCATCATATCAAAACAAAGGGTAATATGACCTTCAGCAACCCTGCCTAACATGTCATAAAAAAAGCGCCCTCTGCGACGATGCAAGATAAATGATGCTGATTCCATCTTCTTCTCTGTGTCAGTCAGGTTTGGGTCTGTTATCCTGATCTTGTACTTGGCACAATCAGCACATGCATCTGTAGCTGGGTGACCGAAGCCAAGATTGAATTCCTTTGAAAACACAGAATAAAAGAGGGAATAGCTGGTTTGAGCATGGCTCTGAGCTTCAAAGAGCTCATGCATCTTGCGCACACTCAGGTCACTGGGGAGATACTTGCGGCCTGGTGCTCCTCTCCGGCCATAATGGCTGGCCCTGCAGGTGAAAGTCTGCATGTGCTCATACCTTGCACATTCTCCTTGCATGCTCCTCACTGTGTCGTGCACCACCTCTTCTCTCTCTCTCTCTCTCTCTCTCTCTCTCTCTCTCTCTCTCTCTCTCTCTCTCTCTCTCTCTCTCTCTCTCTCTCTCTCTCTCTCTCTCTGCTCCCCTAGCCCTTTTCTCTCTCTCTCTCTCTCTCTCTCTCTCTCTCTCTCTCTCTCTCTCTCTCTCTCTCTCTCTCTCTCTCTCTCTCTCTCTCTCTCTCTAGCAACAAGCTAAAAAGCACATCATGTTTTAACAACAAGCACAGCTGTTTACAGAATCCACTGTTTACTGCATAATAAAAAAAATAAAAGAATCCATTGTTAACTGGCCACATTTAGTTTTTTTTGCACTACCATCACTACACACAATCTACCATAGCACCTTATCATGGTCAATAAAAGGCCAGTTTATCTATCAGTAGGCTTGTACAACTATACAGTACTCGTGTCATGTTGGCTTGACTAATTGACTATTAGCCTAAATGTGTTACAAAATTTTATTCATATTCATTTATATGAGTCCCTGATATTATGTTGCATGTTCTATTTTTTTTTTTTCTTTTTTTTTTTTTTTAAAGACAAACCATACAATTTTGGGAAAAAATGGATTTATAGCGTTTTGGGGAAAAATTGATGGATTTATAGCGTTTTGGAAAAAAATAAAATTAACTTTGAATTTATCATAAACAATATTGTTGTTTGATTTAATAATCATTGTTCAACATGTTCAGACTGAGCCTAAAAACATATTTTAGCAGAATAAAATGAATATTCACAAAATGTGTGGGTTTAGGTAAAAAATGTCATTTTCCTGAAAACTACTGAAATGGATTTATAGCGTTTTGGAAAAGAACTCCTCATATAGTCTAATGTGAATAATTATCATACAGTATCACACATGTTTGATATCATTTGAAAAGTCTCAGTGTGACTGGTACAAATGTCTCATTCTCAAAGAAGTAAACCAGAAGGTAATAAGGTATTTAAGAGTTTAGAAATAATTCACATACATAGGAGGTGTGTCTTCCAGGCATATGGCCTCATGTTCTCAGAAGTTGTTAACTCAATTTAAATTCCCACTGTTAGCAAATGGTTTCAATGTAAATCAATATCTGCCCCCAGTAAGTCTGGGACAGTGATTAAGGCGAGACACTACAGGTGAATAGGGTATTTTTTTTAACTAGCAGATATCACCATGAAACTTTGCCAGTTGATTACCTACATTAAGATGAGAAAAAAATGTATTACAAGTTTTCTGTAATTTAATGTTTAAATATGCAAATTAGACATTATCTAATTAAATATGCGCAAATCTGCATATATTTTAAAAAACGAAATCTGAGTATTGGATAAAGCCAGGTTCAAAATTATTTTTTCATTGTGTTCACATATTAGATGGGAAAAAAATTACAGAGGGATTTATGGATATCTACTTTTTTTATCCTGTAAATCAGAATATACTGCCAATAGCCTTAAAAAAATGATTTTCGACATGTTTTTTGGAATAAAATGTTATGTAAATCAGGCTAAGAATAATATATTTACAAATCCCTCTGTAAATGTCTTCATAATATAACTAGGTACAAGACTGGAAAGTTTGGTGTAAATAGGTGCTACTGACGTGCTGATTTCGGACTTGGAGTGAGAGAGAAAAGTCATTTTGAGAAAACGGGCTTTAAAGAATTAGCATCAGCCAATGAGATCGCGCATTTAGAGTAAAATCCCCCCTTTTACTTTCGCGATTGGTTGCTGATAAAAAGGAAATGACCATATTTGGATCCGGCAGTATTGTACAGCAGAGAGCAAGCTTTCTAACGGTGTGTGTGATGACAGAGTGCAGATCGCGATCGCGGAGCAGAAGGATGATTTATAACGACAACTTTTGATGAGTTTATGAGAAATCTACAGACGCAAACAGGCAAAGTGTAGTAAAATAAAGACCTAAATGTGTATTTCTGACTTTTTTTCACCACAAGTCTGAAAGAAGACATGTTATTGAAGACAAATATCCTAAAATCTCAAAATTGACCAGTGAAAAAAAACGATGTTTTTGCCTACCGTGTCTCGCCTTAATGGGAATTCCCACTGTGAACTCATGTTTACATATGAAATGAGGTCTGTCTATATAATGAAATGCAACTAGAGCTTGGCACGTTTTCTGTAACCTGATTAGCCCGTGATGCGAAGTGCACCAAAACACTTCGCATCATGTAGTTTTGATAATGACAAAGTATTGCATCTTCTCTCTTTATTCTAGAGCATTTGATGTTTGTATCTAATGAAGTTTTATTAACCCTCTGAGACCTAAGGGTATTTTTACAATAAATTTTTCGTCTGGTGTTATTCACTAAAAAAGCTTGTAAAACATCAACACTTTTGTGCACAGACAATTGACACACATCTTTTTTTTCAGGACAAATTGAACTTTCAGCTTATTTGTGTTTCATTGATGTCACCTGAATGTAAAATAAGTTATGGGACCACAAAGACAAATGAAAAAATAAATCGGAAATTGAATCACTGAAATATTTATTGAAATCACACACAAATAAATAAAAGCTAAGCAATTTTCCTCTGGAAAACAGTTTGTTCAAGTCTTTGGAGTCCTGGAGCACAGGAATGAACATTATAACTTGAACAGAACAAAAAATATTTACATTTTTCCAAAGGAAGTCCAGGCGTTTTGGGCCTCATGAAAATCACTGATGCCAAGCCTCAAAACAGTTCCTATCAGGAATCACACAGAGGGCCACATCACAGGCTTTGCATTTCCAGGGGGTGGCCTGTTTCACCTGCCTTGTCTGTTTGCAGTTCACACATTGCCTTCTACCATAGGTGGCCTTCTTGCTTGCTTCAGTTTGTTCCGATGTTTGGACGGGTACATGGTTACTTTGTTGCTGGGTGGGAGGAACAGCAACTGTAACACCACAGAGTTGGGCTGTCAGCTCCTCCAGAAAAGCCCTGTGGGTCATGGGCTGTTGCTGCTTCTCTGCACAAACTTCCTTGTGAAGTAAAAAACTGCAGCAGCCGTCCATGACCTATTCCTGGCAGCTGCTGGGATGCTGCAGCAGAAGTGGAAGGGCCCTCCTCAGTGGAAGAATGGGAGCTTTCCTGTCTGGCTTGGGTGGGTGGGCTGGTGTCTTCATCATTATCACAACTGTAAAACAAATAAATAAAGCAAAATATTAGATCATACAAATTAGATCAATTACTGTTTTTGTATTTGATTTTTCACATAAGATTACAATGGCTGAGATTGCTACTGTACCCCCAACCCACCACAGCTATAATATGACCATTCGCTTTCCAGCCAAAAGGTGTGACCGACCCCCCACTATTCTCTCCACAGGTAAAAGGTGTGACCAACCCCCCACTACAACATCCTTTGTTTGTATCTCTAGGTAAACTCAGACAAACAATGGCTGAGAGACAAAGTGTAATCCACAACTCTGTAACAAACATAAACAAATGAAATACTACTTTTACAGAACTTATTTTTACATATTTAGAAAATTTATATTTTATCATATTAGTTTTTTCTTCTTTTTTTATACTTTTTACAGTAAATAAACTCAGACATACAATGGTTGAGAGACAAAGAGTGTAATCTACAACTCTTACTACTCTGTAACACACACAGAAAAACGAAATACTACTTTTACATAACTTATTTTTCCATATTTAGAAAATGTATATTTTATCATATTAGTTTTTGTTTATTTTTATACTTTTACAGTAAATAAATAAATGTAACTTACTCTTCAGCAGGGTCTAGACGATTCTGGTAATCAAGTTCCTCATCAGTCAAAAAGCTCTCTTCTCCAGAAAATCCATCATCCTCCATGGCATCCAAAAAGGCCAGTGCTTGATTTACATCCATGTTTCTCAATCTCTGAGGATCCATTATTCTCCGTGTTTCTCTGTGTATTATTCAAAACTCGCGTCTCTCTGTGCGTCTCTCTCTCTCTCTCCTCGAAACCACTGTGCCGTGCGTCTCTCTCTTTCCAAAATATCACCCTTGGTTCATGCGTAATGACGCACACCAACGTGGACGACGGATCAGCCTGTCATTGGTCAACAACCTCACGCAAAGCATCGCGAGATGTCCAAAATGGCAGCTTGCATCAAGCTAGCAGCAAATATGACGGAAAATTTATAAATTATGGACTTCAGAGATCAAAACTGGGATATACACATATGGATTTATTACTGAAACACTCTGAAAGGACGCACAAGTTCCAGGCTGGATAGAAAACCTTCTGAAAAGGCTAGAAAGACACCAAATACACCCCCGTGACGGCTAGCGTGTTAGCTTTCTGCTGCAAAAAACGGTAAGGAAATCGATCAATTTTTCATCAAATAATATCAATATTTATCGGAGGAGTCGTGTGGCGTCGTCGACGATGCCGTCGGTTTCAGAGGGTTAACTAAGTTCGGGAGGAGCACGTTCAGATAATTAACACGAGTGGACAGCAATCAGCAATCAATGATAAGAGGGTACATATAGACTCAGCAGTCTTACCTCGATCCATTGACAGTTTGCAGCATTTAGTATTCGCTTCTTTGCTCAGCTACTTGCAACTATGTCTCCTACAAGCTCCTCTTCAGACGAAGAAATCACCAGGGGTGCATCTTCTCACTCCGTCGATCCCACGGTCATCCCTCCTACGCCGGTCGGCGCACTTGAGCCCCCGGCCTCTCCTCGCGGCCGCACACCGGCCCGATCAGCCCGGCGCTCATCAAGACGCCATGACCAGTCTTCGCCGCCCCCGGCAAGACTTCCATCTTCTTCCCCAGCTTCCTCCTACCGCTCGGCCGTCCCGACAATCCCACCCATCGGGAAATGGACTGTAGCTGGATTGAGGCAAGCGCTGGGTAACTCTGATTTACAAGCTTCAAGGAAAATGAATAAAGCGGAGCTGTATGATTTGTATGTCTCCTTAAAGTCAACTCCTAAGACGACCCATAGGCACAGCAAAGCCCGCAGGGCTCAAAATTCGCCTGCCCAGTCACCACCCTCGTCTCCCTGCACAGGACGCGGCTCGCTTCGCCCATCGAGCCGCCGCAGCAACAGGCCCTCAGCGAGCCAGGGCCGCGCTCCAGTTTTCATCACGGCAGGTCCACTACCACCTTTTGACGAGGCCCAGCCCTCCACCTCTGCTTCCGCCGCCGCAGCACCACGTACAGCCGGGCCCAGCGGCCTCCCCGCAGCCGCTCAGTTATATTCTCCTGCTGTACATAACCCTTTTCCTTTTCAGTGGCCTCCAGTTCCAGTTGCAGACACTAGCGCGAAGCTATCGCCGCTAGCATCACAGACCCAACAATGTCAACAGTTCTACCCAACAGGTTACAACCCCGCCCACTTCCAGTGGCCTGCAGCACAAGTAACTCAAACAAGTGCGGGCCCGCCTCCGCTCGCAGCCCAAGCTCACACTGCTTTCTATCATCCCTCACTTCCTCCGACTAACTTTTCTTCTCAATTTACAGCAGGTCATCCAATCACAAGGGCACCGCTGACATTCGCAGCTCCGGATTATACCCTTCCCAGCTCTATCATACAAACTAAATCACCATATTCTCTTTTCACAGCCACTCCGATGCACTCCTTTTCACAGGCACGCCCAACGCAGTTGCTATGGAACCCCCACCAGTTTCTCAATCCATCCGCGCTCAGATCCTCTCAGGTACGGATGTAGACCTCTCTTCTCTGTTGTCTCTCCTCCCTGCAGCTGAATCAGACCGCCAAGTGGATTGCGGTGATTTTTCAGTAAAAAAAAAAAAAAACACGCACTCATCTCGCGTCCTTTCATTTCCCGAATTCACGATCGCTTTTTCACGTTTCACTGAAATCATCTGTTCAGCCTTCCCCCACAAGCGGCGCGAACTGAACGATTATCAAGCAATCATTGCCGAACTCGCGCTGTCCTATGGGGGCGGGCATTTCTACACGTACCACAAACTTTTTTCTGCAAAAAGTGCCGTGCGAGTCGCACAATGGAATCAGTGCACATACTGGGGTGCACTTGACTCGGATCTCCACAGCAGGGTATTTTTAGGTTGCAAAAACATTACCTGTGCAGTTTGCAGGTCAGTGGCGCACTCAACCTTATCGTGCCCACAGGTTAACCCATCCTCTCTTCCCTACGTGGGAACAAGCCATGCTAAATCCACTAGCTATGTATCATGCGCAGCAACCACCAGCGCAATGCAGGACTCTGCTTTTGATGAAAGCAGGCAGCCTTGTACTTCTACTTTCCTTGAAAAATCAAATTTTTCAAAACGCGAACTCCTGTCCCTGCTCGGACATCTAAACTTTGCAATACGCATCATCCCGCAGGGCCGCCCCTTCATCTCACATCTCCTCTTACTCGCGTCCTCTGTCCACTCGCTAGAAGACCGCATTTCTATAACTCAAGTATGTCGCGACGAACTCAGGCTATGGTTAACATTTCTAAAACAGTGGAACGGCCTATCCTTTTTCTACAACAACCTTGTTTCATCCCCCACTGACATCCAATTGTTCACAGACGCCGCCCCCTCAATCGGGTTCGGGGGATTTTATCAAGGTCGTTGGTTCGCGGCTCCGTGGCCACCACAGCTCCAGGACAAAACTCAATCCTCAGCTCTATTCAAGCTTTACCCTCTCGTAGTAGCAGCTTTCCTGTGGGGAAAAGAATGGGCCACTAGCAGCGTTTTAATGCATTGCGACAATGACGCAACAGTGCATTGCATTAACAAAGGCCGTTCCCATTCACCTGCTCTAATGCCACTCTTAAGGCGTCTCACCTGGATTTCAGCTTGCGACCAATTCATTATCATTGCTAAACACATCCCTGGGTCAAAAAACCAAATTGCTGACTCTCTGTCTCGTTTTCTGTTTCAGAAATTCAGGATGCTGGCTCCAGAGGCGGATCAATTCCCAACTCTAGTTCCTCGCTATTCAGAACTAATATTCCCGTAACCCACCCATTAAAACCCCTGCTTGACGCATCACTCGACAGTATCCTCCAAGCAGTATCTCCCAGGACCCTTCAATCCTACGTTACTGCTTGGAGATGTTTTAAAACATTCCATGTCTCTTATAACTTGCCTTTCCCTGATTTTTCTCTTCTTTCAATCACCTCTTTTATCTCCTACCTTAATATCATTAAGAGCCTACAAGTCGGGTCCATCAAAGGTTATTTGAGCGGCATCCAGTTTTTCCATAAATTGATGTACGGCGCTCCTTCCGCAGAGATAAACAATTCACAAACCTCCCTCCTGATTAAAGGGATTCAAAGAGCCCAGCCCACCCGCCCCGACACCAGACAACCCATAACGCTAGACATTCTCACCAAATGTATTCACGCCCTCCGCACAGGCTACCAGCCCCTCAGTTCCGCTCGCACACTTGATGCTATGTTTATCCTAGCCTTTTTTGGTTTTCTTAGATGCTCGGAACTCGCCATCACTTCCAAATTCGACCCAAAAATCCACCCCACCATCTCAGACTTATCAGTAATTGACAACGAAACCATTTCATATTTGATTAAACAAAGTAAGACTGACCAAACCAAAAAAGGTCATTTTATCTACATTTTTAACCTCGCTTCGCAAATCCAACCATACCAGTCAATTCTGGCATATCTACAATGGAGAAGTTCCCAGGCTAAATCTCCTCTGGAACCCCTGTTTTTAGACGAATTTAAAAAACCTGTGACACGTTTTTGGTTCCAGAAACACCTCAAATCTGTTCTCCAACAGTCAGGCATTCCAGCAAAGAATTTTTCAAGTCACTCATTCCGCATCGGGGCAGCAACTTCAGCAGCCCAAAAAGGCCTCTCCCAACAGCAGATTCAAGCCCTTGGGAGATGGTCCTCCGATGCTTTCCAAAGCTATATCAGGACCAACCGGTTCCACATTAAAAAAGCCCACCAAACCCTCATCGAGTGAGTTTATAAAAAAAACACAAAAAAACAACAAAAAAAAACATTGGTCTCACAGCGGACGGAGTGAGAACTTTCCAAGTAGAGCACTTAAGTTTTCTCTTTCATCCAGCGAGCATTTGGTCTCACAGCGGATGCAGTGTGAGAAAATCTCCTGGGCAAGCACTCTTTTTTCCTCTTTCAATTTCCTCTTTCTGTCCAGCGAGTATTGGTCTCACAGCGGACGGAGTGAGAACTTTCCCAGTAGAGCACTTACGTTTTCTCTTTCATCCAGCGAGCATTTGGTCTCACAGCGGATGCAGTGTGAGAAAATCTCCTGGGCAAGTACTCATTTTTCCTCTTTCAATTTCCTCTTTCTGTCCAGCGAGTATTGGTCTCACAGCGGACGGAGTGAGAACTTTCCCAGTAGAGCACTTACGTTTTCTCTTTCATCCAGCGAGCATTTGGTCTCACAGCGGATGCAGTGTGAGAAAATCTCCTGGGCAAGTACTCATTTTTTCCTCTTTCAATTTCCTCTTTCTGTCCAGCGAGCATTGGTCTCACAGCGGACGGAGTGAGAACTTTCCCAGTAGACCACTTACGTTTTCTCTTTCATCCAGCGAGCATTTGGTCTCACAGCGGATGCAGTGTGAGAAAATCTCCTGGGCAAGCACTCATTTTTCCTCTTTCAATTTCCTCTTTCTGTCCAGCGAGCATTGGTCTCACAGCGGACGGAGTGAGAACTTTCCCAGTAGAGCACTTACGTTTTCTCTTTCATCCAGCGAGCATTTGGTCTCACAGCGGATGCAGTGTGAGAAAATCTCCTGGGCAAGTACTCATTTTTCCTCTTTCAATTTCCTCTTTCTGTCCAGCGAGCATTGGTCTCACAGCGGACGGAGTGAGAACTTTCCCAGTAGAGCACTTACGTTTTCTCTTTCATCCAGCGAGCATTTGGTCTCACAGCGGATGCAGTGTGAGAAAATCTCCTGGGCAAGTACTCATTTTTCCTCTTTCAATTTCCTCTTTCTGTCCAGCGAGCATTGGTCTCACAGCGGACGGAGTGAGAACTTTCCCAGTAGAGCACTTACGTTTTCTCTTTCATCCAGCGAGCACTTGGTCTCACAGCGGATGCAGTGTGAGAAAATCTCCTGGGCAAGCACTCATTTTTCTCTTTTTAGTTTTCCTCTTTCCATCCAGCGAGCATTGGTCTCACAGCGGACGGAACGAGAACGTTCCCGGTAGAGCACTCACGTTTTCTCTTTCATTTCAGCGAGCATTTGGTCTCACAGCAGATGCAGTGTGAAAACCTCCTGGACAAGTACACTACAACCGCTCCTCGTTCGCAGACAAACAGGGGCCGTCAGTCCAGGCAGTGAACCACCATCACGGGCCTCCCCGATTAAGCATCCAGGCCCCTTCTCGAGATGCCAGCCCGCCAATCTCGGCACTCATTTGGGGGTCTTTAGTCCGGCGGCTGTCCTCTGCTCTTTAGCCTATTGGGTGGAGTACTCTGGGTTCGGGCTGAATTCCGAGCTCGGAGCCCTCCCTCCGGACAGCACGCCAAATACGCATTAAATCTTACTCCCTCAAAATTATATGTAAGTGTGAACTCGTGAATGTACATTTGAACTGATTATGCAACTGGTGTGATACATTTACCTGACATAATAAATTGTAAACATTTGATTTTATTGTAATCGACTCTGACTTTATTTTCAGTAAAGAGTTAAAAAGAATAGTCAAACATTCACACACACTTAATGATGTAGATTAAAACGTTTTTCATTTATGGAGTCAGATGAAATAACGAGTTAATACATATGAGAAAATGTATTTCATTTAATCAAATTACTTTGTCACACGGAAGGAAGGGAACGCGCAGAGACATTCATCCGTTGATCGGAAAACCTTCTTTGGGCCGATCCAGCCGGGCTTTACAGGAGAATGTAAACTGGATAACGTGTCAGCCTTATTTTTCTTATCCGCTCGATCTGTAGGTGACCTTGAAGTTAAACTGAGTGAAGTATAAAGCCCAGCGTGCTTGTCTGGGATTGAGGCAATGGGATTCCCAGAGTTATTCTGGGTTACGATGGCCTGTGATAACCTTAAAGGGATGTTTAGCTAGTTAATGGAATGAGGCCGCGGCATTAGGTGTCCAGACAGAGACTCGGGTTTATTGTGGAGCATAGTGGTGAGTAAATCTTACTGAAATCTGCAATGAATCGATGGTAGAAGTTAGCAAATCCCAGGAATCTCTGCAAATCTCTAACAGAGGATGGTAGTGGCCAATCTTGAACTGCAATTACATTTCCCTGGTCCATCTTGACTCCTGATGCACCAATGATGTAGTCCAAGATCTGAACAGATGCTTTATGGAACTAATAATAATAATAATAATAATAATAATAATTAAAGCTGCGAGCAGCATTTATCGGGGTTCAAGCGGTTTAAGCCCTTTAAGCACATGCGTAAAAATATATTATGTTTATTTAGCAAGCACAGGGCTCTCAAGTGTCACGCATTGAGCGTGACAGTCACTCATTTCGGTCTTTTGTCACGCTCTCCCGCCACACATTGTATTTATCACACTGAAAAACTATTTTAAATATATTTAATATGCCGCAGCGCCCAAAACTCTGGCCGCGCCGCTCTCACTGTGGAACCGGCAGGAGCTACACAATAGCCAATCAGAAAATAGCACTATTGTATCTGGGTAAGATTTAACGCAAAAACCAATGATAAAAATTTATCCAACCCCTTACCCCCCCCCCCCCTCCCCCCTTTTTTACGTTTTTTTAAATTTTGTAAAGACGTAAATAATGTATGTTGGATGGCTGTTTATAAGGAAGTTAATCCTGATAATCAGCATTTGAAAGATTATTTTACACTTTGGTGGACAAACATGCACCTATGAAAAAATGTACAGTGAAGAATGTTAGGGCACCATGGATTGTTAATGAGTTGAAAAACATTATGTTTGAGAGAGATGTGGCAAAGGGTACAGCAAACAGAACTGGGAACAAGGAGGATTGGGACGTCTATTGCAAATTTTAAAAAAACAAGTAACAATATTAAAAATAACAAAATGAAAATAAGTGAATGTAAATATGATTGTAAAAAAATGTGGAGTACACTCAATGAAATAATGGAAAGGAAATAAAGTCAAATTCCTTCTTTTATTGATACAGGTGACTCATTTTTAACTATTTTTAAACCATATGAAATTGGTTATGAAAATTCATAAATAAAGTTGATAAATTAAGAGAAGAAATGTTGTTTGGGAGAACCAGTTTGCCACATATTTAATATCAGTATTGAAAAAGGGATTTTTCCTTTAGCTTGGAAAGATGCAAAGGTTATTCATCTTTAGAAAAATGCAGCACTGAGTTTTAATGGTCTTAATAGTCGACCAATAAGTTTGCTACCAGTTATTAGCTAAGTATTGAAAATTACAGTTTGTGAGCAAATTCAATTATTCTTTAAGGAGAATAATTTGCTCTCTAATTTTCAGCATGCATATTGAGAGAGCACAGATTGAAGACAATAACTTAGTAGGAGCAGTGTTGTTAGATTTTAGCTCAGCTTTTGATGTACTGGATCTTAAATTATTGCTGGATGAACTGAAATGTTACAAAAGTTGGCCTAACTGTCTGGACAATGTTTATTTTATAATGGAAGTTATTCAGATGTGAAAGAGTTGCAATGTGGTGTGCCTCAAGGAAGTTGTTTAAGACCAATGATCTTCCTCTTGTTTTAAAGTTTGCATGGACAGTCATGAATGCAGATGATAAAACATATTTACCTGCAACATCAATTAAGCTGTTGTCTACTGCTTTGGATGAGGAAATACAATTGGTCATAAAGTAGGTATGGAATAATTGGTTCTAAACTTCATAAAAACCAAAAGCATTGTGTTTTCATCAAATTCCATCAAAAGTTGATTGCATCAAAAGTTAAATTTGTCTGTGTGCCTACTGAACAGGTAGAGGAAATAAGACTTCTTGGAGTTAAATTAGAAAATAGAAGTGGTCAAAACAGATAGAAAATATTGTAACAGGTATGGGAAGAGGTTTGTCTGTTATTAAGTGATGTGTAAACTGTTTACCACAACACTGTATTTCTAAAATTGTGCAAACAGTGGATCTTGCTTAGATTATTGCACAGTGGTGTGGTCGAGTGCATCAGGTAAAGTCAAAAAATTGAACTAATTGAAAAATTACTATTGATACAAAATGTTTTTTTTTTCTGTTTCGAAAACCACTGCAAAACAGCAGACTTTAATGTATAGAGGAATGAAAATATGGAATTACCATTGATATATTTTTTTAACAAGAAAAATTAGTTTTGAAAAAATATTTAAAGGAACATTTAATGGCACAATTGATTTTGATATTTGGAATGAATGTTGGGTTAGTATGTTTCATTGACTTGACTTTTTATTGTTGATTAAAAGTAGTTTTGTATTTTTTACTTGTTGGGACCCCAGGAGGAGTAGCCACTGCCTGGGTAGTGGCTAATGGGGATCCAAATAAACAAATACTCTTAAATCATAGATCCAAACCCAAAATATTTTTTTAAAGTTTTTTGACAGTTAGCCTATAGCACCATGTCTTGCCTGATCTCCACTTTTATTAGGTGTCCTTAAAGTGTGCCCATACATATTTGTGTCAAATTTGTTGTAAATATCTCATTTAGTTTTGAAGTTTAGAAGGGTGACATTGATTGGATTTTTTTGTCAATTCTCATCATCATTTTGACATTTGGGCGTTATTGTTTAGCTATTGACCTATGTTTTCAAATTTCCTGTGGTGATTTTGTCTCGATCGGACTAACGGTTTCAAAGATAATCGCAAGTTTTTAAAGCACTAAATGACACCGTTACACAAACATATAAGGCAGGTGTGCCCAACCCTGCTCCTACCGATCGACTGTCCTGCACAGTACATCTCCAACCCTAATCAAACACACCTGAAGCAACCAATTAAGGTCTTCAGGATCTCTTGAAAATTAAAGGCAGTTTTGTTTAATTAGGGTTGGAGATAAACTGTGCAGGACAGTCGATCGGCAGGAGCAGGGTTGGGCACCCCTGAAATAAGGCGAAACCTGGCATGTTTGGTATCGTTGGACTTGGCAAGGATTCAGGAGTCTCAGGAGGTCACTTCCGTGAAAAACGCTGGCTTGAAACTTCTCAGGCTCCTTCTCCAGGTTCCATTTTTCAGTCATTTAAATGTCATTCTGCATAGGATAATATGGAGCACTATTCACCTTTATAACAGTTAAAGCGCCATCAATGGCCCTACATCCATGAAAGTTTCCAATCTTCTTTAGGATCACACACGATGCAACATAAAAGTAACACATACAGCATAACATATCCACAAGGACTAACAAAACATAAGGAAAGTAAATACAGACACAAATCAACAATAACGAGGTGAGCACAGGTGACACGGATGATGATGACGATGAACAGGTGTGTAATTGAGGGAGTGAGTGCAGGTGTGAAGACACGAGGGATTCTGGGAAGTGTAGTCATGCAGACGAAGACAGAGTGGAGCAGACGAAGACTGTGACAAGTAGATTGATGTGAAAAATAATTAAGCACAAAAAGTGCTACATAAGATGTAGAAAAGGGGGCTGAATAGTTTATAAATCCACTTTATTTTGGGGGCTGAATTTGTTAATTTTCTTATAGTTTAACAAGTTGATCCAAAAGTATTTCTGTGCGTAAAGCCACCGTTTACTTAAGAAAGGACGAGGGAGGTGTGTGTGTGTGTCCATGTGAATGTGAATCAGGTGTCTGTGAGTGTGTAACAGGCCTTATAAGGTAGCACTGGAGTTTAGCGCTTGAGCAGCTGTGACTTCTGCTCAATGCAAACAGGGTACACTAGGGTAGTCGACTAGTTGTCATTCAGTAGTGCAGAAATTAATTGTAAACTCTGTTCTGTGATTTATCAATAAAATAGCTTAGAAACTGAAAAGTTCTAGCATAATATTTCTTAGTAACTAAAACCCACAGTTTCACTATTAGAAGAGAGACGCACCAGATGTAATTCACAGGAGCAGAAATTTGTAAGAAAAATAACGACCCAAAAACAAAATGCAGAATGTTTTCTGTGAGGGTTGTGTTCAGGGTTAGAGGATAAAATATACAGTTTGTACAGTATAAAAAATAATTATGTCTATGTCCAAATAACATGCAACCCAACATGTGTGTGTATATATGGTTTGACCTTCAATATTAGGAGCCTAAAGTATTAAACATGTAAATGCAATTATTAAAAATGTAAAAAAAATTATAAAATAAATGTCATTAGCTCATTATATAAACCATTATGCATATGGAATGTCCTTATGATGATATGTGTACCAACATGTGTGTGCATGTGCATGTGCAAGTTAGACTCCTATTTTGCTCAATCTTTGTCTGTCCAGTAGAAGTAAATGCTGTTACAGATCAGCCAGGCTCTCAAACCAGCCAATCACAGCGCACTCCCTCACCTGAGTTCTAATCACACACACCTGCACCTCATCATTCCCATCATCACCACCACTATAAAGACACACTTTTCACCTCAGTTCACTCTCTCGTCTCGTTCATTCGAAGAGGACTACTTACCCTGCTATCACTGCCATCACCCTGCATTCTGTCATCGCTCTTTGTTGTCAATAAACTCCTGTTAATGTCATTATCCATCTCTTGAGTATGCTTCCATAACAGCTGCCCATCTGCCCTGATGAGTTTCTAGCCTTTATTGTTATTAGTTATAAATCATACATCGTCAGCATATTATCCTTTACTAATCTAATCTATCTATTAACATGATCACTTATCTAATTTCATACCGCACAATTTGTTTTTGTCCTGTAAATCACAGTCAATTTTACACAGTCTTCGAATTTCTATAGTCACTCCAGAAGGATGATGTGATAGTATGGCAAGCCAATTTAACATTTAATCTTTTAAGCCTAGTCTCTATTTTCATGCTACTAGTACTTATACTTTTTAGATACTAGTATCTATTACATTAAATACTGGTACTTATTCATTAGCTACTACTGCTTATTTTTTAGGTATTAGTGCCTTTTCTTTAGATACCAGTGCTTATTTTTTAGGTACTCGTACCTTTTTAAATATACTAGTCCTTATTCATTAGATTCTAGAGCCTATTAAATTGGTACTAGTACTTACTCATTAGATACTAGTACTTATTCATTAGATACTAGTATCTATTAAAGGGGTGGTTTACTGTTTTTTTTCTTTGCATGATTGTGTTTATGGGGTGCAATATAAAATGTCTAAGTGTATGTTTTTTTTTTTAAAAAGCCTCATTTTTCATAAATTTCACCTTTATTGTAAGCTGCTTTCTCCTCTGTCATTTGAACGACCGGTTGACTTCCTGAGTCTATGAAACCACTCCCTCAGAAACAGGCAATGGGCTCAGATTGGTTAGTTGGGCCGGTGTGTTGTAATTGGCTAAACTGCGTAATGCACGTAGTGCGGAAACTTCACGCCCATTACCTTTACGGGCGGAAGCTGCATGTGCTCCGGTCAAATGTAAATAGTGTCAATAGCCTACTGCCGTATCAGTTTGAGCCAGAATAAGACCCAGAAAGAGACAATGAAGAGAGTCAAGCAGAACCTCCCCACGGCTATTCTATTCTATTCTTTTCTATTCTACTATTATTATATAAGAATTTCAATACGCTGTTACTTGAAAATGCTACTGCTGCTTATACCTGATTAAACATTTAATAACTGAATAAATGACAGAGTAATACCGTTTTTTAAAGTTATTGTTTTATCGATATAATGAACAACCGTTTATCTATTCACAAAACTTAGTTTACTCAGTGTATCGTTTTCTTTAGGTGTACACGTTTGTCTTACACACACAAAATAGCATTGAACTTGTTATGTGGATGCAGGAGGTGAACCCAAATGCAGACAGAGTGCGAAGAACACAAGGTTTATTGGTAACAAACAAGAAAACAAGACCCACGAGGGGGCAAAATACGGACAGAACAGGGAAACTTAGACTAACAAGACTAGACTATGACTGTACGAAAACATACTATACTACTAATAAAATGTTCACAACGACACAACCTTACACAAAGTACTCACAGGTAAGATAAGCACGGAGAATGATACACACATTGCTTGACACAATGGACAGCAAACAAAAGGGGTTTAAATAGGGAACACTAATGACGAGGACAGGTGAAACTGACTAGACAATAATGACAAGACAAGGATAACAAGGGGACGGGGTTACGTAACGAGACAACACAAGCACCTGGCCCAGGCAAAAGGCCATGTGCTTGTACACAAAACATGGGTCTGTCATGATTCTGCCACAAGACCAGAGAAATCAAAAGACATTATGGCAGAATCATGACAGAACTAACTGGCTACTATAAACAAACAGCGTTGGCATTGGTTTACGTTCTTGATCAAATCAAAAAATTAAGTCATAAAGTGTACATGGAAAACACATTTACAAAATTAGTACATAATTACAAATTCAGGTCCAAAATGTTTGTACGCGTTTGTCATAGACACACGAAATAGCATAACTAAGTGGCTACTAAAGCCAGTGCTGGCATTTATTTACGTCCTTGATAAAACTAAAACATTACATCTGAAATTATACATGCAAATACATTTAAAAGTATTAAGTCTTACTTACAGGTTGTGGCCCAACAACTGCTGCCTCTGGATTTAAAGTTGGAACTGCTTCATGTTTTAGTAACAGTTGAATCCGGCATTGAATTTGTGGAGATTCTGGAAGCTGTCTTCCGTAAAATGCGCAGCACAGAGAGCTAAATTACGATTGTAATTTTCAGGAACATAATCAAACATAAATTGTAGCCATTGTTGACGAACTACAGCGTCTGCAGGAAGCCCGAACACAGAAGACCTGACAGCTGGGTGAAAATAACACACTTTCGACAGCATGGCTACTGCTCTCCACTATAACTCTTCCTCTTCGACAAAGCCGCAGAAATATGGCCATGCCCCCTTTTTTGCATGTTCCGGAGGGAGGGTTGATTATGGGTTAGTTACGTATAAAACCCGGGAGTATCTCGTTGTTGTCCCATTCGAGTCGTTTTTGTAGGCATTAAACTTCCTGATTTTTAAAAGACGATATCTCTGCTTACGTTGAACTTTCAGTGCAGCAACTTTGCAGATACTGTTCATGCACCAACAGCAACATTACACACTATTTAAAATGAAAAAAGTGAAATCGCAATCAACCACCCCTTTAAATAGATACTAGTACTTATTTATTAGATACTAGTACTTATTTCAATAGTGACTAGTAACTATTATTTTGTTACAAGTAACAAATTTATTTTTTGCCACTGACTTCTATGGGGATCTGTCATTCAGATATCAACTATTCAGTTCTGACTAGTATGTATTCCAATCGTGACTAGTACATATATATTAGATACTAGTGGTTATTCATTAGGTACTAGTACTTATTTTTTAGATACTAGTACCTATTCAATAAATACTAGTACTAAGTAATTAGATACCAGTACCTATTAAATAGATACTAGTACATATTAAATAGATACTAGTACTTATTCATTAGTTACTAGTACTTATTCAATAGATACTAGTACTTATTCATTAGATATGTAGTCCATTGCTTGAATGGACTAGCTCCATCATATCTTTCTGAACTTCTTGAGGTCCATAAGCCCTCTAGATCATTAAGATCTGCTGAGAAAGGAATTGTGCTGTCTGTACCACGCACAAAATACAAGCAACGGGGTGATAGGGCCTTTGCTGTAGCTGCCCCAAAGTTATGGAATACGCTACCACTTTATATTAGGTCCGCTCCGACTATAGGCTCTTTTAAAAGCCTTTTGAAATTTCACCTATTCCAGATGTCCTATTTAGGTGTAGAGGGATGAGCTCTTGTGCATTTATGTCTTATTATGTGATTTTAGTGTGGTGTTGTTTTGTGTTTTATTCTGTATTTTTTTAGCCTTTATTTTTATTTCATATTTTAGAATTTCTTGTACAGCACTTTGGTACAACTAACTGTTGTTGGAATAGTGCTTTATAAATAAATAAATAAGATACTACTACGTATTCATTAGATACTAGTAACTATTAATTAGATACTAGTACTTATTAATTAGCTACTAGTACTTAATAGATACTAGTTAGGGGTGTAACGATACATGTATTCGTATTGAACCGTTCGGTACGAGGCTTTCGGTTCGGTATTCGGTACGCATTCGAACGAATCGAACGATTCGTTGGACCATTTTTCCGGCTGACCAAAATCTACCATGACAACGTTGCGCAACATCAAATGGCAAGCGTAATGAAAGCGGAATGAAACTGCGCTACTCATTATTTTGTGCTTCACGGATCGTTTATCAGTTCGGACCATCAACATCAGTGCAGCGTGAGCCAATCTTGATCAAGCGACACTGTCACTACAGCGCTGAGTGATCCGGTAAACAAAACAGTACAAAAAAACATTTGAATTCGCCACAGAAGTAATAACATTGCTGCGGGATCTAGTGAGAAGCATTAAAATTTCTCCGTTATTAACGGATCTAACAGCGCTGACGTGGAAACCAGGAGAAATATTGTTCCATGAATGAACTAGTTATAGGTTTTAAGTCCACAGATCAGCAACATTCACCATGGATTTACTGTAGTAATACTCACTGTAACCATGGAAGTTTGACAGGAATAGTAAAATGCCTTCAAGTACATCACACATCTTTTTCCAGCACTTCAAAACTCAAATATTATCATATTTAAATGTTATTTTTAATGTGATGACCAAAACATTATTTGTTCATCCTTCAAAGATTACCCCCATTTATAAAAATGAAAGTTTCAAGATGTAGGAAAACTCACACTTATTTAAAAACAATTTTTCTTTTAATAAATAGGAAATTTCTCTGGCATTTGTCTTTTTGCTGTATTGTATCGAACCGAACCGAACCGAACCGTGACACCACTGTATCGTATCGAACCGAACCGTGAATTTTGTGAACTGTTACACCCCTATTACTAGTACCTATTTATTAGATAATAGTGTTTATTCAAAATGTTACTAGTAAGATTTTTTTATTTTACTAGTAAGATTTTTTATTGAACTCTACAGTGGTCGTTCTGACTAGTCATAACATAAGACTAGTAAAAATACAGTTGTGACTTGTAATATAAGAATAGTTACTAGTAACAATTACAAAAGATACTAGTGTCTAATAAATAGTACTAGTATCTATTGAATAAGTACTAGTAGCTAATTAATAAGTACAAGTATCTAATTAATAGGTACTAGTATCTAATGAATGAGTACTAGTGTAGCGGTCATTAGCTGGAGTGCCCTTGAGAGCCACCAGAGGGCACTCCACTTTTTTTGTTTTTCCCTCACAACTACATTTGCCATAACTCACTGCCTGGACTCATCATCACTGATCACATTCACCTGTTTGTCATTACCTTGTTTAGCTCACCCCTTATAAGCCTGTTTTGACTTAGCGTTGTACTAATGCGTACATTAGTGGGGGCTCGTCCGTTTTCGAATAGGGTAGGAAGTAATGTTTTGTGACCGACTTGTTGGTGAGTACCATATTTTCTTTTCTGGGTAGAGGAGCGTGCACCTCAATAAGTAAGTCATCGGGCAGACACGGAGTCTGCCACTTTTTTATTTTAGTTTCATTATTTTTGGTGGTATCCTTAGTCGGTACGTTTCGGGGGATTGTGGTAGACTGCGCAATCGGTCTGCTACGTCCTCACGAGTTTAATGTTTAATGTACACCGGGTAGGGGATCCACTGAACCCTAGTGAGGCTAAGTTTAGTTTTGTTGGATTGGTAAGTAGGGGTTGGGGTGTAGCAGTGAATCTCCCAGTTTTCTGGTACTTGCTTAGTTTTCGCTTTAGTGATTTGATAGTGCACTGTATAAAGTAGTGTTTAAACAGGATGAGATTGGGTTTAGACTTTTGTTGGCTGCAGTGATTTTTGGGGTTTTAAGCCCATTAGTGCATCTAACTTTTTCTCAACTTGTCTTGTCAGTATAGTGGCGTGGTGGTATGTTTTTTTTCTCTCTTTTCCTTTTCTTCCTTTGTAGTTGTGTAGCAGCTTGTAGTATTTTGTTTATTTTGGATTGCTATGTTAAGCATGTCTATAGCTCAGGAGTTTATTGGAACCCCTTCTGTAGAGGCGTTTAATAGTCTTAAAAAGGAGCAACTTTTGGAATTAGCTACTTATTATGAAATTGAGGTGTCTGCTTCCGATAAACGCCTCAAAGACCGCATTAGAACTGCTCTGCTACCAGTTTTGGTAGAGAAGAGGGTTTTGCCTCCCGTTGATATGGGAGATTCTATCCTGTTGAAAGAGCTTTCTATTCGGGAGAGAGAGTTAGACAATAAGAGAGAAGAGTTGCGTTTAAGAGTCTCCGAGAAGGAGTTGGAAATGACACGCTTAGTTTTAAGAGCTAGACAGGAAAACATTGATCTCAGTCACACCGGGTCTTTTGATGTGTGTAAAAACATTAGGCTTGTACCACCGTTCATTGAGAAAGACGTGGAAAAATATTTTCCGCATTTTGAGAAAGTTGCGTCAACTTTAAATTGGCCGAAAGAAGTATGGACTCTGTTGATTCAGTCAGTTTTAACTGGTAGGGCACAAGAAGTGTATTCTTTACTTTCACTTGAGCAAAGTAAAGACTACGGTGTGGTTAAGGCAGCTATTCTTAGTTGTTACCAACTAGTTCCAGAAGCTTACAGACAGCGTTTTCGTCGATGTGAGAAAACCGAACATCAGACTTATATCGAGTTTGCTCGTGACAAAGAGGCTTTGTTTGATCGATGGTGTTCGTCAAGTGAGGTAGACAGTCAGGAAAAGTTGCGAGCTTTGATTCTTGCGGAGGAATTTAAAAACTGCTTGCCTGATGTTGTAGCTACTTACCTTAATGAACATAAAGTCAATTCTCTGCATGAAGCTGCTGTCTTGGCAGATGAATTTGTTTTGACCCACCGTATCTTTAAAGACAGATATAAGCCTGTAGGTTCATCTCCTAAGCTCAGTTATGCTGCGGTGCATTCTTCCAGTAGTCCAGAGCAGGCTTGTTTCTATTGTAAGAAACCTGGGCACTTGGTGGCAGACTTTCCAGTGTTGAGAAAAAAACAAGCTGCGAAAGGATTTGGGTTGATTAAAGCGTCCCCACATTTTGTTTCGCCCTGTCCTGAATATTCAAGTGATGTACAGACCGGCTATGAACCTTTCCTTAGTGATGGTTTTGTGTCATTGTCTGGTGATGATAATCCCATTCCCGTACGCATTTTGCGTGATACCGGTGCTGCACAATCATTCATTTTGAAAGGGATTTTGCCTTTGTCGGAAATAACTGAAAATGGCACCAGTGTATTAGTTCGTGGCTTTGAGATGGGCTTTACTGTTGTTCCACTTCACCAAATCATGTTAAAATCTTGTGTAGTCACCGGCCATGTTGCAGTTGGTGTTCGTGAATCTCTACCCATTCCTGGTGTGTCCTTTATTTTGGGCAATGATTTAGCAGGTGGTAATGTGTGGAACCGAGGGAGTTCGGAAGTTCTCCCTCAAGTTGTTACTGTGCTGGTCAAGGCAGCCACCCATGAGTGTGTAGAGAAAAATCTAGATGTTTTTCCTGCATGTGCGATTACTCGTGCTATGTCGAGGAAAGAAGGCCGCTCCTTTTCTCCTGTTGAATATGAACTGTCTGATTCTTTCTTTGTGAATCTTGTGTCTGAAAAATCTCCAGAGTCAATAGAGAGCGTATCCGACACTGATCTATCTGGGCCTGATAAGAAAATGAATGAAATTATGTCGGAGTCTGCATGCTTATCCCGCACAAAATTGATTGCTGCTCAAAAGGAAGATGTGTCACTAGTCCCTCTATTCCGCTCTGCCTCATCTGATATTAACATTGAAGAAGAACCACAATGTTTTTTTCTTTCCTAACGGTGTTCTAATGAGGAAGTGGAGGCCTTACAATGTTCCAGACCATGGTAACTCAGTTCATCAGATTGTGATGCCTGTTGAATACAGAGATAACATTTTGAGTGTAGCTCATGACTGTGTAGCTGGTCATATGGGGGTGGCCAAAACATTGAACCGTGTTAGTCAACACTTTTGCTGGCCGAGGTTGAAGCGGGATGTAGTTAGTTTCTGTAAAACCTGTAAGGTCTGTCAGATGGTTTGTAAACCCAACCAGAAAATCCCTCCTGCTCCTTTGTATCCCATTCCCGTGGTGGCCCCGCCATTTGATCATGTCATTGTTGATATTGTTGGTCCACTTGTACGCTCTACGAGTGGATATCAATTTCTTTTAACAATGATGTGTGCAGCTACTCGTTTTCCGGAGGCTATCCCTCTGTGAGGAATTTCTGCCAAAGTCGTGTTAAAGGAGTTGCTAAACTTTTTCTCTGTGTTTGGTCTGCCAAAAATCATCCAGACAGATCGGGGATCGAATTTCATGTCTCGTGTGTTCACCCGTGTTTTGAAACAGCTTAGAATACAACATAACGTTTCCAGTGCCTATCATCCTGAAAGTCAGGGAGCACTGGAACGTTATCATCAAACGCTGAAGGGTATGTTGCGTGCATATTGCCTTGAGACTTGTAAGGATTGGGCAGATGCAATTCCCTGGCTACTGTTTGCCTGTAGAGAGGTGAGACAGGAGTCACTTGGTTTTGGTCCTGCTGATCTTGTTTTTGCACACACTCCACGAGGTCCGTTGGCTGTATTGAAAGATCAGTTTTTCAGTGAATTCCCTGCAAAAGACATCTTGAGTTATGTGTCAAATTTTCATTTTCGTTTACACAGAGCCCGTGAGTTAGCTCGAAAATCTTGAGAGAGCACAAGACAAGATGAAACGCTAATGACTTAGTACTAGTATTTATTGAATAAATACTAGTATAATAGGTACTAGTATCTAAAAAAGTACTAGTTCCTAATGAATAACTACTAGCAACTAATATATATGTACTAGTCACAATTGGAATACATACTAGTCAGAATTGAATAGTTCAGAATCTGAATGACAGATCCCCATAGAGGTCAATGGCAAAAAAATTAATTTGTTACTAGTAACAAAAGAATATTTACTAGTCACTATCGAAATACGTACTAGTATCTAATGATTAACCCTCTGGGGTCTAAGGTGTTTTTGGGGTCCATCCCTTTGGGGATGTTTTGACATACCCTGACATTTGTGCTTTTTCAGTTGCTTATAAACATATTAATGGCAAAGGTGTCATTACACTATATTTAGCACAAACAGGGCTACCATAATATGTGAGCAACATGTATGTACATGTTTGTATTTTTGAGAGAATATTGTTTATGCATGGTTATTGAAAAAAATAAAAGTTTCTGAAATAAGGCCACAAAACACATACTAAATATGTGTCCACAGAACTTTTGACTAATGGTGTTGTCGCCTAGAGTTTTTGCTTCAAAATGATCTGAAAATCATCCTGCCTAATAAAATTTAAATCAATGTATTGTTTTGTGTGAATGATAAGACACTTTTTGTTTGGAAAGGCAATATGCGTGGAGGTGTGTTCACACCTGAGAAGACAAAGACCGGATAATGAGCTGTAAAATGAGCCTTTCACACAGGTGTGTCACAGGTGTCAGAGTACTCGTCGTCACCTGCCTGTCTTTCCGTCCGAACTACACTCCCCAGAATCCTCCTGTTCTCCTCACCTGAACTCACTCCCTTAATCATTCTCCTGTTTAGCGTCCTCATGATCTGTATCACCTGTCTTCACTCTGATTGTACTTGTATTTAGTTCCCTCCTGTCTAGCGTTCCCTTGTTCGATTGTTAGTTGTTAATCTAGTTTTCAGCTTCATGCATCCTAGATGGTCATGTTAGTGTGTGCCTACCAGTCTCCCAGCCTGCTTGTCTGTTCCTGTGTATCATATTTCCAAGTAAACTGTTACAAGTGGATCTCTTGCCTGTGAGTCTTCTTCAGCCACACCAGGACCGTGACAGAACAAACGACCGTAAGAATAATGGAGGCGGATACATTTCTGTTTAATCAGAATGGGAGCTCTTTCGAGGAATTTGTTGGTGTTTACTTACATTTACATCAGGATGTTTATTGGGAAGAGAAATTTCTGAAGCAACGATTCTGGAGTGGACTCGATGATCCTCTAGCCCAGATACTGCTGCTCGAAGATTTGAATCGACCTTTTACAGAGTTTTTGGACAGAGCTCTTTGGGTTTGCGGTTCCTCTCTCACTGTAGCACCAGCCGATCCAGAGGCAGCTGACCCAGGATCTGTCTATGGAGGTCCAGGGCTGATGACCAGCGTGGCCAATCTCCCGCTGATGTCAGTGCGTGCCGCCAAACGGGTCATCCAGCCAGGGTCTCGTCACAAAGAGTCTCCGCTAGTTCCGTCCAGCTCAAAGCCCTCGTCCCCGCTGGTTCCGTCCAGCTCAAAGCCCTCGTCCCCGCTGGTTCCGTCCAGCTCAAAGCCCTCGTCCCCGCTGGTTCCGTCCAGCTCAAAGCCCTCGTCCCCGCTGGTTCCGTCCAGCTCAAAGCCCTCGTCCCCGCTGGTTCCGTCCAGCTCAAAGCCCTCGTCCCCGCTGGTTCCGTCCAGCTCAAAGCCCTCGTCTCCGCTGGTTCCGTCCAACTCAAAGCCCTCGTCTCCGCTGGTTCCGCCCAGCTCTAAGCCCTCGTCTCAGCTTGTCCCGTCCAGCACAGAGCCTTCACCGCTGGTCCCGTCCAGCACAGAGCCTTCACCGCTGGTCCCGTCCAGCACAGAGCCTTCACCGCTGGTCCCGTCCAGCACAGAGCCTTCACCGCTGGTCCCGTCCAGCACAGAGCCTTCACCGCTGGTCCCGTCCAGCACAGAGCCTTCACCGCTGGTCCCGTCCAGCACAGAGCCTTCACCGCTGGTCCCGTCCAGCACAGAGCCTTCACCGCTGGTCCCGTCCAGCACAGAGCCTTCACCGCTGGTCCCGTCCAGCACAGAGCCTTCACCGCTGGTCCCGTCCAGCACAGAGCCTTCACCGCTGGTCCCGTCCAGCACAGAGCCTTCACCGCTGGTCCCGTCCAGCACAGAGCCTTCACCACTGGTCCCAGCCAGTACACAACCTTCACCACTGGTCCCGCCCAGCACAAAGCCTTCACCGCTGGTCCCGTCCAGCACAGATCCTTCACCGCTGGTCCCAGCGAGCACAAAGTCTTCACCGCTGATTCCATCCAGCACAGAGCCTATTGATCCTGCGCCAGAGCCCGATGTTCCTGTACCTGAGCCCGTTGATCCTAGTCCCGAGCCCTCACTTCTGACGTCGTGCAGTCCCGAGCCCTCGCCGCTGACGCCTTGCAGTCCCGAGCCCTCACTGCTGACGCCTTTCAGCCCAGAGCCCTCGCCACTGACGCCGTGCAGCCCCGAGCCCTCACTACTGACGCCGTTCAGCCCAGAGCCCTCACCGCTGACGCCGTGCAGCACAGAGCCCCTTTCACCGCTGTTTTCGTACAGCCCAGAGACCCTTTCCTCGGTGGTTCCTTCCAATTCAGAGACTCCGCCACCACTGGTTCAATCCAGCCCTGAACTTTGTATTGACCCTGTTATTTTTCCCATTAAAATTTTTTGGGGGGGCCCAATGCCCTCGCCCTAGGCGCCTAAGGGTCCACGGCCGCCCAAAAGATCCTCACCACCGTGGCCACCTGAAGGATCCTCACCGCTGTGGCCGCCCGAAGGGTCGTCACCGCCGCGGCCGCCTGAGGGTCCTACTGCTCCACCGTGGTCCGTTCCACAGCCTGCTCTGCCCTGGACGCCCGAGGGTTCACCTGCTCCGCCCCGGCCACGCCCATGTCCTGCTCCGCCCTGGCCACGCCCAGGTCCTGCTCCGCCTCGTCCATGCCCTGCTCCGCCATGGCCGCGCCCTGGTCCTGCTCCGTCCCGGCCACGCCCTTGGCTTGCTCCGCCATGGCCGTCTGGACCTTCCTGGAGTCCGGCTTGCTGTACCCGGTCCTCCTTCCTGGCACGGACTTCAGGATGCCCACCCTCCCTCCCGTATTCTGTATTATACGGCGCGGGACGCGCCTAGGGGGAGGGGGGGTAATGTCAGAGTACTCGTCGTCACCTGCCTGTCTGCGTCCGAACTACACTCCCCAGAATCCTCCTGTTCTCCTCACCTGAACTCACTCCCTTAATCATTCTCCTGTTTAGCGTCCTCATGATCTGTATCACCTGTCTTCACTCTGATTGTACTTGTATTTAGTTCCCTCCTGTCTAGCGTTCCCTTGTTCGATTGTTAGTCGTTAATCTAGTTTTCAGCTTCATGCATTCTAGATGGTCATGTTAGTGTGTATGCCTACCTGTCTCCCAGCCTGCTTGTCTGTTCCTGTGTATCATATTTCCAAGTAAACTGTTACAAGTGGATCTCTTGCCTGTGAGTCTTCTTCAGCCACACCAGGACCGTGACAACAGGTGTGTACCAAAGAATGCAAGGACAAAAGAAATTATATAGCCTATATATATATATATATATATATATATATATATATATATATATATATATATATATATATATATATATATATATATATATATATATATATCTCTGATACAAATAAATTACAATTACAACAACAATTACAATTTAAACAATATTGTTTTCAAAGTGTATTCTTTCTTTGTAAAAAGTATACATTTTATCATACGTATTTCAAAGATAAGGATTCATTAGTTTGAATATTGGAACAAACACTATAATCTTAGTTGATAATTCAATATACCTACTTTATTTTTGACAAAACATCCCATACTATATATTTAACATATGAGCAGAAATTGGCGAACAAAAGCTTCCCTATTTAATGTGGCAGTAGTCTTTTTTTACAGTAAAAACATTATAATCAATCCAAAACTAATCAACGAAATCTTGTCTAAACATTCATATTTAGTCTGTAACATATCATGTTTATGATATATAGCATATACATGTTAATTTGCAGTTTGTTGCTTATACAGACATTTTATTTCAACATATTTCATTCTATTTTTACTCATCTCAGTAGGCTATAGCAATATAGTTTGGATGTGTTCATGTAAAAATAACATGTTTACTAATGTAGGTGTGAGAGTGAATGAATGGCATAGACACGCAATTCATATTTAAACAGTCTTTTTGCGGTTTACAGACACTATTCAATATCGCGATTAGAACAAAGCACTTAAGAATAAATAACTTACTACATCAGCTGGATCAGTTGCTCCTTGAAATGAAACTAACAGCACTTCTGGTACATTTTCCAGGATTATTAGATAGTATTATTAGATAGTATCTAATGAATAAGTAGCCGTATCTTTAAAAAGGTACTAGTACCTAAAGAATAAGCACTAGTATCTAAAGAAAAGGCACTAGTACCTAAAGAATAAGCACTAGTAGCTAATGAATAAGTACTAGTACTTAATGGAATAGATACTAGTATCTAAAAAATAAATACTAGTAGAATGAAAATAGAGACTAGTAGGTTTAAATGATTAAATGTTAAAACGGCTTGCCATAGTGATAGGGGTATGATAGTGATTTCATCCTTGCAGCTAATTTCTAAGTGATGACAGGGGGCATTACAACTGACCCTGTATTATCATCCCTGGTCTCCTATTTGTCAAAAAACATTAACATGACAAATAAACGTAATACACTGCCATCACATTAGATAAAAAGCTCTAATATAAACTGACAGGAATACTGACTCATATAATCTTTAATGGCAGGTAAAGATATTAAAAGCCCTGTTGAATAATTTGAGAAAAACTTGACTTCTGAGAAGTGTGGAATGCCCAAATGTGTTCTGACACTCATATTAGGATCACAAAATATACATCATTTTATACAAACATAATTGTTTTCCCAAAAAAAAAAAAGGGTTTCATAAAAAATGAATGAATACTAGTATGGGTTGGAACAAAATGCTGTTGACTAAATGGCAGCCTGTGTAGAACAACAAATGTTTGTTGGACAGTAGGAAAGCTCTCTTTCTAAAAGCAAATCTTTTGAAAAATAATCAAATGCACAAAAACCTGACTAGTATATGTCCACACAAGCAGGAAAACAACATTTGGAAGTGCACAGTCAAAAGATGCCTTCACCTTCAGCCTTTAAACATGTTTGCTCAGTTTCTACAGAGATGTATTTACCATGTCAAGCAAGCATGTCAAGCATGCTGAGTGGGAAACAAAACACTCAGACTTATTCCTTCCAATCTCTTTTCTTTCCATGTCAATGGAAACTTTTTTTCTTTTATTCTTTCAAGCTACATAATACTTAAAATTAGGGCTGTAGTACTCGAGTCCGGTCTTGGACTCGAGTCCGGACTCGAGACCGTTTTTCTATGGTCTCGGACTTGTCTCGGACTCGCTGGTATTCGGACTCGGACTTGTCTCGGTCTCGGCCACTGGTCTTGCCAAACATGGCTTTTGGTCTCAACCGAGTCCAGGTGCCTTCATTATGTTCCCAGTAAGCACACATAAAAGCAGTTTATTTTCGCGCTGTTTATTTGCTCTGGTGTGAGCCGCGATTGCGCCAGAACCAGCCAGTTGTCGAGATAATTCAGCACGCGCACTCCCTGGAGTCTCAGGGGAGAAAGCACCGCGTCAATGCACTTCGTAAATGTACGGGATGGTAGGGACAGACTGAACAGCAGAACTGTGTATTGATAAGCCTACCCCTCAAAGGCGAATCTCAAGAATGGCCTGTGATGGGGGGGCTATCTGGATGTGAAAGTGTGCGTCTTTCAGATCCACAGTGAAACATTGCTATTATGAGGTATCACCATATGTCATCATTCTGTTTTCTTTAGTTTAGAAGCTTATATGATATCAAGGGGAATGTCTATACTTAAAAATCCTGGATGTTGTGACACTGTTTTTGCTTTTATATCAAGAAATAATAACCCAAAATGATTGTCTTGATAATGTCATGCATAAGAATTTTTTTTCCTGTCCTGGAATCGGTCTTGACTCGGACTCAAACCTTTTTGAACTCGGCCTTGTCTTGGACTCGAACCTCTTTGGACTTGGTCTTGACTTGGACTCGACTAGTTCTGGTCTTGGACTTGTCTTGGACTCGACAAAAGTGGTCTTGAATACAGCCCTACTTAAAATTCTTTAGTATATTTTAGCAAAACATGAATATATTCAGTATCAATGTATTTAAATTTATAAAAAAGATAATTCCAACTAAATTAAGTACAACCCCAAATCAGAAAAAGTTGGGACATTTTGTAAAATGCAATAAAATCAAGATTCTGTGATTTGTTCATTCTATTTGACCTTTTATTAGCTGACAAAAGTACAAAGAAACGTTTTCCAATGTTTTCACTGACCAACATAATTGTATTTTGTAAATATGAACAAATTTTGATTTTGATGGCTGCAACACACCCCAAAAAAGTTGGGACAGAGACCAAATAAAAGTGAAAAGATTATCCAAATTAGATTATCCAACTATTTTGAAACCGTCCACAATGAGCAGGTGAATTGGTAATAGTTGAGTGTATCATGTTTGGGTGTCAAAGTGCTTCTGAGTCTTTTTAAGCAAAGATGGTTCATGGCTCATCACTTTGTGCCAAATATCTTAAGAGAATTGTCAAACAATTAAAAATCACATTTCTCAATGCAAGATTGCAAAGAATTTATGCCTTTCATCATCTTCCATACATAATATTGTCACAAGATTCAGGGAATCCAGAGAAATCTCAGTCTGTGTTGGGTAAGGCAGTAGACCTGTGTGTGAATGTGCGTGACCTTTGAGCCCTCAGATGGCATTGCACAAGATACCATCATGCTACTCTGTTAAATACAGCCACATGTGTTCAGGAGTAATTTGGAAAACCATTTTCACTGAACACAGTCTGACGCTGCATCAAGAAATGCCACTTGAATCTCTGTTACGTAAGGAGAAAGCTTTACATCAGTTCTATCTGGAGATGCCGGCAAGTTCTCTGGGCCTGAGCTCATCTCAGATGGTCTAGAAGACAGTGGAAATGTCTGCTGTGGTCAGATGAGTCCATGTTTCAGCTTGTTTTTGGGAGAAAATGGACATCGAGTTCTCAGTCCCAAAGACGAAAGGGACCAACCAGACTTTCACCAGCGACAGGTGCAAAAGCAAACATCTGTGCTGGTATTGAGGTGCATCATTGCAAACGGTATGGGTAACTTGCATTATTGTGAAGGTACCATTAACATGGAGGTATGTATTTAGATTGTACAGAGACAAAAACTGCCATCAAGATGACATATTTCCTGGGAAGCAAGACAATGCCAGGCCTCATTCTGCACATGCTAAAACTGAGTGGTTTCTAGGCACTCTGCACCATAGAAGGGATGTGCCTGCCTGTTTACTGCAGTCCAGATATGTCTCTTATGGAAAATGTATGACCCATCATGAAATGGAAAATCAGGCAATGATGACCACAGACTGTTGAGCGGCAGTCTTGTATCAGACAAGATTGGCAAATATTCCACTAGCAAAAGTCCAACAATTAGTATCCTCAACTCCCAAAGATTAAAAAGTGTAATTAAAAGGAAAGGTGAAGTGACACAGTGGTAAACATGTCTCTGTCCCAACTTTTTTGGGGTGTGTTGCAGCCATCAAAATCAAAATTTTTTCATATTTACAAAATACAATTATGTTGGTCAGTGAAAACATTGTAAAACTTTTTGTACTTTTGTCAGTTAAAAAAGGTTAAAAAGAATGAACAAATTACAGATTTTTGATTTTATTGCATTTTACAAAAAGTCCCAACTTTTTCTGATGGCTTTCTGATGGCCAACAAATGGCTAGAGTCACAACAGGGCTATAGTGTGGGTTTCTCTTGAGAGGCATTTAACCCAGAGAGAGAGAGAGAGAGAGAGAGAGAGAGAGAGAGAGATTACTACCATCAATGATTGTCCAATTGAGCCTGTTATGTCCTCATTGGGTGCTGACATTCGGCCGGGGCAGGCGGTTGGATGGATGAGGGCGGTGAGGTGTGTTTACATGGAGTTGCCTCCCTTTGGAGGGGAGAAAGACCACCAGGTCAGACCCCACATGTAGTCTCAGTAGAGCGCAGGGCGTTCAGGCCAGGCCATGAGCGCTGCTGTGTATGTGACTGGTTAGACAGACAGAAACTCTGAAAGAGATTATTTTTTAATGATATTCTGTCATCATTTCATCCCTTATGTCATTTAGATCTCATATTATTTTCTTTCTAAATGAAATTGTGCTGATGTCTAAGTTCTGAAAGGATTTTGGATCTGAAACGAAAGCAGAGGGGAAAACAAGATCTGCAAACAACAAAATATATTGTATGACTTCAGAATACATGAATCATAAGGGCTACTATTATGATATATGTATGATGTATCTCTGTTAGAGCTTGCCTATAAATCACCATTCAATGTCCTTGTATGTACAGAATCTCAGACAATTTACCTTACATATTCCTTTGTGTTTCATAAAAAAAAAATATATATATATATACTGGGTTGGAACAATATGCTGTTGACTAAATTGCAGCCTGTGTAAAACAGCGAATGTTTGTTGGACAGTAGGAAAGCTCTCTTTCTAAAAGCAAATATTTTGAAAAATAATCAAATGCACAAAAACCTGCCTAATATATGTTAGGAAAATCAGACAAGCAGGAAAATAATATTTAGAAGTACACATTCAAATGATGCCCTCACCTTCAGCCTTCAAACATTTTTGCTCAGTTTCTAGAGTGAATATCTTTATTTACTATGTCAAGCATGCAGAGTGGGAAACAAAACACTTATTCCTTCCCATCCATTTATACCTTTTATTTCACATCTCTTTTCTTTTTATGTCAATGGAAGCTGTCAATAGGCTAGATTGTTCTAGTGGCCAGTGGCTACACTCAAAACCAGAGTTCAAGAGGGTTGACAGGGTTGACCACAACATACATTGGAATCAACCCTTCCCATCATCCTTTGCACTAAGAACTGAAGCAACTTAAACAAGGGTTCTTGAAACATTTTCCAAAAACCTGAATTTTGTACTGCCGTACCTTCTGCCCGTTTTGGCCATAACGTCAAGTCAAGTCATCCTCATTTATATAGCGCTTTTAACAATGTAGATTGTTTAAAAGCAGCTTTACAGAGATAAACATATAATTTAAGGTAACAGAGATTGGTTTGGTTTTATAGTGGCTCTTGAAAAAAATTTTTTTTCCAGCTAAAGTTAGTTTTGATTGATTCACTTCCGTCTAAATGATCATTTGTTATTAAATTAGGGGCCGCTAAGACGACACCGTTCTCTCTAAACAGACTTTAAACGTGAACCTGTGATAGACGCTGATGGCGTTCACATGCGCATTAAGAATTGATTCTATAGTTATGTGCGTTTGAATATATGTGCGCAGGTTTGTAATTCCTTACAAACCATGCCTAAACAAACTACTTGTCTATAAATTTTGATGCAGAATTTTTATTTTATCTTATCACTTTGGGTAGGTACGCAAACCGAAAAATTCCACAACGCTTTATCTGTAGAATGGTATAGGGATCCTCGAAAGGGAGAGGCTAGTTGGCACTTCAGCACTGCATTGTCTTCAGGTCCAGGCGAAAGTCCTTCGTCAGATCTGGAAACGGCCTAGATCCAGCAGGCTGCGGGAAAACCTCGGGATAAACAAAGACACTAGAATTAGCGTAGATGCCATTCTTCTAATGATGTAACGAGTACATCAGGATATGAGGGAAGTGTTCCCAGTTCCGGTTGACCTAATCTAAGCAGCCTAATAATGAATTATAGAAGGCTATAAAGTGTTATGTGAATGCTAGGTCAAAGAGATGTGTTTTTTGTCTAGCTTTGAACTGACAGACTGTGTCTGCTTCCCGGACAATGTTAGGAAGATTGTTCCAAAGTTTTGGTGCTAAATAGGAAAAGGATCTACCGCCAGCAGTCGATTTATATATTCTAGGTATGATCAACTGGCCGGAGTTTTGAGATCGCAATAGACGTGAAGGACTATAATGCGTTAAGAGCTCGCTCAAGTACTGGGGAGCTAAACCATTTAGTGCTTTGTAAGTAATCAGCAATATTTTAAAATTTATACGATGTTTAATAGGGAGCCAATGCAGTGTTGACAGAACCGGGCTAATATGGTCGTACTTCCTGGTTCTGGTAAGAACTCTAGCGGCTGCGTTTTGAATTAGCTGTAGTTTGTTTATTAAGCGTGCAGGGCAACCACCCAGTAGAGCATTACAATAATCTAACCTTGATGTCATGAACGCATGAACTAGTTGTTCCGCATTTGTCAATGAGAGCATATGACGTAATTTAGATATATTTTTAAGATGGAAAAATGCGGTTTTACAGACACTAGACACGTGACTTTCAAATGAAAGATTGGTATCAAAGAGCACACCCAGGTTCCTAACTGACGACGAAGACTTAACAGAGCAGCCATCAAGTGTTAGACGGTATTCTAGGTTATTACGTGTGGAAGTTTTTTGTCCAATAATTAGAATCTCTGTTTTTTCAGAATTTAGTAGTAGGAAATTACTAGTCATCCAATTTTTGATATCAACTATGCATTCCGATAATTTTGTGAATTGGTGAGTTTCGTTAGGTTTGGAAGAAATATAGAGCTGAGTATCATCAGCATAACAGTGAAAGCTAATTCCATGTTTCCTAATGATATCTCCTAAAGGTAGCATGTACATAGTGAACAGCAGCGGTCCTAGTACTGCGCCTTGTGGTACGCCATACTGAACTTGTGATCGATAAGACATCTCTTCATTTACTGCTACAAACTGATAGCGGTCAGATAAATATGATTTAAACCATGCTAATGCAATTCCACTAATGCCAACATAGTTTTCTAGTCTATTTAAGAGAATGTTGTGGTCAATGGTGTCAAATGCAGCACTAAGATCAAGTAACACTAATAGAGAGATACAACCACGATTGGATCATTTGTGACTCTAATGAGAGCTGTCTCAGTGCTATGGTGCGGTCTAAATCCTGACTGGAAATCCTCGCAGATACCATTTCTTTTAAGAAAGGAACACAGTTGTGGGGATACTGCCTTTTCTAGTATCTTTGACAGAAAAGGTAGATTTGAGATCGGCCTGTAATTGACTAATTCTGTAGGATCAAGTTGCGTTTTTTTTAACAAGCGGTTTAATCATAGCCAGCTTAAAGGTTTTTAGTACGTATCCTAGAGACAAAGATGAATTAATGATGTTAAGAAGAGGATCTATGACTTCTGGAAGCATCTCTTTCAGTAGTTTAGTCGGTATAGGGTCTAACATACATGTTGTCGATTTAGATGAATTAACGAGTTTGCAAAATTCTTCCTCTCCTATGGCAACAAATGAATCAAATTTTACCTCGGGGAGACTATAATGCACTCCCTGATGTGATGCTGTAGTAGACGGTTGGATAGTTATAATTTTGTCCCTAATATTATCAATCTTATAAGTGAAGAAGTTCATAAAGTCATTACTGCTGTGTTTCTTGGAAACTTCTGGGCTTGAAGCTTTCTTTTTCGTTAGTGTGGCCACTTTTTCAAATAAATACCTTGGATTATGTTTATTTTCTTTTAATAGGGTTGAAAAATAAGCAGATCTAGCAGCTTTTAAAGCCTCTCTGTAAGCAATCGAGCTCTCCTTCCATGAAATCCGAAATACCTCTAGTTTTGTTTTCTTCCAGTTGCGCTCCATTTTTCTGGCTGCTCTCTTAAGGGCCCGGGTGTGCTCGTTGTACCACGGTGTTGGACTATTTTCTTTAATCTTCTTTAAGCGCAACGGAGCAACTGTATCTAAAGTGCTGGAAAGGAGAGTGTTAAAAGTTTCTGTTGCAATATCAAATTCTTCTAAGCTATCTGGGTTGCTGAGACGATGAAACTGATTAGGAAGATTATTGATAAAGCAATCTTTAGTGGCAGAAGTGATAGGTCTAACATACTTGTAACACGGAGTTGGCTTTGCAGCCTTGGCTAAAACTAATTTACATGAGACTAGATAATGATCTGAGATGTCGTCGCTCTGCTGCAGAATTTCAACAGCATCAACATTGATTCCATGTGATAATATTAGATCTAGAGTATGATTACGACAATGAGTAGGTCCTGACACGTGTTGTCTAACTCCAATAGAGTTAAGAATGTCTTTAAATGCCAATCCCATTGAGCTCTCAATGGCCCTCATTTATCATTCTTGCGTAGAAACGGGCCTATATGTTGGCGTAAGATTATGCTTACACTCCTCTCACCGCCTGATTTATGAAGCTGTGCGTACCTTTGAAATCCAGGTGTACGCAATACCTGCCCATGATAAATGCCGCGGCTGAAAATGATCGTCATTAGAATAACACGCCCCTATATATTCAAGTCTCCGCTTCCCCCACGCCCTCATTTTACACCATGAACACACGGAAGACGGCAAAGAAGATAAACTTCTCCGACGTGGAGATCGAGGCCGTTTCTCAATACCAAGTACGCAACCTTCGGACTTGCGTCCTTGGTAGTTCAGACTTGCGAAGTTCGACTCAGGAGAACGAACTCCCGAGGACGAGAGGACGCATGTCCGGTTATTCTGCAAATGCAACAGCGGCGTTCTTGATTGCGTCACTCAGCACGCTCTGGCTACTCCGGTTATCTCTTTATGTATATTTTAGGCAACAATAAAACGAAATATGGTATAATACAACTCTGCCTCTTTTCATCAACAATAAAACAAAATATGTAATAAAACACCACTCTGCCTCTTTTCATTTAAAAAAAATCTTAAACATATTAATGGCCACACAAATCTGGTTCAGGCAACGTATATATTTATAACAACACGAAATATAAAACACAACCCTGCTTCTTTTTGTTTTCATTTTAAAAATATGAAACATTTATCATTAAAACTGACATCTCACTAACAGAGACAGGGTTGTGTCATTTTATTTGATTATACATGTAGGCTACATTGAAGAGAATGTATAGTAAAATATATATAAAAAATATTCTTTATATTTTAGAATATATAAATTTACACAACCCTGTCTCTTTTTGTTAAATGTCAGAGGAGCCAGAGTCAGACTGGGGGAGGCCCACCGGATCCAAGCCTCCAGCTGACACCGAACGAGGAGAATATTATTATGATTATTATTATTATTGTTATTTAGAAGAAGAATGTCGTTATTATTATTATTTGTATTATTATTATTATTTAAAAGAAGAATGTCATTTTGAAACGTCAGGTAAAGCGCACAGGTTCGCAACTGAAGGAATACATATGCCTACAAATAAAATGCTTTGGTAAAGTCACACAAATTAAACATTGAAGTCCATGTTGCACAAAAATAAACACTGAAGTTTATAATTACTATGTTGTTGTTTTTTTTCACAGTGGGTCATAATATGTCATATCTTTTAGTTTGTCAGTGCGTTTTGTGGTGTTAAGAATTGTTTTTCTGCGCATTTCCGCACTAACTCAAAACGTGCGTACATGTACACCACCTCCTGAGCTGGCGTAGGATTTGAGCGTGCCGTACGCCAACGTCCATATTGATAAATCTCAAAGTCACCGTGGTTTTGGGTGTACGCCAGGTGTACGCTGGAAATTTGGTGTACGCACTTTTGATAAATGAGGGCCAATGAGTGGGGAGTGTTTGGACATGTTCTCTCTGTTTGCCAACACATGATATTACAGCACTCAGAACTTCCATTAGCATCTAATAAATTAGGGTCTAAAGAGGCAGACGTGTATAAAATGGATTAGGGGAGGTGGAGGTTATTGGACTCACCTCCATCAGTTCCATCAGGAGAGACATGAGATGCAGGAGAAAGCTCTTGTAGCCCATTAGAAAAATTAGACTGAAAAACTTCTAAAAACACAGCGCTGTGCAGCCAAATCTCCCTGATGTAAACAAAAGGTGGGTGGCAGCCCCCAGAGCACAGTCCTGACGGCCAGCAGCAGCAGTGATGAATTTGTGGTGTTATCTAATTTCCCACTGTTTTAATTAGAGGCCAGGTTCCATGAGGCCTGACAGCTGGCTTCTTTATACCAACTCCTGCGAGCCTGCCCGAGAAAAATGTCCGTGGCCACTACCACCAAGCTCTGCGTCTGGCCTGAGCACGAACTGCTCATGTCCATAAACACAGCTTGATTTTTTCATCGCTCATTGTTTCAGCTTAATATATATATATATTAAGCTAGCATTTTTTAAGCTTTGCATTTCAGCAGCCTCCCTCAAACTGAGTGAGGGTATATCCCTATTATGATTTCTCAGCTCTTTTTTGGTATTTTCAATTTTAATCAAACAACCCTGGTGTAACAATCACCAGTGAAAGTGCCCGGGATAACCATCAGAGGGCACTCCAACCCGGACAATCACCACACATCCACATACTCCATTCCCCATAATCCTTTGCCCAGACCATCATCCATTATCACATTCACCTGTGTCTCATTATCCTGTTTAGCTCACATTATAAAAGCCTCGTTCAATCTGTTAGTCTCTGCAAAGTCTTGTTAGTTGTACATGTAACACAGCATTTCTGAGTGTTTCCACTCTTTTCCATGTTCCTGGGTTTTGATATCTGCCTGTGTCCTGGTTTTCCAGTTCCTGTCTCACCCTCTGGATTTGTTTGTTTGATCGGACTTACTGTGCTCTGACCTCTTGCCTGTTTTTGACTACGATTGTGGATTACCCTTTCAATAAAACTGCATTTGGATCCTCTACCTTCGTGTCTCGGAGCAGTTCATTACAGAAGACTTCACCTATATGGAACCAGCAGTTGAGTTAGTCCGCATGCGCCAAGGTAACCACATCCTCGACGAGCACATTCATATTTTCCTGGACATTGCAAATGTTTCTGAACTGCCAGATCGTGCCCTTATCGACTTTTTCGGTTAAGGGCTTAACCATCCACTCAAGGACAAGGTAATCCACAATGCTCCTCTAGAGTCGTTCAGTGACTTTTTGGATTATGCCTTGCTTTTGAGTGGTTCCTCCTTCACTGTTGGGGAGGTTGAGGAGGACATGTCCCCTAAACGTTTTTGGGGGTGGGGCATCACACTCCAAGATCCAGTGGCCACGGAGGTTGGCCCATCACAGTCACCAGCATGCCCAGGTCTGATGATTGCTAGTCCTGTGTTTTATGTACCTCCCTGTGCTTTGGTTTCCACACCAAAAGCTTCGGTGTGAGCTTCTTCACATCATGCCTGCCGAGCCTGAGCTTCTTCACGTCATGCATGCCGAGCCTGAGCTTCTCCACGTCAAGCCTGCTGAGCCTGAGCTTATTCACAGCCTGAGCTTATTCACGTCATGCCTGCCGAGCCTGAGCTTCCTCATGTCAAGGTCGCCCTTCCAGAGTCCTCAAACAAGATGGCCGCCGTGCCTGAGTCAGCTCCGGATGATACAGCGCTGATCATCATGGCCACGGCTATTGTGTGTGTGTGGGCAGCACAGACATCAACTCCATCCTGTGACCCCTCAGCCAAGATGGCCGCCACTGTTCCAGAGCTGTTCCTTGGGGGAAGCTCAGTAATTTGTTTCATACATGTGAGCATCCCTAACAAACTCCAATATCTTCCAGACCAGTGGTTCTCAACCGGTGGGGCCCGCCCGAGCGCGAGTAGGTTGCAGGATAGGAAGGGGAAAAAAATCAGGGGAAAAAATCTGAAAAACTATAAATAATAAATATAAATAATGAAAATTCCCCCCATGTTGAAATGCAAATGGTTGGACTATTATAACACACACAAATCATCCTCCTGGCGACTTTTTTCTGTCAAAAGCGACTGGTGACAAATCTAGTGACTTTTACTGGTGTTATTGGAGACTTTTGTGGTGTTTAGAGACTCGAAAGCACGTATCACTCTGCAGTTACTGTGCTCAACAAGCAGCGGGTGCTACCTTGAGCACTCCGTCCAAAAGCACTCACAGGCGGTCAGTCTTATTTATTTTATTTATTTATATTTGCACCTTTAAAATTACATACAAATGACAATAATAATAATGAACAAGACATAAAATTTAAAAAAAAAATAAGACAAATATTATCAATTTATATGATGTGCAGGAAGAGGCAAAAAAAACCAAATGGGCTTATTGAACGCCTCCACTTATATATATATATATATATATATATAATTGCAATAAAACCAAAACAAAGAACATAAAAAACAAAACCATATTACTATATAAAAGTAATAACAAACTAGTGATACATATATCCATAACACACACACACACACACAAATACACACATGCACCTACATGTAGACATACACATAACATCAACACATTTTAATTACAATGACAGTAATAGAAATATACAAACAAAAAATATCATCATAAAATAAAGGTAAGATAATTTATATATTAAAATTTTTAAACTGAAGTTAAATGGGCTTTTAAATATATTTTGTAACATTTTAAAGAGGAGGAGTTTGTTGCTAGGTGGGAAAAGCTGTTCCATAATTTGGTACCCCTAAATCTGATAGTAAATTGACCTCTGCACGTAAGAAACTTTGGAAGATGAAGTTAAATTTATTTATTTTATTTATTTATTTTATTTTCATAATTACAATATACCTTATAAATAAAAACACATATTTGAATGATATTAATATCATGTCAATGTCAAGTTTATTTCTATAGCACTATTTAAAACAACTCAAAGTTGACCAAAGTGCTTTACAATCTCATAATAGCACCATTTACACAAGAAAAACAAACACACAACAATAAAAGAGCTTTTGCCGTCTCTATACTACATTAAAAGCCAAAGAAAAAAGATGAGTTTTTAGCTTGGATTTAAAATCAGAAAGTGTCTGAGCAGTTCTAATACACAGTGGGAGACTATTCCACAGTTTGGGGGCAGTAACAGAGAAGGCCCAATCCCCTCTCATTTTTAGTCTTGCCCTTGGAACAGTCAACAGCCTGTGTTCTGAAGATCTGAGAGATCTCGATGGCTTATGAACCGACAGGAGACTATTAAAAACCAATAAGAGAATTTTAAAATGAATTCTATATAGAACAGGGAGCCAGTGAAGAGACATTAAAATAGGAGTAATATGATCACGCTTGCGTACCCCCAACAAAAGTCTAGCCGCAGAGTTTTGCACCATTTGAAGTCGGGAGATCGATCTTTGGGTAATTCCCACATAGAGGGAATTACAGTAATCAAGTCGGGTAGAAACAAATGCATGGATTACCTTTTCACAATCTTTGCGGGAGAGCTAGGGTTTTACTTTTGCCACAACTCAGATGGTAGAAGCTATATTTTACAACCGAGTTTACCTGTTTATTAAATTTGAGTGAGCCATCAAATAGAACTCCTAAATTTTTAACACACAGTTTTTGAAAACAAGACAGCTGCTCCAAATTTAGATGTTGAACGTCATACCTATCGGAGGGACTAAACACAATAGCCTCTGTTTTGGATTCATTTAGATTTAAAAAGTTTAGTGACATCCAGCGTTTTATGTCAGTTAGGCATTCAAATAAAGGTTGCAGTGTATCTGAATCCCTCAGTTTCAATGGCAGATAAATTTGAGTGTCGTCTGCAAAGCAGTGGAAAGAAACACCATGTTTCCTAAAAATGGTGCCCAGCGGAAGCATGTACAGAGAGAAGAGACTAGGGGCTAAAATAGATCCCTGCGGAACTCCAAAATTAAGAGGGGCTGCAGCAGAAGTAAATTCTCCAAGACAGACTGAAAAGATTCTGTTCGACAGAAACGAATTGAACCATTTTAGAGCGTTTCCCTTGATTCCTCCACACTGTTTGAGACTTGAAGGATCTTGTGATCTATAGTATCGTATGCTGCGCTCAAATCCAATAACACCAGAAAAGCATGATCACCTGTGTCCACGGTTAAAAAAATTTCATTTAGAACTTTCAGCAGGGCAGACTCTGTGCTATGATTTTTCCTGAAACCTGACTGAAATATTTCCGAAATGTTATTCATGTTCAGATAGCTCTGTATTTGTTGCAGTACTATTTTCTCTATAATTTTCGAAATAAAAGGTAGGTTAGAAATTTGTCTAAAATGTGACATGTCAGAAGGATCAAGATTTGGTTTCTTGATAAGGGGTTGGACAACGGCATGTTTCAGACCCTCTGGCATGGTCCCTACAGTAAGGCACTTATTAATCATGGACCGTAAACTAGGTCCGACAGTATCTAATACTTGTTTAAAAAGGTGAGTCGGAATATTGTCCTGCTGCGAGGTGTGAGGCTTTAGCTGGTTAACCACTTCTTGAAGAGTTTCGAAGGAAATGGGTTCAAACTGGGCTAAAAAACGTCCCGGGTTACGTATGTAACCCTAGTTCCCAGAAGGGACGGACGCTGCGTGAAATCGCAGTGGGAACGCCCTCAGCGTGACGCGTCTGAAGCATGAATGAAATCAGTCAATGGAGAGAATGAGCGTACGGCGAGTGACGTCATCGACCAGGAAGCTATAAATATCCCCTGAGTACACAACACGCCAGCTTAAAAGTTACTGAAGCAGCGACCCAAGGGGATGCCGAGAGTATGGCAGGACACGCAGCGTCCGTCCCTTCGGGGAACTAGGGTTACATACGTAACCCGGGACGTTCCCCTTCAGGGACTACCGCTGCGTGAAATCGCAGTGGGAACGCAATACCCACATCCCCATACGACCAAATCCCCGTCGTGTGTCATTAGGAGACACAAACCGACGAGAGAACCTGAGCCCCGGGAGTGGAGCTAAGATCGAGGGAATAAAATCTAACGAAAGTGTGCGGTGAGGACCAGCCTGCCGCATCACAAACGTCCTGAAGAGAAGCTCCTGAAAGAAGAGCTGTAGAAGCAGCCATACTCCGGGTGGAATGAGCCCTTACAGCCAAAGTGAATGCTAATGGGCCGAACCATAAGCAAGTGGGATGGCCTCGACCACCCACTTGCTCATCCTTTTTCTAGATGCAGGACATCCTTTCTTAGGTGACCCAAACAGACGAACATTTGTTCCGATCTCCTCCACAGGGCAGCTCTGTGGACGTAAGCATCAAAACCCAAACTGGGCACAGCAAATTAATTTTCTCCTGGTCTGACGTCAGAAAAGGCGGAGGACAGAAAACCTGCAGAACTATAGGTCTAACTGAAACAGTTGGAACCTTAGGAACATAACCTGGTCTCGGAAAGAGAAAGGCCTTAACCAACCAGGAGCAAATTCCAGGCACGAGGGAGCCACCGAAAGTGCTTGAATATCTCCAATTCTTTTTAGAGATGAGAAAGCGAGAAGAAGGATAGTCTTTAGAGTAAGAAACTTTTCCGAAACTTCCTCGATGGGCTCGAAAGGAGCAAGGGAGAGACCTTCTAAGATGACGGCCAGATCCCAAGCTGGTACCCTTGTGCGAACTGCAGGCCTCAGCCTCAAGGTGACACGAAGGAAGCGAGACATAAGCGGGTGTTTCCCGAGGGAACCTCCACTTGAAGGGTTGTGGTAAGCAGCTAAGGCCGCCACATACACCTTAAGTGTGGAGTGGGATAACCCTGTGGAGAGACGGTCCTGCAGGAAATCCAGGACTGTACCAACCGGGCAGTTAACTGGGTCCTGCTGGCGCTCTCCACACCAAGAGGTGAAAAGTTTCCACCTCGCGGCATATAACTTCCTCGTGGAGGGAGCTCTGGATCGGAGGATGGTCTCAACGACCTCAGCCGAGAGACCAGAATCTATGAGCTGGGCCCCCTCAGAGGCCAAGCCGACAGCCTCCATAGCTCTAGACGGGGGTGAAAGATCGACCCACTCGCCTGAGAGAGCAGATCTCTCCTGATCGGTATCTCTAGGGGAGAGCCGTTGAGGAGAGACACTAGGTCCGCAAACCATACCTGGGCCGACCAGAACGGGGCTATTAGCAGGAGACAGAGCCCGTCCCGGCGAACCCTCTCCAGAACTCCTGGGAGCAGAGCGATCGGGGGAAAAGCGTACAAGCGTGACCTCGGCTGCGGATGTACCATCGCATCCAACCCCAGCGGGGCTGGATGGCTGAGAGAGAACCACAGCGGGCAGTGTGATGTTTCTCGAGAAGCAAATAGGTCTACCTCGGCAAGACCGAAATGTTTCCATAGGAGTTCCACCACCTCGGGGTGAAGACTCCATTCCCCGGGCCTCGGCCCCTGTCTTAACAGGATGTCTGCCCCCTGATTTAAATACCCCGGGAGATAAAAGCTCTCAGAGAAAGAATTTTCCCCTGGGACCATAGAAGGATCTGACGTGCCAGTTTGTAAAGCGGGCGAGAACGCAAACCCCCCTGATGGTTGATATAAGAAACCACCGATGTGTTGTCTGTCTGGACAAGAACATGGTGGCCCCTTAGGTCTGGGAGGAAGTGTTTCAGAGCCTGAAACACCGCCAACATCTCTAGGCAGTTTAAGTGCCACAGACGATGATGGTCCTCCCACAGACCCTGAGCCCACTCGTGAGAGAGGCATCTGTCATTAGCATAACGCGACGACAAGGAGCTCCTAACACAGGGCCTTGGGACAGAAACCAAGGATCTTTCCACATGATCAGGGCGTGATGACACCGTCGCAAACTCACGATCATGCGAAGCGGATTTCCCCTCGGGGAGAATCCCTTGGTCCTGAGCCACCACTGTAACAGTCTCATGTGCAAGAGGCCAAGAGGTATCACGTTGGACGCAGCTGCCATGAGACCTAGCAGTCTCTGGAACTGTTTTACAGTGGATGACTGGCCTAGCTTGACCTGATCTACTGCAGCGAGAATCAAAGCAATACGAGCAGGTGACAATCGTGCCTGCATCGTCGTTGAATCCCACACTACACCTAGAAAAGTGGTTCTCTGTAATGGAGAAAGAACACTCTTTTTGGCGTTGAGCCTCAGCCCCAGTCACTTGATATGAGCAAGAACGACATCTCGGTGCCGAACCGCCTGTTGTTCCGATTGAGCTAGAATCAAGCAATCGTCTATATAGTACAGAAAGCGGATGCCCTATAACCTCAGCGGGGCAAAGCAGCATCCGTACACTTCGTGAATGTTCGGGGTGACAGTGCTAGGCCGAACGGAAGAACCCGATATTGGTACGCTTCGCCCCCGAAAGCGAACCTCAGGAACTTCCTGTGTTGAGGGAGGATAGATACATGGAAGTAAACGTCCTTTAGATCTATCATGACAAACCAGTCCTCGGATCTGATTTGAACATCCCGAGTGACAGACACAGCGCCCTGTAACGTACTGGCAGGGAACAGCTGGTCTGGGCACTCCACAACCCTCCTCGGAGGGGGCGAGCGTCCCTCGGGAAATCGCTCACCGAGTCTCTCTACGCCCTGTGAAGGCAGGGTTAGTAGAGCAGACCACTGAGGGCATCGGAAAAGACAGGGCACCGTGTTCTTGTGCAGTGAACTCAGGTCTTTCACGATAGGGACCACCCTCAGAACCCTGACGTTCAGCACGTCAGGATTTTTTTTTTTTTTTTCGATGAAGTAGTATCCTAACTCCCTGCTGGGTGGGGGACCCATTCCGCCAGGAACTCTACTAAGGGAACCAGCCTCTCGAGGCTGGCCTCCGGATGAACATCCCGAGTGACAGACACAGCGCCCTGTAACATACTGGCAGGAAACAGCTGGTCTGAGCACTCCACAACCCTCCTTGGAGGGGGCGAGCGTCCCTCGGGAAATCGCTCGCCGAGTCTCTCTACGCCCTGTATAGGCAGGGTTAGTAGAACAGACCCCTGAGGGCATCGAGAAAGACAGGGCACCGTGTTTTTGTGCGGTGAACTCAAGTTTTTCCCGATGGGGACCACCCTCAGAGTCCTGACGTTCAGCCCGTCAGGACTTTTTCGACGCGGCCTTTCTGGCGACAATGACTGTCCTCAGATCAGTCCTGCCCCGAGAAGGCCGCGCCGGAGAGCACCCCGCCTCGTCCCTCCAGTTTCTCTGCAGGGGGGCACGAGACGTGACACTCCGCTTCTGCTGTGCTCTTTTTGAAGACGAACTCGACGAAAGACTTTGCTCTGGTTGAACATTCTGCGTGACAGACACAGTGCCCTGTAACGGCGCACCGGCAGGGAACGACTGGTCTGAACACACTAGAACCCTCCTTAGAGGCGGCGAGCGTCCCTCGGGAAAGCACTCGCCAGACCCTTCTACGCCCTGTTTCGGCAGGGTTAGTAGGACGGGCCCCTGAGGGCGCCGGGAGAGACAGGGCACCCTTAAGGGAGGTGAACGCAAGTCTCTCTCGGCGGGGACCCCCCTCAGATTTCCTTTGAGCAGGTTGGCCTGAAAAGCCTGCATAAAAGTCATCGTATGCAAACATGCAGCCGCCTGCCGAGCCACCGAGTAAGCCTTCCCCACCAGCACAGAGGTATATATATTTATTTATTTATTTATTTTTTGGTGGAAGAGCCGGTGCTTTAAGTGAAGACGATGAAGCAGGAGAGAGATAGCTCGCAAGCGTCTCCTCCGCCTACAGTATCGTCACATAACCAGCAGATTTAGCACCAACAATGTTACCATAAGCATTGGACTGATTTGTGTAAATTCTGCTTGAAACCGGTCTAACCCAGGTCTTTGAAAACTCAGCATGAAGATCTGGGAAGAACGGTAAGCACCGGCTAGAAGGTTGAGGTCGTGCAGACAGAAATCTATCATCTAGATTGCTTTTAATTCTAGAAACCTGTCTATCAGCTGGCCACTCGATACTGTTATTTTATTATTATTATTTTTTAGCTTTTCAACAGCCCGAGATAATACATCCATCAAACCTTCTTAATTTGCAGTATAATGTGATAAACTAGTTTTCTCTGATAATAAACTTTCGACATCCAGCTCCTCAGAACTGGAAAATCTCAATTCAACATCATCATGTGCCTCCACCCGGGCAGAAGTAAGCGCCGCAGCGCGTGCTTCCAGAGCCGGGTGAGAGGCACTAGATCTCGTCGGAGATAGCTGAGATAGGGCGGAGCCCGTCTCAACGTCGCCAGCGAGATCCATCTGCGAGCCCCAAGACAAGCGCCGCCGCTCTGCCTCAACAGAAGCGGGACCCGAGCCTCGGGGAGCTCGCAGCAAATCACTCTCCTCGAAGAGCGATCGCCGCGAGCGCAGAGTTCTCAAGGGAAAACGCTCGCAATGCTGACAATCGACTCCCTCGAGAGCCGACTGGGCATTGCTGCACTCCCAAACAAGCCACACTTAGCTCGTGTGAATCCCCACCCGTGATGTGCCGAGTACAGGGGGGAACACACTTCTTATACTGCTCGCTCATATTGGTTTTTTTATATACATAGTGAAAACTCCTGACAAAACAGACAAACACAATCGACAGATTCAGACACACACAGAGCTGCTGAAGTAACTAAAGCTGGCGTGTTGTGTACTCAGGGGATATTTATAGCTTCCTGGTCGATGACGTCACTCGCCGTACGCTCATTCTCTCCATTGACTGATTTCATTCATGCTTCAGACGCGTCACGCTGAGGGCGTTCCCACTGCGATTTCACGCAGCGGTAGTCCCTGAAGGGGAACTAGAACAAATGACTGGGTTTGACGGATCTAACAGTGCTGGTTGAATGAGATCTAATGTTTGCAATCTTGTCTAAAAAGAAGTGTAGAAAATCATTACAGAGTGTTTGTGACGGTTTTGGAAGAACATCTGAAGAGGGATTTACAACAGAATTAATTGTATGAAATAGAATTTTTGGTCTATGACAATTTTTTGTAATGACCGCTGAAAAAATTTAGTCTTGGCAGCTTTTACTGCTTTTTGGAAAGAAGACATTGAGTCTCTCAAAATTTCATAAGACACCTGTAGCTTATCTTTTTTCCACCTCCGTTCCGCACTTCTACAGATCTGTCTTAGTGTACGTATATTATCATTTAACCAAGGCTCTGATTTTGGTATAACCGTTTTCTGTTTTAAGGGAGCAATGTCATCTAAAATATTTGTACAGATAGAGTTGAAAAGAATAAGATGTTCCTCGGCACTCAGTTCTTCTAAGGGACCTTCTAAATTATGTGACTTAGATGCCACTTCAAATGCTGCAGAGAGAACCGTCCCGGTATCAGCACTAATTTTCCGAGACCATTTTGTAGAGATCTGCTGGTTTTTAGATGGACAATAGAGAGTAGTTGTAAATGCTATAGGTTTGTGGTCTGTAAAGCTGGCATCACAAATATGGCCTACCTGTTCGGGATATTGATAAGACAACACTAGATCCAATGTATGCCCAAGGCTGTGTGTGGGTCCTTTCACCAGCTGTTCGAACCCAAAAGAATCAACAAGAGTTGAGAAGTATTTAGCCAGAGAGTTTGATGGGCAACATACGTGTATATTAAAATCTCCTAAAATTAAAATTCTATCGTAGTTTTGGATAATATCTCCCAAAAAGGCTGCGAAATCATTCAGGAAGTCTTTGTTTGGTTTTGGAGGTCGGTACACCACTGCTATCATCACAGGCTTAGACAAGTCTATTTTTAGAACCTGGAGCTCAAACTGGGATATAAATCCCTTGTTTCAACACAGCATCTAAATTGTTCCTTTACAATTGATGCTAGGCCTCCCCTGTCCCCTAGACCGAGGGGTGTTAAAAAAGACATAGTCAGGAGGTACAAGTTCAGAAAAGGGACTTTGATCCCCTGGATTTAACCATGTCTTTGTAATGAAAAGAAACGCCAGGCTGTGCGATGTAATAAGTCATTTAAAATAAATGTCTTGTTTACCACAGACCTCGCGTCGATCAGCGCCATCCTTAACGGCAGCGAGTCATCGCCATGGTGAGCTTCCCAACGCAAGAATTTCAGATTTTGATGATTTACTCCACCTCGACGAACAAGCAGCGGTCGATGACAGAAACTATTTACCGAATATGTTGGAATCAGATATAGAACACTCAAAGTTTCGTTCAAAAGACCGCACATCCAGCCGAACCTGGGTTGCAGACCAATCAGCCAGGCGGGACTTTAGAGCAGTTAAGATACTCCCGCGCTTGCCTCGTCTTCTGCTGCGTTTTCGTCGTTGTGTAGCACTAGGCTGTCAAAGTAGAAAAGCCGAAACAGACGACAGCACGGGAGGGGGATATGAGCGCGACTTGCTCCAGTCAGGGCTAGACAGCTCTTTGAAGTTCCCTTTCAAGGGAACTCGAGCTGCGTTTGAGACGCGGTGGGAACGCTCTGCGTGATTACGTCGTGAAGCACGTGTAAAATCAGTCCAATGGAAGCCCGCTACGAAATAGGTGACGTCATAGACCAGGAAACTATAAAGCAACCCTGAAATCAGACCGCGATAGCTTCTGCACCTTACGCAAGCGCTCTCTGTATATCTGTCCTTGTCTATTTATTGTTGTCTGTCAAGCCCCTTATATATATATATATATATATATATATATATATATATATATATATATCACTATGGCGAGCAAGCAAAGTTATAAACCTTGTGTTGTGCCCTGCCCTCGTTATATCACAGGTGGGGACACATATCCTATGTGTATTGCTTGTTTGGGAGTGGAGCATGCCCAGTCAGTGCTCGAGGGGGCTGACTGTGAGCATTGCTTGAGTTTGTCTATGAAAACTCTCCGCTCTCGCCGAGCGTTCTTTGAGGAGGACGGTTCGGTTCGCGCTCCCCGAGGTGCGGGTCCCGCTGCTGCCGAGGCACAGCGTCGAATTTCATCTTGGGGTTCGCAGATGGATCTAGTAGCGGGGTTTGAGACGGGCCCCGCCCTTTCTCAGCCCTTACCTACTGAATTCGGTGTCTTTGCCCAGGAAGGAGCCCGCTCTGCGGCTTCTCCTTCCCAGGCTGAGGCACCAATATTACGGCTATCCAGTTCTGAGGATCTGGATGTCGGTAGTATGGGGGATATTGAGTGTTCGCCAGCTCATACCCCTGCTGATGAGGAGCTTATGGAGGTTTTATCTCGTGCTATTACTAAATTAAATATTGAGTGGCCAGCCGATGATTTCGATGTTGAATCTAGAAAGAGTCTTTTAGATGAACGTTATTTACCATCTAGATCACGACCTCCTCGTCGGGAACTCCCGTTTTTTCCCGATCTCCACGCCGAGGTTTCGAGATCGTGGATTAAACCGGCGTCTTTCAGAGTGCATAACCCACAAACTAAGAATTATAGTAAAGTTCAAGGGATTGATCATTATGGTTATTTGACTTTGCCTCGTGCTGAAGACACACTAGCGAGCTATCTCTCCCCTGAGTCTTCTTCTTCTCTGAAAGCCCCGACGTTACCCACCAAACCATTAAAAAATACATCTTTGTTGGTGGGTAAAGCGTATTCGGCAGCAGGTCAGGCCGCAGCATGTTTGCACACTATGTCGATTCTCCAAGCGTACCAGGCTGACCTGCTGAAGGACATAGACGATAGTGAGGAAGTTAGTGCTGACGCAATTCGAGAATTGCGTCGCACGACAGATTTATCTCTCCGAGCCACCAAGGAGAAGGCCAAGTCTGTGGGCCGCTCTATGGCAGCCTTGGTGGCCACGGAACGCCATTTATGGTTAAATTTATCAGAAATAAAAGATAAAGATAGATCTGTTCTTCTGGACGCACCGCTGTCACCTACAAGTCTGTTCGGCGATGCTATAAATTGTGTCGTCGATAGGTTTCAAGAAAATAAGAAACAAGCGGCTGCGTTTCAGAGGTTTCTTCCTCGCCGGTCTATTGTCCCCGAGGCTGCTCGTAGTATAAAGTCTGAGCAGCCTCATACGTCTACGAGCTCCGCTCACAGAGTTCAACAAAAACAGAGCGTCGCCGCTCGGGCACCTCCTCAATCTACGGTTCCTGAGTGGAGCTCGCAGCCCAGACCTGTTAGGGGTAGACAAGATCTGAGGACTGTTATCTCTAGGAGAGCTTGGGCTAAGAAGAAGTCCTGATGCCAAGGCTATCAGGCTTCTGAGGGTGGTCCCCTCCAGGGAGGAACGGTTCCGAGGAACCGTCCCTCCTTGGCACCCTCCGGGGGGCGACTCTCCGAGGAGAGCCGCAGCGCTGCCACTTCGGTTGTTCCCTGCCGGTTCGCCGCTTCAGGGCACCGAGGTGTCAGCGTCCCCGTGCAATCCTCTGAGGAGGGTTGTAGAACGGTCAGTTCGGTTGTTCCCTGCCGATTCGCCGCTTCAGGGCGCCGAAACGATTGTTCAATCAAATCCAGAGGCCAGTCTCGAGAGACTGGTTCCCTTATCGGAATTTCTGGCAGCGTGGAAACTTCTGCCAAATATTTCTCTATGGGTCCTGCACATAATAGAAAAGGGTTACAGAAATCAGTTCGGTTCTCGTCCGCCCAGATTTCAAGGAGTCCTCCCCACGGTGGTGGACTCACAGCAGGCTCTGGTAATGGAGCAAGAAGTACTGACACTTCTTCGAAAGGGCGCTATAGAAAGGGTTTCTCCTCCCAGCAGAGAGTCAGGGTTTTACAGCCGTTACTTCATTGTTCCAAAGAAGGATGGAGGGGCTGCATCCTATTCTAGACCTGCGCCAGTTAAACAGCAGGGTTCAGAAACGTCTACGGTTACGTATGTAACCCTCGTTCCCTGAGTAGGGAACGGAGACGTTACGTCGGATGACGACGAATGGGGTTTCGCTTAGAAAGCCTATCAACTTCGAGTATTACAAAACGAGCCAATGGCAAAGAAATGCCATGGGTCTGCGGAATTTGCATGGCGTAACTCCGCCCCACCTCGTGGGTATAAAAGGAGGAAGCCGGCAGCAAGCAGATATGTTTCTTCGCTGAGGAGCCAAGACTGAGCTCAGGCGATCCCCGCGGTACAGCGGAAAGTGGCAGGCAGACGTAACGTCTCCGTTCCCTACTCAGGGAACGAGGGTTACATACGTAACCGTAGACGTTCCCTTTCGTTGTCACTCCGAGTTACGTCGGATGACGACGAATGGGGTTACCAGTCTAATCACGCCACCTTCTCAGCTGTCTTCCAGTGCCCTGCGTAAATCGAGATCCCTGTCAGCCTGGACAAAGGACTCCATATAACACAGGAATACCAAAGTACACTGGGAAGCATATCCCAAGCTTAGGGGAAGTATACAATTAATGCCAGCCCGGAGGGGGGGGACTTAGAGAATACACATATGACCCGAAGGAAGCATATGGAAAACACTGGGGTGTCCAGCCGCAGGTGGAATATTTCAACCCCAGGGGTGGCAAGGTGGCTTGCCAAGGGAAAGACACACGCTCAGAGAGGCTTACAGTGGAAATACACATGTGGGGGTCGCTCAGAGGAGGGACCATGCACACGGGAGGCACCTAGCCGACGCACAGGCAATAGACACTGGCGCCGACGTCAGGAGTGCTGGAGGAGCTCAGGGCTTTCGGAGAAGCTCAGCTGAGGAAAATATCGCACGTATCCAGTCCGTGGAGTGGAATGGCGAGCAAGCGAAGACACCTGAGCGGGTCCGGTACTAGCTGGTTGAAGCGAGTACACGAGAGGACACAGGCTCCACTCGGAGATTATAGAATCTGGCGAATGTGTTAGGTGTCGCCCAGCCTGCAGCTCTGCAGATGTCTGTTAGCGAGGCGCCATGCGCTAGAGCCCAAGAGGACGCCACACTCCGGGTGGAGTGGGCAGTCACACCAAGGGGGCACGGTCGACCTTGCTGCTGGTAAGCCAAAGCAATGGTGTCCACTATCCAGTGAGACAACCTTTGCTTGGAGAGAGCCTTTCCCTTCAGCTTCCCACCATAACAGACAAAGAGCTGGTCTGAGGTCCTGAAACACTGCGTTCTGTCTACATAGGCGTGGAGAGCGCGTACTGGACAGAGCAGTGCCAAGGCTGGGTCTGCCTCCTCCGAGGGCAGCGCTTGCAGGTTCACCACCTGGTCCCGAAAGGGAGTGGTAGGAACCTTGGGCACATATCCAGGCCGGGGTCTCAGGATCACGTGAGAGGAAGCCGGCCCAAATTCCAGGCACGCTTCGTCAACGGAGAATGCGTGCAGGTCCCCAACCCTCTTGATGGAGGCCAGTGCAACCAGGAGCGCTGTCTTCATAGACAGGAACTTAAGCTCGACTGATTGCAGGGGCTCAAAGGGAGCACTCTTCAGGGCAGTTAGAACCACTGAGAGGTCCCAAGAGGGAACGAGAGGAGGACGAGGAGGATTTAGTCTCCTCGCTCCTCTCAGGAACCTGATGATCAGGTCGTGCTTCCCGACCGACTTACCTTCGATGAGGTCATGATGTGCGGCAATGGCGGCAACATAGACCTTCAGGGTGGAGGGAGACAGCCTTCGCTCCAGCCCCAGTTGAAGAAAGGAAAGCAAAACACTGATCGAGCATCTCCGGGGGTCTTCTCGGTGAGAAGAGCACCAGTTGACGAAGAGGTTCCACTTCAACGCATAGACGTGTCTCGTGGACGACGCTCTAGCGGAAGTGATGGTAGCCACCACCGCTGGTGGTAGGGTACTCAAACCTGCCTCGTCCCATCCAGGAGCCACACGTGGAGGTTCCAAAGATCGGGACGAGGGTGCCATAGGGTGCCCCGTCCCTGAGAAAGAAGGTTCTTCCTCAGAGGGATCGGCCAGGGAGGTGCTGTCGCGAGGAGTACTAGTTCGGGGAACCAGGTCCGGTTGGGCCAGTAAGGGGCAACCAGAATGACCTGCTCCTCGTCCTCCCTGACCTTGCGCAAAGTGTGCGCAAGAAGGCTCACTGGGGGAAACGCATACTTGCGGCCCTGCGGCCAGCTGTGCGCCAGAGCATCCGTGCCGAGCGTGCCCTCGGTCAGGGAATAGAACTGGGCGCAAAGGGTCGAGTCGTGAGAGGCAAACAGATCTATCTGCGCGTCCCCGAACTGGTCCCAAATCAGCTGAACCGACTGGGGATGGAGTCGCCATTCTCCAGGGAGGGGCTGAAGCCGTGAGAGCTCGTCGGCTGCACAGTTCAGCGCTCCGGGAATGAAGATGGCTCGAAGCGACCTCAGATGATTCTGTCTCCATAGGAGGAGGTGGCGAGCGAGTTGTGACATACGGCGGGAGCGTAGACCACCTTGATGGTTGATGTACGCTACAGTGGCGGTATTGTCTGAGCGGACTATTACGTGTTGACCCCTGAGCAACGCCCGGAAGCGGTGCAGGGCAAGGCGTACTGCCAACAACTCGAGGCAATTGACATGCCACAGCCGCTGGGGTCCTGTCCAGGAGCCCGCAGCAGCATGTCCATTGCACATGGCGCCCCAGCCCGTGGTGGAGGCATCTGTTGAGACAACAACATGCCGGGAAGCTCGTGCCAGGGGGACACCGGCCCTGAGAAACTCTAGGTTCGTCCACGGGGTGAAGAACTGATGGCAGGTCGGAGTAACTGGTACTCGGAACGTGCCGTGTTGCCATGCCCACCTCGGGACTCGGTCGCGAAGCCAAAGCTGAAGCGGTCTCATATGAAGCAATCCGAGCGGCGTGACCGCGGCTGCAGATGCCATATGCCCCAGGAGCCTCTGAAAAAGTTTCAGTGGAACCGCACTCTTGCCCTCGAATTGTCTTAGGCAAGTCAGCAGTGACTGCGCGCGCTCGCTCGTAAGCTGCGCGGACATGGCGACCGAGTCGATGTCCATACCGAGAAAAGAGATCCTCTACACGGGGCAAAGTTTGCTCTTCTCCCAGTTGACCCGAAGGCCCAGACGGGCTAGGTGCTGAAGCACTAGGTCCCTGTGTTCGCAAACCTGATCTCGAGAGTGAGCTAGGATCAGCCAGTCGTCGATATAACTCAGGATGCGAACCCCTTGCTCTCGAAGGGGAACAAGGGCCGCCTCGACGACCTTCGTGAAGATGCGAGGAGACAGGGCTAGCCCGAAAGGGAGAACCGCGTACTGGTATGCCTGCCCCTCGAAAGCAAACCGGAGGAACGGTCTGTGTCGAGGAAGAATGGAGACATGAAAGTAGGCATCCTTCAGGTCGATCGCTGCAAACCAATCCTGGGGCCGTATGCATTCGAAAACGCGTTTGGCGGTGAGCATCTTGAACGGCATCCGGTGAAGGGAGCGGTTCAGCACGCGCAAGTCCAGGATTGGCCGTAACCCACCGGTTTTCTTGGGGACAATGAAGTAGGGGCTGTAGAAGCCGGACCTCATCTCGGCTGGAGGGACAGTCTCGATTGCACCCTTCGCCAGCAGGGTGGCAATCTCTGCTCTCATGATAGGGGCATTGCCACCGACCAAAGTGGAGCGGACTCCCCTGAAGCGGGGAGGAGACCGTGCGAACTGAATCGCATAGCCGAGCCTGACGGTACGCGCGATCCAGTGGGACAGACGGGGAAGCTCTAGCCAGGCTCCCAGGAACTGAACCAACGGGATCATGCGAGCCACAGGCGTCCCCCCGGAGGGGCAGCGAAGCGGAGTAACTGGCCCAGATGTGGACGGCATAGCGGCCCGGAGAGGGGGCACAGTTAGCAACCGCGCCCTGGCAGAGGGGGCCAGGGGAGGACCAGGCTGGTCGTCCCGCGGGGGACTGCTCTGCCAGGGGTCTGGCGACAGAGGGGGACAGGGGCGAAGCGGTCCGTGAACGGCACGCCGTGTCAACCGCCTCAGGGACAGAGGGGGGCGAGGAGAGCACGGCTTGTGGGCGGCGCTCTGTGTCGCCCGAGAACTCTGTGAGCTCAGGGAAGAGGGGATTGTTTCTGACTTTAACCACATTAGGGTGCTGCCCACCCGTGGGTGAGCAGCGGGGAGTGGAGAACAAAAGATTCTCCCCCGGCCCTCCACCGGGAAAAGGAGTGGTCCTGCTACCACCTCCTGCGAAACAATCATCATCCCTGAGCAGCCCGTCTCAGGAGCGCCGCTTGGCCCGGCGTTTAGCGGGGGGCGGGGCAGGAGAGGGCTGTGGCGCCTTCTTACGGCTTCCTCCGCGACCGGCCCTGGGTGGAGGCTGCTGCGTGGTCCGGGCGGGAGGGGCGGGAGCCGCAGGAGGGCGCCCTCGGCGGGAAACAGGTCGAGGCGTCTGCCCGGCCGGCAAGGTGGAGGCAGCAGCGGGCCGGCGGGGCAGAATGTGTCTGATGGCCTCGGTCTGTTTCTGGGCAGTTGAAAACTGTTGGGCAAAGTCTTCAACTGCACCGCCGAAGAGGCCGGCCTGGGACAAGGGGGCGTTAAGCAGACGGGTCCGCTCAGCGTCCCGCATGTCAGCCAGGTTCAGCCACAGATGTCGCTCCTGGACCACAGCTGTGGACATCACCTAACCCAGGGAGCGCGCGGTAACCTTCGTCGCCCGGAGAGCAAGGTCGGTCGCGGCGCGCAGCTCATCAAAGAGCCCTGGGTTTGTCCTACCCTCGTGCATGTCTCTGAGCATCTGGGCCTGGTAGACCTGCAGAGTGGCCATAGCATGCAGTGAAGCAGCCGCCTGTCCCGCCGCTCTGTAAGACTTCGCCACCAGGGTCGACGAAAACCTACAGGCTTTGGATGGGTGCTTAGGCTCGCCCCGAGAAGAAGCACTCTGAGGACATAGTTGCATGGCAACAGAGCGTTCAACCGGGGGAAGCCCAGTGTACCCACGGGCAGCTGCCTCATCGAGGGGAGGAAAGGCGGATGACACCAGCGAGCGGTCCCGAGAAGACAGGGGGGTCTTCCAGGACTTCGAGATCTCATCATGCACATCCGGGAAGAAAGGTATTGGGGTTTGCCGAGGACGAGGGTCGGCGGCCTTACCCAAAAACCAATCGTCCAGCCGCGAGCGCTCAGGACAGGGTGGAGGCCTCCACTCAAGTCCGATGCTCACGGCTGCCCGGGAAAGGCCGTCATCTCCGGCCGTCATCTCCGGATCAGACTCGAGCACAGCCGTATGCACACCGGAAGGTGGCAGCTGTGACGAGCCCTCACTTCCAGAAGAGTCAAACCCGCCTAGTGATGTTGCAACAGACATGGCATCTTCCTCTGTAGCTTCAACTGAAGCACGCGGGCCACCAGAGGGTAGACCCGCGGGAATCAGCAGTTCACTAGCGGGCACCGTCATTGAAGAGGGGGGCTGGGGTCGCGGACACATAGTCGGCGCCTTGTTCCAGACCGTAACCCTCAGATCACCCTGGCCACCAGCCGCAAGACGGGGGGTGGATGAGGGGACTCTCACTCTTGCGAGTTCACGGAGTCTCGACCGTAATGACGCGATGGTCATGTTCCCACAGAGAGAACATGAGTCATCCACGAGCGCTGCTCTAGCATGATCAATGCCCAAACATACTATGCAACGCTCGTGCCCATCAGAGTCCGATACCAATCTGCCGCAACCAGAAGTACACGGGCGAGACATCTTTAAAAAGACGTGCCACGTGTAAGCTCTTTTAGTGAGAGAAAACTCAAGTGTTGAAGCACCCGGGGAGAAACGCACCGACTGGCAGACCACTGCAACAGATCAGCAGGAAGCACGCTCTCGCCGTAGATCGCCGTCACACCAACACTCGAGGTACTCGTTTGTAAAGCTGACAATTCAGAGATGGCTTGTGGAGAGAAGAATACACTTGGCTCCGAAGCGAAAACATATCTGCTTGCTGCCGGCTTCCTCCTTTTATACCCACGAGGTGGGGCGGAGTTACGCCATGCAAATTCCGCAGACCCATGGCATTTCTTTGCCATTGGCTCGTTTTGTAATACTCGAAGTTGATAGGCTTTCTAAGCGAAACCCCATTTGTCGTCATCCGACGTAACTCGGAGTGACAACGAAAGGACACTCAAGTTCAGAATGCTTACACTCAAACAGATTGTATCACAAGTTCAGTCCGAGGACTGGTTTGTCACAATAGACTTGAAGGACGCGTACTTCCCTGTATCTATCCATCCTCATCACAGGAGGTTCCTGAGGTTCGCTTTCGGGGGCGAAGCATACCAGTATCGGGTTCTTCCATTTGGCCTAGGTTTATCTCCCCGCACTTTTACAAAATGCGTGGATGCAGCTCTGGCTCCGTTGAGACTCCAGGGCATCCGCGTATTAAATTACATCGACGATTGGTTGATTTTAGCTCAGTCAGAGCAGGTGGCAGTTCAGTTAAAGAGTTTGGGGTTGCGGCTAAACACCAAAAAGAGTGTGCTCCTCCCTGCTCAGAGGACCACATTTCTAGGTGTAATTTGGGATTCGACCACAATGCAGGCACGCCTGTCTCCTGCTCGTATTTCTGCGATTCTCACAGCCGCAAAGAATGTGAAACTAGGCCAGTCACTCACTGTGAAACAGTTTCAGAGACTGTTGGGTCTCATGGCAGCTGCGTCCAACGTTATTACTTTTGGCCTTCTGTACATGAGACCCCTGCAGTGGTGGCTCAGGACCAAGGGGTTTTCTCCGAGGGGAAATCCGTTCCGCAAGATCAAGGTCACGCGGCTATGCCTTCGTGCCTTGGCCTTGTGGAAGAAACCTTGGTTCCTCGCCCAGGGCCCAGTGTTGGGGGCTCCTTGTCGACGCGTCACGCTTTCGACGGATGCTTCCCTCACGGGATGGGGGGCGGTCATGAGTGGCCGCTCGGCGCAAGGTCTGTGGCAGGACCATCAATGTTCCTGGCACATAAATCGTTTAGAGTTGATGGCGGTATTTCGAGCACTCAAATATTTCCTGCCAGACCTGAGAGGCCATCACGTGTTGGTCCGCACAGACAACACTTCGGTGGTCTCCTATATCAACCATCAGGGGGGTCTGAGGTCGCGTCACCTTTGCAAATTGGCTCATCAGATCCTCCTATGGGCCCAGGGGAAGTTACTGTCGCTCAAGGCGGTATATATTCCGGGGCGTCAGAATGTGGGAGCAGATATTCTGTCGAGACAGGGGCTGAGGCCCGGGGAGTGGAGACTTCACCCAGAAGTGGTGGAGTTCCTGTGGGAAAAGTTCGGTAGTGCTCAGGTAGACCTTTTCGCATCATCAGATTCAACCCATTGTCCCATGTGGTTCTCTCTAACGCACCCAGCTCCTCTCTGTCTGGATTCTATGGTGCAGGTGTGGCCGAGGCTGCACCTGTACGCCTTTCCCCCGATATCTTTGCTTCCGGGGGTTCTGGAGAGGGTTCGCCGAGAAGGGGCTCGTCTGCTACTAGTAGCCCCTTATTGGCCGACCCGAGTTTGGTTCTCGGACTTGGTGTCTCTTCTGGACGGCTCCCCCTTGGAGATCCCAATCAGGGTGGACCTCCTGTCTCAGGCCGGGGGCACGATATTTCACCCTCGGCCGGAGTTGTGGAAACTGTGGGCCTGGCCTCTGAGGGGGCCAGGCTCAGGGAGACCGGTCTTTCGACCGATGTTGTAGAAACCATTCTTCAATCCAGAGCTCCTTCCACGAGAAGGCTGTATGCGCTAAAATGGAAACTTTTCACCACGTGGTGTGTTGAACGTCAGTTAGATCCTGTTAACTGCCCTGTTGGTTCAGTTCTTGATTTTCTGCAAGACCGTTTCTCGGCCAGGTTATCTCCTTCCACCCTAAAGGTTTACGTGGCGGCTATATCTGCCTACCACACCCCTCTGGGGGGTACTTCTATTGGGAGAAACCCTCTAATTACTCGCTTTCTCCGTGGTACATTGAGGTTGAGACCTGCACTGCACTCTAGAGCACCGGCTTGGGACTTGGCCATTGTACTCGAGGGTCTGGCTTTAGCTCCCTTTGAGCCCATCGAGGAGGTTTCTGAAAAGTTCCTCACTCTAAAGACTTTATTTCTCCTTGCTGCCACACACACCAGCGCCATCTTGGTTTTGCCCAATTGTAACGTGTACAATCATGTACATCGTGTACAATTTGCCCAATCATGAACAATAAGTATCTGAAGATTCTGAAATAGAGGCACAGATGAAGAATGTGACTCAGATCGGGTTGCAATCCTGACAAAACGTTTCTGAAGAACCAAAATTCTATGAAGTGTAGAAGGAAAAGTGCTTGCCCAAACTATATTACAATATGAAAGATATGGATAAATTAAACTGAAATAGAGTGTAAGAAGACAATTTGTGGTAATAAGATTGCTAATCCTCCTAATTATACCAATAGATTTATTTATTTACTTGCTAACCTAGTCACTTTGTGTTTTCCAATTCAAATTCTCACCAACAAAAATTCCAAGGAATCTTGTTGTTGAAACTTAGGATATCTCCACAGTCTCTATTTTGACTTTTGAGAGGTCCTTAGAATATGATTTTTTTCCACTAAAAATCATATAATTTTAAATTATATAATTATATTATTTTTTTGTATTCAGCGATAACTGAACCATGTAGCATATGCAGTTAAACCAGTATTTACATTTTTAATCAGAGAATTAAAATTTGAATGAGAATAAACTAAAGTTTATTTGTGTCATCTGCAAATATTATTGGAAAAAGAATATTTGACACATTTGATAAATCATTAATATAAATAAGAAAGAATAATGGTCCAAGAATGGACCCCTGTTGGACCCCACAAGGTAGTCTGGCTTTGTTGGAATAGCATCCATTAATACAAACAAACTGTTTGTCTGTTTGTAATGTTGTCTGTTTGAAACATAGTTTTTTAACCATTCAAGCGTAACATCATGAAAACGTCCCGGGTTACGTATGTAACCCTAGTTCCCCGAAGGGACGGACGCTGAGTGAAATCGCAGTGGGAACGCCCTCAGCGTGACGCGTCTGAAGCATGAATGAAATCAGTCAATGGAGAGAATGAGCGTACGGCGAGTGACGTCATCGACCAGGAAGCTATAAATATCCCCTGAGTACACAACACTCCAGCTTAAAAGTTACTGAAGCAGCGACCCAAGGGGATGCCGAGAGTATGGCAGGACACGCAGCGTCCGTCCCTTCGGGGAACTAGGGTTACATACGTAACCCGGGACGTTCCCCTTCAGGGACTACCGCTGCGTGAAATCGCAGTGGGAACGCAATACCCACATCCCCATACGACCAAATCCCCGTCGTGTGTCATTAGGAGACACAAACCGACGAGAGAACCTGAGCCCCGGGAGTGGAGCTAAGATCGAGGGAATAAAATCTAACGAAAGTGTGCGGTGAGGACCAGCCTGCCGCATCACAAACGTCCTGAAGAGAAGCTCCTGAAAGAAGAGCTGTAGAAGCAGCCATACTCCGGGTGGAATGAGCCCTTACAGCCAAAGTGAAGGCTGATGGGCCGAACCATAAGCAAGTGGGATGGCCTCGACCACCCACTTGCTCATCCTTTTTCTAGATGCAGGACACCCTTTCTTAGGTGACCCAAACAGACGAACATTTGTTCCGATCTCCTCCACAGGGCAGCTCTGTGGACGTAAGCATCAAAACCCAAACTGGGCACAGCAAATTAATTTTCTCCTGGTCTGACGTCAGAAAAGGCGGAGGACAGAAAACCTGCAGAACTATAGGTCTAACTGAAACAGTTGGAACCTTAGGAACATAACCTGGTCTCGGAAAGAGAAAGGCCTTAACCAACCAGGAGCAAATTCCAGGCACGAGGGAGCCACCGAAAGTGCTTGAATATCTCCAATTCTTTTTAGAGATGAGATAGCGAGAAGAAGGATAGTCTTTAGAGTAAGAAACTTTTCCGAAACTTCCTCGATGGGCTCGAAAGGAGCAAGGGAGAGACCTTCTAAGATGACGGCCAGATCCCAAGCTGGTACCCTTGTGCGAACTGCAGGCCTCAGCCTCAAGGTGACACGAAGGAAGCGAGACATAAGCGGGTGTTTCCCGAGGGAACCTCCACTTGAAGGGGTGTGGTAAGCAGCTAAGGCCGCCACATACACCTTCAGTGTGGAGTGGGATAACCCTGTGGAGAGACGGTCCTGCAGGAAATCCAGGACTGTACCAACCGGGCAGTTAACTGGGTCCTGCTGGCGCTCTCCACACCAAGAGGTGAAAAGTTTCCACCTCGCGGCATATAACTTCCTCGTGGAGGGAGCTCTGGATCGGAGGACGGTCTCAACGACCTCAGCCGAGAGACCAGAATCTATGAGCTGGGCCCCCTCAGAGGCCAAGCCCACAGCCTCCATAGCTCTAGACGGGGGTGAAGGATCGACCCACTCGCCTGAGAGAGCAGATCTCTCCTGATCGGTATCTCTAGGGGAGAGCCGTTGAGGAGAGACACTAGGTCCGCAAACCATACCCGGGCCGACCAGAACGGGGCTATTAGCAGGAGACTGAGCCCGTCCCGGCGAACCCTCTCCAGAACTCCTGGGAGCAGAGCGATCGGGGGAAAAGCGTACAAGCGTGACCTCGGCCACGGATGTACCATCGCATCCAACCCCAGCGGGGCTGGATGGCTGAGAGAGAACCACAGCGGGCTGTGTGATGTTTCTCGAGAAGCAAATAGGTCTACCTCGGCAAGACCGAAATGTTTCCATAGGAGTTCCACCACCTCGGGGTGAAGACTCCATTCCCCGGGCCTCGGCCCCTGTCTTAACAGGATGTCTGCCCCCTGATTTAAATACCCCGGGAGATAAAAGCTCTCAGAGAAAGAATTTTCCCCTGGGACCATAGAAGGATCTGACGTGCCAGTTTGTAAAGCGGGCGAGAACGCAAACCCCCCTGATGGTTGATATAAGAAACCACCGATGTGTTGTCTGTCTGGACAAGAACATGGTGGCCCCTTAGGTCTGGGAGGAAGTGTTTCAGAGCCTGAAACACCGCCAACATCTCTAGGCAGTTTAAGTGCCACAGACGATGATGGTCCTCCCACAGACCCTGAGCCCACCCGTGAGAGAGGCATCTGTCATTAGCATAACGCGACGACAAGGAGCTCCCAACACAGGGCCTTGGGACAGAAACCAAGGATCTTTCCACATGATCAGGGCGTGATGACACCTTCGCAAACTCACGATCATGCGAAGCGGATTTCCCCTCGGGGAGAATCCCTTGGTCCTGAGCCACCACTGTAACAGTCTCATGTGCAAGAGGCCAAGAGGTATCACGTTGGACGCAGCTGCCATGAGACCTAGCAGTCTCTGGAACTGTTTTACAGTGGAGGACTGGCCTAGCTTGACCTGATCTACTGCAGCGAGAATCAAAGCAATACGAGCAGGTGACAATCGTGCCTGCATCGTCGTTGAATCCCACACTACACCTAGAAAAGTGGTTCTCTGTAATGGAGAAAGAACACTCTTTTTGGCGTTGAGCCTCAGCCCCAGTCACTTGATATGAGCAAGAACGACATCTCGGTGCCGAACCGCCTGTTGTTCCGATTGAGCTAGAATCAAGCAATCGTCTATATAGTACCGAAAGCTGTAACCTGTAACCTCAGCGGGGCTATAGCAGCATCCGTACACTTCGTGAATGTTCGGGGTGACAGTGCTAGGCCGAACGGAAGAACCCGATATTGGTACGCTTCGCCCCCGAAAGCGAACCTCAGGAACTTCCTGTGTTGAGGGAGGATAGATACATGGAAGTAAACGTCCTTTAGATCTATCATGACAAACCAGTCCTCGGATCTGATTTGAACATCCCCAGTGACAGACACAGCGCCCTGTAACGTACTGGCAGGGAACAGCTGGTCTGGGCACTCCACAACCCTCCTCGGAGGGGGCGAGCGTCCCTCGGGAAATCGCTCGCCGAGTCTCTCTACGCCCTGTGAAGGCAGGGTTAGTAGAGCAGACCACTGAGGGCATCGGAAAAGACAGGGCACCGTGTTCTTGTGCAGTGAACTCAGGTCTTTCACGATAGGGACCACCCTCAGAACCCTGACGTTCAGCACGTCAGGATTTTTTTTTTTTTTTTTGAGGAAGTAGTATCCTAACTCCCTGCTGGGTGGGGGACCCATTCCGCCAGGAACTCTACTAAGGGAACCAACCTCTCGAGGCTGGCCTCCGGATGAACATCCCGAGTGACAGACACAGCGCCCTGTAACATACTGGCAGGAAACAGCTGGTCTGAGCACTCCACAACCCTCCTTGGAGGGGGCGAGCGTCCCTCGGGAAATCGCTCGCCGAGTCTCTCTACGCCCTGTATAGGCAGGGTTAGTAGAACAGACCCCTGAGGGCATCGAGAAAGACAGGGCACCGTGTTTTTGTGCGGTGAACTCAAGTTTTTCCCGATGGGGACCACCCTCAGAGTCCTGACGTTCAGCCCGTCAGGACTTTTTCGACGCGGCCTTTCTGGCGACAATGACTGTCCTCAGATCAGTCCTGCCCCGAGAAGGCCGCGCCGGAGAGCACCCCGCCTCGTCCCTCCAGTTTCTCTGCAGGGGGGCACGAGACGTGACACTCCGCTTCTGCTGTGCTCTTTTTGAAGACGAACTCGACGAAAGACTTTGCTCTGGTTGAACATTCTGCGTGACAGACACAGTGCCCTGTAACGGCGCACCGGCAGGGAACGACTGGTCTGAACACACTAGAACCCTCCTTAGAGGCGGCGAGCGTCCCTCGGGAAAGCACTCGCCAGACCCTTCTACGCCCTGTTTCGGCAGGGTTAGTAGGACGGGCCCCTGAGGGCGCCGGGAGAGACAGGGCACCCTTAAGGGAGGTGAACGCAAGTCTCTCTCGGCGGGGACCCCCCTCAGATTTCCTTTGAGCAGGTCGGCCTGAAAAGCCTGCATAAAAGTCATCGTATGCAAACATGCAGCCGCCTGCCGAGCCACCGAGTAAGCCTTCCCCACCAGCACAGAGGTATATATATTTATTTATTTATTTATTTTTTGGTGGAAGAGCCGGTGCTTTAAGTGAAGACGATGAAGCAGGAGAGAGATAGCTCGCAAGCGTCTCCTCCGCCTACAGTATCGTCACATAACCAGCAGATTTAGCACCAACAATGTTACCATAAGCATTGGACTGATTTGTGTAAATTCTGCTTCAAGCCGGTCTAACCCAGGTCTTTGAAACCTCAGCATGAAGATCTGGGAAGAACGGTAAGCACCGGCTAGAAGGTTGAGGTCGTGCAGACAGAAATCTATCATCTAGATTGCTTTTAATTCTAGAAACCTGTCTATCAGCTGGCCACTCGATACTGTTATTTTTTTTTTTTTTTTAGCTTTTCAACAGCCCGAGATAATACATCCATCAAACCTTCTTCATTTGCAGTATAATGTGATAAACTGGTTTTCTCTGATAATAAACTTTCGACATCCAGCTCCTCAGAACTGGAAAATTGTGCCTCCACCCGGGCAGAAGTAACCGCCGCAGCGCGTGCTTCCAGAGCCGGGTGAGAGGCACTAGATCTCGTCGGAGATAGCTGAGATAGGGCGGAGCCCGTCTCAACGTCGCCAGCGAGATCCATCTGCGAGCCCCAAGACAAGCGCCGCCGCTCTGCCTCAACAGAAGCGGGACCCGAGCCTCGGGGAGCTCGCAGCAAATCACTCTCCTCGAAGAGCGATCGCCGCGAGCGCAGAGTTCTCAAGGGAAAACGCTCGCAATGCTGACAATCGACTCCCTCGAGAGCCGACTGGGCATTGCTGCACTCCCAAACAAGCCACACTTAGCTCGTGTGAATCCCCACCCGTGATGTGCCGAGTACAGGGGGGAACACACTTCTTATACTGCTCGCTCATATTGGTTTTTTTATATAAAATATATATAGTGAAAACTCCTGACAAAACAGACAAACACAATCGACAGATTCAGACACACACAGAGCTGCTGAAGTAACTAAAAGCTGGAGTGTTGTGTACTCAGGGGATATTTATAGCTTCCTGGTCGATGACGTCACTCGCCGTACGCTCATTCTCTCCATTGACTGATTTCATTCATGCTTCAGACGCGTCACGCTGAGGGCGTTCCCACTGCGATTTCACGCAGCGGTAGTCCCTGAAGGGGAACCATATTTTTGCAATTTTTTAAATAAAATATGATGGTTGACTGTATCAAAAGCTTTTGAGAAGTCGACGAATATACTAAAGGTGAATTCATTATTTTCTAATGCAGACGAAACTGTCAATCAAATGAAGCAAGGCCATATATGTAAAATAACTTTTCCTGAAACTATACTGATGTTTGTAAAGAACTAGAAAAAAAAGTTTGATGAGACAAACTTTAAGTTGGCTTGAAAAAGCCGGAGCAGAGAGTTTGAAGAAGTTTAAAAATAGTCTGAAGTTTAAAGTAGTTTGAAGTTTGATAGATTAGTTAGAAAGAAAGAATAGTTAGAAAGAAAGAAAATAAAGATTAGTTAGATAAATAGAAAGATTAGTTTCAATAAAAGAAAGATTAGTTAGAAAGAAAGATTAGTTATAAATAAAGAAAGGTTAGTTAGAAAGAAAAAAAGTGTGTTAGAAAGAAAGAAGATTAGTTAGAAAGAAAGAAAGAAAAATTAGTTAGAAAGAAAGAAAGATTAGTTAGAAAGAAAGATTAGTTAGAAAGAAAGAAAGATAAGTTAGAAAGAAAGAAAGATTAGTTAGAAAGAAAGAAAGATATATACATAGTTAGTAAGAGATAGATAGATAGATAGAAAGATATATACATAGAAAGATAGAGATAGATAGTTAAATAGCTGGATAGATAGATAGATAGATTAGTTAGTTTACATTTACATTTACATTTATTCATTTAGCTGATTTAGCTAATAGTTAGTTAGAAGGAAAGATTAGTTAGAAAGAAAGAAAGAAAGAGAAAGAAAGAAAAAAAGAAAGAACGTTTAGGTAGAAAGAAAAAAGAAAGAAAGATTAGTTAGAAAGAAAGAATCATTCAAAAGAAAGAAAGAAAGAAAGAAAGATTAGTTAGAAAAAAATAAAGAGAAAGATTAGTTAGAAAAAAGAAAGAAAGATTAGTTAGAAAGAAAGAAAGATAGATTAGTTAGAAAGAAAGATTAGTTAGAAAGATAGATTAGTTAGAAAGAAAGAAAGATAGATTAGTTAGAAAGATAGATTAGTTAGAAAGAAAGAAAGATAGGTTAGTTAGAAAGAAAGAAAGATAGATTAGTTAGTAAGAAAGAAAGATAGATTAGTTAGAAAGAAAGAAAGAAAGAAAGAAAGAAAGAAAGATTAGTAAGTTAGAAAGAAAGAAAAATTTGTTAGAAAGTTAGAAAGAAAGAAAGAAAGAAAGGGAAAGAAAGAAAGGGAAAGAAAGAAAGAAAGAAAGAAAGAAAGAAAGAAAGAAAGAGAAAGAAAGAAAGAGAAAGAAAGAAAGAAAGAAAGAAAGAAAGAGAAAGAAAGAAAGAAAGAAAGAGAAAGAAAGAAAGAGAAAGAAAGAAAGAAAGAAAAGGAGGATTGATTAGTTAGAAAGAAAGAAAGAAGGATTGATTAGTTGGAAAGAAAGAATGAAAGAAAAGGAAGATAGATTAGTTAGAAAAAAAGAAAGAAAAAAGGATTGATTAGTTGGAAAGAAAGAATGATTGATTAGTTAGAAAGAAAGAATGAAAGAAAAGGAAGATAGATTAGTTAGAAAGAAAGAAAGAAAAAAAGAAAGAAAGAAAGAAAGAAAGAAAGAAAGAGAAAGAGAAAGAGAAAGAGAAAGAAAGATAGATTAGTTGGAAATAAAGAAGGATTGATTACTTAGAAAGAAAGAAAGATAGATTAGTTAGAAAGAAAGAAAGATAGATTAGTTAGAAAGAAAGAAAGAAAGAAAGAAAGAAAGATTAGTAAGTTAGAAAGAAAGAAAAATTTGTTAGAAAGTTAGAAAGAAAGAAAGCGCGATTCGTTAGAAATAAGAGAAAGAATAGTTAAAAAGAAAGCTTAGTTAAAAGAAAGAAAGAAAGAAAGAAAGAAAGAAAGAAAGAAGGATTAATTAGTTAGAAAGAAAGAAAGAAAGAAAGAAAGAAAGAAAGAAAGAAAGAAAGAAAGAAAGAAAGAAAGAAAGAGAAAGAAAGAAAGAGAAAGAAAGAAAGAGAAAGAAAGAAAGAAAGAAAGAAAGAAAGAAAGAAAGAAAAGGAGGATTGATTAGTTAGAAAGAAAGAAAGAAGGATTGATTAGTTAGAAAGAAAGAATGAAAGAAAAGGAAGATAGATTAGTTAGAAAAAAAGAAAGAAAAAAGGATTGATTAGTTAGAAAGAAAGAAGGATTGATTAGTTAGAAAGAAAGAATGAAAGAAAAGGAAGATAGATTAGTTAGAAAGAAAGAAAGAAAAAAAGAAAGAAAGAAAGAAAGAAAGAAAGAGAAAGAAAGAAAGAAAGAGAAAGAAAGAAATATAGATTAGTTAGAAATAAAGAAGGATTGATTACTTAGAAAGAAAAAAGATTAGCTGGAAAGAAAGAAAGAAAGAAAGAAAGAAAGAAAGAAAGAAAGAAAGAAAGAAAGAAAGAAAGAAAGAAAAATAGATAGATTAGTTAGAGAGAAAGATTAGATAAAAAGAAAGCTTAGTTAGAAAGAAAAAATAATTAGAAAGAAATAAAGATTAGATAGAAAGAAAGAAATAAAGAAAAAAATCAGTTAGAAAGAAAGAAAAATAGATTACTTAAAAATAAAGATTAGTTAGAAAGAAAGAAATATTAGTTAGAAAGAAAGAAAGATAGATTAGTTCGAAAGAAAGATAGATTAGTTAGAAAGAAAGAAAGATTAGTTAGAAAGAAAGAAAGATAGATTGGTTTGAAAGAAAGAAATATAGATAGATTAGTTAGAAAGAAAGAATAAAAGATTAGTTAGAAAGAAAGGCAAGTTTATTTATATAGCACATTTCATACACAATGGTAATTCAAAGTGATTTACATAGAAGAAATTAAAATAATCAAAAGAAATCAGAATAATTAAAAGAGTTTAAGAAAAAGAAAAAAGATTAGTTAGAAAGAAAGAAAGAAAGATTAGTTAGAAAGATAGATTAGTTAGAAAGAAAGAAAGATAGATAGATTAGTTAGAAAGTAAGAAAGATAGATAGATAGATTAGTTAGAAAGAAAGATAGATTAGTTAGAAAGAAACAAAAAAGATAGATTAGTTTGAAAGATAGAAAGATAGATAGATTAGTTAGAAAGAAAGAATAAAAGTTTAGTTAGAAAGAAAGGCAAGTTTATTTATATAGCACATTTCATACACAATGGTAATTCAAAGTGCTTTACATAGAAGAAATTAAAATAATCAAAAGAAATCAGAATAATTAAAAGAGTTTAAGAAAAAGAAAAAAGATTAGTTAGAAAGAAAGAAAGAAAGATTAGTTAGAAAGATAGATTAGTTAGAAAGAAAGAAAGATAGATAGATTAGTTAGAAAGTAAGAAAGATAGATAGATAGATTAGTTAGAAAGAAAGATAGATTAGTTAGAACCTCAGCGAAGAAACATATCTGCCTGTTGCCGGCGTCCTCCTTTTATACCCACGAGGTAAGGCGGAGATACGCTATGCAAATTCCGCAGACCCATGGCATTTCTTTGCCATTGGCTCGTTTTGTAATACTCGAAGTCGATAGGCGTTCTAAGCGAAACCCCATTCATCGTCATCCGACGTAACGTCTCCGTTCCCTACTCAAGGAACGAGGGTTACATACGTAACCGAGACGTTAGTTAGAAAGAAAGAAACAAAGAAAGAAAGAATGATTGATTAGTTAGAAAGAAAGAAAGATTAGGAGGAAAGAAAGAAAGAAAGAAAGAAAGAAAGAAAGAAAGAAAGAAAGAAAGAAAGAAAAGGAAGATAGATTAGTTAGAAAGAAAGAAAGGTTTGACTAGTTAGAAAGAAAGAAAGATTAGCTGGAAAAAAGAAAGAAAGAAAGAAAGAAAGAAAGAAAGAGATTTTTTTTTTTTTTTTGAGATTTCAAACCTTCTTTATTTTCTCATAACAGAGTTCTCCATAACACAATAAACTCTATTTCCAAGACACAGGAAGAAAATAAAAAAAATGAGCATGATCTAACTCAAAACAGTCCCAAAACACAAACCATTCTCCACAACAGAACATAAAACATTCTTAAAACACCAAATGTTTATAAACTCCTCTATATTATTTGTAGTACTGTAAAAATCAAAATCAACTTTCAATCTAGCTTTCACCATTCTAACAAAAACGGTGTTTGTATCGAAATCTAAGGACTCTTCAATCTTATTCCTTCTGCTGAGGTAGATAGCCATTTTTGCTTGACCAAATATAAAATTAAACAGTTGACATTTAACTCTCCATTTCTGACTGTAACTAAAACCAAGAATAAATAAACGCTTAGAAAAATTCTCTCCAAACAACATGAACATTTGTTGTAACAACTGAAAAAAAGAACCAAGTCTGCTACAATCCAAAAAGCAGTGATACACTGTTTCCCTCTGCAAACAAAAAGGGCAATCTTCACTTACATTTGGATTAATAACGGAAATAAAAGCATTGACAGCCACAATACCGTGTAGGATTCTCCACTGTAGGTCCCCTACCCTTTTGGTCAACGGTGGTTTGTATATTGCTCTCCACACCGGTCTGACCTCATTGTCAAGCCCTAGATGAGCTCTCCAAGGAGTGTCAGCCCGACCACTTAGTTTTCCTTTATTTACAATTTTTACAAACATTTTATGCATAGTTTTTCCTCTTATATCGTCAAACACATTTGTGAGAGTCTCTCTGGACTCTAACAGTTGACCAGTACAGTCTTTAAAATCAGGAACTAGAGTCAATGCTGGAAAAGAATCATCAACAACTGGTTGACAGTGTCCATTACAGTAGTCTTTTAGCAAGGATAGTTCAGTCTTTGTAAGTTCGCACTTCCAAGTGATGAGCAATTGATTTATGAACCGGAATGATCTAACTCCCACTTGAGAGGCTAGACCTGCAGTGTCGATCAAATTAGGCCCACACAGATCAACCACATGTCCCAGTGTAACAACCCCAGCTGAAACGAACAACTGCATCACGAAGGGTCCTGTTATGTGTTCTACGTTGAAACGAGTGCCATGCACCACTGGCTCCTTCAACAGCCATGACAAGGACTCACAGCTTGCCACTCTCTTTTTATGGAACATCCCCCACACAGTAAACAGTCCATGGTAAAACTTTGGGAGGTTATACAGTTTTTTAGCACTCAGGTCCATTAAAAACAAAGGCTCAGCGAGACCCAAATTCCCACCTCGGATCAATATAGTTCTGGCTAAGAGTCTCCAGACAAGGTCTGCAGGTCCAACAAGGAGTCTCTGGATGAACTGAAGTCGGAAAGCAGCGCCCCTACTGGCGAGATGAATGAGACCCTGCCCTCCTTCCTCTTTTGGCAAGAACAGTACGCTCTGTGGGACCCAGTGCAGGCGGTCCCAGAAAAAGTCCACCAACACCGCCTGTATCTTGGCCAGCAGTTGTGCAGGAGGGTCTACACATGACAATCGGTGCAACAGCATAGAGGACACTAGGTTGTTGATCACTAGTGTACGACCCCTAAAAGACATGTGTGGCAAGATCCATTTCCATTTTTTAAGACGTCCTTCAACTTTTTCCAAAACATTATCCCAATTCTTGCACACAAAAGTATCATCTCCAAGATAAACACCAATATATTTAAAACCACCCTTGTTCCAAATTAACCCAGCAGGTAAAACAAGTTTTCTACTTAACTCGTCAGTTATTGTTACAGCTTCACTTTTCCCCCAGTTAATCTTAGCAGAGGACAATTCACCAAAACCATTAATATGCTCTACAAGGGTGTCAATATCTTCTTGTTTTTGGACAATGATAACAACATCATCGGCATAAGCAGATAACTTAAAAACTCTTTCACATCCAGGAAGCATTATACCGGACAGAGATTTTCTTAATTTGTGCAGAAGAGGCTCTATGGCCAAAGAGTACAGCATACCAGATAGTGAACATCCTTGTCTGACACCCCTATGAACTTTAAAAGGGGCACTCAAACCACCGTTGATCTTTAAAATACTCTCAATGTCACTGTACAAGACTCGAATCATGTTTATGAGGCCAGAGCTGAACCCAAACGCATTCAACGTTTGCCACAAATACTGATGTTCAACTCTGTCAAAGGCCTTCCTTTGATCAATTGAAATCAGACAAATTTCACAACCCAATGAATTGGAGAGGTCCAAAACATCACAAATTAAAATTATATTGTCAGATATCAACCTATTTGGAATACAATAAGTTTGATCAACATGAATAATATACTCCATAACTTTTTTCAGTCTCATTGCCAACACCTTGGACAAAAGTTTGTAGTCAGTGCAAAGTAGAGACACCGGCCGCCAGTTCTTGATCTCTTGTAAATCCCTTTTTTTGGGGAGAAGAGTGAGGACTGCTCTCCTGCAGCTCAATGGTAAATGTCCTTTATTCAAACTGTCTCTGAGAACAAGCAACAAATCTTTACCAATCACAGGCCAAAAAACTTTATAAAAGTCCACAGGAAGACCATCAATGCCTGGAGCTTTACCGCTTTCTAGACTCTGCAACGCAGACTGTAGTTCATCAGCAGAGATTGGAGCATCCAACTCTGCGTTAGCCTCCTCGGAAACCTTGGGTAAGCCCTCATAGAAGGACTGCGCCACCTCTGGTCTCTCTTGGAACTCATTCTTGAACAGTTTCTCATAGAAAGCAACTGCAGATTTACGAATGTCCACCAACTCGTGCAACAGTTGTCCGGTGCTAGACCGCAGAGAGTGCATAAGTCTCCTTTGTCCATTTTTTCGTTCAAGGCCGAAAAAAAAATGAGAAGGTGCATCCATTTTGGCAATATTTTGGTGACGTGAGACCAGAGCACCTTGGGCAGAGAACCCCAACAGGTTAGATAGAGCTGACTTTTTTCTTTTGAGAACTTTAAAATGTTCTCCTTCTCTTGTTGAGTCTGCCAAATCTTGCAGCTTCACTATTTCACTCTCCAAAGCTTTCATCGATCTAGTCATGTCCCTTGTGACATTGAGAGTATACTCTAGGCACAGCTGTTTTATATTGACCTTCCCTATGTCCCACCACTGTTGTAAAGAAGTATATTTAGATTTTTCTCTTGTGTAACCACTCCAAAAATACTTAAAAGCATCTTTAAAAGCAATATCAGAAAGCAAAGAAGAATTAAAATGCCAATAGGCACTTTTGCATTTCACATCTTTAACAAAAATAGCAACGTGTACAAGGCAATGATCCGAAATACCAACTGGGTGTATTGAACAACCTTTAAGTACATTGCTCTGATGTTCGAAACAGTAAAATCAAGCCTAGCCAAAGACAAAGAATTATCTTTAACATGAGTCCAAGTATACTGACGCTGATTAGTATGAAAAAATCTCCAAACATCACATAGATCATTCGTCTCAAATAAATTAACAAGACAATTCTTACTGGCTCCATGTGGTTCTGGGTGGTTTCTATCTAGAGCTGCATTCTCAGTGCAGTTAAAATCACCACCCAGGAACATGTATCCATCATCACTACAGTTACGTATTACAGTATTTAGAGTGTTTAAAAAAAGCACCCTTTCTGTACCTACAGTTGGAGCATATACATTGATAAAAGTCATTTTTACACTTTCAAAAACAGCTTGTATTTTTAACAAACGACCTTCAATGATTTCTTCAGGAACACAAGTAATGGGTAGAAAATCTCTCGCAAACAGGATTCCAACTCCACCACTGTTACTACTCTTATGACTGAGAAACACTTCCCCATCCCAATCTTTCTTCCATGCAGTTTCATTTTCAACAGTGCTATGCGTTTCTTGTAAAAAAATGACGCTTAATTTCTTAACTTTAAACAAACTGAAAAGGGAAACTCTCTTTGCATCCTCTCTGGCACCGTTGATGTTTAAAGAACGTCCTCGGGTTACGACTGTAACCCTTGTTCCCTGAGAAGGGAACGAGAACTGCGTCGAATTACACTTTGGGGGAACGCCCCTCAGCGTAGCGCCTCTGAAGTATGAATGAAACCGAGCCGATCTCTGATTGGTGCAACGTCATGACGTAATGTGTGACGGCAGATAGGCGGAAGCTATAAAAGCAGCCGGCACACATAAGATGTCAGCTTCTGTGATGAAGCAAGCGCTCTCAGGCAGGGGAAGGCGTGGCCAAGGGACGCAGTTCTCGTTCCCTTCTCAGGGAACAAGGGTTACAGTCGTAACCCGAGGACGTTCCCTTTCGAGGGAACTCCAACTGCGTCGAATGACACTTTGGGGGAACGAGTACCCACTACGCCACAACGCGCCCTGCCTGCCCTAGTGTGAAGCTGCTCACAGGCACACTTAGGACGCGAGCACAAGAGAGCCGGGTGTAGACGGAATGTCCAAACTATAAAACCTAATAAAGGTATGAGGGGTAGCCCATCCTGCTGCATCGCAGACCTCCTGGATGGGGGCCCCCGCGAGAAGGGCTCTAGAGGACGCCATGCCTCTGGTAGAATGAGCCCTCACGGCCAAAGGTGAAGGCATACCGCGCACCTGATAGGCCGTGGAAATCGCTTGGACAATCCAGTTGCTGATGGTCTGCTTTGAGGCGGGAAGCCCCTTTCTGGGCGACCCGAAACACACCAGCAACTGGTCCGACTTACACCATGAAGAGGACCTCTGAATGTAAATACTCAGTGCTCTGACAGGGCAGAGCATGTGAAGTCTCTCTTCATTCGCCGTCACGTGAGGTGGAGGATGAAAAGCCTGCAGAACCGTAGGCCGTGCCGCACTGGACGGCACCTTAGGCAAATAGCCGGGCCTAGGGTGAAGAATGGCCTTAATGTTGCCTGGAGCAAACTCCAGGCACTCGTTAGATATGGAGAGCGCCTGGAGATCTCCTACCCTCCTCAGAGAAGTAATGGCCAACAAAAAGACCACCTTCAACGAAAGGTTCTTGGCCTCAGCCGACTCCAGCGGCTCGAAGGGGGCCTCGGCCAGTCCTTCGAGAACCACTGCCAGGTCCCAAGTGGGAACCCTGGTACGAGCCGCAGGTCTCATCCTCCAAGCCCCACAGAGGAAACGTACGACCAATTGGTGTCTCCCCAGAGGCCCATCACTCAGAGGAGCGTGGAAAACCGCAATGGCAGCCACATACACCTTGAGTGTGGACGGGGTAAGACCAGTGGAAAAGCGATCTTGGAGGAACTCCAGCACTGAAGCCACTGGGCAGTTAACTGGGTCCACCTCACGCTCCCTACACCAAACGGTGAAGACGTTCCACTTTAGGCCGTACAATTTCCTCGTGGATGGAGCTCTAGAGCTGAGTATGGTCTCCACTACTCCAGCTGATAGGCCGGCCTCTAGGTACTGTGCCCCCTCAGGGGCCAGACCCACAGTTTCCATAACTCGGGCCGAGGGTGAAATATTGAGCCCTCTGCCTGTGTCAGCAGGTCCCTCCTGATGGGAATCTCCCATGGAGGGCCGTCCAGGAGCAAAATTATGTCGGAGAACCAAACTCGGGCCGACCACAACGGGGCTACCAACAGTAGACTGATCCCGTCGCACAGTGGACAGTGGGTCGTCTCTCGAGACGCGAACAAGTCCACTTCCACTGGGCCGAACCTCTGAGATATTGACTCCACCACCTCAGGGTGGAGTCTCCACTCCCCGGGCCTCAGCCCCTGTCTCGACAGGATGTCTGCTCCCTGATTTTGACTCCCCGGGATGAATGTTGCTTTTAGAGACAACAACTTCCCCTGGGACCACAGGAGGATCTGATGCGCCAGTCTGCATAGAGGGCGAGACCTCAGACCCCCCTGATGGTTTATATAGGCCACTACCGACATATTGTCTGACCTCACAAGGATATGATGACCTTTGAGGTCCGGCAGGAAGCTCCTCAGAGCTCGGAACGCCGCCAACATCTCCAGGCAGTTTATGTGCCAGGAGGCATGATGGTCCTGCCATAGGCCTGATGTAAAGCGGCCGTCCATGACCGCGCCCCAGCCCGTGAGGGAGGCGTCTGTCGAAACGGTTCTCCGGCAACATGACGCTCCCAACACTGGCCCTTGGGACAGAAACCAAGCTTTCTTCCATATAGATAGGGAACGAAGGCATCTGCGCGTAACCCTGATCATGCGGAACGGGTTTCCCCTCGGGGAGAACCCCTTGGTTTTTAACCACCACTGAAGGGCCCTCATGTGCAGCAGGCCGAATGGAATGACACTGGACGCTGCTGCCATGAGCCCCAACACTCTCTGGAAGTGCTTCACAGTGATGGCTTGGCCTAGCCTTATCCTGGACACTGTGGTAAGGATGGACTCGATCCGCGCGGGAGACAATTGTGCCCGCATCGTGACCGAGTCCCACACCACTCCCAGGAACGTAGTTCTTTGGGCTGGTGTCAACACGCTCTTTTCGTGTTGAGTCTCAACCCCAGGCTCTGGATGTGAGCGAGGACGACATCTCGATGCCGAACCGCCAGCTCCTGTGACTGTGCTAAAATCAGCCAGTCGTCGATATAATTGAGCACCCTGATGCCCTGAAGCCTCAGCGGTGCCAGAGCTGCATCCATACATTTGGTAAATGTGCGAGGGGAGAGAGCTAGGCCGAACGGAAGAACCCGATATTGGTACGCTTCGCCCCCGAAAGCGAACCTCAGGAACTTCCTGTGAGATGGAAGGATGGATATGTGGAAGTATGCGTCCTTTAGATCTATCGTGACAAACCAATCCTCGGACTGAATTTGACTCACGATAATGGGAATAGTGAGCATCTTGAACCTGAATCTCCTCAGAGAACGGTTCAGGTGCCAGAGCTCTATTATTGGACGCAACCCCCCATTCTTCTTGGGAACTATGAAGTAGCGGCTGTAAAATCCGGACTCCCTGTCCGGTGGAGGAATACGATCTATAGCCTCCTTTGCCAGCAGGGAGTTTACTTCCTGTTCCAATACCCGACCCTGCACTGGGTCGACTACAGTCCAGACCACCCCGTTGAATCTGGGTGGGTGGGAACTGAACTGCAGCCTGTACCCATTTTGAATGGTGCGCAGGGCCCAAGGAGAAATATTCGCCAGATTTTTCCATGCATTGAAATATTTTACCAAGGTAACCAGGCTCTCGAGCCTGGCTTCGGGTATTAATCGGGATTCGTTCTCGGCCCCCTGAAGCGGATTCCCGGCAGGGCTGAACCGAAAACGATTCTCGATGGGCGGACGCGAAAGCTGCCTGACCGCAAGCCTGTGGGGCGGACAGTGCAGCCTGCGTTCGCTGGATACCGATGTGTCCCGAAGCGTGTTTAACGGCGGGAGAGCAACATCGATTTCCTGCGGGCTCCGTGAAGGAGACGACCTCGGTCGTTCCACCACGGGTGGGGCCGCCCGCAGAGATCCTAGAGTAGCTAGGATCTCTTTGACGAAGCCTTTTTAGCCTGCAGGACGGCCCTCAGGTCGCCCTGCTTAGGCTGATGCTTCGCCTGAGAGCGCTGTCTATGCCCCCAAGCTCCTTGAGGGGGGGCTATAGACGCGACGCTCTGTTTTTGAGCCTGTCTATAGGCGGAGGAGCTGGCTGATGGCTGTGGCTGCGGCTGCCCACTGGGGGCAGACTTCTTGGACACTGAGCGGCGAGGGAGATATTGTTTGAAGGCCGCTGATTGTCTTTTCGCCTCCTGAAACCTGTCGACGACGGTATTAACGGCGTCGCCGAACAGGCCAGAAGGCGAAATCGGGGCATCAAGGAGGAAAGCCCTGTCTTTCTCCCTGATGCCCGTAAGATTTAACCATAAATGCCTCTCCGAGACTACCATAGCTGCCATGGAGCGACCGACAGCGCGGGCCGTCTCCTTGGTGACTCGGAGAGACAAATCAGCGACCTTCCTCAACTCCGCAATATCTTCCGGAGTTGGACCCTCGCCCTCATCAATGTCCTTAAGAAGGTCGGCCTGGTACGCCTGGAACATAGCCATGGTGTGAAGACTCGCACCAGCCCGACCCGCAGCCATATAAGGCCTGCCCACTAGCGCTGATGTGTCTCTACACGGCTTAGTGGGCAGCACCGGGGCTTTAAGGGATGATGCCGACTCAGGCGATAAATAATTCGCCAAAGGCTGTTCAACGCGCGGCATCATCCCATAACCGTTCTCTCGTGCCCCCATGATGTTACTATAATTTATAATAGGGGGATTGGAGACACGAGAAGAGTGTGGTTTTTTCCACGATCTACACAACTCGTTGTGCAGATCGGGAAAGAACGGCAAGCCCCGGTGATGAGGTTGTTCCCTGTGCTGCAGGAAGCGCTCATCCAGTTTACTTTTAGACTAAGCTTCCTGCCTCTCTTGTGGCCAGCTGATATTTAAATGAGCCACCGCACGGGAAACAACCTCAACCAGCTCCTCATACGCGGGGACACGGGGCGGCGAGTCGTCCCCGAAATCCCCGCCCTCGATGCTGAGCACGTCAACCTCCTCAGAGGCAGACAGCTCAAACATCGGATCCTCGACTCGCGCAGAAGAAGCCGCGGGGCGGGCTTCTGCGCGAGGCTCGAGGACATCAGAACTGCCCGATGAATCCCGAGAAGGTGCCTCAGCAGCCTCGAGATCCCCGGACAGATCTCTTTGCGAGCCCCATGAAGAGCGTCGCCGCGCCGCCTCAGCGGACGCGGGTCCCGCACCACGGGGCTCGCGAGGCTGACCATCTTTATCAAAGATAGCCAGCCGGGAACGCAGCCACAATCCTCGCAAGCAGCCCCCTCGAGAGCTGCCAGCGCGTGCTGCATTCCCAAACAATGTGTGCACAGTTGGTGTGTGTCCCCGCCCGTGATGTAGCGAGGGCAAGGATGCACACACTTCCTGAAGCTCACACTCGCCATTTCACTCACTCAGTTACAGACAACAATAAATAAGACAAACAGTCACAGATAGCGCTTGCTGAAGAACAGAAAGCTGACATCTTATGTGTGCCGGTTGCTTTTATAGCTTCCGCCTATCTGCCGTCACACATTACGTCATGACGTTGCACCAATCAGAGATCGGCTCGGTTTCATTCATACTTCAGAGGCGCTACGCTGAGGGGCGTTCCCCCAAAGTGTCATTCGACGCAGTTGGAGTTCCCTCGAAAGGGAACCCAGCTTTATGTCACACATAGCAAACATTAATTTGCATTTTGACAAAACAGAAAGTTTAACACAAAAAAAGAAAAAGAAAAACAAAACACACTGAACCATCATTAGCTATTTGTGCTCTAACTTTTATCATCAATTTTTTTAGACGAAAAATTTCTTGATCTGTAAAGGTCAGTTGACCGGGGTATTCTGTGTTTTTCATTAATAGTTTAACTGAATCAAGGAACAACTTTAAATCTGGGAAAAACTCATCAACTTTAACTGATCTCAAGCCTTTGGTTCTTTGTAAAAAGGACTGGATTTTGGTGAAAGGATAAGCACTCTCCACATCCATTTGTGTATCTCCACTAGCATCACATTCAGACTCTTGTGTGTTCATCAACCCATCATCTGACTGAGAAGAACAGCTCATAAGATTCATCTTTGAAACTTTTGTGACTTGCTCAATGTTTGATTTTTTTTCTGTTTTTTTTCTCTTGGTTGACATTTTAGAAATGTCAGCATCCAATAAAACATCTTCTTCATTAAACAGCACTGACTCAGCTACTCTAGTCGCGGTTTGACCGACATTTAACTCATTTAAAACATCTTGTGCTTTTTGTTCACTCGCTACATTTTCTATCATCTCATTCTCCTCATCGCTATCATCTCGGTTTTCTTCCTGTACAGTTCTCTGCGGTTCGCCAGGTAAAGAAGCTCCGTTTTCAGCCCGAACGGCCGGCGGGTCCGCTGCGTTAACAGCCCGGGTCTCTCCTGCTCTCTCTGGGCACGAGCGAATCACATGCCCTACAGTCCCACACCCAAAGCATTTCATCGTCTCTGATGTTACATGCACAGTATAGTCAAAGTCATCAACCTTAAATTTAAACACTAAATTCAATTCTTCATCGCTCTTTTTGAGAATCATGTGTACATGTCTCCTAAAAGACACGACGTGTTTAAGATGAGGGGATTTACAGCTGATAGGAATCATCTTTATCGGAGATACTAGTTTTCCGTGTCTCCCAAGTTCTTTTTCCAAAAGCTCATTTTTCAATAATAACATTCGAAATAATAACTTTTTTGGCAGGATTTACTAAAGACAAAACTGGTGTGTATGTGTCTTGAATCACAACTCCACTCTCCAGTAACTGATTTACTTTGTCCACACTGTCTAAAAAGATCACCACGGCACTATTTATCCTAGAAGCCGATTTAACACTATCATATCCGACAATCTCACCCACCGCTAGACTACACTCTTCAACCGAACACCCGTTAGGCGGAGAAAGTTTAATAACGTGTCGGCGCGTGAGTTTGTGCAAACTAGCGTGTTCCCCAGCAGCAGCCATGCTGACTAGCCACGCCGGTCGCCGCCGCCTCCACCAAACAAACACCAAAGAACCCCAACAAACACTGTTTCTCTAAACAACTCCTCAAAACATCAACAGAAACAAACACTTTAGGAAAAAAGAGAATTAGAAAACTCACATTCAGCGCGCTCTCAGCAGCACTCACCACCACTCACCACCACTCACTCCCAACACGCACTCAGAGAGAGAGAGAGAGAGAGAGAGAGAGAGAGAGAGAGAGAGAGAGAGAGAGAGAGAGAGAGAGAGAGAGAGAGAGAGAGAGAGAGAGAGAGAGAGAAAGAAAGAAAGAAAGAAAGAAAGAAAGAAAGACAGAAAGACAGAAAGAAAGACAGAAAGAGAAAGAAAAATAGATTAGTTAGAAATAAAGAAGGATTGATTAGTTAGAAAGAAAGAAAGAGAAATAGATAGATTAGTTAGAGAGAAAGATTAGATAAAAAGAAAGCTTAGTTAGAAAGAAAGAAAAAATAGTTAGAAAGAAAGAAAGATAGATTAGTTAGAAAGAAAGATAACTTAGAAAGAAATAAAGATTCGTTAGAAAGAAAGAAAGAAAGATAGATTAATTAGAAAGAAAGATAGATTAGAAAGAAAGAAAGATAGATTAGTTTAAAAGAAAGAAAGATAGATATTAAAAGTGCTTTACATAGAAGAAATTAAAATAATCAAAAGAAATCAGAATAATTAAAATAGTTTAAGAAAAAGAAAAAAGATTAGTTAGAAAGAAAGAAAGATTAGTTAGAAAGAAAGAAAGATAGATAGATTAGTTAGAAAGAAAGAAAGAAAGAAAGAAAGAAAGAAAGAAAGATAGATAGATAGATAGATAGATAGATAGATAGATAGATAGATAGATAGATAGATAGATAGATAGATAGATAGATAGATAGATAGATAAATAGATAGATAGATTAGTTAAATAGATAGATAGATTAGTTAGAAAGAAAGAAAGAAAGAAAGAAAGAGATTAGGTAGAAAGAAAGAAAGAAAGAAAGAAAGAAAGAAAGAAAGAAAGAAAGAAAGAAAGAAAGAAAGAAAGAAAGAAAGAAAGAAAGAAAGAAAGAAAGAAAGAAAGAAAAGGAAGATAGATTAGTTAGAAAAAAAGAAAGAAGGATTGATTAGTTAGAAAGAAAGAAAGATTAGCTGGAAAGAGAAAGAAAGAAAGAAAGAAAGAAAGAAAGAAAGAAAGAAAGAGAAAGAAAGAAAGAAAGAAAAAGAAAAATAGATTAGTTAGAAATAAAGAAGGATTGATTAGTTAGAAATAAAGAAGGATTGATTAGTTAGAAATAAAGAAGGATTGATTAGTTAGAAAGAAAAAAAGAAAGGAAGAGAAATAGATAGATTAGTTAGAGAGAAAGATTAGATAAAAAGAAAGCTTAGTTAGAAAGAAAGAAAAAATAGTTAGAAAGAAAGAAAGATAGATAAGATAAGATAAGATAAGATAAGATAAGATAAGAATCACTTTATTCGCCAAATGCAACAGCAGATACACAGGAATTTGATATGGCCATCAGTTACACACAAACATATGCGTATAGCTGGAAAAAGCATGCCTAAAACAATCAAATCCAATAATGAAATAGTCCAAATAGTGCTAGATCAGCTATTCATAAAGGAAATGGCTCTTGGAAAAAAAACAGGAAAAAAACTAAGATGGCGTGAGGTCCTTTTCCTCACTGCTCTGTACTTTTTTCCTGAAGGAAGCAACCTAAAAATTTCACTTGCTGGATGGGACTGATCAGCAGCAATTTTAGCTGCCCTCTTCCTGACTCTGGCCTCAGGTCGTTAAGTGACAGCTGCCTCTGTCCAGTCAGCCTCTCTGCTGTGTGCACAATACGCTGTAGTCTGACCTTCGCCTGGGCTGTTGCCGATGCAAACCAAACAGTAATCGATGCTGAAAGAAGGCTTTCCACAGTGGCGCTGTAAAATCTAGACCGAACAAAGCTGGAAACGTTCAGTTTATTTAACTGTCTCAGAAAAAAACATTCCACTATGAGCTCTTTTAAGAATGGAGGAGCTATTTTCCTCCCATTTCAAGTCATTTGTGATAATGGTGCCTAAAAATTTAATTGACTCCACCCTCTTCACAACAGAGCTCTTAATAGTTAGAGGTGGAAGGAAGGCGGGTGTTCTGCGAAAATCTATCACCATTTCCACAGTCTTTTGCTGATTAAGCTCCAAGTTGTTCTCATCACACCATGCAACCAATTTAGACACTTCCTGCCTGTAAGCAGACTCGTCATTTCCCTTAATAAGGCCGACCAATGTAGTATCGTCTGCAAATTTAATCAGCTTGATGGAACCATTATTGGAAGTGCAATCATTGGTATACAGTGAGTAGAGAAATGGTGACAGCACGCACCCCTGCGGTGCTCCAATGTTAGTAGTCTGAGGATTAGACATGTGCTGGCCAAGTCGCACATACCGTTGTCTGTCACTAAGAAAATCCATAATCCAGCGGTAGATAGAGGGTCCCACCCCCATCAGTGACAGCTTCTCCCACAGTCGCTCGGGTAGAATGGTGTTAAAGGCTGCACTGAAATCCACAAACAACATCCTTACATAAGAGCCAGGAGCGTCAAGATGGTCCAGAGCATATTGCAGTCCTAAATTGACCGCATCATCTACCGAGCGGTTTGCCCTGTAAGCAAACTGCAGTTGATCAAAATAAGGAGCTGTGATAGGTTTAAGATGTGACAGAACCAACCGCTCCAGACATTTCATGACCACTGATGTAAGGGCCACCGGTCTTTAGTCGTTTAGGTCCACAGCTGTGTTTTTCTTCGGCACTGGAATAATGATTGATGGCTTAAAACAACTCGGAACCGTGCATAAAACAATTGATTGATTAAAAATGTCCATAAAAACTGGAGCTAGCTGACTAGCGCAGTACTTCAGGGTGGCAGGTGAAATCCCATCAGGGCCACTCGCTTTCCTTACATTTTGTCGGCTAAATAGCCGATACACATCCTTCTCCTCAATGTCAATATCAATGTCAACTTGATCTTGAGGGGCAATGTTCTCCCCCTCTCTAAATGTGACACCCCCGGGAGGGAAAGGATGAGGGCATGGAGATTTCTCAAATCTTGTATAAAAAACATTGAATTCATTGGCCAGTTTAGTAGATGGAGTGACTTGTTGTTTTTTATTTTTGTAGCCTGTCAAGTTCTTCAGCGACCTCCAAGCTGAAGAGGAGTCATTAATGCCAAATTGTTCCTCCATAGATTAGTTAGAAAGAAAGATAACTTAGAAAGAAAGAAAGATTAGTTAGAAAGAAAGAAAGATTAGTTAGAAAGAAAGAAATATTAGTTAGAAAGAAAGATAGATTAGTTAGAAAGAAAGAAAGATTAGTTAGAAAGAAAGAAAGATTAGTTAGAAAGAAAGAAAGATAGATTAGTTTGAAAGAAAGAAAGATAGATAGATTAGTTAGAAAGAAAGAATAAAAGATTAGTTAGAAAGAAAGGCAAGGCGAGTTTATTTATATAGCACATTTCATAGAAGAAATTAAAATAATCAAAAGAAATCAGAATAATTAAAACAGTTTAAGAAAAAGAAAAAAGATTAGTTAGAAAGAAAGAAAGATTAGTTTGAAAGAAAGAAAGATAGATAGATTAGTTAGAAAGAAAGAAAGAAAGAAAGAAAGAAAGAAAGAAAGAAAGAAAGAAAGAAAGAAAGAAAGAAAGAGATTAGTTAGAAAGAAAGAAAGATAGATTAGTTATTAAGAAAGAAAGATAGATTAGTTAGAAAGAAAGAAAGAAAGAAAGAAAGATTAGTTAGAAAGAAAGAAAGATAGATTAGTTCGAAAGAAAGAATAAAAGATTAGTTAGAAAGAAAGGCAAGGCAAGTTTATTTATATTGCACATTTCATACACAATGTTAATCCAAAGTGCTTTACATAGAAGAAATTAAAATAATCAAAAGAAATCAGAATAATTAAAACAGTTTAAGAAAAAGAAAACAGATTAGTTAGAAAGAAAGAAAGATTAGTTAGAAAGACAGATTAGTTAGAAAGAAAGAAAGATAGATTAGTTAGAAAGAAAGAAAGAAAGAAGGATTAGTTAGAAAGAAAGATAGATTAGTTAGAAAGAAACAAAAAAGATAGATTAGTTTGAAAGAAAGAAAGATAGATAGATTAGTTAGAAAGAAAGAATAAAAGGTTAGTTAGAAAGAAAGGCAAGGCAAGTTTATTTATATAGCACATTTCATACACAATGGCAATTCAAAGTGCTTTACATGGAAGAAATTAAAATAATCAAAAGAAATCAGAATAATTAAAACAGTTTAAGAAAAATAAAAAAGATTAGTTAGAAAGAAAGAAAGATTAGTTAGAAAGATAGATTAGCTAGAAAGAAAGAAAGATAGATAGATTAGTTAGAAAGAAAGAAAGAAAGATAGATTAGTTAGAAAGAAATGAAGAAAGAAAGATATTAGTTAGAAAGATTAGTTAGAAAGAAAGAAAGATAGATTAGTTAAGAAAGACAGATTAGTTAGAAAGAAAGAAAGAAAGAAAGATTAGTTAGAAAGAAAGAAAGAAAGAAAGAAAGATAGATTAGTTAGAAAGAAAGAAAGATAGATGGATTAGTTAGAAAGAAAGAATGAAAGATTAGTTAGAAAGAAAGGCAAGGCAAGTTTATGTATATAGCACATTTCATACACAATAGTAATCCAAAGTGCTTTACAACAGCTCAATTTGAACTGTTGCAATGAAAGTCAATGGGATTTTTATGATTTTTAATATACATTTTTAAGAAATCTGAAAGTCAAATCAGTTTAAAAAGATATAGCAACTCGAGTCAGAACAGTCTGAAGGTCTGACCTTAGTTTGGAGTTTGTAGAGTTAAAGCTCTAGGAGGAGTTAGAGTCAGAAAAGTTTGGGTAAGAAAAATAATAACTAGAAAAAAAAGTTTGATGAGACAAACTTTAAGAAAGCCGGACCAGAGAGTTTGAATAAGTTTAAAGTAGTATGAAGTTTAAAGTAGTTTTAAGTTTGATAGATGGATTAGTTAGAAAGAAATAATAGTTAGAAAGAAAACGATTGGTTAGAAAGGAAAGATTAGGTAGAAAGATAGATAAATAATAGATAGATAGAAAGATTAGTTTCAATGAAAGAGATTAGTTAGAAAGAAAGAAAGATTAGTTAGAAAGAAAGATTTGTTAGAAAGATAGATAGAAAGAAAGATTAGTTAGAAAGAAAGATAGATAGAAAGAAAGACTAGTTAGAGAGAAAGATAAGTAGAAAGAAAGATTAGTAGAAAGACAGAAAGATCGATTTGAAAGAAAGATCAGTAAGAAAGAAAGAAAGAAAGATAGAGTAGTTAAGAAAGAAAGATAGATTGGTTAGAAAGATTAGTTAGAAAGAAAGAAGATAGATTAGTTAGAAAGAAAAAAGACAGATTAGTGAGAAAGAAAGATAGATTAGTTAGAAAGAAAGATAGATAAGTTAGAAAGAAAGAAAGATAGATGGATTAGTTAGAAAGAAAGAAAGATGGATAGATTAGTGAGAAAGAAAGAAAGATTAGTTAGGAAGAAAGAAACATTGGTTAGAAAGAAAGAAAGATAGATAGATTAGTTAGAAAGAAAGAAAGAAAGAAAGAAAGAAAGAAAGAAAGAAAGAAAGAAAGAAAGAAAGAAAGAAAGAAAGGATTAGTTAGAAACAAAGAAAGATGGATTTGTTAATATACATTTTTAAGAAATCTGAAAGTCAAATCAGATTAAGAAAGAAAAAGAAAGATTAGTTAGAAAGAAAGAAAGATAGATTAATTAGAAAGAAAGAAAGATTAGTTAGAAAGAAAGATAGATTAGAAAGAAAGAGTAGTTAGAAAGAAAGAAAGAAAGATTAGGTAGAAAGAAAGAAAGATAGATTAGTTAGAAAGAAAGAAAGATTAGTTAGAAAGAAAGATTAAATAGAAAGAAAGATAGATTAGTTAGAAAGAAAGATTAGTTAGAAAGAAAGAAAGATTAGTTAGAAAGATAGATTAGAAAGAAAGAATGATTAGTTAGAAAGAAAGAAAATAGATTAGTTAGAAAGAAAGAAAGATTAGTTAGAAAGAAAGAAAGATTAGTTAGCAAGAAAGAAAGATTAGTTAGAAAGAAAGATAGATTAGTTAGAAAGAAAGATTAGTTAGAAAGAAAGAAAGATTAGTTAGAAAGAAAGATAGATTAGAAAGAAAGAAAGAAAGATTAGTTAGAAAGAAAGAAAGATTAGTTAGAAAGAGAGAAAAAGAAAGAAAGATAGATAGATTAGTTAGAAAGATAGATAGATTAGTTATAAAGAAAGATAGATAGATTAGTTTGAAAGAAGGATATATAGATTAAGTTGAAAGAAAGAAAGAAAGAAAGATAGATTAGTTAGAAAGAGAAAGAAAGATTCGTTAGAAAGATAGATTAGTTAGAAAGAAAGAAAGATTAGTTAGAAAGAAAGATTAGTTAGAAAGAAAGAAAGATAGATTAGTTAGAAAGAAAGAAAGAAAGAAAAATTAGTTAGAAAGAAAGATGGATTTATTAGAAAGAAAGATGGATTAGTTAGAAAGAAAGAAAGATAGATTAGTTAGAAAGAAAGATAGATTAGTTAGAAAGAAAGAAAGATTAGTTAGAAAGAAATAAAGATTAGTTAGAAAGAAAGAAAGAAAGATTAGTTAGAAAGAAAGAAAGATTAGTTTTGAAAGAAAGATAGATTAGAAAGAAAGATTAGTTAGAAAGAAAGATAGATTAGTTAGAAAGAAAGAAAGATTAGTTAGAAAGAAAGAAATATTAGTTAGAAAGAAAGATAGATTAGAAAGAAAGATTAGTTAGAAAGAAAGAAAGATTAGTTAGAAAGAAAGAAAGACAGATTAGTTAGAAAGAAAGATTAGTTAGAAAGAAAGATAGATTAATTAGAAGGAAAGAAAGATTAGTTAGAAAGAAAGAAAGATAGATTAATTAGAAAGAAAGAAAGATTAGTTAGAAAGAAAGATAGATTAGAAAGAAAGAGTAGTTAGAAAGAAAGAAAGAAAGATTAGGTAGAAAGAAAGAAAGATAGATTAGTTAGAAAGAAAGAAAGATTAGTTAGAAAGAAAGATTAAATAGAAAGAAAGATAGATTAGTTAGAAAGAAAGATTAGTTAGAAAGAAAGAAAGATTAGTTAGAAAGATAGATTAGAAAGAAAGAATGATTAGTTAGAAAGAAAGAAAATAGATTAGTTAGAAAGAAAGAAAGATTAGTTAGAAAGAAAGAAAGATTAGTTAGCAAGAAAGAAAGATTAGTTAGAAAGAAAGATAGATTAGTTAGAAAGAAAGATTAGTTAGAAAGAAAGAAAGATTAGTTAGAAAGAAAGATAGATTAGAAAGAAAGAAAGAAAGATTAGTTAGAAAGAAAGATAGATAAGTTAGAAAGAGAGAAAAAGAAAGAAAGATAGATAGATTAGTTATAAAGATAGATAGATTAGTTATAAAGAAAGATAGATAGATTAGTTAGAAAGAAGGATATATAGATTAAGTTGAAAGAAAGAAAGAAAGAAAGATAGATTAGTTAGAAAGAGAAAGAAAGATTCGTTAGAAAGATAGATTAGTTAGAAAGAAAGAAAGATTAGTTAGAAAGAAAGATTAGTTAGAAAGAAAGAAAGATAGATTAGTTAGAAAGAAAGAAAGAAAGAAAAATTAGTTAGAAAGAAAGATGGATTTATTAGAAAGAAAGATGGATTAGTTAGAAAGAAAGAAAGATAGATTAGTTAGAAAGAAAGATAGATTAGTTAGAAAGAAAGAAAGATTAGTTAGAAACAAAGAAAGATAGATAGATTAGTTAGAAATAAAGAAAAATTAGTTAGAAAGAAAGAAAGATTAGTTAGAAACAAAGAAAGATAGAGAGATTAGTAAGAAAGAAAGAAAGATTAGTTAGAAAGAAAGATGGATTTGTTAGAAAGAAAGACGGATTTGCTGGAAAGAACAAAAGAGAAAGAAAGATAGCTTAGTTAGAAAGTAAGATTAGTTAGAAAGAAAGGAAGATAGATAAGTTAGAAAGAAAGAAAGAGAAATAAAGATAGATTAGTTAGAAAGATAGATAGATTAAGTAGAAAGAAAGAAAGAAAGAAAGAAAGAAAGAAAGAAAGAAAGAAAGAAAGAAAGAAAGAAAGATTAGTTAGAAAGAAAGAAAGAGATTAGTAAGAAAGATAGATTAGTTAGAAAGCAAGAAAGATTAGTTAGAAAGAAAGATAGATTAGTTAGAAAGAAAAATAGATTAGATAGAAAGAAAGAAAGATAGATTAGTTAGAAAGAAAGATGGATTAGTTAGAAAGATGGATTAGTTAGAAAGAAAGATGGATTAGTTAGAAAGAAAGATTAGTTAGAAAGAAAGAAAGAAAGAAAGATAGATTCGTCAGAAAGAAAGAAAGATAGATAGATTAGTTAGAAAGAAAGAAAGAAAGATAGATTAGTTAGAAACAAAGAAAGATAGATAGATTAGTTAGAAACAAAGAATGATAGATAGATTAGTTAGAAAGAAAGATAGATTAGTTAGAAAGAAAGAAAGATAGATTAGTTAGAAAGAAAGAAAGATTAGTTAGAAAGAAAGAAAGATTAGTTAGAAAGAAAGAAAGATAGATTAGTTTGAAAGAAAGAAAGATAGATAGATTAGTTAGAAAGAAAGAATAAAAGATTAGTTAGAAAGAAAGGCAAGGCGAGTTTATTTATATAGCACATTTCATAGAAGAAATTAAAATAATCAAAAGAAATCAGAATAATTAAAACAGTTTAAGAAAAAGAAAAAAGATTAGTTAGAAAGAAAGAAAGATTAGTTTGAAAGAAAGAAAGATAGATAGATTAGTTAGAAAGAAAGAAAGAAAGAAAGAAAGAAAGAAAGAAAGAAAGAAAGAAAGAAAGAAAGAAAGAAAGAGATTAGTTAGAAAGAAAGAAAGATAGATTAGTTATTAAGAAAGAAAGATAGATTAGTTAGAAAGAAAGAAAGAAAGAAAGAAAGAAAGATTAGTTAGAAAGAAAGAAAGATAGATTAGTTCGAAAGAAAGAATAAAAGATTAGTTAGAAAGAAAGGCAAGGCAAGTTTATTTATATTGCACATTTCATACACAATGTTAATCCAAAGTGCTTTACATAGAAGAAATTAAAATAATCAAAAGAAATCAGAATAATTAAAACAGTTTAAGAAAAAGAAAACAGATTAGTTAGAAAGAAAGAAAGATTAGTTAGAAAGACAGATTAGTTAGAAAGAAAGAAAGATAGATTAGTTAGAAAGAAAGAAAGAAAGAAGGATTAGTTAGAAAGAAAGATAGATTAGTTAGAAAGAAACAAAAAAGATAGATTAGTTTGAAAGAAAGAAAGATAGATAGATTAGTTAGAAAGAAAGAATAAAAGGTTAGTTAGAAAGAAAGGCAAGGCAAGTTTATTTATATAGCACATTTCATACACAATGGCAATTCAAAGTGCTTTACATGGAAGAAATTAAAATAATCAAAAGAAATCAGAATAATTAAAACAGTTTAAGAAAAATAAAAAAGATTAGTTAGAAAGAAAGAAAGATTAGTTAGAAAGATAGATTAGCTAGAAAGAAAGAAAGATAGATAGATTAGTTAGAAAGAAAGAAAGAAAGATAGATTAGTTAGAAAGAAATGAAGAAAGAAAGATATTAGTTAGAAAGATTAGTTAGAAAGAAAGAAAGATAGATTAGTTAAGAAAGACAGATTAGTTAGAAAGAAAGAAAGAAAGAAAGATTAGTTAGAAAGAAAGAAAGAAAGAAAGAAAGATAGATTAGTTAGAAAGAAAGAAAGATAGATGGATTAGTTAGAAAGAAAGAATGAAAGATTAGTTAGAAAGAAAGGCAAGGCAAGTTTATGTATATAGCACATTTCATACACAATAGTAATCCAAAGTGCTTTACAACAGCTCAATTTGAACTGTTGCAATGAAAGTCAATGGGATTTTTATGATTTTTAATATACATTTTTAAGAAATCTGAAAGTCAAATCAGTTTAAAAAGATATAGCAACTCGAGTCAGAACAGTCTGAAGGTCTGACCTTAGTTTGGAGTTTGTAGAGTTAAAGCTCTAGGAGGAGTTAGAGTCAGAAAAGTTTGGGTAAGAAAAATAATAACTAGAAAAAAAAGTTTGATGAGACAAACTTTAAGAAAGCCGGACCAGAGAGTTTGAATAAGTTTAAAGTAGTATGAAGTTTAAAGTAGTTTTAAGTTTGATAGATGGATTAGTTAGAAAGAAATAATAGTTAGAAAGAAAACGATTGGTTAGAAAGGAAAGATTAGGTAGAAAGATAGATAAATAATAGATAGATAGAAAGATTAGTTTCAATGAAAGAGATTAGTTAGAAAGAAAGAAAGATTAGTTAGAAAGAAAGATTTGTTAGAAAGATAGATAGAAAGAAAGATTAGTTAGAAAGAAAGATAGATAGAAAGAAAGACTAGTTAGAGAGAAAGATAAGTAGAAAGAAAGATTAGTAGAAAGACAGAAAGATCGATTTGAAAGAAAGATCAGTAAGAAAGAAAGAAAGAAAGATAGAGTAGTTAAGAAAGAAAGATAGATTGGTTAGAAAGATTAGTTAGAAAGAAAGAAGATAGATTAGTTAGAAAGAAAAAAGACAGATTAGTGAGAAAGAAAGATAGATTAGTTAGAAAGAAAGATAGATAAGTTAGAAAGAAAGAAAGATAGATGGATTAGTTAGAAAGAAAGAAAGATGGATAGATTAGTGAGAAAGAAAGAAAGATTAGTTAGGAAGAAAGAAACATTGGTTAGAAAGAAAGAAAGATAGATAGATTAGTTAGAAAGAAAGAAAGAAAGAAAGAAAGAAAGAAAGAAAGAAAGAAAGAAAGAAAGAAAGGATTAGTTAGAAACAAAGAAAGATGGATTTGTTAATATACATTTTTAAGAAATCTGAAAGTCAAATCAGATTAAGAAAGAAAAAGAAAGATTAGTTAGAAAGAAAGAAAGATAGATTAATTAGAAAGAAAGAAAGATTAGTTAGAAAGAAAGATAGATTAGAAAGAAAGAGTAGTTAGAAAGAAAGAAAGAAAGATTAGGTAGAAAGAAAGAAAGATAGATTAGTTAGAAAGAAAGAAAGATTAGTTAGAAAGAAAGATTAAATAGAAAGAAAGATAGATTAGTTAGAAAGAAAGATTAGTTAGAAAGAAAGAAAGATTAGTTAGAAAGATAGATTAGAAAGAAAGAATGATTAGTTAGAAAGAAAGAAAATAGATTAGTTAGAAAGAAAGAAAGATTAGTTAGAAAGAAAGAAAGATTAGTTAGCAAGAAAGAAAGATTAGTTAGAAAGAAAGATAGATTAGTTAGAAAGAAAGATTAGTTAGAAAGAAAGAAAGATTAGTTAGAAAGAAAGATAGATTAGAAAGAAAGAAAGAAAGATTAGTTAGAAAGAAAGAAAGATTAGTTAGAAAGAGAGAAAAAGAAAGAAAGATAGATAGATTAGTTAGAAAGATAGATAGATTAGTTATAAAGAAAGATAGATAGATTAGTTTGAAAGAAGGATATATAGATTAAGTTGAAAGAAAGAAAGAAAGAAAGATAGATTAGTTAGAAAGAGAAAGAAAGATTCGTTAGAAAGATAGATTAGTTAGAAAGAAAGAAAGATTAGTTAGAAAGAAAGATTAGTTAGAAAGAAAGAAAGATAGATTAGTTAGAAAGAAAGAAAGAAAGAAAAATTAGTTAGAAAGAAAGATGGATTTATTAGAAAGAAAGATGGATTAGTTAGAAAGAAAGAAAGATAGATTAGTTAGAAAGAAAGATAGATTAGTTAGAAAGAAAGAAAGATTAGTTAGAAAGAAATAAAGATTAGTTAGAAAGAAAGAAAGAAAGATTAGTTAGAAAGAAAGAAAGAAAGATTAGTTAGAAAGAAAGAAAGATTAGTTTTGAAAGAAAGATAGATTAGAAAGAAAGATTAGTTAGAAAGAAAGATAGATTAGTTAGAAAGAAAGAAAGATTAGTTAGAAAGAAAGAAATATTAGTTAGAAAGAAAGATAGATTAGAAAGAAAGATTAGTTAGAAAGAAAGAAAGATTAGTTAGAAAGAAAGAAAGACAGATTAGTTAGAAAGAAAGATTAGTTAGAAAGAAAGATAGATTAATTAGAAGGAAAGAAAGATTAGTTAGAAAGAAAGAAAGATAGATTAATTAGAAAGAAAGAAAGATTAGTTAGAAAGAAAGATAGATTAGAAAGAAAGAGTAGTTAGAAAGAAAGAAAGAAAGATTAGGTAGAAAGAAAGAAAGATAGATTAGTTAGAAAGAAAGAAAGATTAGTTAGAAAGAAAGATTAAATAGAAAGAAAGATAGATTAGTTAGAAAGAAAGATTAGTTAGAAAGAAAGAAAGATTAGTTAGAAAGATAGATTAGAAAGAAAGAATGATTAGTTAGAAAGAAAGAAAATAGATTAGTTAGAAAGAAAGAAAGATTAGTTAGAAAGAAAGAAAGATTAGTTAGCAAGAAAGAAAGATTAGTTAGAAAGAAAGATAGATTAGTTAGAAAGAAAGATTAGTTAGAAAGAAAGAAAGATTAGTTAGAAAGAAAGATAGATTAGAAAGAAAGAAAGAAAGATTAGTTAGAAAGAAAGATAGATAAGTTAGAAAGAGAGAAAAAGAAAGAAAGATAGATAGATTAGTTAGAAAGATAGATAGATTAGTTATAAAGAAAGATAGATTAGTTAGAAAGAAGGATATATAGATTAAGTTGAAAGAAAGAAAGAAAGAAAGAAAGATAGATTAGTTAGAAAGAGAAAGAAAGATTCGTTAGAAAGATAGATTAGTTAGAAAGAAAGAAAGATTAGTTAGAAAGAAAGATTAGTTAGAAAGAAAGAAAGATAGATTAGTTAGAAAGAAAGAAAGAAAGAAAAATTAGTTAGAAAGAAAGATGGATTTATTAGAAAGAAAGATGGATTAGTTAGAAAGAAAGAAAGATAGATTAGTTAGAAAGAAAGATAGATTAGTTAGAAAGAAAGAAAGATTAGTTAGAAACAAAGAAAGATAGATAGATTAGTTAGAAATAAAGAAAAATTAGTTAGAAAGAAAGAAAGATTAGTTAGAAACAAAGAAAGATAGAGAGATTAGTAAGAAAGAAAGAAAGATTAGTTAGAAAGAAAGATGGATTTGTTAGAAAGAAAGACGGATTTGCTGGAAAGAACAAAAGAGAAAGAAAGATAGCTTAGTTAGAAAGTAAGATTAGTTAGAAAGAAAGGAAGATAGATAAGTTAGAAAGAAAGAAAGAGAAATAAAGATAGATTAGTTAGAAAGATAGATAGATTAAGTAGAAAGAAAGAAAGAAAGAAAGAAAGAAAGAAAGAAAGAAAGAAAGAAAGAAAGAAAGAAAGAAAGAAAGAAAGAAAGAAAGAAAGAAAGAAAGAAAGAAAGAAAGAAAGAAAGAAAGAAAGAAAGATTAGTTAGAAAGCAAGAAAGATTAGTTAGAAAGAAAGATAGATTAGTTAGAAAGAAAAATAGATTAGATAGAAAGAAAGGAAGATAGATTAGTTAGAAAGAAAGATGGATTAGTTAGAAAGATGGATTAGTTAGAAAGAAAGATGGATTAGTTAGAAAGAAAGATTAGTTAGAAAGAAAGAAAGAAAGAAAGATAGATTCGTCAGAAAGAAAGAAAGATAGATAGATTAGTTAGAAAGAAAGAAAGAAAGATAGATTAGTTAGAAACAAAGAAAGATAGATAGATTAGTTAGAAACAAAGAATGATAGATAGATTAGTTAGAAAGAAAGATAGATTAGTTAGAAAGAAAGAAAGATAGATTAGTTAGAAAGAAAGAAAGATAGATTAGTTAGAAAGAACGATAGATCAGTTAGAAAGAAAGAAAGATTAGTTAGAAACAAAGAAAGATAGATAGATTAGTTAGAAAGAAAGAAAAGTTAGACAGAAATAAAGATTAGTTAGAAAGAAAGATGGATTAGTTAGCAAAAAAGAAAGATTAGTTAGAAAGAAAGAAAGATGGATTATTTAGAAAGAAAGATGGATTAGTTAGAAAGAAAGGAAGATAGATAAGTTAGAAAGAAGCAAGAGAAAGAAAGATACATTAGTTAGAAAGAAAGAGAAAGAAAGATAGATTAGTTAGAAAGAAAGAAAGATGGATTAGTTAGAAAGAAAGATAGATTAGTTAGAAAGAAAGATAGATTAGTTAGAAAGAAAGAAAGAAAGAAAGAGAAAGAAAGAAATATAGATTAGTTAGAAAGAAAGATAGATAGATTAGTTAGAAAGAAAGATAGATTAAGTAGAAAGAAAGAAAGAAAGAAAGAAAGAAAGAAAGAAAGAAAGAAAGAAAGAAAGATTAGTTAGAAAGAAAGAAAGAAAGATTAGTTAGAAAGAAAGAAAGATAGATTAGTTAGAAAGAAAGAAAAAAAGATTAGTTAGAAAGAAAGAAAGAAAGAAAGATAGATAGATAGATAGATAGATAGATAGATAGATAGATAGATAGATAGATAGATAGATAGATAGATAGATAGATAGATAGATAGATAGATAGATAGATAGATAGATAGATAGATAGATAGATAGATAGATAGATAGATAGATAGATAGATAGATAGATAGATAGATAGATAGATAGAAGTTCATTAGTACATATAGAATGGTTGTTTAATTGAATCTAGGGCTTTAGGGAGTTTAGATTTGAGTTTTTGTGTTTTACACTACTGGGCCACCGTAGCCTTGGCCCAATTTGAACTGTTGCGATGAAAGTCAATGGGATTTTATGGTTTTTAATATTAATTTTTAAGAAAACTGAAAGTCAAATCAGTCTGAAAAGATATAGCAACTCGAGTCAGAACAGTCTGAAGGTCTGACCCGAGTTTGGAGTTTGTAGAGTTAAAACTCTAGGAGGAGAAAATTTTGGTTAAGAAGAAGAAGAAGAAGAAGAAGAAGAAGAAGAAGAAGAAGAAGTTTAAATACAATATCAGTAAGTTGGCTTTTCCAAGCCAACTGAATTAAATTAGAATCAAAATAGAATAAGATCCTTTTGTATATAACTTTTTCTAATATTTTTGAAAAACAAGGCAACATGGATGGGTCTATAATTATTGAAACAACAAGGGTCATCTGTTTTAAACAGAGAAATAACTTTGGCAACTTTTAAATCCTCTGGTACAACTCCTGTTTTCAGAGAGAGTGACAAAATGAAAACCAGTGGCTGCAAAATAAACAGCTTGATCTGTTTGACAAGGAATGAAGAAATGTTATCATGGCCAGCTGAAGATGTTTTCAGTTCATCAATAATATCACTTATTTCTTGAACATCAGGAGGCTGAAAAAAGAAATAGGAGGATAATTCCTTATAATAAAATCTAGTGGATTACCACTATATCTATTACAAGCAGGAACTTTACTGGCTAATTCATGTCCAATGTTAACAAAAAAAATATTAAACTTTTGAGCTATATCAAATGAGTTATTAAAATAATTGTCACCTTCATAAAAAACTGAAGGTAATTCTAAATGAGTCTTATCTCTATGCAGCAACTGATTTATAACTTTCCATGTGGTTTTAGTATCATTTGAACACCTCTTAAATTTTTCACAGAAATATTTCTTTTTTGACGATCTAATGTAATAGGTATATTTATTTCTATAAGATGTATAAGCACCATGGGTAAGGGGTGTAGGATTTGAAATATAATTTTTGTATAATTTATTCTTTTTCCTCAGCAGCTTCAACAAGTCAACTGTAAAGGCTTACTAAAGGCCTGACTATATTTCCTAGTAGAACTAATAATTGGAAAACATTCATTGAAACTACCACTAATAAATTTCATAAAATTTTGATATGCAAAATTATATATTTTTTTCTTTATAAAGATCATTCCATGAAGTACTGGCAAGTATATCTTTAAATTTAGAAACATTTAGCTTGCTCATAATTCTTTTAAGCATCTTTTTCTTTTTTTGTTTAGTTGTATTAAACTTGATTAACAGTCTCTCAGTAGCCTCACGCAGCAATCCCAGCCTATGAGGCGCCGGACTGGACAAAAGCGACTGGACATGGCCTACCTGCAAGCTTCTGTAAAAAATGCAGATGATATGCCTACTATTAGGCCTAGAAATAAAGAATAAGGAATAAATTCATATCAGAGGTCAATTCTCAATTATAGCAATAGCCTAGTAATGATAATAGGCCTACCTACCGCTACTGATGATAATAATAATAATAACAATAATAATAATAATAATAATAGTGTGGGCCTAAATATAATAGCCTAGTCTAGGGCTATCTGTTTTTCTATCTATCTCCGTAAGGTGGTGTAGTGGGGGTGGTGCCGGGAAGGCCCAACTGCAATGAACCAGCTTTGGGGGGGCCCAGCTTGCAAATGGTTGAGAACCCCTGTTCCAGACCACCGAGCCAACAGATGTTAGGTCCCTTTGCCTTCTTGGACTGCCGGTCATTTTGGGGGTTGACCCTTCTGCATTCTTTAAGACCTGCTCTGTGGTCATTAAGTGGTTTTAAATGTTACTGGTACCATTAATGAGGCCTGTCTGCTACTAATTTTCAGAATCATTTAATCAGTGTCTCCCAGACTTATATTTTTAATATTTTTAACATTTTTGAATATCTGTAATACTGGTTAAATATATGAAAAACTGAAAATGAAAATATTTGCCTACAAAAGTAAAATGGGCTCAAAATGATAATAATAAAAATTCTGCAGTTTAAAGGATTAGTTCACCCAGAAATAAAAATCCTGTTATTAATTACTGACCTTATGTCCTACCAAACCTGTAAGACTTTTGTTCATCTTCCAAACACAAATGAAGATATTTTTAATGATCTGATCTTTCTGTCTGTTTGTCTAAAAATTTAGGTTAAACCACTGTTATATGGATTACTTTAATGAGGTCTTTACTACCTTTATGGATCTTGAAAGTGATAGTTTTGCAGACTGTCAGGGACAGAAAACTCTCAGATTTCATTAAAAATATTTTGATTTGTGTTTTGAAGATGAACGAAAGTCTTACAGGTTTGGAATGACATGAGGGCGAGTAATTAATGACAGAATTTTAATTTTTGGGTGAACAAAGCCCTTTAAGTACAACTGAAAGTAATACCTTTTACCAATGTATTTTGAATTTAAAGAACAATGCTACCATAAATGGATTTATACATTACAAGTATTGGTAGCAAAACTGCAGTGAATGTGGCTTGGCAGCTAACCAAAAAAGTTTGTGTACAACTGTGGCTGAAAGTGTGTAAAATATCCAGTTAACGAAGAACTCAATTTAAGACTGGTATTGTTTTTTTTACATGCAGTGTAGTTTACATTGTATGGGGATTTTCATTTTTAGTTGGAAATGCATTTTAGTTGGCAACACAGTATTATCTAACTGGTATGATAATGTCTTGTCAATCTGTTTCTTTGTTAGGATGTCAATGACAAGGACTCGTACCACCAAATTCCATCGGGAATCCTCTGCCTGGATTCAGAAAGTCCACAACTAAACCCTTTCAGTGTGCACATCCTCTTGGAAGGGAGCTTAGTAATGGAACCGGAAAACCCGCCTCAGGCCTTCTGTCTTCTCTTCGGACTCATTTATGCCCTGCACTTGGACTATGAAAAACACTTTCCACTTCATCCAGCAGGTATTTCTTAACTTAGGAAAGGGTGAGCTGACACCTAAAATGTAATCTTTAAAAAATCAGCTGAAAGTTACAGTGTAACGATGCTTCCTCTTCACAAGACTGAATGTTTACTTTTTCTTTTCTTTTTTGAATATAAGTGAATGCAAACTATGTAGTTTTAATTATATCTGTATACATATACATTTGTTTTATGGAAAAAAAATTCTCAGGAGAATTGTTCCCTTTCAAGGGAACTCGAGCTGCGTTGAGACGCGGTGGTTCCCACCGGATTCCCAATCCGCTCTGCGTGATTGCGTCGTGAAGCACGTGTATAATCAGTCCAATGGAAGAGCGAGACGTCATAGGCGGTGACGTCATAGACCAGGAAGCTATAAAGCACACCAGAAAACAGACCGCGACAGCTTCTGTTGCCTTCAGCAAGCGATCTGTGTATTCTGTCCTTGTCATATTTATTGTTGTCTGTCAAGTTGCAATATATATATATATTATGGCAAAAGAGAGCAAGCAGCTTTTGTGTTGTTCCCTGCCCACGTTATATCACGGGTGGGGACACACACATCAGCTTTTTGTTACTATTTGGGAGTGGAGCATGCCACAGTCAGTTCTCGAGGGGGCTGACTGTGAGCATTGCGAGAAACTGTCCGTGAGGACGCTCCGCTCCCGCCGGGCGTTCTTCGAGGAGGACGGTTCGGTTCGCGCTCCCCGCGCGGGTCCCGCTGTTGCCGATGCACGGCGGCGACTCGCATTTTGGGGTTCGCAAACGGATCTGACAGCGGGGGTTGGGACGGGCTCCGCCCTATCTCAGCTTTCACCTGCCAGATCCAGTGCTGGTGATTTCCAGTTCCGAGGAATTGGTATCGTTAGTGTTTTGTTTAGAAAAAGAGAACAAAACAAATAAAGATATTAAAAGGCAGATGTTTGAGTTTTCAATAAATGAATAAATAAGTCAGCTCATAACTCTGTTGAATAAAGAGGAGCTTTAAAAGGAGGTTTATCTAGTGCTGTTGCTAGTTAAATATTTTCTGGCCAGCTGAGCTTTATGAGAGTGAAAATAAGGAGTTTATTAGATGAAATATATCTAAAAACAGGAAAACTCTGTATCTCAGCCTCCTCGTCGGGGACTGCCGTTTTTCCCTATCTCCACACCACACTGAGGTGTCAAGATCGTGGAATAAGTCGGTTTCTATTTTATGTGTTTAATGCCCTACGTCTAACTATAGTAATGCTATGGGTATTAAGTATCATGGTATGACAGTGCCTCGGGTTAAAGAGACGCTTGCTAGCTTTCTCTCTCCCGAGTCGGCGTCATAATTTTTAACCCCGACGTTACCCACCAGCCATCTAAATAAAAAATTGTATTAGGCAACGCTGGTGGGTAAATTATAAAGACATGGATGAATGTGAGGTTGTCAGCACTGACGCTATTCGAGAATTGCGTCGTGCAAAAACAGATAAACTATACTGGGGAGGGACGGTTTCGAGAAATCGTTTCTCCTCTGCGTCCTCTGGGTGGCGACTCTCTGAGGAGGGTCGCACACGGCCAGTTCGGTTGTTTTCCTGCTGGTGGCCACGGACTGATATATATATATATATATATATATATATATATATATATATATATATATATTTATACGTTTTTCTGATTTAAAAGTAAAGAAAAATAAGATAAAATTATGTCTGTTCTTCTGGATGCTCCGCTTTCAAAAAAAAAAAAAAAAATTAAGAATAAACCGTTCAGCGGCGTTCCAGAGGTTTCTTCCTCACCAATCTATGTTCCTGAGACTGCTGGGCGGAGCAGTCTCAGTCTACTAAGCTCCTCGCAGCACAGCGAGCATCGCCATTTGGGCTCCTCCACAATCAAAGGGGACTTGGGTGGCGGTAGCAGTCTAGCCAGTTAGAGATATGCAAGATCTGAGGACTATTTTATCTCTAAAAAAAGCTTGGACAATAGGAAGCCCTGATGCCGAGGCTATCAGGCTTCTAAAGGGTGGTCCCCTCCGGGGTAGGGATGGTTTTTGAGAAAATCGTTTCTCCTCGGCGCCCTCTGGGGTGCGACTCTCTGAGGAGGGTCGCAGCGCTGCCAGTTCGGTTTTCCTGCCGGTTCGCCGTTCAGGACACCAAGGTGTCAGTGTCCCCAAACGATCCTCCGAGGAGGGTCGTAGAGCAGTCAGTTCGGTTTCCCTGCCGGTTCGCCGTTTCAGGGTGCCGAGGTGCCTGCTTTTTCCAATGATCCTCCGAGGAGGGCCATTGGAACTAAGTTATTTAAAGGGAGGCAAGATCTGAGGACTGTCATCTCTAATAAAGCTTCTGAGGGGTCCTTCGGGGCAGGGACGGTTTTGAGAAATCGTTTCTCCTCGGCGCCCTCTGGGGTGCGACTCTCTGAGGAGGGTCGCAGCGCTGCCAGTTCGGTTGTTCCCTGCCGGTTCGCCGTTCAGGGCACCGAGGTGTCAGCGTCCCCATACGATCCTCCGAGGAGGGTCGTAGAATGGTCAGTTCGGTTGTTCCCTGCCGGTTCGCCGCTTCAGGGCACCGTACTGACTCTTCAACCAAATCCAGAGGCCAGTCTTGAGAGACTGGTTCCCCTAGTAGAATTTCTGGCAGCGTGGAAACTACTGCCACATATTTCTCGGTGGGTCCTGCACACTATAGAAAAGGGTTCAGAATTCGGTTCTTGTCCGCCCAGATTTCTAGGGGTCCTCCCCACTGTGGTGGACCCCGAGCAGGCTTTGGTTATGGAGCAGGAAGTACTGACACTTCTGCAAAAGGAGCTGTAGAAGGGGTTCCTCCTCCCGGCAGACAGTCAGGGTTTTACTGCCATTACTTCATTGTTCCGAAAGAGGATGAGGGGTTGCGTCCTACTCTAGACCTGCGTCAATTAAACAGCATATTATGCTTACGCTAAATATGATTGTGTCACAGATTCAGTCCGAGGACTGGTTTGTCACAATAGACTTAAAGGACGCTTACTTATCTATCCATCCTCATCACAGGAGGTTCCTGAGGTTTGCTTTCAGGGGCGAAGCATACCAGTATCGGGTTCTTCCATTCGGCCTAGGTTATCACCCCACACCTTTTACAATATGCGTGGATGCAGCTCTGGCTCCTCTGAGATTCCAGGGCATTCGCGTATTAAATTATATCGACGATTGGTTGATTTTTAGCTCAGTCCGAGCTTTTGGCAGTTCAACATCGAGATGTCGTTCTGTCCCACATAAGGAGGTTGGGGTTGCGGCTCAACACCAAAAAGAGTGTACTCCTCCCAGCTCAGAGGACCACTTTCTAGGTGTATTATGGGATTCGACAACAATGCAAGCACGTCTGTCTCCTGCACATATTTCTGCGATTCTCACAGCCGTAAAGAATGTAAAACTAGGTCAGTCACTCACTGCAAACAGTCTCTGAGACTGTTGGGGCTCATGGTAGTTGCGTCTAACGTAGTTACTTTTGGCCTTCTGTACATGAGACCCCTGCAGTGGTGGCTCGGGACCAAGGGGTTTTCTCCGAGGGGAAATCCGTTTTCGCATGATCAAGGTCACGCGGCTATGCCTTCGTGCCTCGGTCATGTGGAAGAAGCCTTGGTTCCTCGCCCAGGGCCCAGTGCTGGGTGCTTCTTGTCGACGCGTCACGCTATCGACGGATGCTTCCCTCACAGGATGGGGGGCGGTCATGAGTGGCCGCTCGGTGAACGGTCTTTGGCTGGGGCTCATGGCAGTTGCGTCCAACGTAGTTACTTTTGGCCCTCTGTACATGAGACCCCTGCAGTGGTGGCTCGGGACCAAGGGGTTTTCTCCGAGGGGAAATCCGTTTTCGCATGATCAAGGTCACGCGGCTATGCCTTCGTGCCTCGGTCATGTGGAAGAACCTTGGTTCCTCGCCCAGGCCCAGTGTTGGGGGCTTCTTGTCGACGCATAATGCTATCGACGGATGTTTCCCTCACAAGTCGGGGGCAATCTTGAGTGGTTGGTCGGCGAAGGGTCCGGACAACACACTGATGGTCTCGTATATCAGAGCAGATATCCTGTTGAGGCAGGGGCTGTGGCCCGGGGAATGGAGACTTCACCCCGAGGTGGTGGAGCTTCTTAGGGAGAACTTCGGTCAAACTACAAGTCGACCTTTCGCATCGCTTGTACAATGCATTGCCCTTGTGTTTCTCCCTCACGCATCCAGCTCCGCTTGGACTGGATGTAATGTAATAGGTGTGGTTGCCACTACACCTATACGCTTTTCCCGATATCTTTTCTCCTGGGAGCTCTGGAGTTGTGGATACTGTGGGCTCGTTCTCTGAGGGGGCCCAGCTCATAGATTCAGGTTTCTCGACCGAGGTCGTGGAGACCATACTCCAGTCTAGAGCTCCCTCCACGAGAAGACTAATATGCTGTTCTCTGCCTGGTGCAGAGAACGCCTTCTGAATCTCGTTTCTGCCCTTTTTGGTACAGTACTTGATTTCTGTAATGAATGTTTCTTTGCTGGGCTATCTCTGAGGAGAGATCCCTAATTTCGTCTTCTCCGTGGTACATGAGGCTGAGGCCTGCACGTACTTGGATTTGCACCTGGTTGGTGGTAGTATTTCTTCACCCCAGATCGGGTTGTATTTCTAGGTCCCTACTAAATGTGCGGTCATTTGTGCTCTAGGCCTTCTGTCCTCCACCTTTAATACCCCAGATCAGGAAAATCTTAAATCTGTTATGTCCTGTCCGAGCTTTGGATGCTTAGGTCCACAGAGCTGCTCAGTGGCGTTTATCAGAACCATTATTTGTCTGCTTCGGGTAACCTAAGATAGGTTGCCCTGCATCTAAACAGATAATGAGCAAGTGGGTAGTTGAGGCTATCTCACTTGCTTATGAAGCGGCCGGACAGTGTTCACCTGTGGCTGTTCAGGCCCATTCTACTAGGAGTATGGCTGCATCTAGGCTTTAATTTCGGGTGTTTCCCTTCAGGATATTTGTAATGCGGCAGGCTGGTCCTCACCTCATACATTTGTCAGATTTTATGACCTACACCTCTCCACTCCCGGGGCTAGGTTGCTTGCTTCTAGTGTGCGCAAGGACTTCACACAGAACGGGCATTTGTCTTATGGCGTAGTGGGTATGGGGTTCCCACCGCGTCTCAACGCAGCTCGAGTTCCCTTGAAAGGGAACGTCTCAGGTTACGTATGTAACCCTGGTTCCCTGAGAGGGAACGAGACGCTGCGTTCTCCCGCCATACTTCCTGCATGCCCTGATCGACTTGCTTCAGGCTTTTTCAGAAGCTGTCGCGGTCTGTTTTCTGGTGTGCTTTATAGCTTCCTGGTCTATGACGTCACCGCCTATGACGTCTCGCTCTTCCATTGGACTGATTATACACGTGCTTCACGACGCAATCACGCAGAGCGTTCCCACCGCGTCTCAACGCAGCGTCTCGTTCCCTCTCAGGGAACCAGGGTTACATACGTAACCTGAGACGTTTTCACATTTTGCCTGTTTCAAGCATTTCATTAAAAGTTATTAGCTCTACTTGTTTCTGAGTAGAGACACTCTTATTACTAAAGTTAGAAACCTCTTAAAGTTGAAGGCAAGGAATGATGTTTCTTCACTGTGTTGTATTTTGAAATGAAAAGATTTCAATTGAAATGAGAAGAGGGGAAAAAATGTGATGTTGTTTGCTTGCTTTTATTTAATTTAAGTTTACTCAAGTTATCAAGTACATATTACTTTTTTTTTTAGGGCAACCAGTTTGCTCCAATTTTTTAAGTAGACTCAACTTGTCCGGGCTAACAGGCTAACAGTGCTCTTCATTACTACTGCTGTACCTATGCTGACTTGACTGAGCCTTTTCACTGCTGCTGGTAGAAGCTGTGGCTGGCTCTGACTCTTTTCTTTTTTGAAGAAGAAGAAGCTCTGAATATCTCTGCTTCTTTTCATAACTATTCTCTTAACCCTAACCCTGGGGGAAATAAAGCAAATAAATAAGTCACAGCTTGTTCTTGTGCTATAGCTACTTAAATCTAGACTGTCACACTATGTTTCACACACTGGTTGGCCAAAAATATATAACATTAGCTCCATTGAACACACACATCTGCAAAAAACACCCTCACTCTTCAGTCCAGAAAATAGCGTTTCATATTCCATGGTGGTATCCAAATAACAATTAAAAAAACAAAATGCTAACGTTCAATGCTTAACGTGGTTTGCAGGCAGCTAAACTAGCTAGTGCAGTGTAGTTTGACTTTTAGCTGCTACTTAGTGCTAGATAAAGTTTTCCTACACATTCAGAGGGAACTACGATATAACTAAACATTAAGTTACCATACCTCTAAATGGACAGATTCTAGCGTTTTTATCGTTTTTGTATTGTTGCTGTTGTAACTGTGACCGTCCTCCTGTTTCACGGACCAGCAGCAGCAGCAGGTGCAGTGCTCTCATCTCATGGCTCACCTGAACTGCATGGCCAAACGTCCGCTGAGCAGAAATCCGCTCTCACAGCCTCAGTACGACCATTACTGTGTTAGTTAAAAATGTAAAAGTGGCCCTAAATCAGTTGATCAGCTGCTTTAATTGATTGACTGCATTTCTCTTGTTTCTTGTGTTGATGAACTTGACCAACTACCTGTCAGATCTGGGGTGGCCACAGGGGTGGCCAATGAGCTTTCAGGGGTGGCCCCAGGCACCCCAGGCCACCCCCCAGAATCGCCATTGACTAGACGGCATGCCTTTGAAAATCGGTCCATGACCAGCAGAATCCATGTGAAGTCAGTTACAAAATCCACACTGATGGGGCACCAGGGTCTACGTGGGATTGGTAGTGGAACTAATTTACCTTCTGGCAAATGTTAGGGGTTCTTAGACATGGCATAGGTGGGACAGCCTTGAACATACAGAGTGACATCCTGGGTCATACTGGGCCACCAGTAGCGGTAGCAAATAAGTGAGAGGGTCTGCTGGGTGTCCAGTAGACCTGGAAAGGAATGTGAGGGATAGACGCAATGAGGGATGAGGGATAGACGCAAGGCGGATGGTACATACGCGAGTCCCTTAGGACCTCCCGGCGGAGCTGGTTCGGGTAAGTGAGGCTTCGATGATTTGATTCTCCAGAGCCCACTGAATAGGACTGGCAATGATGGCTGGAGAGAGAATGGGTTCCGGTAGTGCAGAGTTGGTGTTAGGATGGTACCAACGGGATAGAGCATCAGCTTTGAGATTCTTACGACCAGGTCGGTAGGTGAGAGTGAAATTGAATCTAGTAAAGAACAGTGCCCAACGCACTTGACGGGGATTAAGCCTGCATGCTTCACAGAGATATTCTAAATTCCTGTGATCACTTCTAAGGGATGCTTTGCTCCCTCCAGCCTGTGCCTCCACTCTACAAGAGCCAGTTTAATGGCGAGCAGCTCACTATTACCGATATCATAGTTCAATTCAGAGAAATTGCCCCCGGTGGAGCAGAAGGCGCATGGATGGAGTTTCGGTGGTTTCCCCTCCTACTGGGAAAGGACAGCTCCTACCCCTGTGGTTGATACATCAACTTCCACAACAAATTGGAGATTTGGGTTGGGATGAGCAAGGGTAGGAGTGGTGCAAAAAGGCATTCTTCAGCTATTGGACGGCTTCTGTGGCAGATGGTGTCCAGACTAGAGACGAGGGTCGATCTTTGAGCATAGACGTCAGAGGATCACTGACCTTGCTGAAGTTGGCAATAAATCATTGGCAAAAAATTGCAAACCACAGGAAGCGTTGCAATTCCTTGCTGTTGGATGGTGTTAGCCAGTCTCTGACAGCTCTCACCTTCCACTTGTCCATTTGGATATTATGATATGATTGAGCTAATTATATTGCCCAAGAAGTGGATGGTGGATTGGTGGAACTCACACCTCTCTAATTTAAGGTACAGATGATTCTCCCTGAGCTTTTGCAGGACCTGTGTAACTTGATGGCGATGGTCAACCTCGTTCCGGGAGTCTATGAGAATATCATTGATATAGATGATAGCAAACTTGTTGAGGAATTCCCAGAATGCCTTATTCATGAACACCTAGAATACGAAAGCGGAGTTGGCTGGCCCGTATGGTATGACGTGATATTCATATTGGCCTGATGGAGTTATGAAAGCTGTCTTCCACTCATCATCATTTCATATCCAAATGAGGTAATAGGCTATATGCAGGTCCAGCTTGGAGAAGATGCGGGGCGCCACAGAGTTGTTCTAAAGCCGCAGGGACCAGGGGAAGGGATACTTGTACTTGATGGTTTGGCATATCAGTGCTCTGTAAAATGATGCAGGGCCTCAAGCCTCCATGCTTCTTGGCCACGAAGAAAAATCTGGAAGCAGCAGGGGAAATAGAAGGATGTATTCCTGTAATTCCTGCTTGAGTGCTTCTGCGATATACTCCTTCATGGCCTTCTCCTCCGAGATGGACAGTAGGTAGATCTTGACCTAAGGAAGGGTTGCCCCGGGCAGCAGGTCGATGGCACAGTCCAATGGCCTGTAATGCTGCCTGAATTATAATCATGCACTGTTTCGTTTTTTGGCCATAGGAGAACTGGCCCCCTGACTGAGCATAGTTTCTCCCAAGGTTATTTTTCTCCATTCTTCCACCTGATGGAGTTTGGGTTCCTTGCCACTGTCACCTCTGGCTTGCTTAGTTGGGGACACTTAATATTCTCAATATTATTTATCTGCCTGCTTTGACAACATTGTATGTGACCTGAACTGAGCTGGACGATGATAGTGCTTTACCGAAGAGTAAAGAAATGATGTACACGATCTTTGAGCATTCAGTGGGGAATTCGTGGGGCTGCATCTCAAAAAAAAGCGAGCACTGTAGTAGAAATCTTCTGCAATCCCCCGCTCCGCCACTATATGCCACTGGTTAGGCTATGGGACTGGCGGTGAAGTCTATCGAAGGAATGGTGACTGGTGGCAGGAGAGATTGTTCCGGTTCAGCAAACGGATCAGCTGGTTGGCGTGCTTTAGCGCCGAGCTCCATAATTCACTTTTGGTCTGGTCTTCTGTCATAAAAACCAGAAGAGGAGACACAGAATCTAGTTAACTGGTGTTTATTGAACAAATCTATGTATAACCACAACACAGTAGAGCGGAATGTTAGAGTGTAGGTGGAAGTCACCACTTAACTAAACAGAGTCTCTGTTGCAGGCAGACAGGGATCGATACAAAGCCGGAGGGACATAGATGAAGAAAAGATGATGATCGTAGCAGATGAAGTCGACGAAGCATCATCTTGACAGGTAAGGAGTCAGGTACGTAAGCTAACACTGTGGTAAGAACGAGACCAGACACTGAACTAAGGCTGAGTGGATGCTTATACGGGAGTCCTTGATTGTATCCAGCAGGTGTGTAGAATCAGAATTTGGGTAACAGAGAACGAGTGGGAAGAGTAGAGGGATCTGGTGCTGAAGGTGTTGCTGAATCTGTGACAATATTGTTACTACTGTAAAAGGTACATTAAATTATTATGGGATCTCATTTAATGCTTTCTGACTCTATTTTTTTTAATAATTTTCTGTATTATTAAAGTTTTTATATTACCATATTTAATGACAAAAATGAATTACTTTATCAAAATAAACAGAAACTGGTACAAACTTTGCTATAGTGATTGTTTTGAAAAAGTACTAACTTAAATATTAGTCCAAATGTAACACTTTACAATATACTTTCATTATTTAACATTAGTTAACTACTTTAGTTAACATGAACCAACAATAAACAATACTTATACAGCATCTATTAATCCTAGTTAATGTTAATTTCAGCATTTACTAATACATTAATAAAACCAAAAGTTGTATTTTTTAACATTAGTTAATGCACTGTGCACTAAAATGAACAATGAACAACTGTATTTTAATTAACTAACATTAACCAAGATTAATAAATACTTTAACAAATGCATTGCTCATTGTAAGTTCCCCCACCTTGCCTCCTCATACTTTTATAAGATTTTTAAACAAGTTAAACCACTTTTATGATTTATTTTCACACAAAATATGTTTGTCCATCAATGTTCAATAAAAACATACATCATTTTTTTTTCTGAAATAATACACAAGGGAAGTAGTGAAAAACAAATTTTTCTTAAGGTGTGCCTTTAGACCTGTTGTAGCCTACATAAGTCATTCACCGCCCAATCAGTAGATGGAGCCTGAGCGCTCCTGTGAAGTACATAGAAACTAGACCTGCATTTCCTGTCGAGTCAGGGCTTTCAACCTGCATGGGCTAATAGCCTCGGACCTGTAGCACTGAGCCCAAAACCATGCTGTGTTTTCACCGTTGAGCCAGAAGCTCTGAAGCGCTTCACTTAAACCCGCCCGTAACACGCTTCTCTGGTACAACGTCACACAAACCCATCACCAACAAATTGAAGTTTTATCAGAAAACTAATTAGAAAGAAATTACTGGAAACTAGCGAGATTGCAAATTTTTTACTAAAAATACAACCTGAGGAGCTTTAGCACTCTCTCCAGTGACAGTCTGTTACGGAATCGGAATCAGACTCAGGTAGTAGTTGCTAAGGGTAAGTAGTCCTCTTCATACAAATGAGACAGGATAATGAGCTGGGGTGATGTGTGTGTGTATATGTAATCAGGGTGATGATGAGGTGCAGGTGTGAGTGATGGTGAATGATGTGCAGGTGGGAGCCAAGGAGGGTGAAGGGAGATGTCGTGCAGATCTGTGACACAGTCCCAATTCAGTTACATTTTCAGTCAGAGAAACAGAGGAAGCGCCTGAAAAACAGGACTTACTTTATTTTATAACACGTGCAGAGCTAAATATGAATATCAGACAGTCTGGTATAAAGAGACGAGACGTACTGACAAATAAAATGAATGCAAGCTTTGTGGACCGACAGTGGAAACGCGGCTAATAGCTCCCTATCTTTCAAGGTCATGAATCAGTATATCCTGTGCATGAATGTGGACGACTCCTTGATCAATGCCCTGACTACTGAACTAGGGAGCTGATTGAGATGCACAAGGTGCAATATGGCAATCTCCAGGGGCGTAGCCATCATTTCAAAAGTGAGGGGGACAGAATGTCAAGTGTAATACCAGTTTTATTTTTCTTCAGACTTTTGTTGACAGATTTTTGCTTAATTGGCTTAATATGCTATTTATTTTAAAGCAATAAAGCAGAAAAAAAAGAAAGTTGTCCAGTTCTTTATATTGCACATGCAGGGTTTTTCCTGGCTTAAAACTAGGCGAAGGTGGTAAAATCCTGATCATGTATTTTAATAAGATAATAAAATGTGTATTTTTCATAGACCATCATATAGTCTACTGTTTTACAACAGTATTTTCGTAGGTGGATCTCTGTACCTCTAGGGGGGTCCGGGGGCATGCGCCCCTGAAAGAAGATTTTGTACATTTTAAAGATAAATTCACTAATCTGGTGCACTTTGAGTGCCCCGAATCCGCTGTTAAAAATAAATAATCCAACTGCCCAAACATATGATATTCTCTGATTTAGATATCTGATCATCGCATTACAATTATTCAAATTATCAGTGTTAAGCATGATAATATGGTTAAATATCACACTGAAGCTGATTTAAAAATAACATTTACTTAAAATAAAAGTTCTTCTTTTGGCAAAATTACATTTTCTTACTAGCCTAAACAAAGTCTTTCTTACTAAACTAAAACTTTCCAATTGAAAACCTTCAAACTTCAAGCTTTTAAAACTACTACAAACTTTCTAGTTAGGCTTTTTCAAGAGAACTTAAAGTTTGTCTACAAAGTTTTTTTTATCTAATTGTAAAGTGTTACCAAATTATGATAAACATCATGTACACATGTTACAACGCTGCCTGATTCAAGCAGATCGTGGCTGTTAATGCATGAAAATACAAGTTCAGCATTAACATTCACCATGTTTATTCTAAATTGAAGGGCTTTGATAACATATCTGTGATAATAAAATGCATTACGAGTAAAAAAATATTGAAAATATGGCATGTTTGTTCGGGTAGTGAATTTACAACAAAACCTGTTAATTATTCAACAAGAGAAATAGGCGGAGTTATTCATCATTGTGCAACACAATTCGGATACCACATGGCAACTTACTTACAGTGCTTGACTTTTTCGTGAAAAAGGAGTGAAGAGTTTTTTTGCCATTTTGAACTCTATGAAACTGATGGATTCGGCGCTGATGCGGGCGTGTCGTAAGCTAATGCACGAGTGACTGATTACCATGGAAACGTGAAGTCACGTATAGACTATCCTTGACTCTTTTGATTTTAAATATCGATGTATACACACCCGTGAAAACCTCAGCTTGTCGTTGAAACACTTGCCCTATGAAAAAGTGCGGGGGACGAATTTACATTGTATAAAAAGTGGGGGGGACACGTCCCCCCGTCCCCCGCGTAATCTACGCCCATGGCAATCTCAGTAACTGACGCGCTAAGGGAGCGACACTCATTTTATCTGTCTCTTTTATTGTTTCACAGGTATGGTAATATACAGGGGTTAAAGTGGGGCGGAACGGTCCGGAACTGCGCTCCGGCACCTCAGATAAATTATTAAATAAATAGATTCATTAATCTCAACGAATCTCGCTGGTCCCGAGATGGACCGACTGGCCGACCAACCTCCCTTCCTCCCCGCTGAACGAGAGTAATTATAAATGCGTGAAATGCACTCACGGTGGTTGAGCGCGGTAAAGTTAGTTTAATGTTCGATATTTCGCCGGACATTGTTTTCCCTTGCCACTGTTCTATAGGGTCGGCAGTCTTACAAAGATATCAATAGCAGGATGAGTTTTAACATTATGTAACCATTACGACATTAAATATTTGTTCAAAATCACCGTGCATTAATGCTGCATATTTATACCTGAGAATGCTTTGACGCGTTTCCACAACGCATGCCTAAGGGAACGTCTGCCAATTCCACTAACTGCGTTAAACGTAGGCTATAATTTGTATTATTTAAAATTAATTTTCAAATTCCAAAGCTTGTAGAAGGTTCCTACTGGCAATGCTGATCTGGTAGCCTTGAGTAAATTAACGTATCTAAGAAAATGATTCATAAAACTCATCAGTTGAGCCTATGTTTACTTTCTTTACTGACACAGATGAAAATAAAAAGACTATAAGTCAAAGTTCAGCTTTAGGAGGGGAAGAAATACGGCAGGATAAGGAGACTGAGAGAAAAAGAAAGATTAAGATGAGAGAGCAGGTATTGACAAATAATCTAATGCACACTGACATGGTTTTAAAGCCATTATTATTCATTTTTTGGCCTTCAAAAGTCTTAAATTGCAAATATGTAGGACAGAGAAATCAAAATTTTCTCGGGGGAGCATGCCCCCAAACCCCCCTAACTACCTCACATTTAAATGCACATGTCTGTGCGGGGTAATTTGGGCTGATGTGGCTACAGTGCCAGGGTAAATTTTTGGCCCAGTGTTCAGCAATTTTAACATAGTATTGTCATCATAGCAGTGTTGATGGACCAAAATAAAACCATTAAAATATCAAGTAAATAAGTATTGTGATATGTGGTGCCACAGTGAGATTCTTGTCCCAAAAAGTATTGCTATACCACGATACTCAAGATGTCCCACGGTGAGTAATTTTTCCCTGTTGCACCTACACAAAATTTGAGGGTTCCCCCACCTACCAAATCCCACTTTAACCACTGGTAATATACACATTTTCAACATTCTTCTTTTAGTTCACATGACAATGGGAGGATAATAGAAAGTAACTGTGAAGTGTTTTAAGTTTTTGCCATATAAGAATTTAATTTAGCCGAAGGTCACGAATGCAGAAGATTAATTGTTTATTAAATGCATTCAAGAGTATCGAAGCTATACCTACAGCATTATTGTAATGTTTGAACACTTTGGCGATGCGACTTGCTTATTTTTTTTGTTTAGTTGAATGAATAGTTGCATAGTTGTATGTGCTAAATGGCTAACAATCTTCTGTAAAACAGACAACGTCACAAGTTCAAACTTGTCAAAGACACCCGAGCAGTGGACAGTGATTGAGGGGTCACAAGCCGAAGGTGAGATTTGAGCCCTAATGGTAGTGACCTTATCAATAAAAAAGTGCAAAAACTTTTCACACACACCATAGGCGGCATCAAAACAGACAGTTATCGGTATATTAAGAACTGAGTCAATGGTCTTAAACAAAACACAAGGCTTGTTCCAATTTGACTGAATAATTTCAGCGAAATATTTCCTTTTAGCTTCTTTCAAACTTGTTTGATAATGCCGCCAGCAGTCCCTTAACATTTGTAAAGATACATGTAGTTTATCCTTTTTCCATTTTCGCTCAGCCCTACGGCACTCACGTCTGACAACACGGGTAGTGTCATTCAACCAGGGTTCAGCTTTCGTTTTAGATTGCCTAGTTTTCAATGGAGCCACAGAGTCTATAGCAGTTTGGCAAATGGAGTTACACCATGCGCTAATCTCCTCTGAATCATTATATAAAGCCTCAGGTATGTCACAGTGCTGACTGAAAATGGAGGAGAACTGAACAGCAGTGGAGGGGTTAATAATACGGCAACGCCGTGCAGTAGTGCTCAGTTTATCTGTTCTACAGGCAAGAACAATCTCAAATAATACTGGCATGTGGTCGGAAAACACAGCGTCACAGGTCTCTAAATTTATTAATAGGCAATCCATAGGATAGGACAATATCAAGTGTGTGTCCGTGCTCATGCGTGGGGCCAGAGACAGACTGCACAAGATTAAAAGAGTCAATAAGGTGTAAAAAGTCTTTTGCCAGTGGGTTTTCAGGACAACACACATGAACATTAAAATCCCCAACAATAAGGACACGATCATATTTAGGCATAATTTCAGCCAAAAACACAGAAAAGTCATTAACAAAGTCCTTATTGTATTTTGGAGGCCGATAGACTACTGCACACAACACTGTGTGAGAGCGACCGAGCTCAAATAAACTCAATTCAAAGCTGGAGAGCTTGGATAATGGCAACATCTGCTTACATATATATACATTCTTGTAAACGGTAGCTATTCCTCCTCCTCTACCTGACGTTCGCGGGGAGTTCAAACAGCAACAGTCATGCGGTAAAAGTTCAGAAAAGACACTGGACTCACCAACACTCAGCCATGTCTCAGTCACACAGAGAAAATCCAGTCCCCGGGACGTGAAGAAATCCTTAAGGATAAAAGTTTTATTAGCTAGCGATCTAGCGTTTACGAGTCCAATCCTGACAGAGACAGGCGAGTCTGCAGCGCTGATTTTCTGAGGAACCCGACACAGTGGCCTCAGGTTCAGCCGTTTTACACCGCGCCAGCGAGGGCGAGGAGACCTCTGGAACACCTCATCCTGGCCGACAATAGGTACCAACCAAGCGTCGACAGGGTCCAGCAATCGCCAAGAAATGAGGAGTCGAGGCACCGCTCGGTACTCAGCCCAGGAAGCAGAAGACCGCGCTGAGCAGGCTTTCAGCCTCACCAGTTGACCGCTGCGTTTTCCACGGCGACGGTAGCGTTTATGCCTACGCCGGAGATGTAGAGTCTCAGGGCAGCAAAAGCAAGCCGGTATTCCCGATCTGAACGGCGGCAAAGTTTTATATCCACCATGAGCAAACTTCACTAGATCTTTGGCCGAGAAACTAATATCCAGTAGTGTTTGGCGATCATACATCAATATTGAATCAACGCTTTGAACAACACTTGACAGGAACAACACGAACACACACAGCATTGACAGAAACAGACGTTTTATTCACACTGCTAGGCAGCCTGGATTCCACGGACCAGATTGGCCTCAGCGAGGGGACCAATCACAGAACGGGGAGGGAGCAGCAAGACGATGACGACTCTGTGGTTTTTCGATAAAAACATGTCTTTAGAGTGTCCATATATACCTTCTACCCTCATGTTTGTCTTGCACAAACGGCAATAGTCGCTGAACGCCATCGTGTACACATAAATCTCTAACCTTCTTCCTTGTCTAATTTCTGTCACTCTACATACGTCATCTGGTATAATTGAAACGATTGGCTATGAGCTACGTACAGGCGCATTTGATAGACATTATACGAGATATACGAATATATTTCTCAAATACGAGAAAATGAACGTGGTTCCCAGACCCACGTCTCAATGAGACTAGGTCTGACGTTAGCCAGGCTAGTAGATTCTGATATGGAAGGAACTTAATTTGTATCTTCTAAAACACACATATTGACAACAAAACAGCTTGAGGCTATTAAAGGGGTGGTTCAGGATTTTGGACATCGGACCTCATTTCCAAGTTAGCCTGGGTGTTATTTATCAGTGGAGACAGTTTTCAAAAATTTTCATCCAGTCCTTCCAGTTGCATAGTTCGCCGGTTCAAGGCTAGCACGAGTCAGCGGTATCTGCTAGCCTGCCATTAAAAACAGTTTTACCCACTCCACAGTACACCAAAAGCAAATAAATTAAAGTGCCAGACTATCGATGTAAATGTCTGTTGAGAGAATAATGTTAGAAATCAAACTACTCTTGCATCTCAATGATCGAATTACATTTACAGGAACTAGTTTCTCAGCAGCGGCGGAATTTTACTTTGCTCCGGTTATTAGTACTCCGCCAAAAAGAAAACACCGAACAGAAGCGCACTAGAGTCGGGAGTACTAGCTAGCTAGTATTAGCCTTGAACAACGATATTGAAACATTTGATTGTAAATGAAGGAATTGGCAACATGGTGATATACTCTGCTTCTGTAGTGATGTGTCAGTGGCAGGTAAATACGTGATTGCAAGGGCGTAGGTTTAGGGGGGGACGCTAGGTACTTGTCCCAATCAATATTTTGAGATGACAATTTTGTCCCCACCAATATTTAGCAAGCTCCTTTGAACTGCTATTTTGATATTTGCGCTGCATTTGGATCTTTGCGCTGCTATTTGGATCGATTCCAACGGCCAGGACGACGACAGTACAAGATACGCCGTAATTTGATTGGTTTGATTTGATTATCTGAAAGGCAGGCTACACGCGCGGGCCGGGACTACTTTTTGTGCTTGCACTCACTGGCAGCGAGCGGGTCGGGTGGTGTGTGCCTGTGTGTGTGTGTGTGTGTGTGTGTGTGTGTGTGTGTGTGTGTGTATGTGTGTGTGTGTGTGTGTGTGTGTGTGTGTGTGTGTGTGTGTGTTAGAGGTCTGCATTCCCGCGGGTCCCGACGCAAAACAGTGCGGCGCGGGACAAATTTTTAAAGGTCATTGAGGGAGCGGGCGGGATGATGAGGTGCACTTGCGGGTGCGGGCGGGAGGGATGATACGCTGCACTCCCGCAAATTAAATATGAGTATAAAGTAAAATATATAAATGATTAAAGTAGCGTACATAATTTGTAGTTGTGAGGGAGATTCTGATTGGCAGCAATAAAAACGTTTTAAGCAGCCTAAACTTGTGAATGTTGTCGGGTAGGGCGGGGCCTAATCTCACGCACACTTGTTTAGAGACAATTCCTTTCCCGCTGCTCCGAGTTCGAATTCGAAAGCTAGTTCAAGTTCAAAATAGACAGCATGGACGAGGAACAGAGCGCCTCTAGTGCTTCAGATAAAGTACTGTTGTGAATATTATGCTGTTCGTAATATGGGACCAATAAATAGCCTATGTTATCAAGTATTGGTAAGGAATTTTGTGTGCACGCATTTTTTTCCCCAAGACCTTTCGTCAGACAGAAAGTGCGGGCGGGAGCGGGACATTATATCACAGATGCGGGCGGGAGCGGTACTAAAAATGACAAATCTTTGCGGGAGCGGGCGGGAGCGGGACTGAACACTGCGGGAGCGGGCGGGAGCGGGTCTGAAAATTGTGTCCCGCGCAGACCTCTAGTGTGTGTGTGTGTGTGTGTGCGCGTGCGTGACGACGCCGACGGTAAGTTACCAGAGCTGTCTCTCTGCCTGCCATATTCAAAGGCCAGAGTAAAACATTTTAATATTCCGTTTTTTTGCCCCTTTTTGTACTTTGTAGATCAGCTATGTCACCCAAGAAGAAGAAAGGGGACATACAAAGCTTTTTTCATAAAGCAGAGTGTAAGTAGGCAAAAATAACTAGTCACACAAATAACTAGCAGTTAGTAGTAGTGACTGACCAGGCTTTCAAATGCAGATTCTACTGTGGAAAATAGTATTAACTGGTGATCCTGGTTACCCAGGATATTGTTACAGTTAAACCTAGCTTCTGCAATCTTTCAAGGTTAGGAGCATTAATTAGGGGTGTGCAGCACGGATAGACTCATAGAAATCGCGCTATCATGATAGAATGCTGACTTACGTTAGCAAGTCACTGAATGTTAATTAGCCTACCTTAACTTAGAATCTTGCAGTCATAAACAGTGGATCATCTGAGACATTTTTCGTTTCTACATTCTGTTTATGTCATGTATTTGTGAGTGTAGCCTACTTGCTAGACACATGTGCTAGAAAAATAGGTTGGCAATGTTAAAAAGGCAAAAGTTAACACTGTTGGTTATTCAAATATAATGAATCATTATTTGATTGATAATATCCAAATAACAATATCTGGTAGGAGGGTTAAACTTGCTAGCCATAGGATAGACTACAAAATTAATTTACCATTTTGTATGCAGGAAAAGACAGCATCAAACCACAACAGATTTACATTTATTCATTTAGCAGACACTTTTTATCCAAAGCGACTTACAATTGAGAACAATAGAAGCTGTAAACCTAGGATAACAATATGCAAGTTTTATGACCCTTCCCAGTTTAATCTAATGCACTTTTTTTTTAAGAATAGAATGGGGGGGGGGGGGTGTCCCCACCAAACCTGAGACCAAACCTATGCCCATGCGTGATTGTCATGTGGACAGGCTCTCTCGGTTGCCTAGGTAACTTAATATCACTCTGCCACTGCTGTAGACTGTGCTAATAAATGCAAGGAACAAATTATAACTATTGCAATGCGATGAAAGGGTAGTTTGATTTCTAACATTATTCTATCAACAAACATTTACATCGATAGTCTGGCGTTATAATTTATTTGCTTTAGGTGTACTGTGGAGTGGGTAAAACTGTTTTTAATGGCAGGCTAGCAGATACCGTTGACTCGCGCTAGCCTAGCACCGGGGAACTATACAACTGGAAGGACTGGATGAAATTTTTTGAAAACTGTCTCCACTGATAAATAACACCCAGCCTAACTTGGAAATTAGGTCCGATTTCCAAAATCCTGAACATAATATTCAATAATTTTTAATAATAATAATAAAAAAAATGAATTGGCTCTTTTTAGGGTTGAAAGTTAAATGGCTAATAATGTAAAATAATAATAATAACCAGCACTGAAATTATTCACATCAATTCCCCATAATAAACATACTTAAATAAACTTTACAGCTCTTAATAATGTTTAATGAAAAAATATCAGCCCATATTCAATTCAATTCAAATTTATTTGTATAGCGCTTTTCACAATACACATTGTCTCAAAGCAGCTTTACAGAAATTGCATTTCGGAAATGTACATAGAAAAATACAGTTAGTTAATCAAGTATTAATTTATGGCATAACATATCGCCGGCTTTGAGTCGTCTCTTCACAGGCGTCGAGTCGTCTCTTCACAGGCGTTGGGGCATCTGAAGTCTCCGTGAGAGGCTGGATACAAACTGGAGCTGACGAACGCTATTTACCTCGGGACTAGCGTCCCGAGATAACAGCAGAAAGGCAGATGGGAAATAATTAGCATAGCTGATGTTCATAATGTTAATGCATTCGAACTGATTCAGCAGTAGTATCAAAGGTTAAGGATTAAGTGAATGCTTGGTTAAAGAGATGCGTCTTTAATCTAGTTTTAAACTGGGACAGCGAGTCTGAGTCTCGTACAATATCAGGAAGGCTATTCCAGAGTTTAGGAGCTAAATGCGAGAACGCCCTCCCTCCTTTAGTGGACTTAGATATCCTAGGAATGACCAGAAGCCTCGAATTTAGTGATCTTAAAGAGCGCGATGGATTGTATGGCGATAGAAGGTCTGTTAAATACACAGGAGCTAAACCATTTAGGGCTTTATAGGTCAGTAGGAATACTTTGTAATTGATACGTAACTTAATAGGTAACCAGTGTAGAGATGATAAAATAGGTGTTATATGATCATATTTTCTTGATCTAGTAAGAACTCTAGCAGCTGCATTTTGCACTAACTGTAGCTTGTTGATTGAGGATGCAGGACAACCAGCTAATAAAGCATTACAGTAATCTAGTCTCGAGGTCATGAATGCATGAACTAACTTTTCTGCATCAGAAACAGATAGCATGTTGCGTAGCTTAGCAATGTTTCTAAGGTGGAAAAAGGCTGTTCTTGTAATATATGAAATATGATTTTCGAAAGTCAAATTGCGGTCTAGTATAACACCCAGGTCTTTTACTGTAGTGGATAAAGTAACAGGACATCCTTCTAAATTAAAGTTGTATTGTAAGGGATTTTGTGGGTAGTTTTTTGGACCAATAAGTAGTACCTCCGTTTTATCTGAATTTAATAGCAGGAAATTACACGTCATCCAGCATTTTATATCATTTAGACACTCTGTCAATTTAGATAAGTTAGTGTTTTCATCTGGTCGTGATGAGATATATAATTGAGTGTCATCAGCATAACAGTGGAAATTAATTCCATGTTTTCTTATAATATTACCAAGTGGCAGCATATATATTGAGAATAGCAGAGGGCCTAACACCGATCCTTGCGGCACTCCATAGTCTACTGACGTTATCTTTGATTTTTCCCCATTTAAACAGACAAAATAGTAACGGTCTGATAAGTACGATCTAAACCAGCTTAATGCCTGTCCCTGAACACCAGTGTAGTTTTGTAGTCGATCCAAGAGTATTTTATGATCGATAGTATCGAACGCAGCACTAAGATCGAATAGAACTAGTATTGAGATACAGCCTTGGTCAGAAGCTAAAAGTAAATCATTTGTAATTTTAACTAGCGCAGTTTCTGTGCTATGATGCGGTCTGAATCCCGACTGGAATTTTTCATAGATATCATTTTCTTGTAAGAAAGAGCACAATTGAGCGGACACAATTTTTTCTAGTATTTTAGACATAAATGGAAGATTTGAGATGGGTCTGTAATTTGCTAAGTTATTTGGATCTAATTGCGGTTTCTTAATGAGAGGTTTTATTACTGCCAGCTTGAATATTTTTGGTACATGACCTAAAAATAAAGACGAGTTAATAATATTAAGAAGAGGCTCTTCGACCACAGGTAACACTTCTTTCAGTAGTTTAGTGGGTATTGGATCTAATAAACATGTTGTTGGTTTAGATGCAATGATAAGTTTATTTAGCTCTTCCTGTCCTATAGTTGTAAAGCGGTGTAGTTGTTCTGGAGGGGCCATAATTGAGGCTGAATCATAAGACATCATAGAGGATTGTATATTTACAAATGTGTTTCGGATGCTTTCTATTTTCTCATTGAAGTAATTCATAAAATCATTACTACTATATTGTAATGGAATATTTTGCTCTGGTGATGTTTGTTTATTTGTTAGTCTAGCCACGGTGTTGAATAAAAACCTTGGATTATTTTGGTTATTTTCTATTAGTTTGCGGAGATGCTCAGCCCTGGCTGCTTTTAGAGCCTTTTTATAACGTGACATACTGTCTTTCCACGCGATTCTAAAGACCTCTAAATTAGTTTGTTTCCATTTACGCTCTAAGTTACGAGTTTCTCTCTTGATTGCATGCGTAGCACTGTTGTACCATGGTGCTTTAGTTTTCTCTCTAACCTTTTTTAATCTAATTGGTGCAACAATATCTAGTGTACTAGAGAACATGGTGCTCAAACTGCTAGTCATTTCCTCTAGTTCATCTGTTTGTTTGGGTGCACTGCGCAGCTGAGATAGATCAGGTAAGCTATTTGAGAATCTATCTATAGTGGTTGGAAGGATTGTTCTGCCTGGTCTATAACGTGGCGCAACATGACAAATTTCAGCAGTACGTATTATACAAGTTACCATGTAATGATCAGTGAGATCATCATTTTGCGGTATAATATTTATATCAGTTGGATTGGTTCCATATGATATAATTAAATCTAGTGTATGATTTAGACGATGAGTGGGACCACTGACGTTTTGCGTGACCCCAAAGGAGTTTAATAAATCTGTAAACGCAGTCCCTAACGCATCATTTGTATTATCTACGTGTATGTTAAAGTCTCCAACAATTATTGCTTTATCGACATTGACCAATAGATCTGAGAGAAAGTATGCAAACTCTTTTAGGAAATCAGCATAGGGCCCTGGAGGTCTATATAGGGTAGCCAAGGCTAGAGATAATATGGATTTGTTTCTTGCATCTAAGAGCGTAACATTTAGCACAAGTACTTCAAACGAATTAAACCTGTGACCTGTTTTCTGAGTAACATTAAGAATATCTCTATAGATTGTTGCAACACCGCCGCCACGACCGATCAGACGGGGCTCATGCTTATAACAGTATCCTGGTGGAGTAGACTCATTTAGACCGAAATAATCATTTGGTTTAAGCCAGGTTTCAGTAAGGCAAAGTACATCGAAACTATTATCTGTGAACCATTTCATTTACAATAACCGCCTTAGGTGTGAGCGATCTAATGTTTAGAAGACCTAGCTTTAGAAATTGTTTTTGTTCACTGATATTTAGATTTTCTGGTTTAATTACAATAAGATTTTTGCTAGATCCTACACTAGATTTATTGTTTGGCCTCACTAAGCGAGGAATAGACACAGTTTCTATATAATGTTCTACACTACTTATATCAATTAAGTTGGGACAGGAAAGACTGTGATTTGGACTTTGACTTACTAGTCATATGGTGTGTAACGTCTTGGAGATGTTGTCCGACAGAACAGCCGCTCCGATTCTGCTGGGGTGCAGGCCATCAGCACGGTAGAGCCTAGGTCGCTCCCAGAACAGATTCCAATTATTTACAAAGAGCAGTTTCTGTTCATTACACCATGACATTAACCATTCATTTAGAGCAAATAATCTACTGAACCTTTCTTGTCCTAGTCGGTACGTGGGAAGCGGTCCAGACACGATGATCGTTGCTTCAGGCGATGTGCTGCGAACCGTCTCGATCAGGCTTCTGTAGTCCTTCTTCAGAACCTCCGTCTGCCGCAGCCTGATGTCGTTCGTCCCCGCATGTAGTACCACAGCTCCGACGCGCTCGTCACCGTTCAGGATCTCGGGAATCTGTGCAGCGACATCAAGAACACGAGCACCAGGAAAGCAGTGAGTGCGCACCTTACGCTTACCTGAGGTAGCACGGACATGACGGACCATGGAAGTGCCGATGATCACGGCGGCGTCACGTTCCGGCTCGCGAAGAGGGGAGAAGCGGTTCCGGGTGGAGATCTCGAAGACCGGGAGGGGCGGGGAAGTCCTTGGTCTGGTCCTGGCTCGTGTCTTCCGCTGTGGGATCACCCAGGGTCCATGGTGTTGCCTCGGTGCCGGAGTGAATGAAGGCAGAGATGATCGCGTCCTCCTGGGCAGAGAAACGCACGGAGTAGACGAAGTCGGAGTCAAAAAGTTACTAACCACTGACTTGTGAGCATCGGCGCGTGATGTTTCAAGCGTTGATCGCCGATCTCGCAGCTCGGCTTGCTTCACCAGCAGAACGCGGATCTGTTTCTCCACCGACTCCAGCTCCAATCGTACCGAAACCAGCTCGAATGTGTCCTCACCTGCACTCAGAGGTAACGTTAGACACACATCCGATATGTTCGCCATTATAACAGATGAACAGTAAATTAGTAGTGATACTACCAATATCACTACTAATTTAGGACTGAAATGATGGATATAACCCGTATCCTTTCAGTCAAACGGGTGTAAAATGAGAGGGTCGATAGGCGCGAGGCCACGCGTGAAATGCTAGCGGGCTAAAGGCTAGTAGCCGAGATTCGGAAAGTTGGATCTAAGTAGCGATATCAAAGCAATCCGATTGCTTTTTATAAGGACTAGTGTCGAGGATAAGTTCACATGATATAAAAATAGAAAGTGCTTGTTTATAAATGAGTGGTAAAGAAGAAAATCAGGGATTAATGAATCAATTCGACGGAGCTCCAAACACAAACACAGATCGCACGCGCATGCGCCTCATGGCTGCTGTTGTTGTGGTTGGCTGTAAGACTGAGAGAAAAAGAAGACAGCAGCCCATGCAGGAGCTGGTGGCCTCTATCATGCTGCACTGTTGGTAGACGGTGGGCCGAGGGTCCGTATCCGCTTTACTTTTCAAAATGGATGATCCCCATGGAGGGAGAACCTGAATTTGTAAAGTTGGGACGGTTGTTTTATTCTCAACGATATGAAAAGTGTTGCCACTCCCATTTATTGCACATTTTCCCCGAAATCATAGTACACAACCCGTAAATATGCAGGCAAACGCGGTTGCCTACTATATCAGTCGAGCCAATAGCGTGGCAAAATACTGACATAGGATTATTATTAACCAATCAGATGTGGCTTATTTAGAACGGCTGTTACACAAATGATTCAGCTGTCCGACACGAGCAGCAGCAGCAGCACATTGACCATCGCCAAGGACAATGTTTGTTTTGTACACTGTGTTGTTCAAACGTATGTAAGTGTCTCATTAGTGTCGTTTTAAGTAGGGTAGTATCAGCTGGTTAACTAGCAGTAGCTAGCATCACGTTATTACATATTTGATTTGGTGTAAACATTTTATTCTAGCGGTAACACTTCGTCCAACTCACATAGGCAACAGCTCCACTGTATGTTCGCGGATAATTACCTCAAACGTTCGCCAAAAACTCTCTCTGGTTAAATGTTGGTTAATCTCTGTTGGTTGGTCTCTGTTGGTTAAATGTCAGTTTTAATGATCAATAATGTTTCATATTTTTAAAATGAAAACAAAAAGAAGCAGGGTTGTGTTTTATATTTCGTGTTGTTATAAATATATGCAGTGAAGATAATCAATGTGCATTGCCTGAACCACATTTGTGTGGCCATTAATATGTTTAAGATTTTTTTTTAATGAAAGAGGCAGAGTGGTGTTTTATTACATATTTCGTTTTATTGTTGATGAAAAAAGGCATGGTTGTATTATATACCATATTTCGTTTTATTGTTGCCTAAAATATACATAAAGAGATAACCGGAGTAGCCAGAGCGTGCTAAGTGACGCGATCAAGAATGCCGCTGTTCCATTTGCAGAATAACCGGACTCGCGTCCTCTCGTCCTCGGGAGTTCGTTCTCCTGAGTCGAACTTGGCAAATATGAACTACAGTACCAAGGACGCAAGTCCGAAGTTTGCGTACTTGGTATTGAGAAACGGCCAGTGTGTGTGTGTGTGTGTGTGTGTGTGTGTGTGTGTGTGTGTGTGTGCATCGTATGCGAGGGAGAGAGAACAGGGGGCAGCTGACAGCACTGTGAGGGTAACAAGCTTACTAACACCCCTCACAGTGTTGTCAACTGCACCCCGTTCCTTACTGCACTTCCTGTGTGAATGATAAATGACCTATTCCGCTCAGTGCTAGCTGTTAGCCAGTCATAGCGGTCATATTTACCCTCAGTGAAGTGCCGCACAAAACCTTTTCCGGCCTTGGTCAGTCCATCCAGCTTAGGTGTAGATCTTCCTTTTAAAATGATCTCTTTCTTTTCTCCAAACATACGCCTTGAAAAGGCACACGGAGTAGATTGTCAACAGAATCGGTAAGAGGTGTGAAGGCAGCGGCCATAGCTCAGTTCACTGACATTGCTCACAACCCGCCAAAATTTCAAACGGTTGATGACATCAGCGGGGGCTAGCGCCGACACATCGCTGCGCCCCTGAGGGCGTTCTGTCACTGCGCATCAAAATTTGATTGGCTAATGATACACGTCAGTCAAAGTTATGATCAAATGGGAAATGGCAGCTTCAACGGAAGGGTAGCTATACTACTAGTGCTGGTCCACGGAGCTGTGATGCGTTTAGATGACCATATGGAAAATCCAGCTCAGCCTCACAAAAAATAACCATATTCTTTATGGAAATATATTTAAATATAAATATATATAAAATATATTTTACATATTATATTATATTATATTATATTATATTATATTATATTATATTATATTATATTTATATTTTAGATTTTGACAGGGCCAGCAGAGAAGGCCCTTATGGCCCTGACAGCCCACCTCTGGTTGTAGTAAGTGGTAAAGCTTTCTGTCGTGTTCGTGCGTGAAGCTGGGCAAAAGGCCTGTTTTCAGTAAGTTAGTCGCGTGGGAGTTGAATTTGTAGTATTCTCATGCTGTGTTGAAACTCTGACTAAACACCAAGTTAAACCGTGCAAATGAAGACAGAGTCGTAGTAAGTTTGATACTTTACTGTCACGCTTCCTCGTTTACATGTAGTGGTGAAAAGGCAGTGCCTCTATGATGCTTTAAGGTGGATGAAAGTGGATTAACACCAAGAGCACACCATGTCTGTTTCAATGTTTCCATGCAGTACCAGGAAGGACAAACAGGAAGTGACTTAATAGGCAGTGTAAGACCCAGGTATGGTTCTATTATTCTGAAGACATTTTTTGGTCACTTACGGTAATTAAGGCACCTGGTGGTGGCGGAGGAAGTAAGAGCATATCATCTGTTCACCTGTGTGTTCATGAGGGAGATGGAGTTGCGGGGGAAGTCTTATTTTTGTTGAGCGCTGTAGAAAGCATTTCTAATGCTGTTTAATGCCATTTGGACACCATTTCGTATGCCAGTGAAACAATTATGGAATGTATTGGATACACAACCTTGTTTGTTTCTCACGCAAATAAATCTACAAAACGCAATCTTTGGATTATGATCACAGAGCAAGCGCGTCTGGCAAATTAGTTTCCCCTACTCAGCCTCTCAGCCGACAACTATTGTTTTTACTATTGTTTTGGCTTTCAGATTGTCGCCCACATTTGTGACCGATCACGGAAACTAGAGACACAAGTCGGTTCTGGGGCATTTTGAGTTATTCATAGATTCTGAAAGTGTAGTCTCCAAGCTTTCCAACGATGTGTAACACATGGAAATCTGATAATATTTGGAGAAGTTGTGGCCATTTGAAGGTAGGCACTCAAAAAAGCTAAAAGGTTAGATAACGGCCTCTAAAGATTGTGCAGTTCTCACCTCTCTCTGCTCCTAGGAGTAACAATAGGGCTCATTTACATCTCATTTAGATAAGCCATACCCCCTGTAAAGCTCCCCCCTGTGCTTTACAGCTTTTTTTCTTTCCTGAGCTAGCTAATAACAATAGGTAGGTATGGGAAGGTCTAAACATGGACTAAACATAACGTGTACGTGTTCTTAGAATGAACACAAAACGACAAACTTTGATGTTTATGGAAACTTACCCCCAGGACTGTCGAATGCACTTCTGCCGCTCTAGGCGAAAAACAATTGTGCCGCCCCCCTTTTTGCAACGTATACCAGCAACAACACACAAAGACCAATATGCCATATAAACTTTAAACTAATTTCAACTTCAAACAACTTTAAAATTTAAACTAATTTAAACTTTAAACTAATTTAAACTTCTTCAAACTTATTGGTCCAAACTTTCACAAGCCAACTTAAAGTTTGTCTCGACGAACTTTTTCTAGTTAAGTTGGCTTGTGAGAGCCAACTTACTGATATTGTACTTAAACTTATTAAGTTGGCTTGTGAGAGCCAACTTACTGATATTGTACTTAAACTTATTATTATTATTATTATTCTGTCAAAAATTTACAACTCTATCTCCTCCTAGAGCTTTAACTCCACATACTCCAAACTCGGCACAGACACTCAGACTGTTCTGACTCGGTATGCTATATCTTTTCTAACTGATCGGACTTACGGTTTTCCTAAAAATGACGATCAAAGTCGGAAAAAACTCCCATTGACTTAACATGGCGGAATGTTCAGATTTTCAAACTCCCCAACTGTCAAAAATTCAAATCTAAATACCTTGAAGCCCTAGACTGAATCAAACTGCCATTCTATATACTATGAGCCATTGAGACTCATTTAAACTAATAAACTCATATATCTATGACACTTATCTATCTACACTTAAACTCTTAAACTCATAATAAATTAATAAACTCGAAACTTGAACTCTTAGACTAATTTAAACTTATAAACTCTAAACTCATAAACTCATACACTTATAAACTCATACACTTATAAACTCATGAATTCAAACTCTTATGAACTCAAACTCATAAATTAATAAACTCTGAACTCTTACTCATTTAAACTTATAAACTCTAAACTCATAAACTCGTACACTTATAAACTCATGAATTCATACACTTATGAACTCATGAATTCATAAACTTATAAACTCATACACTTATGAACTCATGAATTCATACACTTATGAACACAATCTTTCTATCTCTCTTTCTTTCTTTCTCTCTTTCTTTCTAAATAATCTTTCTATATTTCTTTCTTTCTAACTAATCTTTCTATCTTTCTTTCTTTCTTTCTTTCTAACTAATTTTACTTTCTATCTTTCTTTCTTTCTAACTAATCTTTCTTTCTTTCTAACTAATCTTTCTATCTTTCTTTCTATCTCTCTTTCTAATCTTTCTTTCTAACTAATCTTTCTTTCTTTCTTTCTTTCTTTTCTAACTAATCTATTTCTTTCTAACTAATCTTTCTTTCTTTCTTTCTAACTAATCTTTCTATCTTTCTTTCTTTCTTTCTTTCTTTCTAATCTTTCTTTCAATCTTTCTTTTTTTCTTTCTTTCTAACTAATCTTACTTTCTAACTTTCTTTCATTCTAACTAATCTTTCTTTCTAACTAATCATTCTTTCTTTCTAACTAATCTTTCTATCTCTCTTTCTTTCTTTCTCTCTTTCTTTCTAACTAATCTTTCTATCTATCTTTATTTCTTTCTAATCTTTCTTTCAATCTTTCTTTCTTTTTAGCAACCACCCAAAATACCTTAAAACACCCTAGCAACACCATAGCAACCACCCAAAATGCTCTAGAACACCCTAGCAACCACCCAGAACACCCTAGCAACCACCCAAAATACCTTAAATCACCCTAGCAACACCATAGCAACCACCCAAAATACCCTAGAACACCCTAGCAACACCCTAGCAACCACCAGAACACCCTAGCAACTGCCTAGCAACCACCCAGAACACCCTAGCAACCACCCAAAATACCTTAAATCACCCTAGCAACACCATAGCAACCACCCAAAATACCCTAGAACACCCTAGCAACACCCTAGCAACCACCAGAACACCCTAGCAACTGCATAGCAACCACCCAGAACACCCTAGCAACCACCCAAAATACCTTAAATCACCCTAGCAACACCATAGCAACCACACAAAATACCCTAGAACACCCTAGCAACACCCTAGCAACCACCAGAACACCCTAGCAACTGCCTAGCAACCACCCAGAACACCCTAGCAACCACCCAAAATACCTTAAATCACCCTAGCAACACCATAGCAACCACCCAAAATACCCTAGAACACCCTAGCAACACCCTAGCAACCACCAGAACACCCTAGCAACTGCCTAGCAACCCCAGAACACCCTAGCAACTGCCTAGCAACCACCCAGAACACCATAGCAACCACCCAAAATACCTTACAACACCTTAGCAACACCATAGCAACCACCCAGAACACCATGGCAACCATCCAAAATACCTTAAAACACCCTAGCAACACCATAGCAACCACCCAAAATACCGTAGAACACCCAAGCAACACCATAGCAACCATCCAAAACACCCTAGCAACCACCTAAAATACCTTAGCAACCGCCAGGCAACCACCCAGAACACCTTAGCAACCCACTAGAAACACCCTAGCAACTTTAAATTACTTCAAACTATACTTCAAACTTTAAACTACTTTAAACTTTAAACCATTAAAACTTTAAACTTTAAACTTTAAACTACTTTAAACTTTAAACTAATTTCAACTTCAAACTACTTTAAAATTTAAACTAATTTAAACTTTAAACTAATTTAAACTTCTTCAAACTTATTGGTCCAAACTTAAACAAGCCAACTTAAAGTTTGTCTCGACGAACTTTTTCTAGTTATTATTATTATTATTCTGTCAAAAATTTACAACTCTATCTCCTCCTAGAGCTTTAACTCCACATACTCCAAACTCGGCACAGACACTCAGACTGTTCTGACTCGGTATGCTATATCTTTTCTAACTGATCGGACTTACGGTTTTCCTAAAAATGACGATCAAAGTCGGAAAAAACTCCCATTGACTTAACATGGCGGAATGTTCAGATTTTCAAACTCCCCAACTGTCAAAAATTCAAATCTAAATACCTTGAAGCCCTAGACTGAATCAAACTGCCATTCTATATACTATGAGCCATTGAGACTCATTCAAACTAATAAACTCATATATCTATGACACTTATCTATCTACACTTAAACTCTTAAACTCATAATAAATTAATAAACTCGAAACTTGAACTCTTAGACTAATTTAAACTTATAAACTCTAAACTCATAAACTCATACACTTATAAACTCATACACTTATAAACTCATGAATTCAAACTCTTATGAACTCAAACTCATAAATTAATAAACTCTGAACTCTTACTCATTTAAACTTATAAACTCTAAACTCATAAACTCGTACACTTATAAACTCATGAATTCATACACTTATGAACTCATGAATTCATAAACTTATAAACTCATACACTTATGAACTCATGAATTCATACACTTATGAACACAATCTTTCTATCTCTCTTTCTTTCTTTCTCTCTTTCTTTCTAAATAATCTTTCTATATTTCTTTCTTTCTAACTAATCTTTCCTTCTTTCTTTCTTTCTTTCTTTCTAACTAATTTTACTTTCTATCTTTCTTTCTTTCTAACTAATCTTTCTTTCTTTCTAACTAATCTTTCTATCTTTCTTTCTATCTCTCTTTCTAATCTTTCTTTCTAACTAATCTTTCTTTCTTTCTTTCTTTCTTTTCTAACTAATCTATTTCTTTCTAACTAATCTTTCTTTCTTTCTTTCTAACTAATCTTTCTATCTTTCTTTCTTTCTTTCTTTCTTTCTAATCTTTCTTTCAATCTTTCTTTTTTTCTTTCTTTCTAACTAATCTTACTTTCTAACTTTCTTTCATTCTAACTAATCTTTCTTTCTAACTAATCATTCTTTCTTTCTAACTAATCTTTCTATCTCTCTTTCTTTCTTTCTCTCTTTCTTTCTAACTAATCTTTCTATCTATCTTTATTTCTTTCTAATCTTTCTTTCAATCTTTCTTTCTTTTTAGCAACCACCCAAAATACCTTAAAACACCCTAGCAACACCATAGCAACCACCCAAAATGCTCTAGAACACCCTAGCAACCACCCAGAACACCCTAGCAACCACCCAAAATACCTTAAATCACCCTAGCAACACCATAGCAACCACCCAAAATACCCTAGAACACCCTAGCAACACCCTAGCAACCACCAGAACACCCTAGCAACTGCCTAGCAACCACCAAGAACACCCTAGCAACCACCCAAAATACCTTAAATCACCCTAGCAACACCATAGCAACCACCCAAAATACCCTAGAACACCCTAGCAACACCCTAGCAACCACCAGAACACCCTAGCAACTGCATAGCAACCACCCAGAACACCCTAGCAACCACCCAAAATACCTTAAATCACCCTAGCAACACCATAGCAACCACCCAAAATACCCTAGAACACCCTAGCAACACCCTAGCAACCACCAGAACACCCTAGCAACTGCCTAGCAACCACCCAGAACACCCTAGCAACCACCCAAAATACCTTAAATCACCCTAGCAACACCATAGCAACCACCCAAAATACCCTAGAACACCCTAGCAACACCCTAGCAACCACCAGAACACCCTAGCAACTGCCTAGCAACCCCAGAACACCCTAGCAACTGCCTAGCAACCACCCAGAACACCATAGCAACCACCCAAAATACCTTACAACACCTTAGCAACACCATAGCAACCACCCAGAACACCATGGCAACCATCCAAAATACCTTAAAACACCCTAGCAACACCATAGCAACCACTCAAAATACCGTAGAACACCCAAGCAACACCATAGCAACCATCCAAAACACCCTAGCAACCACCTAAAATACCTTAGCAACCGCCAGGCAACCACCCAGAACACCTTAGCAACCCACTAGAAACACCCTAGCAACTTTAAATTACTTCAAACTATACTTCAAACTTTAAACTACTTTAAACTTTAAACCATTAAAACTTTAAACTTTAAACTTTAAACTTTAAACTACTTTAAACTTTAAACTAATTTCAACTTCAAACTACTTTAAAATTTAAACTAATTTAAACTTTAAACTAATTTAAACTTCTTCAAACTTATTGGTCCAAACTTAAACAAGCCAACTTAAAGTTTGTCTCGACGAACTTTTTCTAGTTATTATTATTATTATTCTGTCAAAAATTTACAACTCTATCTCCTCCTAGAGCTTTAACTCCACATACTCCAAACTCGGCACAGACACTCAGACTGTTCTGACTCGGTATGCTATATCTTTTCTAACTGATCGGACTTACGGTTTTCCTAAAAATGACGATCAAAGTCGGAAAAAACTCCCATTGACTTAACATGGCGGAATGTTCAGATTTTCAAACTCCCCAACTGTCAAAAATTCAAATCTAAATACCTTGAAGCCCTAGACTGAATCAAACTGCCATTCTATATACTATATGAGCCATTGAGACTCATTTAAACTAATAAACTCATATATCTATGACACTTATCTATCTACACTTAAACTCTTAAACTCATAATAAATTAATAAACTCTAAACTTGAACTCTTAGACTAATTTAAACTTATAAACTCTAAACTCATAAACTCATACACTTATAAACTCATACACTTATAAACTCATGAATTCAAACTCTTATGAACTCAAACTCATAAATTAATAAACTCTGAACTCTTACTCATTTAAACTTATAAACTCTAAACTCATAAACTCGTACACTTATAAACTCATGAATTCATACACTTATGAACTCATGAATTCATAAACTTATAAACTCATACACTTATGAACTCATGAATTCATACACTTATGAACACAATCTTTCTATCTCTCTTTCTTTCTGTCTCTCTTTCTTTCTAAATAATCTTTCTATATTTCTTTCTTTCTAACTAATCTTTCTATCTTTCTTTCTTTCTTTCTTTCTAACTAATTTTACTTTCTATCTTTCTTTCTTTCTAACTAATCTTTCTTTCTTTCTAACTAATCTTTCTATCTTTCTTTCTATCTCTCTTTCTAATCTTTCTTTCTAACTAATCTTTCTTTCTTTCTTTCTTTTCTAACTAATCTATTTCTTTCTAACTAATCTTTCTTTCTTTCTTTCTAACTAATCTTTCTATCTTTCTTTCTAATCTTTCTTTCAATCTTTCTTTTTTTCTTTCTTTCTAACTAATCTTACTTTCTAACTTTCTTTCATTCTAACTAATCTTTCTTTCTAACTAATCTTTCTTTCTAACTAATCTTTCTATCTCTCTTTCTTTCTTTCTCTCTTTCTTTCTAACTAATCTTTCTATCTATCTTTATTTCTTTCTAATCTTTCTTTCAATCTTTCTTTCTTTTTAGCAACCACCCAAAATACCTTAAAACACCCTAGCAACACCATAGCAACCACCCAAAATGCTCTAGAACACCCTAGCAACCACCCAGAACACCCTAGCAACCACCCAAAATACATTAAACCACCCTAGCAACACCATAGCAACCACCCAAAATACCCTAGAACACCCTAGCAACACCCTAACAACCACCAGAACACCCTAGCAACTGCCTAGCAACCACCCAGAACACCCTAGCAACCACCCAAAATACCTTAAATCACCCTAGCAACACCATAGCAACCACCCAAAATACCCTAGAACACCCTAGCAACACCCTAGCAACCACCAGAACACCCTAGCAACTGCATAGCAACCACCCAGAACACCCTAGCAACCACCCAAAATACCTTAAATCACCCTAGCAACACCATAGCAACCACCCAAAATACCCTAGAACACCCTAGCAACACCCTAGCAACCACCAGAACACCCTAGCAACTGCCTAGCAACCCCAGAACACCCTAGCAACTGCCTAGCAACCACCCAGAACACCATAGCAACCACCCAAAATACCTTACAACACCTTAGCAACACCATAGCAACCACCCAGAACACCATGGCAACCATCCAAAATACCTTAAAACACCCTAGCAACACCATAGCAACCACCCAAAATACCGTAGAACACCCAAGCAACACCATAGCAACCATCAAAAACACCCTAGCAACCACCTAAAATACCTGAGCAACCGCCAGGCAACCACCCAGAACACCTTAGCAACCCACTAGAAACACCCTAGCAACTTTAAATTACTTCAAACTATATTTCAAACTTTAAACTACTTTAAACTTTAAACCATTAAAACTTTAAACTTTAAACTACTTTAAACTTTAAACTAATTTCAACTTCAAACTACTTTAAAATTTAAACTAATTTAAACTTTAAACTAATTTAAACTTCTTCAAACTTATTGGTCCAAACTTTCACAAGCCAACTTAAAGTTTGTCTCGACGAACTTTTTCTAGTTATTATTATTATTCTTCTTACTCAAATTTACAACTCTAACTCCTCCTAGAGCTTTAACTCCACATACTCCAAACTCGGCACGGACACTCAAACTGTTCTGACTCGGTATGCTATATCTTTTCTAACTGATCGGACTTACGGTTTTCCTAAAAATGACGATCAAAGTCGGAAAAAACTCCCATTGACTTAACATTGCGGAATGTTCAGATTTTCAAACTGGCCAACTGCCAAAAATTCAAATCTAAACTCCTTGAAGCCCTAGACTGAATCAAACTGCCATTCTATATACTATGAGCCATTGAGACTCATTTAAACTAATAAACTAATCTATCTATGACACTTTTCTATCTACACTTAAACTATTAAACTCATAATAAATTAATAAACTCTAAACTTGAACTCTTAGACTCATTTAAACTTATAAACTCTAAACTCATAAACTCATACACTTATAAACTCATACACTTATAAACTCATGAATTCAAACTCTTATGAACTCAAACTCATAAATTAATAAACTCTGAACTCTTACTCATTTAAACTTATAAACTCTAAACTCATAAACTCGTACACTTATAAACTCATGAATTCATACACTTATGAACTCATGAATTCATAAACTTATAAACTCATACACTTATGAACTCATGAATTCATACACTTATGAACACAAACTCATGAATGAATAAACTCTGAACTCTTACTCATTTAAACTTATAAACTCTTAAACTCGTACACTTATAAACTCATGAATTCATAAATTTATGAACTCATGAAATCATAAACTCATAAACTTGTCCACTTATAAACTCATGATTTCATACACTTATGAACTCAAACTCATAAATTAATAAACTTTGAACTCTTACTCATTTAAACTTATAAACTCTAAACTCATAAACTCATAAACTTATAAACTCATGAATTCATACACTTATGAATTTTCATAAATTCATACACTTATGAACTTTTAAATTCACAAATAGTTCACCATAGCAACCACCCAGAACACCCTAGCAACTGCCTAGCAACCACCCAAAATACCATACAACACCCTAGCAACACCATAACAACCATCCAAAACACCATAGAATACCCAAGCAACACCATAGCAACCACCCAGAACACCCTAGCAACTGCCTAGCAACCACCCAAAATACCTTAAAACACCCTAGCAACACCATAGCAACCACCCAAAATAGCCTAGAACACCCTAGCAACCATCCTAAATAGCGTAGAACACCCTAGCAACACCATAGCAACCACCCAGAACACCCAAGCAACCACCCAAAATACCTTAAAACACCCTAGCAACACCATAGCAACCACCCAAAATACCCTAGAACACCCTAGCAACTGCCTAGCAACCACCCAGAACACCCTAACAACCACCCAAAATACCTTAAAACACCCTAGCAACACCATAGCAACCACCCAAAATACCCTAGAACACCCTAGCAACTGCCTAGCAACTCCCAGAACACCCTAGCAACTGCCTAGCAACCACCCAGAACACCCTAGCAACCACCCAAAATACCTTAAATCACCCTAGCAACACCATAGCAACCACCCAAAATACCCTAGAACACCCTAGCAACACCCTAGCAACCACCAGAACACCCTAGCAACTGCCTAGCAACCACCCAGAACACCCTAAAAACCACCCAAAATACCTTAAATCACCCTAGCAACACCATAGCAAACACCCAAAATACCCTAGAACACCCTAGCAACACCATAGCAACCACCCAGAACACCCTAGCAACCACCCAAAATACCTTAAAATACCCTAGCAACACCATAGCAACCACCCAAAATACCTTAAAACACCCTAGCAACACCCTAGCAACCACCCAGAACACCCTAGCAACCACCCAGAACACCCTAGCAACTAATATAAACTTCAAACTACTTTAAAATTCAAACTAAATTTAAACTTTAAACTAATTTAAACTATAAACTAATTTAAACTTCAATCTACTTTAAACTTTAAACTAATTTAAACTTCTAACTACTTTTAACTTTAAACTAATTTAAACATTTAAACTTTAAACTAATTTAAACTATAAACTAATTTAAACTTCAAACTACTTTAAACTTCACACTAATTTACATTTTAAACGAATGTAAACTTTAAACTACTTTAAACTTCTTTAAACTTTCTGGTCCAAACTTTCACAAGCCAACTTAAAGTTTGTCTCGACGAACTTTTTCTAGTTATTATTAAGTTGGCTTGTGAAAGCCAACTTACTGAAATCCTATTTAAACTTATTATTATTCTTTTTCTTCTTCTTTTTCTTAACCAAAATTTTCTGACTGCTACTCCTCCTAGAGCTTTAACTCTACAAACTCCAAACTCGGGTCAGACCTTCAGACTGTTCTGACTTAGTGTGCTATATCTTTTCAGACTGATTTGACTTTCAGATTTCTTAAAAATTAATATTAAAAATCATAAAAATCCCATTGACTTTCATTGCAACAGTTCAAATTGAGCCAAGGCTACGGTGGCCCAGCAGTGTACAACACAAAAACTCAAATCTAAACTCCCTGAAGCCCAAGACTCAATTAAACTACCATTCTATATGTACTAATGAACTTATCTATCTATCTATCTATCTATCTATCTATCTATCTATCTATCTATCTATCTATCTATCTATCTATCTATCTATCTATCTATCTATCTATCTATCTATCTATCTATCCATCTATCCATCCATCTATCCATCTATCCATCTATCCATCTATCCATCTATCTATCTATCTCTTTCTATCTATCTATCTCTTTCTATCTATCTATCTATCTATCTATCTATCTATCTAATCTATCTTTCTTTCTTACTAACTAATCTATCTTTCTTTCTTTCTTTCTAACTAATCTTTCTTCTTTCTTTCTTTCTTTCTTTCTTTCTTTCTTTCTAACTAATCTTTCTTCTTTCTTTCTTTCTTTCTAACTAATCTTTCTTCTTTCTTTCTAACTAATCTTTCTTCTTTCTTTCTGTCTTTCTTTCTTTCTAACTAATATTTCTTTTTTCTTTTTTTCTTACTAACTAATCTATCTTTCTTTCTTTCTAACTAATCTTTCTTCTTTCTTTCTTTCTTTCTAACTAATCTTTCTTCTTTCTTTCTTTCTATCTTTCTTCTTTCTTTCTTTCTTTCTTTCTTTCTTTCTTTCTTTCTTTCTTTCTTTCTTTCTTTCTTTCTAACTAATATTTCTTCTTTCTTTCTTTCTAACTAATATTTCTTCTTTCTAACTAATCTTTCTTCTTTCTTTCTAACTAATCTTTCTTTCTTTCTAACTAATCTTTCTTTCTTTCTAACTAATCTTTCTTCTTTCTTTCTTTCTTTCTTTCTTTCTAACTAATCTTTCTTCTTTCTTTCTTTCTTTCTTTCTTTCTAACTAATCTTTCTTCTTTCTTTCTTTCTTTTTCTTTCTTTCTTTCTAACTAATCTTTCTTCTTTCTTTCTTTCTTTCTAACTAATCTTTCTTCTTTCTTTCTTTCTTTCTTTCTAACTAATCTTTCTTTCTTTCTTTCTTTCTTTCTAACTAATCTTTCTTTCTTTCTTTCTTTCTTTCTTTCTTTCTTTCTTTCTTTCTAACTAATCTTTCTTCTTTCTTTCTAACTAATCTTTCTTCTTTCTTTCTAACTAATCTTTCTTCTTTCTTTCTTTCTTTCTTTCTTTCTTTCTTTCTTTCTTTCTTTCTTTCTTTCTTTCTTTCTTTCTTTCTTTCTTTCTTTCTTTCTTTCTAACTAATCTTTCTTCTTTCTTTCTTTCTTTCTTTCTTTCTTTCTTTCTTACTAATCTTTCTTCTTTCTTTCTTTCTTTCTAACTAATCTTTATTCTTTCTTTCTTTCTTTCTAACTAATCTTTCTTTCTTTCTAACTAATCTTTCTTCTTTCTTTCTTTCTTTCTAACTAATCTTTCTTTTTTCTTTCTTTCTTTCTTTCTTTCTTTCTTTCTTTCTTTCTTTCTTTCTTTTTTTCTTTCTTTCTAACTAATATTTCTTCTTTCTTTTTTTCTAACTAATATTTCTTCTTTCTAACTAATCTTTCTTCTTTCTTTCTAACTAATCTTTCTTTCTTTCTAACTAATCTTTCTTTCTTTCTAACTAATCTTTCTTCTTTCTTTCTTTCTTTCTTTCTTTCTAACTAATCTTTCTTCTTTCTTTCTTTCTTTCTAACTAATCTTTCTTCTTTCTTTCTTTCTTTCTTTCTTTCTTTTTCTTTCTTTCTTTCTAACTAATCTTTCTTCTTTCTTTCTTTCTTTCTAACTAATCTTTCTTCTTTCTTTCTTTCTTTCTAACTAATCTTTCTTTCTTTCTTTCTTTCTTTCTAACTAATCTTTCTTTCTTTCTTTCTTTCTTTCTTTCTTTCTTTCTTTCTTTCTTTCTTTCTTTCTAACTAATCTTTCTTCTTTCTTTCTAACTAATCTTTCTTCTTTATTTCTAACTAATCTTTCTTCTTTCTTTCTTTCTTTCTTTCTTTCTTTCTTTCTAACTAATCTTTCTTCTTTCTTTCTTTCTTTCTTTCTTTCTTTCTTACTAATCTTTCTTCTTTCTTTCTTTCTTTCTTTCTTTCTTTCTTTCTAACTAATCTTTCTTCTTTCTTTCTTTCTTTCTAACTAATCTTTCTTTTTTCTTTTCTTTCTTTCTTTCTTTCTTTCTTTCTTTCTTTCTTTCTTTCTTTCTTTCTTTCTAACTAATCTTTCTTTCTTTCTTTCTTTCTTTCTTTCTTTCTTTCTTTTTCTTTCTTTCTTTCTAACTAATCTTTCTTCTTTCTTTCTTTCTTTCTAACTAATCTTTCTTCTTTCTTTCTTTCTTTCTTTCTTTCTTTCTAACTATTCTTTCTTCTTTCTTTCTTTCTTTCTTTCTAACTAATCTTTCTTCTTTCTTTCTTTCTAACTAATCTTTCTTCTTTCTTTCTTTCTTTCTTTCTAACTAATCTTTCTTCTTTCTTTCTTTCTTTCTAACTAATCTTTCTTCTTTCTTTCTTTCTTTCTAACTAATCTTTCTTCTTTCTTTCTTTCTTTCTAACTAATCTTTCTTCTTTCTTTCTTTCTTTCTTTCTTTCTTTCTTTCTTTCTTTCTTTCTTTCTTTCTTTCTTTCTTTCTTTCTTTCTTTCTTTCTTTCTTTTTCTTTCTTTCTAACTAATCTTTCTTCTTTCTTTCTTTCTTTCTTTCTTTCTAACTAATCTTTCTTCTTTCTTTCTTTCTTTCTTTCTTTCTAACTAATCTTTCTTCTTTCTTTCTTTCTTTCTAACTAATCTTTCTTTCTTTCTTTCTAACTAATCTTTCTTCTTTCTTTCTTTCTAACTAATCTTTCTTCTTTCTTTCTTTCTTTCTTTCTTTCTTTCTTTCTTTCTTTCTTTCTTTCTAACTAATCTTTCTTCTTTCTTTCTAACTAATCTTTCTTCTTTCTTTCTAACTAATCTTTCTTCTTTCTTTCTTTCTTTCTTTCTTTCTTTCTTTCTAACTAATCTTTCTTCTTTCTTTCTTTCTTTCTTTCTTTCTTTCTTTCTTTCTTTCTTTCTTTCTTTCTTTCTTTTTCTTTCTTTCTTTCTAACTAATCTTTCTTCTTTCTTTCTTTCTTTCTAACTAATCTTTCTTCTTTCTTTCTTTCTAACTATTCTTTCTTCTTTCTTTCTTTCTTTCTTTCTTTCTTTCTTTCTTTCTTTCTAACTAATCTTTCTTTCTAACTAATTCTTTCTTTCTTTCTTTCTAACTAATCTTTCTTCTTTCTTTCTTTCTTTCTAACTAATCTTTCTTCTTTCTTTCTTTCTTTCTTTCTTTCTTTCTTTCTTTCTTCCTTTCTTTCTTTCTTTTTCTTTCTTTCTTTTTCTTTCTTTCTTTCTAACTAATCTTTCTTCTTTCTTTCTTTCTTTCTAACTAATCTTTCTTCTTTCTTTCTTTCTTTCTAACTAATCTTTCTTCTTTCTTTCTTTCTAACTAATCTTTCTTCTTTCTTTCTTTCTAACTAATCTTTCTTCTTTCTTTCTTTCTTTCTTTCTTTCTTTCTTTCTTTCTTTCTTTCTTTCTAACTAATCTTTCTTCTTTCTTTCTAACTAATCTTTCTTCTTTCTTTCTAACTAATCTTTCTTCTTTCTTTCTTTCTTTCTTTCTTTCTTTCTTTCTTTCTTTCTTTCTAACTAATCTTTCTTCTTTCTTTCTTTCTTTCTTTTTCTTTCTTTCTTTCTAACTAATCTTTCTTCTTTCTTTCTTTCTTTCTAACTAATCTTTCTTCTTTCTTTCTTTCTAACTATTCTTTCTTCTTTCTTTCTTTCTTTCTTTCTTTCTTTCTTTCTTTCTTTCTTTCTTTCTTTCTAACTAATTCTTTCTTTCTTTCTTTCTAACTAATATTTCTTCTTTCTTTCTTTCTTTCTTTCTTTCTTTCTTTCTTTCTTTCTTTCTTTCTAACTAATATTTCTTCGTTCTTTCTTTCTTTCTTTCTTTCTTTCTTTCTTTCTAACTAATATTTCTTCTTTCTTTCTAACTAATATTTCTTTTTTCTTTCTTTCTAACTAATCTTTCTTTCTTTCTTTCTAACTAATCTTTCTTTCTTTCTTTCTTTCTTTCTAACTAATCTTTCTTCTTTCTTTCTTTCTTTCTTTCTTTCTTTCTAACTAATCTTTCTTCTTTCTTTCTTTCTTTCTTTCTTTCTAACTAATCTTTCTAACTAATTATTTCTTTCTTTCTTTCTAACTAATCTTTCTTCTTTCTTTCTTTCTTTCTTTCTTTCTTTCTTTCTTTCTTTCTTTCTTTCTTTCTAACTAATCTTTCTTTCTAACTAATTCTTTCTTTCTTTCTTTCTAACTAATCTTTCTTCTTTCTTTCTTTCTTTCTTTCTTTCTAACTAATCTTTCTTCTTTCTTTCTTTCTTTCTTTCTTTTTTACTTTTTCTTTCTTTCTTTCTAACAAATCTTTCTTCTTTCTTTCTTTCTTTCTTTCTAACTAATCTTTCTTCTTTCTTTCTTTCTAACTAATCTTTCTTCTTTCTTTCTTTCTTTCTTTCTTTCTTTCTTTCTTTCTAACTAATCTTTCTTCTTTCTTTCTTTCTTTCTTTCTTTCTTTCTAACTAATCTTTCTTTCTAACTAATTCTTTCTTTCTTTCTTTCTAACTAATCTTTCTTCTTTCTTTCTTTCTTTCTAACTAATCTTTCTTCTTTCTTTCTTTCTTTCTTTCTTTCTTTCTAACTAATCTTTCTTCTTTCTTTCTTTCTTTCTTTCTAACTAATCTTTCTTCTTTCTTTCTTTCTTTCTTTCTTTCTTTCTTTCTTTCTTTCTAACTAATATTTTTTCTTTCTTTCTTTCTTTCTTTCTTTCTAACTAATATTTCTTCTTTCTTTCTTTCTTTCTTTCTTTCTTTCTTTCTTTCTTTCTAACTAATATTTCTTCTTTCTTTCTAACTAATATTTCTTCTTTCTTTCTTTCTAACTAATCTTTCTTTCTTTCTTTCTAACTAATCTTTCTTTCTTTCTTTCTTTCTTTCTTTCTTTCTTTCTAACTAATCTTTCTTCTTTCTTTCTTTCTTTCTTTCTTTCTAACTAATCTTTCTTTCTAACTAATCTTTCTTTCTAACTAATTCTTTCTTTCTTTCTTTCTAACTAATCTTTCTTCTTTCTTTCTTTCTTTCTTTCTTTCTTTCTAACTAATATTTCTTCTTTCTTTCTTTCTTTCTTTCTTTCTTTCTTTCTTTCTTTCTTTCTTTCTTTCTTTCTTTCTTTCTTTCTAACTAATCTTTCTTCTTTCTTTCTTTCTTTCTTTCTTTCTTTCTTTCTAACTAATCTTTCTAACTAATTATTTCTTTCTTTCTTTCTAACTAATCTTTCTTCTTTCTTTCTTTCTTTCTTTCTTTTTTTCTTTCTAACTAATCTTTCTTTCTTTCTTTCTTTCTTTTCTAACTAATATTTCTTCTTTCTTTCTTTCTTTCTAACTAATATTTCTTCTTTCTTTCTTTCTTTCTTTCTAACTAATATTTCTTCTTTCTTTCTTTCTTTCTTTCTTTCTTTCTAACTAATATTTCTTCTTTCTTTCTTTCTTTCTTTCTTTCTAACTAATATTTCTTCTTTCTTTCTAACTAATATTTCTTCTTTCTTTCTTTCTAACTAATCTTTCTTTCTTTCTAACTAATCTTTCTTTCTTTCTTTCTTTCTTTCTTTCTTTCTAACTAATCTTTCTTCTTTCTTTCTTTCTTTCTTTCTTTCTAACTAATCTTTCTTTCTAACTAATTCTTTCTTTCTTTCTTTCTTTCTAACTAATCTTTCTTCTTTCTTTCTTTCTTTCTTTCTTTCTAACTAATATTTCTTCTTTCTTTCTTTCTTTCTTTCTTTCTTTCTTTCTTTCTTTCTTTCTTTCTTTCTAACTAATCTTTCTTCTTTCTTTCTTTCTTTCTTTCTTTCTAACTAATCTTTCTAACTAATTATTTCTTTCTTTCTTTCTAACTAATCTTTCTTCTTTCTTTCTTTCTTTCTTTCTTTCTTTCTAACTAATCTTTCTAACTAATTATTTCTTTCTTTCTTTCTAACTAATCTTTCTTCTTTCTTTCTTTCTTTCTTTCTTTCTAACTAATATTTCTTCTTTCTTTCTTTCTTTCTTTCTAACTAATATTTCTTTCTTTCTTTCTTTCTTTCTAACTGATATTTATTCTTTCTTTCTTTCTAACTAATCTTTCTTTCTTTCTTTCTTTCTAACTAATCTTTCTTCTTTCTTTCTAACTAATCTTTCTTCTTTCTTTCTTTCTTTCTTTCTTTCTTTCTTTCTTTCTTTTTTACTTTTTCTTTCTTTCTTTCTAACTAATCTTTCTTCTTTCTTTCTTTCTAACTAATCTTTCTTCTTTCTTTCTTTCTAACTAATCTTTCTTCTTTCTTTCTTTCTTTCTTTCTTTCTTTCTTTCTTTCTTTCTTTCTTTCTTTCTAACTAATCTTTCTTCTTTCTTTCTTTCTTTCTTTCTTTCTAACTAATCTTTCTTTCTAACTAATTCTTTCTTTCTTTCTTTCTAACTAATCTTTCTTCTTTCTTTCTTTCTAACTAATATTTCTTCTTTCTTTCTTTCTTTCTTTCTTTCAACTAATCTTTCTTTCTAACTAATTCTTTCTTTCTTTCTTTCTAACTAATCTTTCTTCTTTCTTTCTTTCTTTCTTTCTTTCTTTCTTTCTTTCTAACTAATATTTCTTCTTTCTTTCTTTCTTTCTAACTAATATTTCTTCTTTCTTTATTTCTTTCTTTCTTTCTAACTAATCTTTCTTCTTTCTTTCTTTCTTTCTTTCTTTCTTTATTTCTTTCTAACTAATCTTTCTTCTTTCTTTCTTTCTTTCTTTCTAACTAATCTTTCTTCTTTCTTTCTTTCTTTCTTTCTTTCTTTCTTTCTTTCTTTCTTTCTTTCTTTCTTTCTTTCTTTCTTTTTCTTTCTTTCTTTCTAACTAATCTTTCTTCTTTCTTTCTTTCTTTCTAACTATTCTTTCTTCTTTCTTTCTTTCTTTCTTTCTTTTTCTTTCTTTCTTTCTTTCTTTCTTTCTTTCTTTCTTTCTTTCTTTCTTTCTTTCTTTCTTTCTTTCTAACTAATCTTTCTTCTTTCTTTCTTTCTTTCTTTCTTTCTTTCTAACTAATCTTTCTAACTAATTATTTCTTTCTTTCTTTCTAACTAATCTTTCTTCTTTCTTTCTTTCTTTCTTTCTTTCTTTCTTTCTTTCTAACTAATCTTTCTTTCTAACTAATTCTTTCTTTCTTTCTTTCTAACTAATCTTTCTTCTTTCTTTCTTTCTTTCTTTCTTTCTTTCTTTCTAACTAATATTTCTTCTTTCTTTCTTTCTTTCTTTCTTTCTTTCTTTCTAACTAATATTTCTTTCTTTCTTTCTTTCTTTCTAACTGATATTTCTTCTTTCTTTCTTTCTAACTAATCTTTCTTTCTTTCTTTCTTTCTAACTAATCTTTCTTCTTTCTTTCTAACTAATCTTTCTTCTTTCTTTCTTTCTTTCTTTCTTTCTAACTAATCTTTCTTCTTTCTTTCTTTCTAACTAATCTTTCTTCTTTCTTTCTTTCTTTCTTGAACACCCTAGCAACCACCCAAAATACCTTAAACACCCTAGCAACCATCCTAAATAGCGTAGAACACCCTAGCAACTGCCTAGCAACCACCCAGAACACCCTAGCAACCACCCAAAATACCTTAAATCACCCTAGCAACACCATAGCAACCACCCAAAATACCATAGAACACCCTAGCAACACCATAGCAACCACACAGCACACCCTAGCAACCACCCATAACACCCTAACAACCACCCAAAATACCTTAAAACACCCTAGCAACACCCTAGCAACCATCCTAAATAGCATATAACACCCTAGCAACACCATAGCAACCACCCAGAACACCCTAGCAACCACCCCAAATACCTTAAAACACCCTAGCAACACCCTAGCAACCATCCTAAATAGCGTATAACACCCTAGCAACACCATAGCAACCACCCAGAACACCCTAGCAACCACCCCAAATACCTTAAAACACCCTAGCAACACCATAGCAACCACCCAAAATACCCTAGAACATCATAGCAACTGCCTAGCAACCACCCAGAACACCCTAGCAGCCACCCAAAATACCTTAAAACACCCTAACAACACCATAGCAACCACCCAAAATACCTTACAACACCTTAGCAACACCATAGCAACCACCCAGAACACCCTAGCAACCACCCAGAACACCCTAGCAACTAATATAAACTTCAAACTACTTTGAAATTCAAACTAAATTTAAACTTCAAACTACTTTAAACTTTAAACTAATTTAAACTTCTAACTACTTTTAACTTTAAACTAATTTAAACTTATTTAAACTTTAAACTAATTAAAACTATAAACTAATTTAAACTTCAATTTACTTTAAACTTCAAACTAATTTACATTTTAAACTAATTTACATATTAAACTAATGTAAACTTCAAACTACTTTAAACTTCTTTAAACTTTCTGTTCCAAACTTTCACAAGCCAACTTAAAGTTTGTCTCGACGAACTTTTTCTAGTTAAGTTGGCTTGTGAAAGCCAACTTACTGAAATCCTATTTAAACTTATTATTATTCTTTTTCTTCTTCTTTTTCTTAACCAAAATTTTCTGACTGCTACTCCTCCTAGAGCTTTAACTCTACAAACTCCAAACTCGGGTCAGACCTTCAGACTGTTCTGACTTAGTGTGCTATATCTTTTCAGACTGATTTGACTTTCAGATTTCTTAAAAATTAATATTAAAAATCATAAAAATCCCATTGACTTTCATTGCAACAGTTCAAATTGAGCCAAGGCTACGGTGGCCCAGCAGTGTACAACACAAAAACTCAAATCTAAACTCCCTGAAGCCCAAGACTCAATTAAACTACCATTCTATATGTACTAATGAACTTAGAATCTATCTATCTATCTATCTATCTATCTATCTATCTATCTATCTATCTATCTATCTATCTATCTATCTATCTATCTATCTATCTATCTATCTATCTATCTAATCTATCTTTCTTTCTTACTAACTAATCTATCTTTCTTTCTTTCTTTCTAACTAATCTTTCTTCTTTCTTTCTTTATTTCTTTCTTTCTTTCTAAATAATCTTTCTTCTTTCTTTCTTTCTTTCTAACTAATCTTTCTTCTTTCTTTCTAACTAATCTTTCTTCTTTCTGTCTTTCTTTCTTTCTAACTAATATTTCTTTTTTCTTTTTTTCTTACTAACTAATCTATCTTTCTTTCTTTCTAACTAATCTTTCTTCTTTCTTTCTTTCTTTCTAACTAATCTTTCTTCTTTCTTTCTTTTTTCTTTCTTTCTTTCTTTCTTTCTTTCTTTCTAACTAATATTTCTTCTTTCTTTCTTTCTAACTAATATTTCTTCTTTCTAACTAATCTTTCTTCTTTCTTTCTAACTAATCTTTCTTTCTTTCTAACTAATCTTTCTTCTTTCTTTCTTTCTTTCTTTCTAACTAATCTTTCTTCTTTCTTTCTTTCTTTCTAACTAATCTTTCTTCTTTCTTTCTTTCTTTCTTTCTTTCTTTTTCTTTCTTTCTTTCTAACTAATCTTTCTTCTTTCTTTCTAACTAATCTTTCTTCTTTCTTTCTTTCTTTCTTTCTTTCTTTCTTTCTTTCTTTCTAACTAATCTTTCTTTCTTTCTTTCTTTCTAACTAATCTTTCTTTCTTTCTTTCTTTCTTTCTTTCTAACTAATCTTTCTTCTTTCTTTCTTTCTAACTAATCTTTCTTCTTTCTTTCTTTCTTTCTAACTAATCTTTCTTCTTTCTTTCTTTCTTTCTTTCTTTCTTTCTTTCTTTCTAACTAATCTTTCTTTCTTTCTTTCTTTCTGACTAATCTTTCTTTCTTTCTTTCTTTCTTTCTTTCTTTCTAACTAATCTTTCTTCTTTCTTTCTAACTAATCTTTATTCTTTCTTTCTAACTAATCTTTCTTCTTTCTTTCTTTCTTTCTTTCTTTCTTTCTTTCTTTCTTTCTTTCTTTCTTTCTTTCTTTCTTTCTTTCTTTCTAACTAATCTTTCTTCTTTCTTTCTTTCTTTCTAACTAATCTTTCTTCTTTCTTTCTTTCTTTCTAACTAATCTTTCTTCTTTCTTTCTTTCTTTCTTTCTTTCTTTCTTTCTTTCTAACTAATCTTTCTTTCTTTCTTTCTTTCTAACTAATCTTTCTTTCTTTCTTTCTTTCTTTCTTTCTTTCCAACTAATCTTTCTTCTTTCTTTCTAACTAATCTTTCTTCTTTCTTTCTAACTAATCTTTCTTCTTTCTTTCTTTCTTTCTTTCTTTCTTTCTTTCTTTCTTTCTTTCTTTCTAACTAATCTTTCTTCTTTCTTTCTTTCTTTCTTTCTTTCTTTCTTTCTTTCTTTCTTACTAATCTTTCTTCTTTCTTTCTTTCTTTCTTTCTAACTAATCTTTCTTTTTTCTTTCTTTCTTTCTTTCTTTCTTTCTTTCTTTCTTTCTTTCTTTCTTTCTTTCTTTCTTTCTAACTAATATTTCTTCTTTCTTTCGTTCTAACTAATATTTCTTCTTTCTAATTAATCTTTCTTTCTTTCTAACTAATCTTTCTTTCTTTCTAACTAATCTTTCTTCTTTCTTTCTTTCTTTCTTTCTTTCTTTCTTTCTTTCTTTCTTTCTTTCTTTCTAACTAATCTTTCTTCTTTCTTTCTTTCTTTCTTTCTAACTAATCTTTCTTCTTTCTTTCTAACTAATCTTTCTTCTTTCTTTCTTTCTTTCTTTCTAACTAATCTTTCTTCTTTCTTTCTTTCTTTCTTTCTTTCTTTCTTTCTTTCTTTCTAACTAATCTTTCTTCTTTCTTTCTTTCTTTCTTTCTTTCTTTCTTTTTCTTTCTTTCTTTCTAACTAATCTTTCTTCTTTCTTTCTTTCTTTCTAACTAATCTTTCTTCTTTCTCTCTTTCTTTCTAACTAATCTTTCTTTCTTTCTTTCTTTCTTTCTAACTAATCTTTCTTTCTTTCTTTCTTTCTTTCTTTCTAACTAATCTTTCTTCTTTATTTCTAACTAATCTTTCTTCTTTATTTCTAACTAATCTTTCTTTCTTTCTTTCTTTCTTTCTTTCTTTCTTTCTTTCTTTCTTTCTTTCTTTCTTTCTAACTAATCTTTCTTCTTTCTTTCTTTCTTTCTTTCTTTCTTTCTTACTAATCTTTCTTCTTTCTTTCTTTCTTTCTTTCTTTCTAACTAATCTTTCTTCTTTCTTTCTTTCTTTCTAACTAATCTTTCTTTTTTCTTTCTTTCTTTCTTTCTTTCTTTCTTTCTTTCTTTCTTTCTTTCTTTCTTTCTTTCTAACTAATCTTTCTTCTTTCTTTCTTTCTTTCTTTCTTTCTTTCTTTCTTTTTCTTTCTTTCTTTCTAACTAATCTTTCTTCTTTCTTTCTTTCTTTCTTTCTAACTAATCTTTCTTCTTTCTTTCTTTCTTTCTTTCTTTCTAACTATTCTTTCTTCTTTCTTTCTTTCTTTCTTTCTTTCTTTCTAACTAATCTTTCTTCTTTCTTTCTTTCGAACTAATCTTTCTTCTTTCTTTCTTTCTTTCTTTCTAACTAATCTTTCTTCTTTCTTTCTTTCTTTCTTTCTTTCTTTCTAACTAATCTTTCTTCTTTCTTTCTTTCTTTCTTTCTAACTAATCTTTCTTCTTTCTTTCTTTCTTTCTTTCTTTCTTTCTTTCTTTCTTTCTTTCTTTCTTTCTTTCTTTTTCTTTCTTTCTTTTTCTTTCTTTCTAACTAATCTTTCTTCTTTCTTTCTTTCTTTCTTTCTTTCTTTCTTTCTAACTAATCTTTCTTCTTTCTTTCTTTCTTTCTTTCTTTCTTTCTTTCTAACTAATCTTTCTTCTTTCTTTCTTTCTTTCTAACTAATCTTTCTTTCTTTCTTTCTAACTAATCTTTCTTCTTTCTTTCTTTCTAACTAATCTTTCTTCTTTCTTTCTTTCTTTCTTTCTTTCTTTCTAACTAATCTTTCTTTCTTCTTTCTTTCTAACTAATCTTTCTTCTTTCTTTCTAACTAATCTTTCTTCTTTCTTTCTTTCTTTCTTTCTTTCTTTCTTTCTTTCTTTCTTTCTTTCTTTCTTTCTTTCTAACTAATCTTTCTTCTTTCTTTCTTTCTTTCTAACTAATCTTTCTTCTTTCTTTCTTTCTTTCTTTCTTTCTTTCTTTCTTTCTTTCTTTCTAACTAATCTTTCTTTCTAACTAATTCTTTCTTTCTTTCTTTCTAACTAATCTTTCTTCTTTCTTTCTTTCTTTCTAACTAATCTTTCTTCTTTCTTTCTTTCTTTCTAACTAATCTTTCTTCTTTCTTTCTTTCTTTCTTTCTTTCTTTCTTTCTTTCTTTCTTTCTTTCTTTCTTCCTTTCTTTCTTTCTTTCTTTTTCTTTCTTTCTTTCTAACTAATCTTTCTTCTTTCTTTCTTTCTTTCTAACTAATCTTTCTTCTTTTTTTCTTTCTTTCTAACTAATCTTTCTTTCTTTCTTTCTAACTAATCTTTCTTCTTTCTTTCTTTCTAACTAATCTTTCTTCTTTCTTTCTTTCTTTCTTTCTTTCTAACTAATCTTTCTTCTTTCTTTCTAACTAATCTTTCTTCTTTCTTTCTAACTAATATTTCTTCTTTCTTTCTTTCTTTCTTTCTTTCTTTCTTTCTTTCTTTCTAACTAATATTTCTTCTTTCTTTCTTTCTTTCTTTCTTTTTCTTTCTTTCTTTCTAACTAATCTTTCTTCTTTCTTTCTTTCTTTCTAACTAATCTTTCTTCTTTCTTTCTTTCTAACTCTTCTTTCTTTCTTTCTTTCTTTCTTTCTTTCTTTCTTTCTTTCTTTCTTTCTTTCTTTCTTTCTTTCTTTCTAACTAATCTTTCTTTCTAACTAATTCTTTCTTTCTTTCTTTCTAACTAATCTTTCTTCTTTCTTTCTTTCTTTCTTTCTTTTTCTTTCTTTCTTTCTTTCTAACTAATATTTCTTCTTTCTTTCTTTCTTTCTTTCTTTCTTTCTTTCTTTCTTTCTTTCTTTCTAACTAATATTTCTTCTTTCTTTCTTTCTTTCTTTCTAACTAATATTTCTTCTTTCTTTCTTTCTAACTAATCTTTCTTTCTTTCTTTCTTTCTTTCTAACTAATATTTCTTCTTTCTTTCTTTCTTTCTTCTTTATTTCTTTCTAACTAACTAATCTTTCTTCTTTCTTTCTTTCTTTCTTTCTTTTTCTTTCTTTCTTTCTAACTAATCTTTCTTCTTTCTTTCTTTCTTTCTAACTAATCTTTCTTCTTTCTTTCTTTCTAACTCTTCTTTCTTTCTTTCTTTCTTTCTTTCTTTCTTTCTTTCTTTCTTTCTTTCTTTCTTTCTAACTAATCTTTCTTTCTAACTAATTCTTTCTTTCTTTCTTTCTAACTAATCTTTCTTCTTTCTTTCTTTCTTTCTTTCTTTTTCTTTCTTTCTTTCTTTCTAACTAATATTTCTTCTTTCTTTCTTTCTTTCTTTCTTTCTTTCTTTCTTTCTTTCTTTCTTTCTAACTAATATTTCTTCTTTCTTTCTTTCTTTCTTTCTTTCTTTCTTTCTAACTAATATTTCTTCTTTCTTTCTTTCTAACTAATCTTTCTTTCTTTCTTTCTTTCTAACTAATATTTCTTCTTTCTTTCTTTCTTTCTTCTTTATTTCTTTCTTTCTAACTAATCTTTCTTCTTTCTTTCTTTCTTTCTTTCTAACTAATCTTTCTTCTTTCTTTCTTTCTTTCTTTCTTTCTTTCTTTCTTTCTTTCTTTCTTTCTTTCTAACTAATCTTTCTAACTAATTATTTCTTTCTTTCTTTCTAACTAATCTTTCTTCTTTCTTTCTTTCTTTCTTTCTTTCTAACTGATATTTCTTCTTTCTTTCTTTCTAACTAATCTTTCTTTCTTTCTTTCTAACTAATCTTTCTTCTTTCTTTCTAACTAATCTTTCTTCTTTCTTTCTTTCTTTCTTTCTTTCTTTCTTTCTTTCTTTCTTTTTTACTTTTTCTTTCTTTCTTTCTAACTAATCTTTCTTCTTTCTTTCTTTCTTTCTTTCTTTCTTTCTTTCTTTCTTTCTTTCTTTCTTTCTAACTAATCTTTCTTCTTTCTTTCTTTCTAACTAATCTTTCTTCTTTCTTTCTTTCTTTCTTTCTTTCTTTCTAACTAATCTTTCTTTCTAACTAATTCTTTCTTTCTTTCTTTCTAACTAATCTTTCTTCTTTCTTTCTTTCTTTCTAACTAATATTTCTTCTTTCTTTCTTTCTTTCTTTCTAACTAATCTTTCTTTCTAACTAATTCTTTCTTTCTTTCTTTCTAACTAATCTTTCTTCTTTCTTTCTTTCTTTCTAACTAATCTTTCTTCTTTCTTTCTTTCTTTCTTTCTAACTAATATTTCTTCTTTCTTTCTTTCTTTCTTTCTTTCTAACTAATCTTTCTTCTTTCTTTCTTTCTTTCTTTCTTTCTTTCTTTCTTTCTTTCTTTCTTTCTTTCTAACTAATATTTCTTCTTTCTTTCTTTTTATTCTTATTCTTCTGACCCAAAATTTTCTGACTGCTACTCCTCCTAGAGCTTTAACTCTACAAACTCCAAACTCGGGTCAGACCTTCAGACTGTTCTGACTTAGTGTGCTATATCTTTTCAGACTGATTTGACTTTCAGATTTCTTAAAAATTTATATTAAAAACCATGAAAATCCCATTACCTTTCATTGGAACATGTTCAAATTGAGCCAAGACTACGGTGGCCCAGTAGTGTACAACACAAAAACTCAAATCTAAACTCCCTGAAGCCCTATACTCAATAAAACCACCATTCTATATGTACTAATAAACTTATCTATCTATCTATCTATCTATCTATCTATCTATCTATCTATCTATCTAATCTATCTATCTTTCTTTCTAACTAATCTATCTTTCTTTCTTTCTAACTAATCTTTCTTTCTTTCTTTCTAACTAATCTATCTTTCTTTCTAACTAATCTATCTTTCTTTCTAACTAATCTATCTTTCTTTCTAACTAATCTATCTTTCTTTCTAACTAATCTATCTATCTTTCTTTCTAACTAATCTATCTTTCTTTCATTCTAACAAATCTATCTATCTTTCTTTCTACCTAATCTATCTTTGTTTTTTTCTAACTAATCTTTCTTTCTTTCTAACTAATCTTTCTTTCTTTCTAACTAATCTATCTATCTTTCTTTCTAACTAATCTATCTTTCTTTCTTTCTAACTAATCTTTCTTTCTTTCTTTCTTTCTTTCTTTCTTTCTTTCTTTCTTTCTTTCTTTCTTTCTTTCTAACTAATCTATCTTTCTTTCTAACTAATCTATCTTTCTTTCTTTCTAACTAATCTATCTTTCTTTCTAACTAATCTATCTTTCTTTCTTTCTCACTAATCTATCTTTCTTTCATTCTAACAAATCTATCTATCTTTCTTTCTAACTAATCTATCTATCTTTCTTTCTAACTAATCTTTCTTTCTTTCTTTCTAACCAATCTATCTTTCTTTCTAACTAATCTATCTTTCTTTCTAACTAATCTATCTTTCTTTCTTTCTAACTAATCTTTCTTTCTTTCTAACTAATCAATCTTTCTTTCTAACTAATCCATCTTTCTTTCTTTCTAACTAATCTATCTTTCTTTCTTTCTAACTAATCTATCTTTCTTTCTAACTAATCTATCTTTCTTTCTTTCTCACTAATCTATCTTTCTTTCATTCAAACAAATCTATCTTTCTTTCTAACTAATCTATCTTTCTTTCTTTCTCACTAATCTATCTTTCTTTCATTCTAACAAATCTATCTATCTTTCTTTCTAACTAATCTATCTATCTTTCTTTCTAACTAATCTTTCTTTCTTTCTTTCTAACCAATCTATCTTTCTTTCTAACTAATCTATCTTTCTTTCTAACTAATCTATCTTTCTTTCTTTCTAACTAATCTTTCTTTCTTTCTAACTAATCAATCTTTCTTTCTAACTAATCCATCTTTCTTTCTTTCTAACTAATCTATCTTTCTTTCTTTCTAACTAATCTATCTTTCTTTCTAACTAATCTATCTTTCTTTCTTTCTCACTAATCTATCTTTCTTTCATTCAAACAAATCTATCTTTCTTTCTAACTAATCTATCTTTCTTTTTTCTAACTAATCTTTCTTTCTTTCTAACTAATCTATCTATCTTTCTTTCTAAATAATATTTCTTTCTAACTAAAATATCTTTCTTTCTATCTAATCTTTCTTTCTTTCTAACTAATCTATCTTTTTTCTTTCTGACTAACTTATCTATCTTTCTTTCCAACTAATCTATCTTTCTTTCTTTCTAACTAATCTATCTATGTTTCTTTCTAACTAATATATCTTTCTTTCTTTCTAACTAATCTATCTTTCTTTCTTTCTAACTAATCTTTCTTTCTTTCTTTCTTTCTTTCTAACTTATCTATCCATCTTTCTTTCTAACTAATCTATCTTTCCTTCTTTCTTTCTTTCTTTCTAACTAATCTATCTTTCTTTCTAACTAATCTATCTATCTTTCTTTCTTTCTTTCTAATCTATCTTTCTTTCTTTCTAACTAATATTTCTTTCTTTCTTTCTAACTAATCTATCTTTCTTTCTAACTAATCTATCTTTCTTTCTAACTAATCTATCCATCTTTCTTTCTAACTAATCTATCGTTCTTTCTTTCTAACTAATCTATCTATCTTTCTAACTAATCTTTCTTTCTTTCTTTCTCACTAATCTATCTTTCTTTCATTCTAACAAATCTATCTTTCTTTCTAACTAATCTATCTTTTTTTCTTTCTAACTAATCTTTCTTTCCCTTTCAGTCGATAACGTCGGACGTAGTCGACGCGACTGAAATGGGATCACGCTAGGGAGCCTATCATCTTCGAGTACTATTGAACGAGCCAATGTAATTGGCGTGCGTGATTCGCATCACACACTCCGCCCCCGCGGCGCGGGTATAAATACGGAAGTGGATGCACGCACTAGTTGCCTTTCGCTTCGGAGCCGATCGTTTGATGTCTCTGAGAGTGCTGTTGTCTACAACGAGCGAGTGTGTCGGTGTTCTTCAGGAAGACTCTCCCAGTGCTGGTGTTCTACAGCGCGAGTGCAGCGGTGATCGCGAGCTTTGAGCTCTCAACTGCTGTTTTAACAGCAACAAATTTCTAAATGTTTGTGTGTGTTGATGGCTGGTTAGAGGGCGGAAAAGTGAGTGCTTCACTGTTTCAGTTCTCTGTTCAGTGTTGCCGCGGTCATTTCCCTGTGTGCTCCGGCACTGGTGACGGTCCTATTTTCTGAAAGAGCAACACGGGTGCGTTTGCGTCTTTTTCAAGATGTCATTCCGCCCGTGCGTTTCTGGGTGCGGTCGTTCCCTGTCTCTCTCTGATGGTCACAACTGTTGTGTCACGTGTTTGGCTTACAGCACGCTGAGACAGCTTTTGTGGACAGCTCATGTTTTCACTGTGGGAACATGACTGTCGCAGTGTTGAGGGCGAGACTCGCCTTCGTTCGCGGAGAGCGAGTCCCCATTACCATGCCCCACCCTCGGGTGCTGTGTGGGATGGGTGACCGGAGGATAGTGTTGGATGTCCCGCCCGGTAACCATTCCCTGTGGGCTCCTCACTCCTCCCTTCCACTGCAACCACTGGAGCCTCCTGTGTTGTCTGCTGGTCCATCTGTAATGGGTGGGCCAGCGGTTTCACTCGGGGCTCCCCTGGAGGACAGGACGCCGATTGCAGCATCAGAGGGTGAGCTGACTTCTGGAGATGATGACTCGGCTGCATTGTCTCCCTCCGGGAGTTCAATGTTGCCCGAGCCGGATCCAGAATTATCAGCTATGCTGAAACGGGCCGCCGAGGCTGCCGGGCTCGAGTGGAACCTCCACCGTGTCCCGTTCAGTCTCGGTTGGAATCTGGAGTTTGGTATCTTGGGGCGGGCCGCGCTGGTTCTCAGCTCGCCGCCCCAGTGCCTTTCTTTCCCGAAATGCATGGAGAGCTTATCAGGTGGTGAACAGCATCTTTCTCTGCCAGAAACTGCCTGAATAGCTTTTCCCCCTCATTACCCTTGATGGAGGAACAGTGAAGGGTTGCGAGGTGTCCCTCCATTGGAGCGGTCTGTCGACACAGGTGCACCTGTGTCCGGCGGCCGCTGCCTTTTGGGGGGATCCTCGTCTCCCCCCTAAGGCCTGTGAGTTTCGTCCGTTCCGACGGGCAGAGCTTACAAAGCCTGTGGGCAAGCCCCTTCCTCTTGCGTGCCATGGCGTTGCTGCAGGCTAGGGCACCCATGGCATGCACGAGGGTAATCCAGACCGTGCGCTCATAGGTGAGCACCGCACTGCATCCGACCTCACCCTCCGGGGTACGGGTGTCGTAGCGTGCGTGATCGGTCTGGCGATGTCCACCTTGGTGGTCCAGTAGCACCTTCGTTGGCTCAGCCTGGTTGGTATGGCGGATGCGGACAAGGTTCGGTTCCTGGTCTCCCCAATTTCCCAGGTTGGGCTGGTCGGCGACGCGGTGGAGAACTGCATCAAACAGTTCTCTGCCGCTCAAGCGCAGACGGAGGTCATCCGGCACATCCTGCCCCGGTGGCCAGCTGCTGCCTCCACCCGCCGCCGGTGGCAGCTCCTCCGCCTGCTCGTCGCCGTGGGCGTTCTCCGGCCGCCGCTCCTGCTGGGCCTCCGCAGCAGCCTCCACCCAGGCCTCAGCAGGGAGCCGGCCGCAGTAGAGACGCCCAGCCCGCTCCAGGCGCTGCCAAGCCAGGTGGCAAGCGACAGCGAAAGCATTCCGGAGCGGGCCGCCCAGGAATGGATGAGATGCTCTTGGAGTGGCACGATCACTCCCTCCCCCCGGGTGAGGGCCGGGTGGAGCCTTTGTTTGTGTGTGTGTCTGTTCCGCCGCTGGCTCCCCAAAAAAAAAAAAAAAAGCGGAGCAAGCGGTACCCACACTTCAAAGAGAGAGCAATTTCATCTGTTCCTGGGTCCCAAGAGGGCCAGTCTGGCGGGTGTGACCCTGTATAGCCTTACACCCCTCAGCTCCCCCTTGGTCGCCAGCAGGCAGCTTGGTGCGTTCGAGGACCCGGTCATCCGCCTTCTCACGCGCCCCCTGCCGCTTGTGGAGACAGGTAAGTGTTGCACAGCACACTAACACCACTCTCTCTACTTTGCTGCCCCACCTCAGGCTCGGCTACCCCGCTCAAGTCAGTGATAGTCATCACATTAGGTGTTGAGCAGACGTGCTCCTGAAAATTCAGTGATATTCATCACACCGAGTGTTGAGCAGTGCTCCTGACTTGTGCGTGCTTATCTTATCCTGCTGGCGAAGGATTTGATATAGCCGCTCCTCCAGCCGGTACGAAGGCCAGTTGTAAACTCGTTCTTCGTGCTACTAGGTGGTGGGTCGTGACCATCTTGGCCCAAGATTGGTCTGCAGCTTTGACCTGAAAGACATGTGCTTCAGATCTCTACCTCCCGCACCGCAGGCCATCCTGTGTGTTGCGTCTAAGGGTGGAGCATCAGTACAGTGTCCTTCCCCTCGAGTGCTCCAGAGCCCGTTGGGTCTTCAGGTCAACTGGAAGAGAGTAATCTCGCCCACGGGCTGAGTATCTCTTTTCTAGTTTTGGAGAGGTACTCGGTCCAACATGTCTCTCCAATGAGAATGTGTTCAGCTGGTGTTGAAGTGAGAAAGGGTCCCACTGAAAGAACTTTCAGAGGCTCCTCGGGTATATGGGAGTCGCAGCCTTTGGCTCCCTCCATATGTGACCGCTTCAGCGCTAGCTTCACGATCGAGTCCCGAGGTGACCGTGGCAGAGCAGCTCACCCTGTGTGACTATAGTTCATCCCGGTCTGCTGCCAAACCCTCTTCAACAGAGCGGCCATGTACAAGGGGCGTGTTTTAACGGGGGCCTGGGCGACCCCCGACTACACGGGCATTCGTGCCTCGAGTTGTTAGACATTGCGACCGTTGCGCAAGCTTCCCCTGCATGTCACAAACTCACCCGTCACCTCCTCCTTGGAGTCAGACGCTTCTGAGGGCGCCTTATTCCACTCCTCCCGCTTACTCAATCGTGCCGCCATCGAGCCTCACGACAGTTATAGCCAGGGCAAGTGGAGACTCCATCCCCTGGGTCCGGCTGGGTCATGACCATTCCGGGGCCGCTCAGTTGCCCCCCCGGTTTTATTTTTCCGCCAGTGTTTGGGTAAACCGAGCGGACTACCCTTGGACAAACACTGGGACTCAGCGGCCCCAGGGGCCCGCAGAAATGCGTTTAACCCCAGTGAGCCTTCTAAAAGTGACCGCGACTCATGGTCGCCTTGCGCCTGCAAGTCAGTGAAATCATCACTCTTCATGTTGAGCAGATTTGCTCCTGAAACTCAGTGAAGTTCATCGCACTCTGGTGTTGAGCAGCAATGCTCCTGTAGCTCAGTGAGTCCATCACAGGTAGCTCAGTGAATTCATCACACGCAGTGCTGAGCAGAAATGCTCCTGGTGCTCAGTGAAGTTCCTCGCACTCAAGTGTTGAGCAGAAATGCTCCTGAAGCTCAGTGAGTTTATCACACTCAGGTGTTGAGCAGTAATGCTCCTGAAGCTCAGTGAACTTGTCACACTCAAGTGCTGAGCAGAAATGCTCCTGTCGCTCAGTGAGGTTCTTCGTACTCAAGTGTTGAGCAGAAATGCTCCTGAAGCTCGGTGAGTTTATCACACTCAGGTGTTGAGCAGGAATGCTCCTGAAGCTCAGTGAACTTGTCACACCCAAGTGCTGAGCAGAAAATGCTCCTGAAGCCCAGTGATCTTCACATGTTGTGTTGAGCAATGCTCCTGTCTTTTGCGCCCGTCACTTGCACCTACGTGCCATGTCAGGAGAGGAACAGGTCTTCATAGTTGCCCCTTATTGGCCCAACTAGACCTGGTTCCCTTCAACAGCCTTCCTGACTTCCCCTGGAAACTCTTTCGGGGACGGGGCACGATGGCACACGCGTTCTTCCCCCGGAGATTCCGGGCGGTCTTACATCTGAACGCGGAGGTTCAGGTGGCTATCACAAGAACATGTGATAGTTACCATCACTTCTGCGAGCACCCCCTAGAATTGGGTAGCGTGCTTACGCCTTTAGAAGTGGAACCTAGTCGTTGAGTGCGTCTTCTCCCCTGAGGAGATCTTGAAAGCTTTCGATCACTTCAGTGCTCTCTTTCCTGCAAAATGGGTTGCAGTAGGCTGTTTTCCTAAATCACCCTCAAAATGATGTTGCCTCGGTGTTTAAACGACGCTCATCGTGTTGCAGAAGTATGCAGAAGCACGTTCTGATCGTCAGGTTCCTGAGGAGCAAGGTCTTGTAAATCCTTGTGTCCCTCTTTATCCTCTTGGGCCTTGTCCCTGGTGCGACTGCACTGCAGAGACCGCCCCTGAGCCACTGCAGGTAGTGAGTTAAAAATTCTGTTATATCAGTTCTCCTGCTCGCGTGGTCTCTACTAGAGGGTAGGGACTTGCTCGCTTTCGGTCAACGTATTGTGCCTGGAGTCTGGGCCGGCTAACTCTCACAAGCTGAGACCCCGGCTCGGATTGTGCCCAAGGTTCCTACCTCTCCCGTAGTAGGAGCAGGTGGTGAGCCTGCAAGCGCTGCCCTGGAGGAGGCAGATCCAGCCCTGGCTTCTCTGTCCGTTCGCTTGGACGTGTACAGAATGCAAGTCATAGACCTCAGACCAGCTCTTCAAATATCTGTTGGAATTCAGCAGAGAGGGAAGGCTGTTTCCATGCAAAGTTGCACTTAGTGCTTGCCTTCATTTCGGCAAAGATCCGAGATGCAACATGTCCACTTAGGTGTTGAGCTCCTCTATGATGAGTGTAAAGTGCTCCGCCTGGGCGTTGACGATATACTTTGCTAAACAGATTCTAGAGTTGGGGGCTGGACGACACCTAGTTGAACCGCTGCTTCCCATGGGCTCCCTTCTCATGAAGCCAGTTTCACCGTGAGCCCGGTTCAAGTGTCGGCTTGCTGCGCCATTCCCCTCCTATGGACTGGATACGTGCGCCTTTCTACTCCAGTTGAGTTCCCTTAAAATTGAACCCTGTTGAGTTCCTCCACACCCCTCCGACGTCGGACGTGCGGAACGTCTGGTGTTAGGCCTACCACTCGTAAGCAGTGTGGAACCTGTGTTAGGCTGGGTCCATATGTTGCGGTCCCTTCGGTGACCCCATGTGTGTATTCTTCCACGATACGGCTCCCTGCGGTGAGCCCGTGTCTTCCCTCGGCAGAGTCTCTCTGCCGTCACTGTCCGGTGTGTCTCCCCCCGTCTTAGGCTGGAGCCACCCCAGTGACATTCCATATGTTAGACTGCCCGGTTTCCGCCCAGTTCATATGTGTATTCTCCACATTTCCTCCCTCGGGTTGGATGTGGCTTCCGCAGCGTCCCTTCCTTCCAACGTACGGGGAACGCTTTCCCAGTGGTCCTGTAGGAACAGCAGTGACTTCCCTGGCCTAAGCCCTGTCCTTCCCCGCGTTAAGTTTACGGAGGCATCAGGAGGCTTTGGTTTAGGCACTGGAAGGTGGCAGCGTTAGTGGCGTGTTCAATGGTTGATCCCATTTCAGTCGCGTCGAGTACGTCCGACGTTATCGACTGAAAGGGAACGTCCTGGTTGCGTATGCAACCCACCGTTCCCTGAAGGAGGGAACGGAGGACGTAGTCCCCTTGCCACTACCGCTGGACCACCGCTGACCCCGGGTTACTCTCGGCTCCTCAGCGAAAAGCAACTAGTGCGTGCATCCACTTCCGTATTTATACCCGCGCCGCGGGGGCGGAGTGTGTGATGCGAATCACGCACGCCAATTACATTGGCTCGTTCAATAGTACTCGAAGATGATAGGCTCCCTAGCGTGATCCCATTTCAGTCGCGTCGACTACGTCCTCCGTTCCCTCCTTCAGGGAACGGTGGGTTGCATACGCAACCAGGACGTTTTTTCTAACCAATCTATCTATCTTTCTTTCTAACTAATATTTATTTCTAACTAATCTATCTTTCTTTCTAACTAATCTATCTTTCTTTCTTTCTAACTAATCTTTCTTTCTTTCTAACTAATCTTGCTTTCTTTCTTTCTAACTAATCTATCTTTTTTCTTTCATACTGATTTATCTATCTTTCTAACTAATCTATCTTTCTTTCTTTCTTTCTTTCTAACTAACTAATCTTTCTTTCTTTCTAACTAATCTTTCTTTCTTTCTAACAAATCTATCTTTTTTCTTTCTAACTAATCTATCTTTCTTTCTTTCTAACTAATCTCTGTCTTTCTTTCTAACTAATCTTTCTTTCTTTCTTTCTTTCTTTCTTTCTTTCTTACTGATCTATCTTTCTTTCTAACTAATCAATCCTTTCTTTCTGACTAATCCTTCTTTCTTTCTTTCTTTCTTTCTTTCTGACTAATCCATCTTTCTTTCTTTCTGACTAATCAATCTTTCTTTCTTTCTTTCTAACTATTCTATCTATCTTTTTTCTTTCTAACTAATCTATCTTTCTTTCTTTCTAACTCATCTATGTTTTTTCTTTCTAACTAATCTTTCTTTCTTTCTTTCTTTCTTTCTTTCTAACTAATCTATCTTTCTTTCTAACTAATCTGTCTTTCTTTCGAACTAATCTATTCATCTTTCTTTCTAACTAATCTATCGTTCTTTCTTTCTAACTAATCTGTCTTTCTTTCTAACTAATCTATCTTTCTTTCTTTCTAACTAATCTATCTTTCTTTATTTCTAACTAATCTATCTTTCTTTCTAACTAATCTATCTTTCTTTCTTTCTCACTAATCTATCTTTCTTTCATTCTAACAAATCTATCTATCTTTCTTTCTAACTAATCTATCTATCTTTTTTCTTTCTAACTAATCTATCTTTCTTTCTTTCTAACTAATCTATCTATCTTTCTTTCTAACTAATCTATCTTTCTTTCTTTCTAACTAATCTTTCTTTCTTTCTTTCTAACTAATCTATCCATCTTTCTTTTTAACTAATCTATCTTTCTTTCTTTCTTTCTAACTAATCTATCTATCTTTCTTTCTAACTAATCTATCTTTCTTTCTTTCTAACTAATCTATCTTTCTTTCTTTCTAACTAATCTTTCTTTCTTTCTTTCTAACTAATCTATCCATCTTTCTTTTTAACTAATCTATCTTTCTTTCTTTCTAACTAATCTATCTATCTTTCTTTCTAACTAATCTATCTTTCTTTCTTTCTAACTAATATTTCTTTCTTTCTTTCTAACTAATCTATCTTTCTTTCTAACTAATCTATCTTTCTTTCTAACTAACCTATCCATCTTTCTTTCTAACTAATCTATCGTTCTTTCTTTCTAACTAATCTATCTTTCTTTCTAACTAATCTCTTTCTTTCTAACTAATATATCTATCTTTCCTTCTAACTAATCTTTCTTTCTTTCTCACTAATCTATCTTTCTTTCATTCTAACAAATCTATCTATATTTCTTTCTAACTAATCTATCTTTTTTCTTTCTTTCTAACTAATCGTTCTTTCTTTCTTTCTTTCTTTCTTTCTTTCTTTCTTTCTTTCTTTCTTTCTTTCTTTCTTTCTTTCTAACTAATCTATCTTTCTTTCTAACTAATCTGTCTTTCTTTCCAACTAATCTATCCATCTTTCTTTCTAACTAATCTATCTTTCTTTCTTTCTAACTAATCTATCTTTCTTTCTTTCTAACTAATCTATCTTTCTTTCTTTCTTTTTTTCTAACAAATCCATCTTTCTTTCTAAATAATCCTTTCTTTCTTTCTAACTAATCCTTTCTTTCTTTCTTTCTTTCTAACAAATCCATCTTTCTTTCTAACTAATCCTTTCTTTCTTTCTAACTAATCCTTTCTTTCTTTCCAACTAGTCTATTTTTTTCTATCTAACTAATCTATCTTTCTTTCTTTCTAACTAATCTATCTTTTTTCTTTCTAACTAATCTTTCTAACTAATCTATCTTTCTTTCTTAACTACTCTATCTTTCTTTCTTTCTTACTGATCTTTCTTTCAAATCCATCTTTCTGTCTTTCTAACTAATCTTTCTTTCTATCTATCTTTCTTTCTAACTAATCTTTATTTCTTTCTAACTAATCTTTCTTTCATTGAAACTAATCTTTCTATATATCTATTATTTATCTTTCTACCTAATCTATCCTTTCTAACCAATCGTTTTCTTTCTTTCTAACTATTCTTTCTTTCTAACTAATCCATCTATCACACTTCAAACTACTTTAAACTTCAAACTACTTTAAACTTATTCAAACTCTCTGGTCCGGCTTTCTCAAGCCAACTTAAAGTTTGTCTCATCAAACTTTTTTTTCTAGTTATTATTCTTTTTCTGAGACTAAAATTTCCAACTCTATCTCCTCCTAGAGCTTTAACTCCACATACTCCAAACTCGGCACGGACACTCAAACTGTTCTGACTTAGTGTGCTATATCTTTTCTAACTGATCGGACTTACGGTTTTCCTAAAAACTACGATCAAACTCGGAAAAAACTCCCATTGACTTTACATTGCGGAATCTTCAGATTTTCAAACTCCCCAACTGTCAAAAATTCAAATGTAAATCCCTTGAAACCCTAGACTGAATCAAACTGCCATTCTATACACTATATGTGCCATTAAGACTCAATTAAACTAATAAACTCATCTAACTATTGCACTTATCTATCTAATCTTAAACTTATAATAAATTAATAAACTCTAAAATTGAACTCTTAGACTCATTTAAACTTATAAACTCTAAATTCAAAATACCTTAAATCACCCTAGCAACACCATAGCAACCACCCAAAATACCCTAGAACACCCTAGCAACACCCTAGCAACCACCAGAACACCCTAGCAACTGCCTAGCAACCACCCAGAACACCCTAGCAACCACCCAAAATACCTTAAATCACCCTAGCAACACCATAGCAACCACCCAAAATACCCTAGAACACCCTAGCAACACCCTAGCAACCACCAGAACACCCTAGCAACTGCATAGCAACCACACAGAACACCCTAGCAACCACCCAAAATACCTTAAATCACCCTAGCAACACCATAGCAACCACCCAAAATACCCTAGAACACCCTAGCAACACCCTAGCAACCACCAGAACACCCTAGCAACTGCCTAGCAACCACCCAGAACACCCTAGCAACCACCCAAAATACCTTAAATCACCCTAGCAACACCATAGCAACCACCCAAAATACCCTAGAACACCCTAGCAACACCCTAGCAACCACCAGAACACCCTAGCAACTACATAGCAACCACCCAGAACACCCTAGCAACCACCCAAAATACCTTAAATCACCCTAGCAACACCATAGCAACCACCCAAAATACCCTAGAACACCCTAGCAACACCCTAGCAACCACCAGAACACCCTAGCAACTGCCTAGCAACCACCCAGAACACCCTAGCAACCACCCAAAATACCTTAAATCACCCTAGCAACACCATAGCAACCACCCAAAATACCCTAGAACACCCTAGCAACACCATAGCAACCACCAGAACACCCTAGCAACTGCCTAGCAACCCCAGAACACCCTAGCAACTGCCTAGCAACCACCCAGAACACCATAGCAACCACCCAAAATACCTTAAATCACCCTAGCAACACCATAGCAACCACCCAAAATACCCTAGAACACCCTAGCAACACCCTAGCAACCACCAGAACACCCTAGCAACTGCCTAGCAACCACCCAGAACACCCTAACAACCACCCAAAATACCTTAAATCACCCTAGCAACACCATAGCAACCACACAAAATACCCTAGAACACCCTAGCAACTGCCTAGCAACCACCCAGAACACCCTAGCAACTAATATAAACTTCAAACTGCTTTAAAATTCAAACTAAATTTCAACTTTAAACTAATTTCAACTATAAACTAATTTAAACTTCAACCTACTTCAAACTACTTTAAACTTTAAACTAATTTAAACTTCTAAATACTTTTAACTTTAAACTAATTTAAACTTATTTCAACTTTAAACTAATTAAAACTATAAACTAATTTAAACTTCAAATTACTTTAAACTTCAAACTAATTTACACTTTAAACTAAATATTTTATACTAATGTAAACTTCAAACTACTTTAAACTTCTTTAAACTTTCTGGTCCAAACTTTCACAAGCCAACTTAAAGTTTGTCTCGACGAACTTTTTCTAGTTATTATTATCATTCTTCTGAGCGGTAAAATTTCTGACTCTAACTCCTCCTAGAGCTTTAAGTCCACATACTCCAAACTCGGCTCAGACACTCAAACTGTTCTGACTCGAGTTGCTATATCTTTTCTAACTGATCGGACTTACGGTTTTCTTAAATATTAATATTAAAACTCATAAAAATCCCATTGACTTTCATTGCAACAGTTCAAATTGAGCCAAGACTACGGTGGCCCAGTAGTGCACAACAAATAAACTCAAATCTAAACTCCTTGAAACCTAGACTCAATTAAACTACCATTCTATATGTACTAATGAACTTATCTATCTATCTATCTATCTATCTATCTATCTATCTATCTATCTATCTATCTATCTATCTAATAATCTATCTTTCTTTCTAACTAATCTTTCTTCCTTTCTTTCTAACTAATCTTTCTTCCTTTCTTTCCAACTAATCTTTCTTTCTTTCTAACAAATCTCTTTCTTTCCTTCTAACTAATCTTTCTTTCTTTCTAACTAATCTATCTTTTTTCTTTCTAAGTAATCTTTCTTTCTTTCTAACTAATCTTTTTTCTTTCTAACTAATCTTTTTTCTTTCTAACTAATCTATCTTTTTTTCTTTCTAACTAATATATCTTTCTTTCTTTCTAACGAATCTATCTTTCTTTCTTTCTAACTAATCTATCTTTCTTTCTTTCTAACTAATCTATCTTTCTTTCTTTCTTTCTTTCTAACTAATCTACCTTTCTTTCTTTCTTGCTAGCTAATCTATCTTTCTTTCTTTCTAACTGATCTATCTTTCTTTCTTTCTTTCTTTCTAACTAATCTTTCTTTCTAACTTATCTATCTTTCTTTCTAACTAAAATGTCTTTCTTTCTTTATAACTAATCTATTTTTCTTTTTTTCTTTCTAACTAATCTATCTTTCTTTCTTTCTTTCTTTCTAACTAATCTACCTTTCTTTCTTTCTTGCTAGCTAATCTATCTTTCTTTCTTTCTAACTGATCTATCTTTCTTTCTTTCTAACTAATCTTTCTTTCTAACTTATCTATCTTTCTTTCTAACTAAAATGTCTTTCTTTCTTTATAACTAATCTATTTTTCTTTCTTTCTTTCTAAATATTCTATCTTTCTTTCTTTCTAACTAATCTATCTTTTTTCTTTCTAACTAATCTATCTTTTTTTCTTTCTAACTAATCTTTCTTTCTAACTAATCTATCTTTCTTTCTTTCTAAATAATCTATCTTTCTTTCTAACTAATGTTTTTCTTTCTTTCTTACTAATCTATCTTTTTTCTTTCTAAATAATCTATCATTCTTTCTTTCTAATGAATATATCTTTCTTTCTTTCTTTCTAACTAATCTATCTTTCTTTCTAGCTAATATTTATTTTTTCTTTCTAACTAATCTTTCTTTCTAACTAATCTATCTATCTTTCTTTCTTTCTAAATAATCTAACTAATACATCTTTTTTCTTTCTAACTAATCTATCTTTCTTTATAACTAATCTATCTTTCTTTCTTTCAAACTAATCTTTCTTTCTTTCTAACTAACTAATCTATGGTTCTTTCTAACTAATCTATCTTTCTTTATAACTAATCTATCTTTCTTTCTTTCAAACTAATCTTTCTTTCTTTCTAACTAACTAATCTTTCTTTCTTTCTAACTAATCTATCGTTCTTTCTAACTAATCTTTCTTTCTAACTAATCTTTCTTCCTAACTGATCTATCTTTCTTTCTAACTAATCTATCTTTCTTTCTAACTAATCTATCTTTCTTTCTAACTAATCTATCTTTTTTTCTTTCAAACTAATCTTTCTTTCTTTCTAACTAACTAATATATCTTTCTTTCTCCCTAACTAATCTATCGTTCTTTATAACTAATCTTTCTTTCTAACTAATATTTCTTTCTAACTGATCTATCTTTCATTCTAACTAATCTTTCTTTCTTTCTTTCTAACTAATCTATCTTTCTTCCTTTCTTTCTAACTAATCTATCTTTCCTTCTTTCTAACTAATCAATGTTTCTAATTCTTTCTAACTTATCTTTCTTTCTTTTTTTCTTTCTAAATAATCTTTCTTTCTTTCTAACTATTCTTTCTTTCATTCTAACTAAACTTTCTTTCTTTCTTTTTCTTTCTAATTAATCTAACTAATCCATTTTTCTTTCTTTCTAACTTATCCATCTTCCTTTCTTTCTAACTTATCCATCTTTCTTTTTTTCTAACTTATCCATCTTTCTTTCTTTCTAACTAATCCTTCTTTCTTTCTTTCTTTCTTTCTTTCTTTCTTTCTACCTAATCTTTCTTTCTAACCTCTCTATCTTTCTTTCTTTCTAACTAATCTTTATTTATTTCTAACTAATCTTTCATACTTTCTAACTATTCTTTCTTTCTTTCTAACTAATCTTTTTCATGAATTTGAATTTATGAACTCATGAATTTATACAATTGTGAATTTTCCTAAATTCATACACTTATGAACTTTTAAATTCATAAATAGTTCACCATAGCAACCACCCAGAACACCCTAGCAACCACCCAAAATACCTTACAACACCCTAGCAACACCATAGTAACCACCCAGAACACCCTAGCAACTGCCTAGCAACCACCCAAAACACCCTAGCAACCACCCAGAACACATTAAAACACCCTAGAAACACCATAGCAACCACCCAGAACACCCTAGCAATCGCCTAGCAACCACACAGAACACCCTAGCAACCATCCAGAACACCCTAGCAACTGCCTAGCAATCACCCAAAATACCTTACAACACCATAGCAACCACACAAACTACCATAGAACACCCTAGCAACACCATAGCAACCACCCAAAACACCATAGCAACTGCCTAGCAACGACCCAAAATACCTTAAAACACCCTAGCAACACCATAGCAACCACCCAAAATAGCCTAGAACACCATAGCAACCACCAAGAACACCATAGAACACCCAAGCAACCATCTAGAACACCCTAGCAACCGCCTAGCAACTACCCAGAACACCCTAGCAACTGCCTAGCAACTACCCAGAACAACTTAAAACACCCTAGCAACACCATAGCAACCACCCAGAACACCCTAGCAACTGCCTGGCAACCACCCAGAACACCCTAGCAACCACCCAAAATACCTCAAAACACCCTAGCAACACCATAGCAACCACCCAAAATAGCCTAGAACACCCTAGCAACACCATAGCAACCACCCAGAACACCCTAGCAACCACCCAAAATACCTTAAAACACCCTAGCAACACCCTAGCAACCACCCAAAATAGCCTTAAGCACACTAGGTACACCATAGCAACCCCCAGAACACCCTAGCAACTGCCTAGCAACCTCTCAGAATGCCCTAGCAACCACCTAAAATACCTTAAAACACCCTAGCAACACCCTAGCAACCAAGCAAAATACTCTAGAACACCATAGCAACACCATAGCAACCACCCAAAATACCTTACAACACCCTAGCAACTGCCTAGCAACCACCTAGAACACCCTAGCAACCACCCAAAATGCCTTACCAACCACCCAGCAACCACCAGAACACCTTGGCAGCCCACTAGAAACACCCTAGCAACCTTAAATTACTTTAAACTACTTTAAACTTTAAACTATTTAAAACTTTAAACTAAGTTAAACTACTTTAAACTATTTTAAACTTTAAACTAATTTAAACTTTAAAATAATTTAAACTTCAAACTACTTTAAAATTCAAACTAATTTAAACTTCAAACTACTTTAAACTTCTTCAGACTTTCTGGTCAAAACTTCAAACTACTTTAAAATTCAAACTAATTTAAACTTCAAACTACTTTAAACTTCTTTAAACTTTCTGGTCCAAACTTTCACAAGCCAACTTAAAGTTTGTCTCGACAAACTTTTTCTAGTTATTATTATTCTTCTGAGCGCAAAAATTTACAACTCTAACTCCTCCTAGAGCTTTAACTCCACATACTCCAAACTCGGCTCAGACACTCAAACTGTTCTGACTCGGTGTGCTATATCTTTTCTAACTGATCAGACATACGGTTTTCTTAAAAATTAATATTAAAAATCATAAAAATCCCATTGACTTTCATTGCAACAGTTCAAATTGAGCCAAGACTACGGTGGCCCAGTAGTGCACAACAAATAAACTCAAATCTAAACTCCCTGAAACCCTAGACTCAATTAAACTACCATTCTATATGTACTAATGAACTTATCTATCTATCTATCTATCTATCTATCTATCTATCTATCTATCTATCTATCTATCTATCTATCTATCTATCTATCTATCTATCTATCTATCTATCTATCTATCTATCTATCTATCTAATAATCTATCTTTCTTTCTAACTAATATTTCTTCCTAACTAATTCTTTTTTTTTCTAACACATCTTTTTCTTTCTAACTAATCTCTTTCTTTCTTTCTTTCTAATCTCTTTCTTTCTTTCTAACTAATCTATCTTTCTTTCTTTCTAACTAATCTTTCTTTCTTTCTAACTAATCTTTTTTCTTTCTAACTAATCTATCTTTCTTTCTTTCTAACTAATCTATCTTTCTTTCTCACTAATCTACCTTTCTTTCTTTCTAGCTAATCTATCTTTCTTTCTTTCTAACTGATCTATCTTTCTTTCTTTCTAACTAATCTATCTTTCTTTCTTTCTTTCTAACTTATCTATCTTTCTTTCTAGCTAATATTTATTTTTTCTTTCTAACTAATCTTTCTTTCTAACTAATCTATCTATCTTTCTTTCTAAATAATCTAACTAATCTATCTTTTTTCTTTATAACTAATCTATCTTTCTTTATAACTAATCTATCTTTCTTTCTTTCCAACTAATCTTTCTTTCTTTCTAACTAACTAATCAATCTTTCTTTCTTCCTAACTAATCTATCGTTCTTTCTAACTAATCTTTCTTTCTAACTAATCTTTCTTTCTTTCTAACTGATCTATCTTTTTTTCTTTCTAATGAATCTATCTTTCTTTCTTTCTTTCTTTCTTTCTAACTAATCTATCTTTCTTTCTAACTAATCTATCTTTTTTTCTTTCAAACTAATCTATCTTTCTTTCTAACTAACTAATCTTTCTTTCTTCCTAACTAATCTATCGTTCTTTCTAGCTAATCTTTCTTTCTAACTAATATTTCTTTCTTTCTAACTGATCTATCTTTCTTTCTAACTAATCTTTCTTTCTTTCTTTCTTTCTTTCTTTCTTTCTTTCTTTCTAACTAATCTATCTTTCTTTCTTTCTAACTAATCTATGTTTCTTTCTTTCTTTCTAACTTATCTTTCTTTCTTTTTTCTTTCTAAATAATATTTCTTTCTTTCTAACTATTCTTTCTTTCATTCTAACTAAACGTTCTTTTTCTTTCTAACTAATCCATCTTTCTTTCTTTCTAACTTATCCATCTTTCTTTCTTTCTAACTTATCCATCTTTCTTTCTAACTAATTCTTCTTTCTTTCTTTCTTTCTTTCTTTCTTTCTTTCTTTCTTTCTTTCTTTCTTTCTTTCTTTCTTTCTTTCTTTCTACCTAATCTTTCTTTCTAACCTCTCTATCCTTCTTTCTTTCTAACTAATCTTTATTTATTTCTAACTAATCTTTCATGCTGTTTAGATTCAGGATGAATGGCGTGCTCAATTCCTTTTGAGTTTAATTTTGGTGCTCTTCGGTCCAAGGTAGAACATCTTTAGAGACAGTGTAGAGAAAAGAAATCTCTCATGACCGAGGCACTCCTTAGTTAAAATGTCTTTATTGGAAAAATGACATGTCCTAAACGGACAATTTTAAAACACCCACGCGTAGCGGCATGGAGCCTTCTTCAGGGCATAGTGAAGCAGATAGAAAACTGATCTTATAATAACAAAGACACACTAGTAGAAACAAACACAGGTGCAAGTAATCATACAGGTGTTGAAGGTCTACACAGTTCCCTTTCGAACGGTCACTTCGTATTGCGTAGCTATACGCAGTGGGGAAACTCCTTTTCCTCGATTTACTGAAGCCTTTATGTAAAGCGCATTTGCAGCTGCACAGCTAGAACATGAGCGTCTGGCTCGCTCATAGGCTGCGCTGCGGCAACTGCACATCCAATGGCGCAGGCGCCTCTGACGTGCAACCAATGAGATAACTCTGCGTCATACACGTCAGAGCCCGCCAAGGGGGCGTGACCTCAGTCTATAATAGCCCCCGAATTCGCCATTATAGCAGATTTTACTCCTTCAGCGACAAACTTCACGTCTCTGACCATTTATTGAGCCTTCGCCGTCGAACAAGCCTTCAGCCTGAGCCAGCTACAGTTCAGCAGACGACACATTTCACCGTGTTTCTCCTGACGCCGTCTCTCCTGTGGCTATCCGGCGATATCCTTTTCATTGCTCTTTGTATATTGTATTATTTGTACGAGCGTTGTTCAAATGCATCGTGTTAAGACCTGCGCCACGTGCGGATGCAAGCTGCACGAGGCGGACGAACACGCTAGCTGCATTCCATGCCTGGGACTTCACCACGCGGAGAATGCACTATCTGCCGGCGGATGTGCGGCCTGCGAGAGCATGCCCATCTCCGTGCTGCGAAATCGGCTAGCCCTCTCCCGTGACGGCGACGCCGCCTCTCCCGCGCTTCCTTTTCCGGCCCTACTTCAGCCAAGGAAGAAGAAGCGCCGCAGCCAACGGCAGCCGGAGAACATGGATGTTAGTGAACGCACGCCGGCCTCGTCCCCGCGTGCCTCACTCTCTCCAACCCGTTCATCTCCGGTCCTGTTCGAGGGAGATCAGCGCCCCCCCCACGTGGCGGGCCTTGTCTCCTTCGGCGGGCCTAGCGAGCACGACGACAGCCTGTCTATCGCTGCGTCTGAGGAAGAATGGCCGGGCTCTTTCGACCCCGTCATGGCTTCCCAGCCAACGCCCAACGCCTCAGCTACCAGGACTAACTCCGACGCGGAAATGCTTCGGATCCTGACGCAGGCCGTAGCGGACCTCGAGCTCGAGTGGGCCACGCCCGCTGAACCCCCTCGAAGTCGGCTGGATGGCTGGTTTCTGCCAGGGCACCAACAGGCCCCTCGTCACAAGCCAGCGCCATTTTTTCCTGAGGTACACGAGGAGCTTACCAAGGCCTGGCGCACTCCTTATTCCACACGAGGCCCCGCAGTTTTCGCGACGCTCTCCTCCGTGGACGGAGCAGCGGAAAAAGGCTATGAGTCGTTGCCGCCCCTCGAAGAGGCGTTGGCCGCTCATCTCTGCCCGAACACAGCTGCTAGCTGGCGAACTAGAGCTGTGCATCCCAACAAGCCGTGCCGTAGCACTTCAGCCCTCGCCGGACGCGTGTATTCCGCCTCCGGTCAGGCTGCATCGGCCCTGCACACGATGGCCGTGCTGCAGGTTTACCAGGCCAAACTCCTCCGGTCTATGGACGAGGCTGGCCCGGACCCTGAGGCTTTTCGGGACCTTCGGAGCGCCACAGACCTGGCCCTGAGAGCTACTAAGGCCACAGCGCAGGCTATCGGGAGGAATATGGCGAGTTTGGTCGTGCTCGAGCGCCACCTCTGGCTTACCCTCACCGACATTAAGGACGCGGAGAGAACAAAGTTCCTCGACGCCCCAGTATCCAGCACCGGCCTCTTCGGCCCGGCAGTGAAGGGGTTCTCAGAAAGATACACCGAGGCACAGAAAGCGTCCCAGGCCATGCGTCACTTCCTGCCTAAGCGCTCTAGCTCGGCGTCGAGTGCTCACAAGCTAGCCCCGCCGACGCCTCGGCCAACAAAGCCCACGAAGCAGGCCTCTCAGCCCCGCCCTGCGGCTGATGCCCAGCGCCAGCCGAGAGCAACCAAGCGCTTCCCGCTTCCCCGACGCCAAGGCCCCAGACCAAGCGCCGCGCCTCACACAGCGCCGCCAAAGTCGTCCTAGCATGCAGGGGAAAGAGAGAGGGCACGGGTCCCGCACTCGCCGGACCACCCTCGAAGAAGTCAACAAAACTTCCCACAGCCCCTTGTTCAGTTCAGGTGGCTGGGGATTTTATTACTGCAAACAGGCCCGCAACAGTAAGCGCGTTCTTGCAAACAAACGCCGTTTTCACGGCGACCCATATAAAGCACAAAAAGAGTATGTTTCACAAACACAACACGTGGGTTCACGGTCCCCCTTCATCAGGCGGCCCCTCCCCCGTTATAATACTGCCTTCCCTACACGCAAATGCTTGTACAGTCAGTCCAATACTCAATGTGTGCACAAATCACAATATAAGGGTATCAGGTCCCCCTTCACTAGGCGGCCCCTCCCCTGTTGTAACACTGACTTCCCCACACGCGAATGCCTGTACAGTCAGTCCAATACTCAATGTATGCACAAATCACATGATAAGGGTATCCGGTCCCCCTACATTAGGCGACCAGCCCCAGTCAGTGTGTCAAGCCCTAGCCACACGTGTTCTAGCCTGGCAAGCTATGCCCGGTGTGTCGAGTTGGGTCATAAACACTATAAAGCGAGGTTACTCGCTCCAATTCGCTCGCAGACCCCCGAAATTTCAGGCGGTTCTCGAGACTTCGGTGAGAAGCAACGTGGGTCACGTGCTTCGCACCGAAGTACAGAATCTATTAGCAAAAGGGGCGATAGAATTAGTCCCCCCCGCGCTAAAACACATGGGTTTTTACAGCCGCTATTTTCTGATTCCGAAAAAAGACGGCGGTCTCAGACCCATTCTAGATTTGAGACATTTGAACAAAGCTCTCATGAGACGGCCGTTCAAAATGTTAACTATCAAACATATCCTCGCGCAAGTGCGCACGGGGGATTGGTTTGTCACAATGGATCTGAAAGACGCTTACTTTCACATTCAGATAAACCCTCGTCACAGGCCATTCTTGAGATTCGCCTTCGAGGGCCAAGCTTATCAATACACCGTTCTGCCGTTCGGTCTATCGTTAGCACCCCGTACATTCACGAAGTGTGTGGATGCAGCGCTTTCTCCCCTGAGACATCAGGGAGTGCGTGTGTTAAATTATCTCGACGACTGGCTGGTGCTGGCACAGTCGAGAACCGAGCTATTAGCTCACAGGGATTTGATTCTCAGCCATCTAAAATGCCTGGGTTTCACAATCAATGTGTCAAAAAGCAAACTAACCCCCAGCCAGAGTGTGATCTTTCTGGGTACAGTTTTAGACTCGAGAGCGATGACAGCGCGACTCACACCAGAGCGCGCGCTCTCAGTGCGAGCGCTTACAGGCACTTTCAGAGCGCGCGAGCACGCGCCACTGAAGAAATTTCAGAAACTGCTTGGTCTCATGGCAGCAGCATCGCCAGTACTCCGCTTGGGATTACTGCGCATGCGCCCGCTGCAGCACTGGCTGAAACGGCGTGTGCCAACTCACGCATGGCAGTCAGGCAACTTGCGCATTATGGTAAATCACGGTTGTTTAAGAACCCTGATTCCCTGGCGAGCGCAGAACTGGTACCACGAGGGGGTGACAATGGGAACAATTTCCAGAAGGAAAATGGTTCTTACAGATGCGTCCAACCTGGGTTGGGGAGCGCTGCACGAGGGCATGCCTGCATCCGGCCTCTGGTCGAGCACGGAGCAGAGCTTACATATCAACTGCCTGGAGATGAAAGCAGTTGGATTGGCCCTGAAAGCATTTCTGTCGAACCTCAGGGGTCACCACGTTTTAGTCCGCACAGACAATATATCAGTGGTGGCCTACATAAATCGCCAGGGGGGCATCAGGTCAGGAAACCTGCATGCGATGGCGAGAGACCTCCTCTTATGGGCACAAACCAACCTGAGCTCTCTGAGAGCAGCGCATATACCGGGCATCCAGAATGTGGGCGCGGATATGCTTTCACGGGGCAACACTCCCCTCGGCGAGTGGTCCCTGAACCCACAGACGGTCAGTCTGATATGGAAGGTGTTTGGCGAGGCCGAAGTCGACCTGTTCGCCTCGAGAATCAACACCCACTGCAAATTGTTCTTCTCGAAGGACAGGGACGCGCTGGCCCATGTCTGGCCCAACCGTCCCCTTTATGCCTTTCCCCCCGTCTCGATGATTCCACAAGTCATCAAACGGGTCAGAGAGAGCGGGTGCCCAGTCCTTCTGGTGGCCCCTCTCTGGAAAACCAGACCGTGGTTCCCGGAACTGGTTCAGTTATCGGACACAATCCCATGGCCTGTCCCACTGAGGAAAGACCTCCTCACACAGGCGAACGGGACATTGTGGCATCCGAGACCCGATTTATGGGCCCTCCATGTGTGGCCCCTCAACGGGTACCCAAAGACCTTCCTGAGAAGGTCTTAAGCACTATATCTGAAGCCAGGGCCCCGTCGACTCGGCGCCTTTACGCTTCGAAATGGTCGGGTTTTTCCAGCTGGTGCTCGAAAAATCAGGCTGACCCAGAGTCATGTGAGATATCTGTAGTTCTCTCATTCTTACAGGAGCTGCTGGATGCGGGTCGCTCCCCGTCCACGCTCAAAGTGTATGTGGCAGCCATAGCAGCACATCATGTTCTGGTGGCTGGCCAGTCACTAGGAAGAAACGACCTGGTCGTCAGATTCCTTAAAGGTGCTAGGAGAATGAACCCCTCCAGACCTCCATCTGTGCCATCTTGGGACCTCTCCACGGTCCTGAGGGCTCTGAAAGGTCCACCTTTCGAACCGCTCCAATCGGTTGATCTAAAACCCCTCTCGCTGAAGACCGCTCTCCTTATGGCTTTGGCATCTATCAAGCGAGTGGGAGATCTGCAGGCACTCTCTGTGAGCCCTGCATGTTTGGAGTGGGGTCCAGATGACTCCAGAGTCATCCTCAAGCCCAGACATGGTTACGTTCCTAAAGTGCTCTCAACACCGTTCAGAGCACAGGTGGTGACGTTATCAGCCCTCCCTCCTTCTGCAGAGGATGGAGAGGTTAATCTTCTCTGCCCTGTCAGAGCGCTGAGAATCTATCTGGAGCGTTCTGCGTCTTTTAGACAATCAGAACAGCTTTTTGTCTGCTTTGGTGGTAGATCCAAGGGGGATCCAGTCACTAAGCAAAGACTGTCTAGATGGATAGTGGATGCTATTTCTATGGCTTATACCGCAGCGGGTCAAGTTTGCCCTATAGGCGTCAAGGCCCATTCAACCAGAGGTATGGCCTCGTCATGGGCTTGGTCATCTGGCATTCCCATTAGTGATATTTGTGATGCGGCCGGCTGGTCCTCGCCTTCCACATTTATGAGTTTTTATAATATGGAAGTGCCTTCCCTGCAGGCGAAGGTGCTTTCGGTATGATTAAGACCCGTGGGTGGCCGGTCTTGTCATATATTACTGTGCACAATCACATTCACATATATACATGAAACCCGCTGCTGGCCGGTTGTAGTTCATACATAAACCCGCTGTGGCTGGTTATATTTATATATATATAAACCCGCTTTGGGCCGGTTATATGACATATACAAAACCCGCTTTGGCCGGTTATATGACATATATAAATTCCATACATATATAAAACCCGCTTCGGCCGGTTATATTCCATAACAGATATCAACCCGCTTTAGCTGGTTAAGATTTCATATATAAACCCACTTGACTGGGTATATGTTCGTATACTAATAACCCCGACAGAGTCTGGGTTCATTGGTGTAGTATATTGGGTATTTCTACTGATGTATACTACGGAGATCTGACGGTGTCTGGTCTATTTTTACATAAATTATGCGGTTATGGCTTGTTCTGTACGCTCAGGGGTCCTGAGTTGCAGTGACAGCCAGTTACTCAGTGCGGCGTTTTGCATGGCGTCCCCACTGCGTATAGCTACGCAATACGAAGTGACCGTTCGAAAGGGAACTACTCGGTTACTCACGTAACCTCAGTTCCCTGAGTTAGGGAAAGAGTATTGCGTAGCCAGCCGCACTATGGTAACATGGCAAGTTGTCGCTTCAGTCGTTAAACCTGCTATAATGGCGAATTCGGGGGCTATTATAGACTGAGGTCACGCCCCCTTGGCGGGCTCTGACGTGTATGACGCAGAGTTATCTCATTGGTTGCACGTCAGAGGCGCCTGCGCCATTGGATGTGCAGTTGCCGCAGCGCAGCCTATGAGCGAGCCAGACGCTCATGTTCTAGCTGTGCAGCTGCAAATGCGCTTTACATAAAGGCTTCAGTAAATCGAGGAAAAGGAGTTTCCCCACTGCGTATAGCTACGCAATACTCGTTCCCTAACTCAGGGAACTGAGGTTACGTGAGTAACCGAGTAGGTAATTACTAAGACACGCCTCTCACACGGTTCCCAGTACTAAAACTATAAATCACAGTAAAAAACAAAAACAAAAAACAAAAAACACACAGGCACCAAATAGCATGCATATATATTCATGCATATATTGCTAGGGCACATCTCTCACATGGTTCTCAGCAACGAATCTATTGATCACAATAAAAAAACGAAAAATATACATTTTTGGTTGCATTGTAAATAGAACACAAGCAACAGGTAGCACGAGTCAACAACGAAGATTACCCTATGGCCAAACACTATAAAGAAGTACACCATAGTGATCCATCATCTTTGAGAATTCAGGGCATTGAAATTATTAAAAAATCAATACGTGGAGGTGACATTTTAAAACGGTTATTGCAACGTGAAACTTTTTGGATATGGAGTTTTAAAGCAATGGATTATCCAGGATTAAATGAGGAGATAGACTATAGACCTTTTCTGTGACTCTGTAATATTGTTTTTCTTGTGACTACCTATTTCTCATATGTATTTTATATGTATATGTGTATGCATGAGTTCATGCGTGCTACCTGTTGCTTGTGTTCTATTTACAATGCAACCAACAGCTTTAGTGCTGTGAATCAGGTGAGAGGTGTGTCTTATCAATATATGCATGAGTGTATATGCATGCTATTTTTGTTGCTTGTATATTTTTCGTTTTTTTATTGTGATCAATAGATTCGTTGCTGAGAACCATGTGAGAGATGTGCCCTAGCAATATATGCATGAATATATATGCATGCTATTTGGTGCCTGTGTGTTTTTTGTTTTTTGTTTTTGTTTTTTACTGTGATTTATAGTTTTAGTACTGGGAACCGTGTGAGAGGCGTGTCTTAGTAATTACCTGTGTAGACCTTCAACACCTGTATGATTACTTGCACCTGTGTTTGTTTCTACTAGTGTGTCTTTGTTATTATAAGATCAGTTTTCTATCTGCTTCACTATGCCCTGAAGAAGGCTCCATGCCGCTACGCGTGGGTGTTTTAAAATTGTCCGTTTAGGACATGTCATTTTTCCAATAAAGACATTTTAACTAAGGAGTGCCTCGGTCATCAGAGATTTCTGTTCTCTACACTGTCTCTAAATAATCTTTCATGCTTACTAACTATTCTTTCTTTCTTTCTAACTAATCTTTTTCATGAATTTGAACTTATGAATTTTCCTAAATTCATACACTTATGAACTTTTAAATTCATAAATAGTTCACCATAGCAACCACCCATAACCCCCTAGCAACCACCCAAAATACCTTACAACACCCTAGCAACACCATAGCAACCACCCAGAACACCCTAGCTACTGCCTAGCAACCACCCAAACCACCCTAGCAACCACCCAGAACACATTAAAACACCCTAGCAACACCATAGCGACCACCCAGAACACCCTAGCAATCGCCTAGCAACCATCCAGAACACCCTAGCAACTGCCTAGCAACCACCCAAAATACCTTACAACACCCTAGCAACACCATAGCAACCACCCAAAACACCATAGCAACTGCCTAGCAACGACCCAAAATACCTTAAAACACCCTAGCAACACCATAGCAACCACCCAAAATAGCCTAGAACACCCTAGCAACACCATATCAACCACAAAGAACACCATAGAACACCATAGCAACCATCTAGAACACCCTAGCAACCGCCTACCAACTACCCAGAACACCCTAGCAACTGCCTAGCAACTACCCAGAACACCTTAAAACACCCTAGCAAAACCATAGCAACCACCCAGAACAACCTAGCAACTGCCTGGCAACCACCCAGAACACCCTAGCAACCACCCAAAATACCTCAAAACACCCTAGCAACACCATAGCAACCACCCAAAATAGCCTAGCAACCACCCAAAATACCTTAAAACACCCTAGCAACACCCTAGTAACCACCCAAAATAGAAAAAATATTCCACTCCCCTATCAACAATAATATTTTCAACCAACACAAACTTGTTCTTTATTTTGATGCAGGAATCTCTATTTGTAGTTTTGATAACTGCACCATCCATGGACAACACTTTAAACTGTTTTGCTTCTCCCGTGAAAAATTGTGGTACTGGCCCTTCAGTATGTTCCGATTTATAATCTTTGGATGTCTGTGCATTAAGATTACAGTTGGAGCTGGCTTCATCAATTTCAGACAACCTGCGGATCACTTGTGTCAAAGGATTTCGTGGGCCTTTAACCAATTTTTTAAGATGACCCAAGAAATTCTCATATGGAAAAGATGAAAATAAATCCAAATTACCATGGATTTTTTACATCTTCACAAAGATGGACCAAACCATGAAAATTGTAAACTAAAAATTCTTGTCCATAAAGCTGACCAAAATGTTCAACAAAAGATACCAAAAGAGAATTGGCCAGATTGTTCATCGTCAAGCAATATTCTGAACTCAGTAATAAGTGTACGCCAATTGACAAAAGCATGAAATTGTCATATATTTGAGACTTTAACACATCCTTCAGTACAACAGGTCAAGTCATGTGGGGCAGTGGGGCAGTCATGGCCGTGGGGCAGTCATGGCCTAATGGTAGCAGAGTTGGACTGGTGACCCAAAGGTTGCTGGTTCAATTCCAGTACCGGCAGGAATATGACTGAGGTGTCCTTGAGCAAGGCACCTAACCCCCAATCGCTCCCCGGGCGCCACTCAAGGCTGCCCGCTGCTCCGGGTGTGTGTATCCACGTTTGCAGTGTGTGTGTGTACACTACTCACTACTCTGCTCCTAATGTGTGTGCACTTACTTGGATGGGTTAAATGCAGAGGTCAAATTCCAAGTATGGGCTACCATACTTGGCCATCACGTGTCACTTTCACTTTCACTTTCACTTTCAAGTGTACAGCAGGAACTGATGAAATTCTGAGGCCTTCCACCTACTTTTTTCAGCCAGTGTACGTGGTCTTCTAGTGAACTCAGAAGGAATGTAATCCCTCAAAGAAAGTAGTCTCTCTGAAATCAAGGAAGCTTGACTGCTTGACATATGACAACGCAGGGGTCCAGGAGGACCCATCCACAAATCAAGCAGACACCTCATAACACCTAAGCATTCTAAGTGCATGTAATCATAAGGTTTAAGTTCAAAATTCTAACTATACCTATGATCGTTCAACAAATCAGTTCCGAGGACTGGTTTGTAACGATAGATCCTAAGGATGCATATTTTTATATTTCTATTATCCCACATCATAGGAGGTTCCTTAGATTCGCTTTTGGCGGAAAAGTTTATCAATATAGGGTTCTTCCTTTCGGCCTAGCCTTATCTCCTCGCACCTTCACTAAATGTATGGATGCGGCCCTTGCTCCACTGAGACTTCAGGGGATCCGTATCTTAAATTATATAGATGACTGGCTTATTCTAGCTCAGTCGGAAGAGCTGGCAATTCAACATCGAGATGTTGTTTTGCGTCATTTAAGGTGCTTGTGGTTGAGACTCAATGTGAAGACAAGTTCATTAACTCCTCTTCAGAGGACTACGTTCCTGGGAGTAGAGTTCTTTTGAGCCTAATTCCTAGTCAAATTAAAATTATATAGTTGTATATATCACTTGTGATGGTATTTTGTATAGTTATGACCAGACGTACCAATAACATTAGAGCGACAGCACTACAAACGCCCACAAGCGACTCGCAGTACAGAGACTATAGCGATATACAACGACAAAGTCACTGGCAGTGTGAACGGGGCTTTACTGTTTCCAGTTGATGTGTTCTCGTGCATTGAAGTGTGTTGAAACTCTAATTAAACACCAAGTTAAACCATGCAAATGAAGACAGACTCGTAGTAAGTTTGATACTTTACTGTCACGCTTCCTCATTCACATGTAGTGGTGAAAGTCATTGCCTCAATGATGCTTTAAGATGCAAGTGGATTAAAACCGAGAGCACACCATGCCTGTCTCATTGGCATCGTTTACACTGTATGTCTTGATGCCCAATTCTGATTTGTTGCCTATATCTGATGTTTTTGACTGTCCGTACACGTTTTTTCAATTGTGACCCATATCTGATTCATGTGTTTACACTTGACATACTATCTGAACACTTGACATACACACATGCTTAAAGGGGGTTCTTGCACAGATGGGTTAGGAACCTGAAATATACTTGATGCTAGCTTTGAGATATATGCGAAGTTCGCCAAACATCATCATGATTTTGAGGCGGAGGAGGACGAAAAGGGCCATCAAGTCAAGTCAAGTCACCTTTATTTATATAGCGCTTTTACAATACAAATTGTTTCAAAGCAGCTTTACAGAGATACAGGAAAGTAAAGTTGTAATAGTATTGTTAAATTCAAAATTAAATGTTTATTGTCCCCAACTAAGCCAGCTAAAGCCAATGCCGAATGAAGGCGAATGAAGGCAAAAAAAAAAGGCGACAGTGGCAAGGAACCAAAACGCAGTCAGGTGACAGAATGGAGAAAAAAACCTTGGGAGAACCCAGGCTCAGTCGGGGGGGCCATCATTGCAGCCTGCGCATATGCTTCATTTATTGTGTGCGAGAGAGATCTCAGGACTGGTGGCAACATACAACATGAAAGTGCTTATCTATACCACTAATTTTATTTCCCGTGCCATTTATACAGCAAACATAGTTTTTGCATGCATGATACGCACTGTAAACCCCTTGAGTAGGATTAGGGGTGTAGAGTGCGTGCGTATTACACACCATAAAGTGCATATCATATGCACACGAAAACGGCGTATCATATGCACGTAAAAACTATTTTTGCTGTAAATGGCACGAGAAATAAAATTTGTGCTATAGATATGCACTTTCATGAGATTATGGCGGGCTTTAACGAGGAACAGAGGGTCCGAAATTTTACGATGAGCAAGCTAACCTTTGATATGTTGTGTCAACGTTTGTCCACATTCCTCTACTATGACGACACAATGTTTTGCAGATGCGCATCGGGGTTGCTCTCATCATTAAAGGATTAGTTCACCTCAAAATGGAAATTTCCTTATAATTTACTCACCCAAATGCCATCCAAGATATCCATTTCTTTTCTTCTTTTCTTTCTTTCCTCAGTGGAAGAGAAAATAAGTTTTTTTTGAGGAAAACATTTCTGGATTTTCCTTCGAATAATGGACTTCAATGGTCCAAATCCAAGTCCAAATCAATGCAGTTTCAAAGGTCTTTGAAGTGCTTCAACGGTCTGTGCAAGATCGCAGCTGAGGAAGAGGGTTTTATCTAGCGAAACAATAGGTCATTTTCAAAAAAAAAAAAAATGTACTTTTTAACTACCATTGTTCGGATTGAGCTGATCTGCAACACGCCAGGAACTACGTCATCACGTTGAAAGGTCACACTCGGAAAAAAACACCCAAGATACACACACGTAAGGACCATTTTAAACAATAATATGACACAAAGACATAAATATGTCATTCAACATACAATACAAATTGAACTATCCTCCTTCGCACGGTCACTTTGTAAACAGTGGGGTGGTACTTCCGCCGGCGCCGGCGACATCGAGCGTGACCTTTCAACGTGATGACGTAGTTCCCGGCACGTTGCAGATCATCTCAATCCGAACAATTGTTCAAACTTCGGGTTACAAGTCAAGTCAAGTCAAGTCAGTCAAGTCACCTTTATATATATGTATATTTAAATCACTTTTTATAATATAGATTGTTTCAAAGCAGCTTTACGGAGATAACAGGAAAATAATGCAACAAAGTTTGTGTCTACAAGTCCGATTCTCTGACCATTAGACCACAACTGCCCCCCTTGAAAACCTCCCATTAACAGAAAACATTGAAAACCTTGATATGTAAACAAACACTTTTAAGTGATTTTTGAGGGCAAACAACAGGTCAACATACATCTCCTTTTATGATCTCTGTGAAAAATTAGCAAACATAAAGCAAAACAAAAAGAACTTATTTGCCAAGCAAGCTGAGAAAAAGAGTAAAGGTGAAAGAAGTGATACCATGCCCCTCTGCCTGTTCATGTTCACATTTTCCACATTTACCAGACCTCAATTTTGATGCTCACAGAAGAACAGACCAAGAGAGACACAAACATAAGAGAACAAAACAGTGAGGGCCACAAAAAGAGAGCAGCAGAGTGGAAAGCTTGAGCCAGTGTAATCCTTGCTTCGTTTGCCAGTGTTTTAACTGATTTGGATTAATGCTTTAATTGTGAACTGCACACAAACAATGAACATCTGCAGCCAATAGCGAGAGGACATGAGAAGGGCCAAAACAAACCTCCAGTGAATCGGACCACCAGGTTCCTTCAAGAATTCATGGGCATTATAAAAGCATGTGGAGAAGAGAGCAGACTTAATGATACTGTATTGATAATGTGCTTTTGGGCTGCAGTTCATTTGCCAACCCACAATTTGTGGTTAACACACAACCAGACACAAACAGACTCTCACTGTATTATTGAGGTCTACGTTAAGGTACCATCACCCAAATGAATGCTAGCATGTTTAAACATTTGACCTCAATTAAAACTGAAGAACATACTATTAAATGGGAAAAGATGGTTCACCATTTGCATGTGTATTCTGAAGTGTCAACTAGACTCTCCCCTGTGAAGGCCTCCTTCCCTTCCCTTTACCTCTGTACAGATAAAACTTTATCAAAATAATTCCAGTTCGCATGGATACGCGGAAGCGACTAAAAATTATGTATTATGCAGGCCAGACAAGTAATTTGGTGATGTCAATATGTAAAGAAGGAATACGCACCTGCGCACATATTCAAATGTGCATAACCATAGACTAAACATATAATATGCATGTGCACGCCGTCGCCATTTTCCCAGATTCACGGTTTTGAAGTTTACACCGAGATGAAAAAGTTTTTTTCAAGTTTTTCACCTTGAAACCTGTTTCAAAGTTAGCGTTCTCGAGCCACCAAACACTGTTGTTGTGCAAATGAACGGCCAGAACACATTAAAAGTTTTCTGTTTTCAGTTAAAACAGTGTTGTGTACAGTCATGGTCAGAATTAATGGCACCCTTGGTAAATATGATTAAAACTGTCTGTAAATAATAAATCTGCATTGTTTATCCTTTTGATCTTTCATTCAAAAAATTTGCAAAATTCTAACCTTTCATTGAAGTAAAAGAATTGATGTTTTAGAATAAATGTTTTTCTCCAAAACACGTTGGCTACAATTATTGGCACCCCTAGAATTTTTTTTACGAGTAAAATATGTCTGAAGTATATTCCCATTAATATTTACCTTTTTTAGCACACCAGGGTGACTGGGAACGTGACATTGTCCAGCCATGACTTCTTGTTTCACAGGAGTTTAAATATGAAGAAACGCAAATGCCAAATCCCCGTAATCATTCATCACAATGAGTAAAACCAAAGAATATAGTTCTGATGTGCATTAAAAGATTGTTGACCATCACAAAATAGAACGTGGCTGTAAGAAAATAGCTAAAGAATTGAAAATCCCCATTTTGACCATCAGGGCAATAATTAAGAAGTTCCAATCAACTAAATATGTTATGAATCTGCCAGGAAGAGGACATGTCTATATTGCCTTAATGCACAGTGAGGAGGAGAGTTTGAGTGGCCAACAACTCTTCAAGGATCACAGATGGAGAATTGCAGAGATTAGTTGAGTCTTGGGGGTCAGAAAGCCACAAAAAAAAAAAGCCACAAAAAAAATTAAGTTGTCAGACACGACTGGAACTTCAAACGGCACAGAACCCTGTGGTCAGATGAAACAAAAAAAAATAGCTTTTTGGCAGCGAACACGCTAGATGGGTTTGGTGCACACTAGGATAAAGAGTACCCCATGTGCAGTGTTGGGGGTAACTTATTACAAGTAACTTGAGTTACGTAATCAGATTACTTTTTCAAGTAACTAGTAAAGTAACGCATTACTTTTTCAATTTACAACAAAATATCTGAGTTACTTTTACAAATAAGTAACGCTAGTTACTTTTTCACATTTATTGACTGACAGCTCTCCTGTCCCCATGTTGAGAGAAATAAAGTGAGGTGTTGTGTGCATTTGCATTGAACATGCATTTACTCTTCTCACTTGCACAAAAACATTCAGTATTCAAAATGAATAAACACAATCAAGTGCAATCTCAGAATTTTGTGCAAAAGTTTTATAATTAACTATGTTAAATTACACAAATATACTTTATGTATTTAATCTCACTTTATTAACAAATGTCTATGCAGATGACCTACAATGATCTAATTCAACCATACTAATAATCAAACATGACTTTAGATTAGGTTTAGAAATAAGAGTGTTGAACTTCCTTCTCCTGTATCCTATTGTTATTTAATCAAGAACAGCAGTAGCTGAAAGGTTTGTTTGAGCGGCGCCCTCTACTGTACAGTAGTAAATATGCATTTCCTTCAGCCTTAGGCTTATTCATTTAACTTTTGATGTGAAAGGGCCTTAACAATTGACAAAAAATAGATTGTTTTAGCTGTTATTAAAAAACAAACAAACAAGCCCATGCAGGTGAGAAAAAGTAACGCAATATTGTAATGCATTACTTTTAAAAGTAACTTTCCCCAACACTGCCCATGTGTACAATTTAATATACCGTTGGATCTTTAATGTTGTGGGCATATTTTTCTGCTGGAGGTCCTGGACTTCTTGTTCAGATACATGGCATAGTGGATTCTATCAAATATCAACAGATAAAAAATCTAAACCTGACGCCTTCTGCTAGAAATCTTATAATGGGCCGTGGTTGGATCTTCCATCAGGACAACAATCCAAAACAAACATCAAAATCAACACAAAAATGTGTTACGGAGCACAAAATGAAGCTTCTGCCATGACCGTCCCAGTCCCTGACCTGATGAGTGGAGTGAACTGAAGAGAATAAGCACCAACATGGATCTGGAAATCTGCAGGATCTGGAGAGATTCTGTATGGAGGAATGGTCTCTGATCTCTGGTCAGGTGTTCTCCAAACTCATCAGGCATTATAGGAGAAGACTCAGAGCTGATATCTTGTCTAAAGGAGATTTCAAAAAGTATTTAACAAAAGGGTGCCAGTATTTGTGGCCAACATGTTTTGCAGAAAAACATTTATTTCATAATGTGACCCCCCCCCCACTTTCAATTCATTTACTTAAATGAAAGGTTAGAATTTTGCAAATTTTTTGGATGAAAGATCAAAAGGATAAACAATGCAGATTTATTTTTACAGACAGTTTTGATCATATTTACCAGGGGTGCCATTAATTCTGACCATGACTGTAAGTCAATAACTAATCATCATTGCAATGTAAGTGAATCAATCAAAAACAAACTTTAGTTGGACAATAACTTTATTCTAGAGCTGTTGTAAAGCGAAAACGGTTAAACCATTTAACCTTTATATGGTTAAACGCGCTATATAAATGAAGGTGACTTGACTTGACTTGATTTGACTTGACTTGACTTGTGCATCAACTTGAATGGTGCGGTGCCCAGCAGGAAAGGTGGCAGTGTTCAGAGGTCACACAAACCTTAATTTTTTCTGTAAATGTGAGGATTTCAAGCAAATTCCCTCAGTTAAAATGTCATCAGTTGTACCAGGTGTCTTTGACTGCTGCTGCTTTTGAAACCCCGCTGCTTTTGTGCAGATGTATACTGTCAAAACCTTACTGTTAAATGGACTCCTTTTAAAATTACCCACCAAATATATTTTTATTTGTATTTCTTTCTTTCTTTCTTTTTTTATTATTGTTTTTGCAAAATTATCATCAAATGAGTCTGCACACACAATTCTGTGCTTTCATTCATTCATTGTGGTACATTTATGCATTTTTCAGAGAATTCTATCCAAAGCTACTTAAACTGTTTTAGCCTGGTCGTTCACACCAGAGCTAAGAAAGCCATAGTTACTTTTTTGCCCATTCTTTTCATTTTTGGTGTACATTATTATCTTTTGTGTTTCAGAATAATTAACCTTGTCATAACGTCCATCATCAGACGTGTATCATTATATAGGCTAATGTAAGGAACTCAGCTTTTTGGAAATATTAATAATCAATAATATCTTGTTATTATTAATTATAAATATTTGGGTCAGTTAATTGGATTAACTTGATGTGGCTGAATTAATATTACAATCAATTAATCAGTTCTTCCAACAAACTCTTTTGATTATTAATTTATTCTAAGAAAAGGGTATCTTCCATGGCCACCGAAGAATAATTATTTCTTCGCCTGTACTTGTACTTTGAGCCAGTAGCAAAAACCGTGATCGTAAAGTGACTTGTATTGCAAGCAAAACAGAACCAAATACATATTATGTACAAGTTTTATTAACTAAATATAGATATTTATATGAATATAAATAAACTAAACAACATACACACATGAATACATAAATAGGTTAGTGATAGGATGAAATTGGAAACCGGAAGAGGGTCTATGAGAAGAACCATCAGAATTTCATTTTCACATTTCATTGAATTGAATACTTGCATTTGTAATGGGAACAATTCTTGAAGTTGTTGAAAATTGAAGTCGTTGATGGTTCCGGCAGTGTCAAGTGGAAGTTGGTTGAGCGTTCTCTTTCTCCAGGACCGCATGGCTGGTTTGGGCAAGGCCTGGGACTCTGTTGAGGCCACGCCGAACACCCAGGAGAAGTGAGGAAGTCGGAAGGATGGGTGATTGGAGTCGTTGTTGGTTGGAGTCTTTGTTCCTAAACTCTTGAGATTGTCCTTGGTTCTTTGTGAGAGAGTCATCTCTCTCCTGCCTGAGCCCATATCTGGTTGGAATCGAGGCCTGCTGGGCCCTGGGGCCCCCGTGGAGGGGGAAGGGGGTTCCCCAGTAACACCAGAACAGTGTTCCGGCTGGATGAAAGAACTAAGAGAGGGAGGTCACATGTGGACTGTCTCTAATAAGGCCTGGAGAAGATCCTCCCCTAAGGGTTGAACTCGACCAATCAGAAAGGGGACATGTCTGAGAGGGAAAGTGGCTCTTAGTTGATTTACGGATCTTTGTCCCATAATATGATTATACCTTCATTAATGCTAAAATAGCTATAACACATCCACACTGCATTCTAGAAGAAGGTGATGTACATCAAAGTGTGAGTCATTAAATGAGGATTATTTAGGTAGGAGGCATTATACAGGTGAGGTTACATTGATCGTTAGTTGGTTGTATACCAGGATACATACCATAATATATACCTAATAGTACACGAGACAGTAAACCATTTACACTGTTTCTTTCACAGTTTTATGCATGTTCATTTATAGATCAGTTGTCTATGATTAACGCAGCAAAGTCTGTTTTAAAGAGGGTTTCTGTTTCATAGTCTCTCTCTTGAGTATGTGGCCACATTCCTCGGAGGTCGTAAAATCTCCTTATCATGCCCTGTAACATGACACTGTTTCTTTCACTTGTGTTTGTTCATTTGGGCTGTGTGAGGAGTTTCATAAACCTTTGTATATAATGAATAAATAGTATGTGTCTGATTGGTCCATACCCTACAGATCCCCCCTCTCGATCGTTGTTGTCCCCCCTCAAGGACAACCACGAGCGAAGTTGGAAGTGCAGAGAGATCGGACACACACTTGTCATAGAAGGCTGGAAGGCCATGGTGGCCTCTGGTTGCTCGTGTCTTCTGGAGCGGTGGTCGTTCCACGGCTGGTGATGTGGACAGTAGCCAAGTCCAGGTCTCTGCAGCAGGTGTTGAGGCAGCAGGTGTTGGGACATTCTGAAGTTCATTAGTTTTGGGGCAGGTGTTTCCTTGTGGTTGCAGGAAGTGGTTAGGCCTCTATGTAGCATAGAGAGGTTTTCAAGCTGACATGGTGCTGGTGGCCGGAGGTCAGAAGGTGGTTGTTAGCCTCTCAGTCACGAGAGGTCTGAAGGATTGAAGTGTTGTTCTGTCCTTATGGTGGTGCCGACGCAAGCTTGCCTAAGCTGGGGTGGGCAAGGAGTCGGAAGCTTGTACCTTACAGGACTCCTCGGGTGAGTCCTGTGCAGGGAGCTATTTTGCGTGTGTCAGCGGCTCCAGTAACTCTGAGGCAGGTGCGTCCAGCTGTCCTTGCGGAGCCTCAGATTGACACCTGTGTGAAGGGTATGGAAGAGGATGCTGTCGTTGACAGCCGTGGTCTTCCTGTGGTGTTTGCAGGTTGAGGGTGCTGTCCTCCATGGCTTCTCCAAGGGGCTTGGCTGGTACCTGGGTTGTTGCCATGGTGACAGTTCTGTGCTGGTCCTGGGCATGCTCAGTCCAGCTGCATTGAATCTGGTTCGAACCTCAGTGTCTAGCTGGTCTGTAAGGCTTTGGGCACAGGTCCGCTCCTTGTGGGACGCTGTGATCTATTATGTGAGGTTGTTTACCTTCTGTTTTATACCCATAAGGTGGGGTAAGGAGATGAGAATCTTGATCACCCCGGTGTGGCTGTAACTCTGGCTTGGGTCATGGGTCGGATGTCAGCAGCCATGGGTGGAACAGTGTTCCTCGCGATGGCTTGTCAGTCTTTTCGTTCTCCTAACCGGTTAAGGCTCAGGTTAAGCAGAGGATCTGCAACATTTTGGCACACCTGTGGTGAGAGACTAATGCATGACCCTAGAAAAATCAGAGCCACGGTTTAATGGGTTCGCTAGATATGTAGCATAAAGCTAGGTATTTCATGTGTAGCTAGCTAGTGAAGTGTGTATTGTATCCTTATCATCTTAGCTGTGAATGTTAGGAGGCTAAGACTTGTGTGGTTCCGAGAGTATTTCCTGGAAAGGGCATAGCCGAGATGAAATAAATGACTTAAGATGGTTCTTATGACTAAAATATTTCTCTGGACTTAACTGGTGGTTCACTACGGCTTGACGAAGTGAAGAATAGGAGGAAAAAGGACAGCTTTCCTATTCAAATTATGCTTATTATCAATCCTCAGGACTATAGTTATGCCCTAGTAATCGTTGAAGTTACTTGTGTTGCAGGGTCATAAAAATTAGTGCACTTGTTGAAAATAAACAAAATCACAAATAAAGGTGTCTCTGGTTCCTTTCTGGGCCCTATGGGAAATGTAACCACATTTGAACAAGAGAAGAAATGGAAATAAATCATATACATGACAGTATAGACAAGTGAATAGCTGACTGCTATTATTATCGAAGTAAAATAAAAATAAAAAGGACTTAAGTAAGTGATCAAAACAGCCGGAATGATCTGAAATTGAGAGTAATCAATAGCACTAGTGACTAACCTTTAGATTTGCCTGGACCAAAACTCCATAGTGGGTCACAGCTGTTGCGTGTTTAAGACCACACCGTGTGTGTCCCTCCAAAGGTTTAGTCAACATGCTGATGAAAATTCTCATAACTATAAGAATTCTTCTCTAGCTACACAGCTTACATGTAATTAAACTTGGGTTTAATTGACAGGGCATCTGCAAATTTAGCCTACGGCGCTCAGCAAGGACTATGCCTAAACTAGTGAAGGTGAAATTCAGCTGAGAAGAATTGAAAGTAAGGAAAGAGAAAAATTAGAAACCCTAAATGGGGTTAAAGAAAGTATTTTAGAATACTTTGCGCTGTATACATAAAAGCTGTAATTAAGGCTTCAAGTAAATGATGCTAACCGCTAACTGTAGAAGTTATTATGTAGCTTAGCCTAAGCTGGATTGATGCTAGGTTAGCTTAGCTTAGCCTAAGCTGGATGGACGCTAGGTTAAGTTAGCTTAGCCACCTAGGCTGGTTTGTTTACAAAATGACGTCACGAGTTAGCACTTCCTGTGACAAGCCGTTGTCATGGGAACCAGTGCATGTCAGAACAATTCAACAGTACCTGAAGAATGTCTACACATTTTACTGAGTTATGAATGTTTAAACGGTTTAAAAAGGGGCGCCTATACTTTAAGTCTTTCAAGAACTTGATGTTACATTCAGTAAAATGCTAATGTGTTTTGGCATTTGCTAATTTTACTCATGGAACTCTTCTCTTTACTTTACACAACTTATTCTATTTGTTTACAGAGTAAGGAAATAGATTTGCTGTAAGTCAAAGCTTGTCTAAGCCTATATAGTTACGTCCCTCTCATGCATAAATGCTGACTTTTCAGCGAGTGAACAGTTTTGATCACTAGGTAGCTCTCTGCTTGTGGATGCAGCTAAAAATTTAGGTGAATTACATCAATCTAACAATAATTTGTAAGGCCTTTACATTGTAGAAAGGGGAGCATCACCCAGGTCTACGTATATATAACACTGTCCTGAGCTTTCTTTTTCAGAAACAGGTTTAGCAATACTGCAATTTGTATTTCTTTAACCAAAGCAGGATAGATATCGGTACAGTTTACAAGCTGCTGAGATGAGATTCCTTTGTCAAACAGACTTACACTTTAATGCTGAACTTACTGATACCAGTTGGAAATCTAAGACTCTTTCACTTACAGTAGAGATGTCAATTCCCGCTATCGTTTTATCTGCATTTAGACAAGCCAGCAACCAGTGATCAAAATGCGTATCGCATGTTGTGTTCCAGTTGGACCGCAATGGTCAAATGCACGCCTGTAGGTTAACAGTAGTTTAAAACTCAGGTGGTTTTCCTACACTATGGCGTCAAGGTATGCCCTATTTGGAGCTAGTGTTTCCTGTAACCCTTCATTGTCATGGAAACTAATGTAGCAGTGCCAATTCAACCAGCATGTAGCAAATGTTTGTTTCAAAAGAGTTGTGCATAGTCTGTTGGCAGGTGAGGCTTACACGTCCATTCAAGATTTTCTTTATATCAGTAAAATTCTATTTTTACTAATGCAGAGTCTTGCTGCTCTTTGAGCACCCATTTTCATCTACTTTAAAAGTTTTATGTCCTATGCTGACCAGGGACTTTTTAGCAGAGTCTTGCATTGTGTTCATGCTGTGTGGCTTCTGGTTTTGCAGTTCAGGATCAATGGGGTCTTAGGAACCCTTTCTGGGGAGGCCTTCTGTGTTAGAGGCCTTCCGCATCAGGTCACACATCGTTGAGTGGGCATTGCGTGGGGGCAGGTGAAAATATGGTGACTAACTGGTTTTGGAGGAAAAGTTTCTTGAAGCTGGTGTCCTCCTCCGTCACAGGTTCGTTGTAAGTTCCACAGACAACTCGTTCGGAGTTGGTGGTGGTAGCACAGGGCCTTCTAGGTCTGTCCTGCTTGGTGTTTGGGCAGGGCCCAGCTGGGCTGGATGTGTCCAGATCAGATGGAGTCTGTCTCGGTGTGCCATACCGGTTGGAGACTGCAGGTGAAAATCAATGTTTCGTAGATTGGCAGGGATGTTTCTGACCTTTCACTTGAGATTGTTGAGTGTCACTTCATGTGCCATTTCAGGGTTTGTCTGATTTACCTTTTCCTCCTGCAGCTGCAGGGGCTCTCAGGGCACTGTCTGGTGAAGTGTTAAGCCGAGGGCTTTGGCTCCTCCCCCCTTTGTGCAGGGCTGGGGAAGCTTACGCTGCTAATGTGAAGGTCAGCAGGGTCCATCTTTCTTGTGTGGTCCATTTGCAGTGGGTTGGACTGTTGCAGCTCTCTTTGGACCACATGGAGTGCGTCAATAATGTTACAGCATCGCTAAGTCAGTGTTCGGACTTCCGCTGCACATTGATGGCTTTAGCTCTCTTTGAGTTCAACCATTTCTTTAAGTTCTTTGAGTGAAACAGTTCTTTACCCGTCGGTTTGCAGGTGCTCAGAGCTGTCGTCCGCCTGAAAACTGATGATCTCTTTCAGTTGCTCTGCTCTGTCAGGGTCCTTGCATCTGTCCTGTGCCTTCTCCCGTTGAGCAGGGTTCGTTCTCTGTGGAGTCCTGTGGCTGGCAGCGTTAGTTCATTTACCTCCTGTTTGAGGCCTGCGGGAGCATGGCCAAGGAGAAGATAATGCTGGTCAGCTCTTGGTGGCTCAGGCTGGGTGTCAGACGTCTGCTTTCATTGTTGCCTAACTGTTCCTTCCTCTGCCGTGGCAGGTCGTTGCCTGCTTCAGGCTGAAGGATGTCCATGACACTGCTCTGCCGGGTCTTCAGGTGGTCCTGGTGGCAGGGCTGGGTGTCTGAGGCCTACTGGAACACTTGTGGGAACACGAGAGAGAAATGGCAAAGGCAAATGCAAGTTTCTACAGAGGTGGTGAGCTATCTGTGTGGGAGAATGGCTATGTGGAGCAGCTAAAATTTAGTGTTGGTGAGCACACACAACAAAAAAAAAAGTTTTGAGTATCTTAGTTGGCGTGCTTTAAGCAGCATCGACTGATGACTGGGCTCTTACATGTCATAACCTATTACTCAAAAATGCTGATGGTTCTTCTCACATGTTGTGCTACGAGAGTAACAGATAGAGCAAAACCAAAATAAAACAATGGGATGAAACCAGAAAAGAAGAGGAAGAAAGGAGTGTTTTACCTATTTAGGTTTAGCTAGGAGACATAGGTAAACAGGAGTCACTTATGGGTTATGCTGCTGTTAGACTAAGCTACCAGGGACACATCAGAGATCTCAAGGTCCAAAAGAAGAAGAAGAAACAATGGGAAGTGTTTCCAGTTCTGTCTGGGGCCTACTGTGCGTTTGTGTTTAGCCGTACTTCATGTACTTAGCTTGGTGCTAAGGAGTGAGGATGGGTAAAACACAGACAGGAAGTAGGATATTAATGACCTGTGTAACTCGCTATGGAAACAACAGTCGCTAGATATTGTAATCCTATAGAGAGAGAGAAGATGAGGATAGTGACTAGTGATCTAAAATAAGGTAAAGGTAAAGTTAGAACGTCCTTATAGCTCTAAGAAAACTAAAAGGAAAGGGAAGCGTATCAAGTAATTGAATTAAATTTCAAATTTAGTTAAGCCCTTCTTTTTTTCTTTAGCTGAATATAAGAATTCAGGCTGAAACAAACGTAAATAACTAAATTGAAATAAAATAAAATAAAATAAAAAAAATGTATGTAAACATTGTGTGTTCTCATAGCTCTGGTAACTAGAGGGGAACTTGACTAAGCAAATTGATTTAATTAAATTCCCAATTTAATTAAATTCAATTTAACTGAATAGGACTATTCAGGCTCAACAGGTGTAAATACACAAAATAAAATAGGGGTAGATTTAAGTAAAAATAAAAGAAACACAAATAAAAACCCAAAGTATCTGGGTTTCAATCTGAAAGTGAAACCAAGAGGAAGGGGTCGAGAGAGAGAAAGAGAGAGAGAAGAGGGTGGTTTAACCCTCTTATGAGACGTGCTTCGTGAAGCTCTGACACCAGGGTGAATCATTCGTCTCAAATCATTCGGAGTGTATCACTGCTAAGGTCACGTGATTTTATTAAACTGGGCTTCGTTACGCGTCATAGCTGTTTCGAAATTGTTTTAAATTTCAACGGTTCGTGAACCATTGTGTATCTGGTCTCTATGTGATCTCGTATCACTTTATAGATTCGTACACATTTAATGACGCATTTGATAAAGGGTCTGATTGACTTTCAAGTCAAGCTTTCATAAAACAAGCCCTACGGTTTACTAAGATATTATGCCTTGAAAGACACCTCATATTAAACGATATTAGGTAGCTCGCGGATTGCCATTACCTGATTACACCTTTTGATAAAACCTTTGCGATTGGTTTGTAAAAGGTGTTCCGTTGATTTGAGTTTCCGCTACACTTCCACTGTTTTGACCAGCAGGGGTCGCCAGCGAGGGCGCTTCAAACAAAGAGTCATTTGTGACTCAGTTGACTCCTTTGATTCAAAGCCTCGAAGAGCTTTGACTCTCATTACTCGTGTTCAAATCACTCAGTTCAAATCACGCAAAATCTATAGTCTTTGGTTTAAGGTTACACTTTACGCTCTAACGTGTCTAAGTTTTTAGGCGGTGCTAAAACTATCACTCGAGGTAGAGGGTTTTACTTGTAAGTCGTGCGTGTAAGTTAGGATTGAGGGAGCTATTGGCTACAACCGTCGCTTGTTTACACGAGGGTCTGTGAGATTGGTGCTGTTGTCAGAAAAACTAGATAGGAACGCCTGCTCGCGTTCCGGACGCAATGCCAACCAACAACACAGATCGTTCGGAGCAGCGATCGAGCTGTGCTGACAGTTTGCACTGAGTCTCTCGCTTAGACACGACGTTGCGTGTGAGTGACTCTTTTTAACAAATCAAAACAGCACCGTTCTTTCACAGACAATGGCAAATTACTAGTTAGCTAAGCTAGAATTTATACCACTAATTCGACGCGATTGTTTCATATGAGCGCTTCATCGGTTTAATATGAATACAATGACGTAACGCATAATAAGGCCTTAATCGGTGATTGAGGAACATCGCTCAGATCACATTCAAAAATGCTGAAAATGGAGATTTCTTCGTCCATATCAGGTTAATTAGTTCTGGTACCATTTATGCGCGCGGCTAACCTGAGATTTCTTCATCAGAGAAGGCTTATGCTCGATTTATATCTGAAATTAGGCTTTCTTCGCTAATATCAGGAGTTTCTTATCGTACGATTTAAATATGCATTATAGCATTTGTGAACTTTATGCCATTCGTAGGAAGGCATATTCAAGCTATAGTTTTGCTGATTTACTCAGAAACTTGTACGTGCATGTATGAGATGTTAATAAAACTTATGGGACAACATATGATTGATTACTGTCTGCTTGCATACAATGTTTAATACGATGCCTTAAAATTCTCCACCATTATGTAAGGAACTCAGCTTTTTGGAAATATTAATAATCAATAATATCTTGTTATTATTAATTATAAATATTTGGGTCAGTTAATTGGATTAACTTGATGTGGCTGAATTATTATTACAATCAATTAATCAGTTCTTCCAACGAACTCTTTTGATTATTAATTTATTCTAAGAAAAGGGTATCTTCCATGGCCACCGAAGAATAATTATTTCTTCGCCTGTACTTGTACTTTGAGCCAGTAGCAAAAACCGTGATCGTAAAGTGACTTGTATTGCAAGCAAAACAGAACCAAATACATATTATGTACAAGTTTTATTAACTAAATATAGATATTTATATGAATATAAATAAACTAAACAACATACACACATGAATACATAAATAGGTTAGTGATAGGATGAAATTGGAAACCGGAAGAGGGTCTATGAGAAGAACCATCAGAATTTCATTTTCACATTTCATTGAATTGAATACTTGCATTTGTAATGGGAACAATTCTTGAAGTTGTTGAAAATTGAAGTCGTTGATGGTTCCGGCAGTGTCAAGTGGAAGTTGGTTGAGCGTTCTCTTTCTCCAGGACCGCATGGCTGGTTTGGGCAAGGCCTGGGACTCTGTTGAGGCCACGCCGAACACCCAGGAGAAGTGAGGAAGTCGGAAGGATGGGTGATTGGAGTCGTTGTTGGTTGGAGTCTTTGTTCCTAAACTCTTGAGATTGTCCTTGGTTCTTTGTGAGAGAGTCATCTCTCTCCTGCCTGAGCCCATATCTGGTTGGAATCGAGGCCTGCTGGGCCCTGGGGCCCCCGTGGAGGGGGAAGGGGGTTCCCCAGTAACACCAGAACAGTGTTCCGGCTGGATGAAAGAACTAAGAGAGGGAGGTCACATGAATCAGAAAGGGGACATGTCTGAGAGGGAAAGTGGCTCTTAGTAGATTTACGGATCTTTGTCCCATAATATGATTATACCTTCATTAATGCTAAAATAGCTATAACACATCCACACTGCATTCTAGAAGAAGGTGATGTACATCAAAGTGTGAGTCATTAAATGAGGATTATTTAGGTAGGAGGCATTATACAGGTGAGGTTACATTGATCGTTAGTTGGTTGTATACCAGGATACATACCATAATATATACCTAATAGTACACGAGACAGTAAACCATTTACACTGTTTCTTTCACAGTTTTATGCATGTTCATTTATAGATCAGTTGTCTATGATTAACGCAGCAAAGTCTGTTTTAAAGAGGGTTTCTGTTTCATAGTCTCTCTCTTGAGTATGTGGCCACATTCCTCGGAGGTCGTAAAATCTCCTTATCATGCCCTGTAACATGACACTGTTTCTTTCACTTGTGTTTGTTCATTTGGGCTGTGTGAGGAGTTTCATAAACCTTTGTATATAATGAATAAATAGTATGTGTCTGATTGGTCCATACCCTACACTAACATTTGAAGAAGACATGATGAAATATGTGCGTATATGATATACAATGCTAGTTAATGTTTGGAGTGGGAGAGTATGTGAAATAGCTATGTCCATAAAAACTTGAAACAAGCGTGCTCCGTTCCATATATGAACTGTGATCCATCTTGCAGGTGTTGTTAAACTCATTGCGGCATTCCTTAAAGAAACCGCTCTCATGCGTACTCCTATTGGAGCAAGCCAAATCCGGATCTGGCACTTCTGAAATCAGATCCGGAACCTGGGGGATCCCCATCCTCATTCATCACTTCAAGTATAATTACGATAATGTTATAAAAAACTTGCTATATCCATGTTATAAGTATAAAAGTATTTTTTTTTTTAGATGGCCTAGCCCTAACCAATGAGGGTTTGGTGGGCTTTTTTGATGAGGAACCGATTGTCAAGTCAAGTCAAGTCACCTTCATTTATATAGCGCTTTTAACAATATGGAAAGAATATGGAACCAATATGGAAAGATTGGTCCTGATGTAGCTTTTTGAAAGCATCTGAAGACCATCGCCCAAGAGCTTGAATCTGCTGCTGGGAGAGGCCTTTTCGGGCTGATGAGGTTGCTTCCCTGATGCGAAATTTGCGAAATTATTTGCTGTGATGCCTGATTGCCGTAGGACAGATTTGAGGTGTTTTTGGAAGTAATGGTGTAGAAGAAGTGTGTAACATGTTTTTGTAATCATCTATGAATAGAGGTTTGAAAGGGGATTGTGCATCATAGAGTTATGTCTTCTTGTGTTGCAAGATGATGTTACACCTTTCGAAGATGTATCTCAGAATTTGCTTCACTATTCTGAAAGATACATCTAAAAACAGTTGAATTTGAAATAAATTATTGTTAAATCATGCTTAAATAATTCTAAAATAAAATCTTCATATTCATGTTATAGTTTGGCTAACTTAAAATTAGCCAATTAGCCTATTTCATATTCTAGCTTGTTATTGTTTTAAAAAAGGTTTTCATTTATCACACTTCTGAGTTGGCTAGATCAGAAATTTTAATATAATATAAATAAATAAGGTCCAAGATGCCAAGCAAATGGAACACTAATCACCATTATGGTGACTTCAAAACAGTAACAGTGGTAAACAATTAAATTTTGTACAGTGGCATGGTTAAAGGCCCACTGAAGTGCCTTGGAATGTGCAGCTTTGTATGATACATTGGCATATTTTCCACTGAAACAGGAAGCTAAGACAGGACATATTGATTGGCTCCTCCCCCTTTTCAAATAGCCAATAGCGTTTAGTTTATCTCACAGACTGCAACTCATACTTGACAGCACCATGGAAGCGAATCTGAGCACTGATGATACGTTAGATTCTAGAGAGCATTTAAGTGGACAGAAGATGTGATGAGAATTCCACGGTGATGTCATAAAAATGTGTGTTCCATTTTAGCGGAAGTGAGAGACTGTATGTTTTGAATGCTAATAACCCCTAAATGCAAAAAAAAAAAATTCTTTTTTTGGAACGCTCCAGCTTATTCATAACCTTAAGGCTAACATATTCATACTAAAAAACAAAAAACTTACATTTTTATTTCAGGGGTCCTTTAAAGACAACTTTATAATGTAAATTTAAAGAAAAACCGGAGCAGTAAATTACTGTAACTGTAATGAGCATTATTCTACTATTGATTCATAGTAATTTCAAGAAAATGACCCAGCATTCAATGATTTTACAGTAAATTTCTGACTACAGTAATTTATTGTATAAAGAAGTACTCTTTAATCCTGTATATTTTTAGCTATTTGTTGTTGTTTTTTACAGTGTGCAGATGTCAGAAAAGCTTGCACAGGAATGTTTCAAGAGCAATATGACTGCTGTATTGAAAGAGTGTGGAATGGGCTTGATCATGACAGCAACTGTAATTGAATCATACATGGAAATGAATCAGTGTCATGGAATGGATTAACATTGACAGGGACTAGAACTGGATCAGTAGATCACACAAGAACTGGGACAACTGCACGGGGCTCAGGGCCTGATGTTCAACAAATAAAAAACTGAAATAATACAAATGAACAAATGATAAAGCTTGGGTTGCTGAATATTCAATCCCTTACTTCAAAAGCACTTATTGTTAATGATATGATTACAGACTATAACCTAGATGTGCTGTGTATGACAGAAACCTGGATAAAACCAAACGATTACATTACATTAAATGAGTGGACCCCGCAAGATTACTGTTATAAACATGAACCTCGTCTGAAAGGCAAAGGGGGAGGTGTTGCTGTAATTTATAGTAATATTTTCAAAATGACTAAGAAGTCTAGTTTCAAATATTGTACATTGGTGCTTAATGTAACAATATATAGTGAAAATGATAAATCACGTTTAAGATTTGTGCTGGCTACAGTATACAGGCCACCAGGGCACCATACAGACTTTATCAAAGAATTTGGTGACTTTCTATCAGAGTTAGTACTGGCTGCAGATAAAGTCCTAATTGTTGGTGATTTTAATATACATGTAGATAATGAAAAATATGCATTTGGATTGGCATTTAAAGGCATTCTTAACTCTATTGGAGTTAGACTACACATGTCAGGACCTACTCATTGTCATAATCATACCCTAGATCTAATATTATCACATGGAATCAATGTTGATGCTGTTGAAATTCTGCAGCAGAGCGATGACATCTCAGATCATTATCTAGTCTCGTGTAAACTTCATTTAGCCAACGCTGCAAAGCCGACTCCGTGTTACAAATATGTTAGACCTATCACTTCTGCCACTAAAAATTGCTTTATTAATAATCTTCCTAATCAGTTTCATCTCCAGATAGCATAGAAGAACTCGATATTGCGACAGAAACTTTTAACTCTCTCTTTTCCAGCACTTTATGGCGCTTTTCCACTGCATGGTACGGTACGGTTCGGTTCGGTACGGCACGCTTTGGCGCTTTTCCACTGCATGGTACGGTACGGTTCGGTTCGGTACGGCTCACTTGTGGTGCTTTTCCACTGCATGGTACGGTACGGTACGGCTCGCTTCGGCTCGCTTTAAATGGTACCTGGTCTGTTGAGGTTCCAAGCGTACCGTAACGGTACTAAAATGTGACGTAAAAACACTGCAGATCACTGATTGGTCAGATAGAATCGTCACTACCAGCGTCATTGGATTTGCGACACGAGACACTAAACCCGCTAGATTTAAATAACCAGTAGACAACAGCCAACGCGTTAGCATCTGTTTTTTACTTTCTTGAAAAAAAAGAGATCAAAACTTTAAAAAAGAAATGGCTGAATCGTGGTCAGTGGACGAGGTGCAGACGTTCCTCTCGTTGGTTGCCGAGGAGCGGATCCAGCGAGAGCTGGATGGGGCAAAACGGAATGAAAAAGTGTTCCAAGAAGTAGCTCAGCTCTTAGCCGCACACGGCTATTACCGGACCTACAAACAGTGTAGGGACAAATTAAAAAAACTTAAGAGTGACTATAGAACCATAAAGGATCACAACGGCCGGAGTGGTGCAAACAGGAGAACGTGGAAGTGGTTCGACCAAATGGACGCTATCTACGGAAGACGACCTGCGAGCAATGGGAGAGAGGGTGCCCTCGACTCGGCCACCTCGTTGTTAGACAACACATTCGATGATGGTATGTTGTGTTAAGTTAACAATATATTAAGTTTGAAAGCTTCACTTTATTGACCATCTACTGTAAAGCTTTATTTTGATTTTTTTATACATCTATGACTATTTAATTATTTAAATGTTCTGGACTTGTTATTGTTGCTAGTTTGATTTGTGTTGCAATAATTTGTGTAACTTTTTGTTTCAGATGCATTGTCTACGATTGACTCGTTAGCACTTTCTCCGTGCAGTGATGCCTCAACGTCCCAAATGGTGATAGCAGCTTCGCCACCAGCACGACCGCCTACACCAGCAACCTCCAGCACCAGCAGGACACCAGAGCGTGTGGTACCAGGTATGAAATACGACTAAAACACTTTCTGTTACAAATCATATATCTAGACTAAGCTTACCTAATCCTTTTCTTATGTCGATTTGAATGCCTGCAATAAAATTGGATATATCATGAAATCCTGTTGCTCATCATAAATACATTATTGCTAGCTACTGTAACTTTGTGATTAGTTCACACTGTAGATCATGTAAGGGCTGTTAATGAACAGTTATTTCATAAATTAATTGATATGTGATTCTGTTAGCTTTATTTTTATTTTTACTCTCCTTTTTTTTTTTTACCTTTAGAAAAAAAATCACAATTATAACTGTTCTTCCTTTGTATCTAGGCAAGAGGAAAAGGAGCATGCACCATCAGGAGCATCTAGCTGTTTTAAGAGAGATGCAGGTGGCTGATATTCAACAGCAGGAACTGAACCGGGCACAGAGGGAGCTCCATTTGCTGATGGCAATCGATTTAGGCCCGGCAAGCGAGGGAGCAGGAAGCGGCCTTAAGGACGGAGGAAAATGCACAAACGGCTGCATTCAATCAAGCCTTCCTCAACGTCATGGGGATGCTTGTACAGGCGATGAGTGGCCGGCAACAACAGACCTCTCTGCCCGACTAAAACCTCTCTAGTCCATAATTCATAGAAATAGTTATTTTTTAACTTGTTTTCTCTGAATTTTTTTGTATAATATGTTTGCGCACGACGTTTAAAGTTTGCTTAGTCTACATTTTTTTCTTTTAAATTTGTTTTTATATATGTCGTCTTTACATTTTATATATATATATATTTATTTTTTTGCACTACATACATTTGCACAAAATGTCAAGTTCGCTTGGTGTACATTTTTTACTTTTAAATTTTTGTTTATATATGTCTTTATATATTTTATTTTTTCATTAAATATATTTGCACTTTGTTTGAAGTTTGATCTGTTTACATTTTTCTTCAATAAAATTTACTTGTTAAACGTGTACTTTCCTTTTTAATGCTTTAATATTTCATTAGCATGTAATATAGCTAATTATACCTTTGAAATTAAAAATAGACTATATTCAAGTGGGGCATACATGACACCCAAAATAAAAAGGGGTTGCTGTGACTTATGAGTAGCAACCTTTTTATGCTGGGTGTCATGTATGCCCCACTTGAATATAATCTATTCTGAATGGAGACATAACCAAGTTAATTGGTTAATAAGTTAATTAAGAAAGCCAAGTCTAGAAGTAAGAGTTTACAGTTCAAGACTCAGAATTAATCAGACTGTTATTAATATTGAGATATATAAGCTCAAGGAAGCATGATCTGAATTTTAAATCTGATTTAAAAAAGATTTAAATCTGAAGATTTCTTAAAAATATATCCATGCTGTGGAGTATATATGGGGAGTTTTTTTTTTAAGAGAAGGCTGATTAGATTCTTATCAAATATTTTATTGCCCTGTAGACACCCATTTACAGTCTATTGACTAATGTCGGGTGAGGAGAACTGTCCCATTCATGCTTTATTGTAGTCAATAGACATACCTTTCACACCTCTACCGGTATGAGACTTAATCTTCATTATTCTTTTATCGTTATTCTTTTGTTTGAATTCAGCCATTATAGCCTTTATTCTGGCATTATGCTTAGCCATCGACACCCATGTCATCCTATTATACATGCAAAATCCACCTATTATTTTAAGTCTTGTTTAAAAACAAAATATATACATATTTTTGGGACCTTATACATATTTTTGGGACCTTACGTGAATTCTTTTAACAAATTGAATTATGTAATAGAATAGCTTTTCCAGCAGGTGGATTAAAGCAACAGGTATCAGCAAGCTACATTTAGACAAAATATAAAATATTAATAATACACTTTTACTTAAAACTCACTTTAAACCACCATCGAGTATTTGTATCAGATTCCGGTCACGGTTTAAAATAGTGTTATGACATAAAATTAATAGAAATATTATTCTGTATGATAAATATTTAAAAAACATGTGTTAATTATTTCTCCAGATGCTGTATATTGCATGTAAGTGAACACAAATAAACCTGAGAAAACATGATTGACTGCATTATGAGAGATGATTCCTATTCAAAATATCAAATGTTACAAATTAATAATTTCAAACTCCTGGAATAGATTAAGAATTTAATGTCACTGCAAAGCAGATTTATCATAAAAGTGGTCAAATATCAAAGCTGGAGTCTTAAATCTTTATAATGAGGGAAAGTTTTTCCAGATCAAGTAAGAGTGTGATGTTTTAACGAGTGGTGAAATGCTTTACTAAAATAATATGTGATCTTTTCCGTGAAAGGGGTTAAGAAATATGCAAGGGGAACATTTTAAAATACTGCACAAAAGTTTATTGACCACACACTTTACAGAACAGACATAGTCAACTGTTCAAGTAACGCATCAGAGCCTCACGGACATCCCTGCCCCCCTCCTCTACAGGCTGTGGCAGTGCCAGCACAGGTTCTGCTGCTGAAGGTGGATCCCATGCACTCTCATAGGCCTCTCCATGACTCTCACAAAGGTAATGTAGAGCACAGCATGTCAGCACCATAGATTTCACAAGGTCGACCGAACAGTCATTTCTTTTCATAAGGCAACGCCATCTTCCTTTTAATCTTCCAAAAGCATTTTCAACCACTACACGTGCTCTGTTTATTTTCGTGTTGTAGACCCGCTGTTCCGCTGTCAGCCGTCCAGTGTCAATGAATGGTTTTAAGAGCCAGTTCTGCAAGGGATAGGCAGAGTCTCCAAGGATGTAGTAGCCAACATTCACCCCATCAATGTTTTTGGTGCTAGCTGGTATGTGGTTTCCACGGCTTGCCACCTCCCACAGCGTGGACAGTCTCAAAACCCGAGCATCATGCAGGCTTCCAGGCAGTCCTGTGAAAACATTCCAGAAAAGTCCCTTCCCATCCACAACACCTTGAAGGATGATGGAGTGCCAGCCTTTACGGTTGAAATAGTCACAGTGATAGTGTTGTGGTGCTATTATGGGTATGTGTGATCCATCAATAGCACCAATACACTGTGGGAGTCCCCATCTGTTCTCAACGTAGGCAGCCATTTCTTTAAACCTCTCCTGATCTGGAAAACGAATTTTTTCAGGTACCAACAACGTCTCTGCTGCAGCACAGAACTCCTGAACACACCGACACGCAGTTGAAATGCTTGCTCCAAAAAGATGTCCAACACTTCTGTACTCAGAGCCGGTTGCAAGCTTCCACAGTGCAATGGCTACTCTCTTCTTTAGAGGTACACACACGCGGAAGTTTGTGTCCCGTCGCTCCATCGCAGGACGCAGTTTGTTGCACAAATGGATAAACGTTTCTTCCGACATTCTAAAGTTCTCCAACCACTGCGTGTTTGTAAAACCAGGAACAATCACATCCCACCACTCAGAAGCTCTGTTAAACGTCCAAACAGATGGTCTGTGGCGGCGACTTTGCGAAATATGATACATCTGAAATACACAGATTACACTTCTTAATACATAATATTGCCAGCTAAATTCATTATATGCTTTGTGACTATATCAGGATTGAGACCCTAAACAAGATTAGCTTACCCTAGTGCGCCGTCGGGCAAACTCAGTGATGTCGTCATCTGCGCTTCGTTGTAAGAGTTCCCAGACTCTTTTGTTTTTTTTAGCAGTATTTTGTTTTGCTGCCATCAGCCTCATTTTAAACACATTTCTCCGTCTTGCAGTTAAAAACATCCACATGCCGAGAATCAGGAACACCATCCCCTCGATAGGCTCCATTGTTCCTGTGTTTTGCGTTTGAAATTTGGCGCGTTTACGATGATGTCATGGCAATAGAGGTGGCGCAAATAACGATCAGTCCCACCCACTTTGAAGGGGTACTAACTGCGGTGGAAAAGCAACCGAGCTAAAGCGAACCGAACCGTGCCGTACCGAGTCGAGTCGTACCACGCAGTGGAAAAGCGAAGCGAGCCGAACCGTTCCGTGCCGAGTCGAACCGTACCGAACCGAACCGTACCGTACCATGCAGTGGAAAAGCGCCATTAGACACAGTTGCTCCGTTGCGCTTAAAGAAGATCAAAGAAAATAGTCCAACGCCATGATACAACGAGCACACTCAGGCCTTAAAGAGAGCAGCCAGAAAAATGGAGCGAAACTCGAAGAAAGCAAAACTAGAGGTATTTCGCATTTCATGGAAGGAGAGCTCGATTGCATACAGAGAGGCCTTAAAAACTGCTAGATCTGCTTATTTTTCAACCCTATTAGAAGAAAATAAACAAAACCCTAGGTATTTATTCGAAACAGTTCCTAAACTGACGAAAAATAAAGTTTCAAGCCCAGAAGTTTCCAAGCAGCACAACAGTAATGACTTTATGACCTTCTTCACTTCTAAGATTGATAATATCAGAGAAAAAATTATACCTATGAAACCGTCTACTACAGTATCGCATCAGACAGTGCATTTTAGTCTCACTGACGAAAAATTCGATTCATTCATTGCTATAGGAGAGGAAGAATTTTCTAAACTCGTTAAATCATCTAAATCGACAACATGTACACTCACCTAAAGGATTATTAGGAACACCATACTAATACTGTGTTTGACCCCCTTTCGCCTTCAGAACTGCCTTAATTCTAGGTGGCATTGATTCAACAAGGTGCTGAAAGCATTCTTTAGAAATGTTGGCCCATATTGATAGGATAGCATCTTGCAGTTGATGGAGATTTGTGGGATGCATATCCAGGGCACGAAGCTCCTGTTCCACCACATCCCAAAGATGCTCTATTGGGTTGAGATCTGGTGACTGTGGGGGCCATTTTAGTACAGTGAACTCATTGTCATGTTCAAGAAACCAATTTGAAATGATTCGAGTTTTGTGACATGGTGCATTATCCTGCTGGAAGTAGCCATCAGAGGATGGGTACATGGTGGCCATAAAGGGGTGGACATGGTCAGAAACAATGCTCAGGTAGGCCGCGGCATTTAAACAATGCCCAATTGGCACTAAGGGGCCTAAAGTGTGCCAAGAAAACATCCCCCACACCATTTCCGCCTCAAGGTTGTGCGTGTTGTGGCTTCACAAATGCTTTGCTGCATACCTTGGTTGTAACAAGTGGTTATTTGTCAAAGTTGCTCTTCTGTCAGCTTGAATAAGTCGGCCCATTCTCCTCTGACCTCTAGCAATAACAAGGCATTTTCGCCCACAGGACTACCGCATAATGGATGTTTTTCCCTTTTCACACCATTCTTTGTGAACCCTAGAAATGGTTGTGCGTGAAAATCCCAGTAACAGAGCAGATTGTGAAATACTCAGACCGGCCCGTCTGGCACCAACAACCATGCCACGCTCAAAATAGCTTAAATCACCTTTCTTTCCCATTCTGACATTCAGTTTGGAGTTCAGGAGATTGTCTTGACCAGGACCAAACCCTTAAATGCATTGAAGCAACTGCCATGTGATTGGTTGATTAGATAATTGCATTAATGAGAAATTGAACAGGTGTTCCTAATAATCCTTTAGGTGAGGAAGAATTTTCTAAACTCGTTAAATCATCTAAATCGACAACATGTATGTTAGACCCTATACCGACTAAACTATTGAAAGAGATGCTTCCAGAGGTCATAGAACCTCTTCTCAATATCATTAATTCATCTTTTTCACTAGGATACATACTGAAAACTTTTAATATGGCTATGATTAAACCACTTGTTAAAAAAACACAACTTGATCCTACAGAATTAGTCAATTGCAGGCCGATCTCAAATCTACCTTTACTGTCAAAGATACTAGAAAAGGCAGTATCCTCACAACTATGTTCCTTTTTAGAAAGAAATGGTATCTGCAAGGATTTTCAGTCAGGATTTAGACCGTACCATAGTACTGAGACAGTTCTCATTAGAGTCACAAATGATTTGCTCTTATCATCCGATTGTGGTTGTATTGGTGTTACTCGATCTTATTGCTGCATTTGATACTATTTACCACAACATTCTTTTAAATAGACTTGAAAATTATGTTGGCATTAGTGGAATTGAATTTGCATGGTTGAATCATACTTATCTGACCGTTATCAGTTTGTAGCAGTAAATGAAGAGATGTCTTTTGGTTCAAAAGTTCAGTATGGCGTACCACAAGGCTCAGTACTAGGACTGTTGCTGTTCACTCTGTACATTCTACCCTTAGGAGATATTATTAGGAAGCATGGCATTGGTTTCCAATGTTATGCTGATGATACTCAGCTCTATATTTCTTCAAGCCCTGACAAAACTTACCAATTCACCAAATTAACAGAATCTAATTATTGGAATCTAATTATTGGACAAAAAACTTCCTCACGTAATAACCTAGAATACTGTCTAACACTTGATGGCTAATCTGTCAAGTCCTCGCCATCGGTTAGGAACCTGGGTGTGCTCTTTGATAGCAATCTTTCATTTGAAAGTCATGTGAATAGTATATGTAAAACCGCATTTTTCCATTTAAAAAATATATCCAAATTACGTAATATGCTCTCAATTACAAATGCAGAACAATTAGCTAGATTATTGTAATGCTCTTATGGGTGGTTGCCCTGCATGCTTAATAAACAAATTACAGCTGGACCTAAATGCAGTAGCTAGAGTTCTCTTTCGTTGTCACTCCGAGTTACGTCGGATGACGACGAAATGGGGTTTCCCTTAGAAAGCCTATCAACTTCGAGTATTACAAAACGAGCCAATGGCAAAGAAATGCCATGGGTCTGCGGAATTTGCATAGCGTATCTCCGCCCTACCTCGTGGGCATTAAAGGAGGACGCCGGCAACATGCAGATATTTTGTCGCTTCGGAGCCAAGTTTATTCTTCTCTCCACAAGCCATCTCTGAATTGTCAGCTTTACAAACAAGTACCTCGAGTGTTGGTGTGACGGTGATCTCCGGCGAGCGCGTGCTTCCTGCTTATCTCTGCAGTGGTTTGTCAGACAGTGCGTGTCTCCCCGGGTGCTTCAACACTTGAGTTTTCTCTCACAAAATGAGCTCGCAACGCGGCACGTCTTTTTAAAGTCGCCTCGCCCTTGCATTTAAAAAAAAAAATGAATGGTGCTGCAGCTAGGTATTGGACTCTGATGGGCGCGAGCGTTGTCTATTATGTTTGGGCTTGATCATGCTAGAGCAGCGCTCGTGGATGACTCATGTTTTCTCTGTGGGAACATGACTATCGCGTCATTAAGGTCGAGACTCGGTGAACTCACATGAGTGAGAGTCCCCTCATCCACCCCCCGATCTTCGGCTGGTGGCCAGGGTGACCTGAGGGTTACGGTCTGGAACAAGGCGCCGACTATGTGTCCGCGACCCCAGCCCCCCTCTTCAATGACGGTGCCCGCTAGTGAACAGGTGATTCCCACGGGTCTACCCTCTGGTGGCCCGTGTGTTTCATTTGAAGCTACAAAGGATGATACTATGTTTGTAGCAGCTTCACAAGGTGGGTTTGATTTTCCTGGAAGTGACGACTCGTCACAGCTACCACCTTCTCGTGTGCATACGGCTGTGCCTGAGTCTGATCCAGAGATGACGGTCATGCTTTCCGGGGACGATTGGTTTTTGGGTAAGGCCGCCGACCTTCGTCCACGGCAAACCCCAATACCTTTCTTCCCGGACGTGCATGATGAGATCTCGAAGTCCTAGAAGACCCCCTTGTCTTCTCGGGACCGCTCGCTGATCTCATCCGGCTTTCCTCCCCTCGATGTGCACTGGGGTCCCCCCGGCTGAACGCTCTGTTGCGATGCTATGTGTCCTCAGAGTGCTTCTTCTTGGGGCTATCCTAAGCACCCGTCCGTGGCCTGTAGTTTTTTCGTCTACACTTGTGGCGAGATCCTATAGCGCCACGGGACTGGCAGCCGCCTCACTGCATGCCATGGTCATTCTGCTGGTCTACCTGACCCAGATGCTCATGGACCTGCACGAGGGCGGGACTGACCCAGGGCTCTTCACTAAGCTGCGCGCCGCCACTGACCTTGCTCTCCGAGTGACGAAAGTGGCCGTACGCTCCCTGGGTCAGGTGATGCTCACCATTCTGTGGCTGAACCTGTCTGATGTGCTGGATGTCGCGTGGACCCGTCTGTCTGACATTCCCATATCCCAGGTCGGCCTCTTCGGCGGTGCGGTTGAGGGCTTTGCCCAACAGCTCTCAGCCGCCCATGAGCAGACTGAAGTTGATTCTGTCCCGACGGCCCCGCCGTCCGCTCAGATTCCTCAGTCTGCCCACCGCCGAAGGTGCCCTCCCGCGGCTCCAGCCACAGCCCTCTCCAGCCCCGCCCCCCGTTACACGCCGGGTAAAGCGGCGCTCCTGAGACGGAGAAGAGCAAACTTTGCACTGTGCAGATGATCTCTGTTCTCGGTATGGACATCGACTCGGTCGCCATGCCCGCGCAGCTTACGAGCGAGCACGCGCAGTCACTGCTGACTTGCCTGAGACAATTCGAGGGCAAGAGTGCGGTTCCACTGAAACTTTTTCAGAGGCTCCTGGGGCATATGGCATCTGCAGCCGCGGTCACGCCGCTCAGATTGCTTCATATGAGACCGCTTCAGCTTTGGCTTCGCGCCCGAGTCCCGAGGTGGGCATGGCAACAAGGCACGCTCCGAGTACCAGTTACTCTGACCTGCCGTCAGTTGTTCACCCCGTGGTCAAACCTCAGTTTTCCCAGGGCGGGTGTCCCCCTGGAACGAGCTTCCCGGCATGTTGTTGTCTCAACAGATGCCTCCACCACTGGCTGGGGCGCCATGTGCAATAGACATGCTGCTGCGGGCTCCTGGACAGGACCCCAGCGGCTATGGCATGTCAATTGCCTCGAGTTGTTGGCAGTACGCCTTGCCCTGCACCGCTTCCGGGCGTTGCTCAGGGGTCAACACGTACTAGTCCAATCAGACAATACTGCTACTGTAGTGTACATCAACCGTCAAGGTGGTCTACGCTCCCGCCGTATGTCACAACTCGCATCTGAGGTCGCTTCGAGCCATTTCATTCCCGGAGCACTGAACTGCGCAGCCGACAAGCTCTCACGGCTTCAGCCCCTCCCTGGAGAATGGCGACTCTATCCCCAGTCGGTTCAGCTGATTTGGGACCAGTTCGGGGACGCACAGATAGATCTGTTTGCCTCTCACGACTCGACCCATTGCGCCCAGTTTTATTCCCTGACCGAGGGCTCGCTCGGCACGGATGCTCTGGCGCACAGCTGGCCGCAGGGCCGCAAGTATGCGTTTCCCCAAGTGAGCCTTCTTGCGCAGACCTTGTGCAATGTCAGGGAGGATGAGGAGCAAGTCATTCTGGTTGCGCCTTACTGGCCCAACCGGACCTGGTTCTCCGAACTAGTACTCCTCGCAACAGGACCCCCCTGGCCGATCCCTCTGAGGAAGAACCTTCTTTCTCAGGGACGGGGCACCCTATGGCATCCTCGTCCCGATCTTTGGAACCTCCACGTGTGGCTCCTGGATGGGACGAGGGAGGTTTGAGTACCCTACCACCAGCGGTGGTGGCTACCATCACTTCCGCTAGAGCGTTGTCCACAAGACACGTCTTGCGTTGAAGTGGAACCTCTTCGTCAACTGGTGTTCTTCTCACCGAGAAGACCCCCGGAGATGGTCGATCAGCGTTGTGCTTTCCTTCCTTCAACATGGGTTGGAGCGAAGGCTGTCTCCCTCCACCCTGAAGGTCTATGTTGCCGCTATTGCAGCACACCATGACCTCATCGAAGGTAAGTCGGTGGGGAAGCATGACCTGGTCATCAGGTTCCTGAGAGGAGCGAGGAGACTAGATCCTCCTCGCCTCCTCTCGTTCCCTCTTGGGATCTCTCAGTGGTTCTAACTGCCCTGCAGAGTGCTCCCCTTGAGCCTCTGCAATCAGTCGAGCTTAAGTTCCTGTCAATGAAGACAGCGCTCCTGGTTGCACTGGCCTCCATCAAGAGGGTAGGGGACCTGCACGCATTCTCCGTTGACGAAGCGTGCCTGGAATTCGGGCCGGCTTACTCTCACATGATCCCCGTCCTGGATATGTGCCCAAGGTTCCCCCCACTCCCTTCCGGGACCTGGTGGTGAACCTGCAAGCGCTGCCCCCGGAGGAGGCAGACCCAGCCTTGGCACTGCTCTGTTCAGTACGCGCTCTCTGCGCCTATGTAGACAAAACGCAGTGTTTCAGGACCTCAGACCAGCTCTTTGTCTGTTATGGTGGGAAGCTGAAGGGAAAGGCTCTCGCCAAGCAAAGGTTGTCTCACTGGATAGTGCTCGCCATTGCTTTGGCATACCAGCAGCAAGGTCGACTGTGCCCCCTTGGTGTGACTGCCCACTCCACCGGAGTGTGGCGTCCTCTTGGGTTCTAGCGCATGGCGCCTCGCTAACAGACATCTGCAGAGCTGCAGGCTGGGCGACACCTACCACATTTGCGCAGATTCTATAATCTCCGAGTGGAGCCAGTGTCCTCTCGTGTACTTGCTTCAACCAGCTAGTACCGGACCCACTCAGGTGTCTTCGCTTGCTCGCCATTCCACTCCACGGACTGGATACGTGCGATATTCACCTCAGGTGAGCTTCCCCGAAAGCCCTGAGTTCCTCCAGCACTCCTGACGTCGGCGCCAGTGTCTATTTCCTGCGCGTCGGCTAGGTGCCTCCCGTGTGCATGGTCCCTCCCCTGAGCGACCCCCACATGTGTATTTCCACTGTAAGCCTCTCTGAGCGTGTGTCTTTCCCTTGGCAAGCCACCTTGCCACCCCTGGGGTTGAAATATTGCACCTGCAGCTGGACACCCCAGTGTCTCCATATGTTTCCTTCGGGTCATATGTGTATTCTCTAAGTTCCCCCCACCCCCCCTCTGGGTTGGCATTAATTGCATAGTTCCCCTAGCTTGGGATATGCTTCCTTTGTACCTTGGTATTCCTGTGATAAATGGAGTCCTTCGTCCAGTCTACGACAGGGATCTCGTTTTACGCAGGGCACTGGAAGACAGTTGAGAAGGTGGCGTGATTAGACTGGTAACCCCATTTCGTCGTCATCCGACGTAACTCGGAGTGACAACGAAAGGGAACATCTTTGGTTACGTATGTAACCCTTGTTCCCTGAGTAGGGAACGGAGACGTTACGTCTGCCTGCCACTTTCCGCTGTACCGCGGGGATTGCCTGAGCTCAGTCTTCGCTCCTCAGCGAAGAAACATATCTGCATGTTGCCGGCGTCCTCCTTTTATACCCACTAGGTAGGGCGGAGATACGCTATGCAAATTCCGCAGACCCATGGCATTTCTTTGCCATTGGCTCGTTTTGTAATACTCGAAGTTGATAGGCTTTCTAAGCGAAACCCCATTTCGTCATCATCCGACGTAACGTCTCCGTTCCCTACTCAGGGAACGAGGGTTACATACGTAACCAAAGACGTTCTTACCAGAACCAGGAAGTATGACCATATTAGCCCAGATCTGTCAACACTGCATTGGCACCCTATTAAACATCATATCAATTTTAAAATATTGCTGATTACTTACAAAGCACTAAATGGTTTAGCTCCCCAGTACTTGAGCGAGCTCTTAACGCATTATACTCCTTCACGTCTATTGCGATCTCAAAATTCTGGCCAGTTGATAATACCTAGAATATCAAAATCGACTGCTGGCGGTAGATCCTTTTCCTATTTAGCACCAAAACTTTGAGTGCAAATGAGTGTCCGGATCGCATTAAAGAATTTTCGGTTAGAACGATGTCATGTTAGCGGCCCCTAAGTTAATAACTAATGATTGTTGTGACGAAAGTGAATCAATCAAAACTAAATTTAGCTGGTTAATAACTTTATTCTAGAGCTGCTGTAAAGCCAAAACAATCTCAGTTACTTTAATTTCCTATTATCACTGTAAAGCTGCTTTGAAACAGTCTATATTGTTAAAAGCGCTATATAAATGAAGGTGACTTGGTTTACCTTTAAGAGCCACCTCCCATCTTCTCTCTCACACACATGCAAAAATATACATAATTTATTTCTATACAAGGAAATGGACTGTATAATCAGCTCAAGATTTTTTTTTTACAGCGCATGTCAACTGTTTCGAGAGGCTGCTCACCCATTTGGTTCCGCAGTGAGCACCACTTGACTGTTTCCTTAATCACCTGTTGTTTCATGACCTTTGCCTTTCTCACATGAGCAACAAAAGGATTGGCTGTTTAACCTTGAGAAACTGGCAAGGCAACAGAACTCAACACATTTAGACAAACATACAGTAGCAATCTACAAAACATTTGTCCAATTCTAAATTAACAATGACACATTACTCATAAATGGCCCATAGTAATATTTGGTGCATGTGTTCGATTTGTTCACACTTCTCTGTCTCGCTACCCTACACATTCACAAACAGATGCAAGTAATGCTTTCTGTACACCTAAAGACTTTGAAAAAATTTAGAAAATACTTTATAAGATTATCAGCTCACATCTAAAGACTTGGGTTCACAGTTTTTAGTCTCAGACTAAAGACTTGCGATAATATCAAACATGTTTGATATGAAAGACTAGAGAAAGACTGGCATAAATCGGGTCGCCGACTGCAGATTATCACCTCACATCCAACGATCGAGACGACGGGAGCGTGCCGAGACTCCAGTAAGATTCTTAAAGACTGCCGGTCTTTAGTCTGGGACTGTGAAAATCCTTTGGTGTACGCCCGGCATAAGACAGTTATAACCTCAATAAATCTATAAAAGCACAGAAAGCTGGAAAACCAAAGGTATGATGTTGTCCTTCTAATTAGGGTGTTTTGGCATGCCAATTAATGCAGATGTGAAACAGAACAGGATTTCCATTTGATTTACAACTGAATAGATTTTGGAAAATTAGACAAAGCATTTGCTGCACTAAATCAAGACAGTCACAGAGACATGACTCGATTCATGATGTTCTTCCACATTAAACTTATGAGAGCTATGACAAGATCTAAGTTTCTCACTCTTATCTTTAGGAAACTGTTGTATTTGGGACAACACTGGATACTGGGGAGCCGGGGAGCGATGAGGGGTTTGGTGCCTTGCTCAAGGACACCTCAGTCATATTCCTGCCGGTACTGGAATCGAACCAGCACCCTTTGGGTCACCAGTCCAACTCTGTTACCATTAGGCCATGACTGCCCCTGTACAGCCAGCCAGTAGATGTACAGTGAACTCACTGAGTGCAGAAATGCTCCAGTACCAGCAGCCAGGAATACTTATTCAACCTATTGATGAAAAATATAAACATTATAAAAGAGATTATTATATTGTTTTCCCGAGAAGTCACTAACAGAATTCACTCATAATGTATCCGCAGTTCATAGTTTTCACAATAAATAATAGACCAAAGTGGATGGTTTGTGAAGTCCACATAGTATTACAGATAAGAATTGTAAACAATTTTTGAAGTGAACCATTCTTGGGGAACAATAGCACCAAGAGGTTAAGTTTGTGGTAGGGAGTGGGTGTTGAAATGTTTCTGTTTCAGGATGTAGGAGTTCAGAGGGGAGCGGAGTGATAAGGGCTCTCACAGCTTGGGGAAAGAAGCTGTTGAGCAGTGTGGCAGAGTGGGCTCTAAAGTTCTGTCACCATCTTCCTGATGGCAGGATAAATCTCTTATTTTTGGCAAGTCTGGGTGAGACTGGAGGAGATAAGCATGATGTGATTGTGAAAAAGGAGAGCAATAATGATGCAAGCTGATGAGATGATTAATTGTGCTGTGTATAAGCAGCATTTGATAAATTGAAGTATGTACAAAGAGAAGTAGGTTTGAGCACAATTAGAAATATGTTGTTTATAAATAAAATCAAAATGGTATGGTAAGTAAAGTCATTAAGACAAGAGCAAACATTGTGTTGAACATAGATAGAACTCAAAGTCAAGTAGTGAAATGCTGTGAAGCATACTTGTCACTGCTGTCACAGTTATGTTCAGTTTGTCTTAGTTAGCATGGACTTTTAGTTTGTTTTCATTCATTCTCATGTGTTCCTTTGTTTGATTTTCCCGCCAATCCTTTGTTTCTGTAATGTATTGTGTTGCCGCTAGAGCTCGCTGTTACGTGAGCTGGGCCAGTTCCTCTTGTGTAAACACCAGCAACAGAGAAATTCCGTGTTCTTCAGTAAAAGCTGTCTTTATTGTCTCCAGTATCTTACATGGTGTCAGAAGTGTGGCATGGCTACCCCACAGTTTGAGCACCCGAAGATTGACTGGGAGGCTGTGGATTTATATCAGGAATTTGACCATTTTCGGAGCCACTTTACGTTCGTTTTCGATTGACCACTATCCAAACTAACTGCAAAGCAGCAAGCCGGCTGGCTGGGTACGTGGATAGGCGGACAAGGCAGAGAAATTTACAAAACGCTCACCTGGGCTGAAGGTGAGAAAGAGGATTCCCGAGAAAGTGCTAGAAAAGTTTGAGAATTGTATCAGACCAAGGAAGAACAAAAGGATAGCTCGCCATTGTTTCAAGCAGAGGAAACAAGATGTAAGTGAGAGCTTCGACCATTTCGTTAAAGATTTACGGCTACTGTTAATGGATTGCGCATATGCCGACCCTGACGACATGTTGATTGAAGCGATTATTGCTGGGCTGCGTGAAAAACGAGTGCAACAATGACTACTAGACAAAGGAGAGGAATTAACGCTAGCCAAGGCCATTGAAATCCCTCAGCAATATGAGATGTCTCAGAAACAATTGAAAATAGTCATTGTTGTTACATGCTCTCAGGTGTCCTCTGTAGCAGAAAGTGTTCAACCTAAGCCTTCTGGCCAAAGCAGGAAAACTTACTATCCAGATCGCAAGTTCACTCAGTCAAAGCCCTCAGCTTTCTGTGCTAGCTGCGGTAAACATCCCGATCACAAATGGAACGAGGGCAAGTGCCCAGCAAAGGGCTCAACGTGCTCTTACTGCCACAGACCCAACCACTGGATGGCAGTGTGCCGTAAACGTGCAGTCCACACACTGAATGTAGAGGCGCTGGAGGGGACTGATGATGAAATACTGAACATTAGCCTAACAGATGTGCTTCCGGCAGCTGCATTAACTGTGGACAAATGGACTGTGCATTTGATTATACTTTCACAGAGAGTCCAGTTCAAGATAGATACTGGTGCAAAGTGTAACACTTTGACTCTTGACAGCTACCAGCAACTCGTGCACACTGGTGAATTGAAGCATTCTAACAAGCTGTTGCGCTCCTACTCTAATCATAAGCTCAAACCGGTTGCTGCTGTAGATTTATCAGCGCACTACAAACAGTGTGCCACAGATGCAGAGTTTGAAATTGTGGATATTGCACAGGAAAGTGTGCTCAGTGGAGCCACAGCTGAAGCTTTAGGTTTGATAGCAAGGCTGAACTCCGTGCAAAATGCTGCTGAAGCTGAGGCTGACTCGCCTGTGGAGGGCATTCTCGAACCAGACATTGTTCCTCAAGGCCTTCTTGACTTTCCTGAGCTAATACACATCACAGGGACTCTACCAGGGAGGTACACAATCAAAATAGAGCCCAATGCTAAAGGTGTTGTCCACCCCGTGAGCAGACAACCAGCTGCACTCAAGGGACAGATTGTCCAGAAACTGCATGAAATGGAGGAAAATGGCTATATAAAAAGCAGCACAGCAGCACGAGCAGCCCACTGAGTGGGTCAGTTCAATGGTGGCAGTCCCTCGGGAGACAAGTTAAGAATTTGCAAAGACCCCAGCGATTTAAATAAGGTAATCAAAAGGTAATCAAAAGAGAACATTACCCCATTCGCACCGTTGAAGAAGTCGTGTCATCTATGCCTGGAGCACGAATATTCTCAGTCCTCGATGCCAAGTCGGGATTCCTCCAGATTGAGTTAGATGAAAAATCATCATTCCTTACAAACTTTAACACACCCTGTGATGTAACTCAGGGTTCGTGTGTGGGTGATGGAAGGAGACTCGGGGTCGGCAAGTAGTGGAGCTCGTGCACTTTATTAAAGGTCCTCTTTGCACAGCGCTTTCTTGCGCTCTCAAAATTAACTCAAAACAAAAACAGTCAATTTGCACATGTAAGGCAATACTCTTCCCGCTGTTCACAGCTTCATAAACATCCAACGAGGCAGCACTCTTTCCACTGTTAACAGCTTAATAGACGTTTCGTCCCGACCGTCAGCGTGCACGAGCTTCCAGTCTCTCTCTCTTCTCCGTTATCAGCACAGCCCGCTTATATGCGGTCTCCTCACGCCAATTACTGAAATCACAAACAGGTGTTCGTCATTTGAACTTGACCCACTTACTCACCGCTCGGCTCCGCCCTCGCTCTCCTGCTACAGAGTCCGCTGAACCACGCCCCCCTCGCCACATACCCCCACCGCCCGTCTCAGGCCGGGGAGCCGTCCGGCCTGCAGCCTCCCCCCCCCCCCTGCGGGAGAGGAAGTCGGCCACAGCCATCTGTGCACCCGGCCTGTGGATCACCTTGAATTTAAAAGGCTGTAAAGCTAGATACCAACGGGTGATCCGCGCGTTGGTATCTTTCATGCGGTGGAGCCACTGCAGAGGAGCGTGGTCCGAACAGAGGGTGAACTCTCGCCCCAGGAGATAATAGCGGAGAGTGAGGACGGCCCATTTGATGACCAGGGCTTCTTTCTCAATGGTGCTGTACATAGTCTCTCTCTTTGAGAGCTTACGACTGATGTACAGCACCGGCCGTTCCTCACCCTCCATCTCCTGGGACAAGACGGCGCCCAGCCCCCTGTCCGACGCGTCAGTCTGCAGGGAAAAAGGGAGAGAAAAGTTAGGAGCCTGTAATAGCGGCCCGCCACACAGGGCAGCCTTTATCTGGGTGAAAGCCTGCTGACACTGCTCCGTCCACTGGACGGTATCTGGTGCCTCCTTTTTAGTTAGATCAGTCAGCGGGCTAGCAAGGTCCGAATAATTAGGTACAAACCTTCTGTAATATCCTGCTAGCCCCAGGAACTGTCTAACCTCCTTTTTGGTCTTAGGTCTTGGACAGGTCGCAACTGCTGCCGTCTTATCAATTTGGGGACGCACCTGCCCATGACCCAAGTGAAAGCCCAGATACCTGACTTCCACGCGCCCAATCGCACACTTCTTTGGGTTGGCCGTGAGCCCCGCCCCTCGCAGCGTCCTGAGGATAGCTCGCAAGTGCTGCATATGCCGCTGCCAGTCATTACTATAGATGATAATATCATCCAAGTATGCCGCGGCATATGCAGCATGCGGCCGGAGGATTCTATCCATCAGGCGCTGAAAGGTGGCAGGTGCCCCGAACAAGCCGAAAGGAAGGGTAACAAATTGGTGTAATCCAAACGGCGTCGTGAAAGCGGTTTTTTCTTTAGTCATTGGAGACAAGGGGATCTGCCAATAACCCTTTGTTAAATCCAGTGTCGAGTAAAATCGAGCCGTGCCGAGCCGATCAAGCAATTCGTCCACCCGTGGCATTGGATATGCATCGAACTTCGATACAGCATTCACCTTACGATAATCCACACAGAACCGCACTGAGCCGTCAGTTTTAGGCACTAAAACTATCGGGCTCGCCCAGTCACTGTTGGATTCTTCTATTACTCCCATATCCAGCATAGCCTCTAATTCAGCCTGAACTACTTTCTTTTTATGCTCAGGCAATCTATATGGCCGGCTGCGTACCACCACACCCGGTTCGGTCTCAACATGGTGCTGTATGAGGTTTGTTCGACCAGGGAGGGGCGAGAACACATCAGCAAACTCTGTTTGTAAGTTTCGAATGTCAGCGATCTGGGACGGTGAGAGGTGATCTCCGCAAATGGCCAGAGCGGAGGATTGAGACTTTAAATTCGCCTCTGGCCCGAGATCCTCCTCCCCACTCACTACCGTCGCCAGCAACGCTGACTCCGCCTCATTCCACTTTTTTAACAGGTTGAGGTGGTAAATCTGATGTGCTCCGTCCCTATCTGATCGAAGGACCTCATAGTTGAGATCCCCGACTCGCCGTGTGACCACAAACGGTCCTTGCCACTTAGCGAGTAATTTAGAGCTGGAAGTGGGAAGCAATACAAGCACTTTATCTCCCGGTGCAAATTTACGTAGTTTAGCCCCCCTGTTGTACAGCCGACTTTGTTTGTCCTGGGCCTGTAACAAATTCTCCATAGAGAGCCGCCCCAACGTGTGGAGTTTTGTTCTCAGGTCCAGGACGTATTGAATTTCGTTTTTGCTATCCGAAGGTCCGTCCTCCCAAGCTTCCCTAAGTACATCCAGCACCCCGCGGGGCTGGCGACCAAAGAGCAGCTCGAAAGGGGAAAACCCCGTGGAGGCTTGGGGGACCTCGCGTACAGCGAACAAGAGGGGTTCTAACCACTTATCCCAATTTTTGGCGTCTTCCTGTACGAACTTACGAATCATGGACTTCAACGTGCGATTAAATCGTTCTACCAAGCCGTCCGTTTGTGGGTGATAGACGCTGGTACGAATCGATTTAATACCCAATAATTCGTACAGTTCGCGAATTGTGCGTGACATAAACGCCGTGCCCTGATCGGTGAGAATCTCTTTCGGGATTCCCACCCGGGAGATTAACTGAAACAGTGCACTCGCAACACTTTTAGCAGAAATGTTGCGCAGCGGCACTGCTTCGGGGTATCGCGTTGCATAATCCACCAGAACCAATGCAAAGCGATGCCCCCGTGCGGATCGTTCTAACGGCCCGATGAGGTCCATGGCAATTCTCTCAAAGGGGACCTCTATTAATGGAAGGGGGCACAAAGGTGCTTTTCGGTTGGCCGGTGGATTCACCAACTGACATTCACGACAAGACGCGCACCACCTGCGCACATTCTCGTGAATGCCTGGCCAGAAAAATCGGGTCATTAGACGATTCAGTGTAGCTGCTTGCCCTAAATGCCCAGCCATCGGATTACAGTGAGCCGCCTGAAAAAGCATTTCCCGGCGGCTCTTTGGAACTAACAACTGAGTTGTATCTTGTTTTGTCTGGGTATCCTGGGTCACCCGATACAACTTATCTTTTATCACGGCAAAATAAGGATACGAGAGCGGTTGGTCTGGGTGGACAGGTTGTCCGTCGATCACGCGGACCTGATCAAACGCATTTTTGAGCGTATCATCTCGGGACTGTTCCAGAGGAAAATCATCGCGTTCAAAAAGGATTTCCCTTTCTGAAGCGCTCCGTTCCTCTGAGACAGACCCCGAGGGTCCCGGCACAGCCTCTCCAACCTGAACCACCGCTCTCTTCTCCTGCCTTCTTTTAATCCCAGAAGCACCCGTACATAAATAAGCCAATAGTGTTTTAAACCCCGGCCAATTGGTTCCCAAAATCAACGGGTGCTGGAGGTGCTGGTTAACTGCCACCTCTACACTATGCTTTTTCCCCCGAAATTGGATAGTGACTGGCACTAAGGGGTAACCCACCACCTCACCGTGCACACACCGCACCTTAACCACGCGGCTCCTATCCAATGTCACTGGATGAATCAAACTTTGATGGATGGAGGTCTGGTTACAACCTGAATCCACCAAAGCTTGATAGGTACCCCCCTTTACACTTACTGGTATCTGGTACAACCCAGCTTGATCGGGGGCAACCTGTGGCGCGTCGGGGACCCTGACCAGCGTTCCGACCTCCATCACCGGGCACCTATCCACGAAGTGCCCAGGGTCCCCGCAACGCCAGCAGGCCGGCCCAGGCCTCCCCGCCATCCCAGTGGCGGGAAGTGGGTCAGGTGATTGACGTGAGGAGACTGCAGGGGCCGGGGTTGGCGGACCGCCAACCATCGATGGGGTTCCCCGGGGCGGCGCACGTGATGCAGGGGCCGGATCAGCTGCAGGGCTGGTCCTCCAGCGGGGCGCCGGGCGTGGTGGAAAGCCACCTCGGGACCTGGGAGCAGGGACAGGGCGAGAGAGAGAGAGAGAGGGAGAAGGGAGAGAGAGAGAGAGAGATGTCGGTAGGGGTTCGCCGACCCCTGGGCACGCCACCAGCTGGTCCTCTGCCAATTGGATGGCCTGGTCCAGCGACGTCGGGCGGTGGCACTGGACCCACTGTGCGGTCTTCTTTGGCAGACGGGCGATGAACTGTTCCAGTACCACCACCTCGATGACTCCATCGACGTCGCGGGCCTCGGCCATCAGCCATCTGCGGCACGCGTCCCGGAGCTGTTGCGCAAAGATAAAGGGCCGGCCGGATTCCCCGAACTCCATGGAGCGGAACTGCTGACGACTCTGCTCCGGGGACCGGCCGACCCGCTGAAGAATGGCGCGTTTCAGGTCTTCATAGACCAGGAGGTTGCGGACTGGCAGCTGCTGGGCGGCGATCTGCGCCTCGCCCGAGAGCAGCGGGATCAGACGCATGGGCCAGTCCGCGGGCGGCCAGCGCCCGGCCTCGGCCGACTTCTCAAAGAGGTCCAGGAACGCCTCCGGGTCGTCCTGTGGACCCATCTTGTGGAGGGGAAGGGCCGTGGCCGGGGCCGACAAAGGAGACGCCCGAGCCTCCTGGTCTAGCCAGCTCCGGAACTGCTCGCGGTCCTCATGCTGGGTCTGGAGGAGTGCCTCGAAACGGCGCTGTTGCTGATCCTCCATCTTCAGCAGAGCCTCCTGGTGTTGTTGGTGGAGTCCCGCGAGCGCGTTGATGATGTCCGCAAATGGCGTTGACAGAGTGGTTCTGGCGGCGGCCTCTCCTTCCATCCCGGGTTTCGGCACCAGTGTGATGTAACTCAGGGTTCGTGTGTGGGTGATGGAAGGAGACTCGGGGTCGGCAAGTAGTGGAGCTCGTGCACTTTATTAAAGGTCCTCTTTGCACAGCGCTTTCTTGCGCTCTCAAAATTAACTCAAAACAAAAACAGTCAATTTGCACATGTAAGGCAATACTCTTCCCGCTGTTCACAGCTTCATAAACATCCAACGAGGCAGCACTCTTTCCACTGTTAACAGCTTAATAGACGTTTCGTCCCGACCGTCAGCGTGCACGAGCTTCCAGTCTCTCTCTCTTCTCCGTTATCAGCACAGCCCGCTTATATGCGGTCTCCTCACGCCAATTACTGAAATCACAAACAGGTGTTCGTCATTTGAACTTGACCCACTTACTCACCGCTCGGCTCCGCCCTCGCTCTCCTGCTACAGAGTCCGCTGAACCACGCCCCCCTCGCCACACACCCATTGGTAGGTTTAGGTGGTTGAGGCTACCGTTTGGAATAAAATGTGCCCTCGAGATCTATCAGCGGATCATGGATGGCATGCTAGGGGGCATTAAGGGAGCAGTGGCCATTATGGATGACATCTTGATCATGGCTAGCGTATGCACAATGTCAGGATGGCTCACTCATTCCCACATGCCAAAAACCTTTTAACCCTTTGAGTTTTGCCTATAACTCAACTAGTCAGCGCCAAAAAGTCTCCATCTAATGGGTCCAAATTGTCCATTGACACTTTTTTGGCATGCACGAAGGAAAGCAAACACCCATAAAACCAGCGATGAGCAAGCTTCAAATAGATGTTTATCAACTGAACCCCCACCCCTTTACGACAGGAAATAATTCTGGGGTGAAGTCTTAACAACTTACACGCACACACAACCAAACTTTCTTGTAGTGAAACCTAAAATATGTGTAATTCTGAAAAGTATACAATATATTCATGTATGCCTTTGTGTTTCTGCTTTTGTACCAAGCCTAGTTATGATTTTATAATCATGTAGCTAAACTCTAAGTGCTCATATCAAATTCTAAGAGTATATACCCACCTTTATATATGCAAAACATACATTTCTTGGTACCGAATTAATCCTCTCGGTCTGCTTTAGCTAAAAATATATATTAGGTTATGATAAAATGTATTACACTATGTTTCCCATTCTTGATAGTAGAAAGGGGCGAAGTCTGATACCGCCATAAACCATGCAAATTAGGTTGTTAGAAGAAACAAAGAAATCTTTTCCCGCCAAAGATTGCCGAATGTCATTGGTCAATTTGCTCCTGAGGAGACGTGGACCATCTTCTTTGAAAAGATGAGGGCCCAGACTCCTCGCCCTCTGCTTTTCGTGATCCTTGGACGACTACACTTCTCTCTTCCTTTGTGTTCGAGTTCTAGCTTTTCTTATGTTCGTTTAGTTCTTTTCTTTGTTTTAAACCTTGTGCCGTAGTCATTTCGACCTCCGGGTGAAATGGACTTAGCCTGACTTCCAGCAACTCACTTACACGTAACGCTTTGAACTTCCCACAAGATACACACATTCCGAAACCAGTTCAAGGATGCACGAGGACCACACACCCACGCAGCCTTGTTTCAGCCACACAAAGGTCTATAATGCAAGTAGTCTATTTATTTCCATTGAAATCTTAATGTGTTTAGAGCTGTTTATCCCTGCTTTAAGGTGTGTGATTTCTTGATGGTTCTTAAGGGTTAACTGTCTTGTGAAGTTTGCCATTTCTGTGATCTGCTTTCTCTCTCTTCCTTTCCTTACTTCCGTTATTCATTACTCTGTATATATTCGTTGTTAAATGTAATTTGTGCTATAGCTTCATTTATTAACCCCTAATTATACTCTTTATTGTCTCTGACTGGTGCTCATCAAACAAAGCCTCTTAAATGTGTGATCCTGAGCTACAAGCTTGATATTGATAAATACATTAATTAGTAATATTATCAGAAAGTTATTCTTCATAAACAGAAGGATATCTTTTCCTGATAGTGACCAGAATAATCCTTTTCGCGAAATTGATCAGAGAATCGTCAGTAGGTTCGGTGGACGAACAGACCCAGCGAAATGCAGTTAGTTCTGTTTACAGGATATTCTAAAAATTGATATAGCCTACCTGTATATTATATGTATTCATAATTGATTATAATTCGTTGTGGTCAATTGTCTATATATATATATATATATATATATACAGGTACATGGGCTATATATATATTCCCTTTTTGGGCAATTTAAAATTGTAGGTTATAACTCATGACCCGTATGATCAGCTATTAATTTTGAATTATTAATTATTGATTATACACTACAGCCCCCACTGTGAAGAAGCACGATGAAATCCTACACAAAGTCATCGAGAGGCAAAAATCTACAACTAAAAGCATAAGTTCAATAAATGTCACATTCGGCAGAGCAAAGTCCCATATATTGGCCATTAACTGACTGCAGACGATCTGAACCCTGACCCAGCCAAGATCCAAGCATTCAGGGGCATACCGGAACCTGTTGACAAGGAAGGGGTTTGCCGTTTTTGGGGATTTGTCACTTATTTGTCAAAATTCATACCGAATCTCAGCGAGGAAGATGCACCGCTGCGTCAGCTCCTGAAAAGCAATGTGGAGTTTGCATGGCAACCGGCTCAAAAAAGAGCCTTCGCAAGGCTCAAAGAACAGTGTTCACACCCCCCTGTACTGAAGTACTACGACCTATCAGAGCCAGTTGAAATTTTCTGTGATGCAAGCAGCAGTGGATTAGGTGTTGTGCTTTTGCAGGACACTCAACCTCTTGTGTTCTCCTCCAGGTCTCTGACATATGTTGAGACCCGCTATGCACAGATAGAAAAGGAGATGCTTTCTATCGTCCATGCATGCACACAATTTCACTATATATCACTATATCACGATATCACTATATATCACGATATCACTATATCTTTGGAAAGTCAGTCACTGTATATAATGACCACAAACCACTGGAGGACATTTTTAAGAAATCACTGGTTTCCACCCCCATGCGCATACAGAGGATGCGCCTGCGCATCCAATGGTATGATTTGACTGTCAGGTACAGGAAAGGAAAGGATATGGAGCTGCCTGACACACTATCCAGGGCGCAACTGTCACACAATACTCCAGAACTGGAACATTTGTAATGTGTATCCATGCTGAACTATGTGGCTGTACGTGAAGAGAAGTACGCTGAGCTACAGGAATACACAAAACAATGCTCTTAAGGCAGTTATTAGGGGATGTATCATTCAATTTGCTGCACATTCTAAAAAACTTAAAGCACAAGAACTTTTAGAGTTGGACAATAATATCAAGATGATTGAAACAAAGATGAAACGTCAAGTGTCATCTAATGGTCTTAGAGAGCTAACACAATTAAAATATAGATATAATAGTATTCTTTCTGAAAAGATTGAATTTTTGTTATTCAGGACAAGACAGACGTATTTTGAGTCAGGAGATAAGGCAGGGAAACTTCTAGCTACTTATATTAAACACAAGGAGTCTTCCTCCATTATTCCATCTGTCAGGTCTTCCAGGGGAGATATATTACTGCTGTTGCAGATATAAATAGAACATTTAAAGAATTCTACATAGATCTTTACAAATCAGCATCGTCTTCAACTGATGAGGATATTAGTAGATTCCTAGAACCACTAGATCTCCCTAAACTTTCAAATAACCAGAAGCAACTTCTTGATTCAGATATAACTTTGGAGGAAGTGATAGAGGTGATCAAAGCATTGCCCACAGGAAAAGCTCCTGGTCCGGATGGTTATCCCGCAGAATTTTTTAGAGATAATGTTAAAGAGCTTGCTCCATTAATGCTAGAAGTCTTTATGAAGGCATTTCAGAGGGATGAATTACCACCAACAATGTCACAAGCCCTAATTAGTCTTATACTTAAGAAGGATAAAGATTCAAGTGAGTGCAAAAGTTACCATTCAATATCGTTGATCCAAATGGATATAAAATTTTTGTCAAAAATCCTAACTTATCGTTTGAATAAAGTTATATCATCACTTATACACGTAGATCTGATAACATTCGACGGTTTATAGACATTTGGTGGTCAGTAAGGGAGGAGCAGACACCAATTGCTGTTCTGTCATGCTTTGGAACCGTTAGCTGCCGCAATAAGAAAAGATGACGATTTTCCTGGTGTTGTAGTGGGGGGAGAAGTACATAAGCTTATGCTTTATGCAGGTGACGTTTTATTATTTGTTTTTGACCCTTGTAGGTCTATACCTTGTCTCCTTGGAATAATTGATATTTTCTCTAAGTTTTCAGGGTATAGGGTGAATTGGTCTAAATCAGAAGCCTTTGCATTGACTGCATTTTGCCCTGCCTCAGCGTTTCACCCTGGCACATTTTATTCCCCCCAAATTTGAATGATATAGTGAGAGCTAATTTTGACCCCTTAATGAAAAAGATTTCCTGTGATATGGATAGATGGGCTCCACTCCATATGTCAATGGCTGGAAAAGTCAATGTAATTAAAATGAGTTGTACGCCAAAACTGAATTATTTATTAGAGTCTCTCCCAATACAAATACCTCTCTCCTACTTTAAACAGTTTGACAGATTATGTAAGGTTTTTATTTGGAACGGTAAGCGACCTAGGATGCACTCTAATAAGTTACAGATAACTGTTGAGAAAGGTGGTCTAGGCCTGCCTAATATTTTGTTTTATTATTATGCTTTTAGTCTTAGACACCTGGCTCATTGGTCACTTCCTCCGGAGCGAGCCCCCCTTTGGTATATGATTGAACAATCTATCTTGCCTTCAATCTCATTGTTACAGATTTTATCCATTAAACTGGAAGGAGAGGTGAAAAACATCCTATTATTTCACACCTGCTGACAGTATGGTTAAAAATTTCCCATATGCGAAGCTTTGACCCTTACCTAAATGCTTGTTCAAGTATTTGGTTGAACCCTAAATTGCGCATTAACAAAACCCCCTTTCTATGGAAGGAATGGATTAAGAAAGGTGTCGTTATATTAAGCGACCTTTATGAAAATGGTAGTTTGAAATCATTTGATCATATACAACAACAGTATGGAATTTCTAGATATCAGTTTTTCCGGTATTTATAGTTACGGCATCTAGTTTGTAATACTTTCGGTTCTAGTTCACAGCTTCCTGAGTCAGCAGAAGCATACTGCATGGTAATCTCGGCATATGGGAAGGGTCATGAAGCATCAGTGTAATATTCCTGGTTGACTCAAAATCTTGGTGATGTAGCTTTATTAGCTCTTAAGAAAATATGGGAAAGAGATCTGAATTTGATAATCGATGATGAGGAATGGAATAGAGTTTTAAAGAATGTCAAATCAGCCTCTAGAGATGCAAAGATACGCCTTATACAGTTTAAGATCGTACACCGTTTTTACTGGACTCCTTCCAGACTGTATAGACTCGGGTTAAAAGAAACACCATATTGCTGGAGGTGTAAAACTGATGATGGTGATTTAACTCATGCTCTGTGGTCTTGTATAAAAATTCAGGATTTCTGGAAAAAAGTTCATGAACACATTTGCACAATTTTGGATATTCATATTCCATTATCTCCGCAGTTGTTTATACTAGGTGGGGGGACAGATATAGAAATAAGAGATAAACACATATTGTGCTGGGTACAAACCAGTTTAATGATTTGGAAGTCGGAAGACGCCCCTTCTTTTCAGGAATGGATAACAGAACTAGGTAAAGTGTCTGCATTTGAAAAAAGTTCTTATAAACAGACTGATAAAATAAATCTATACAATATGAAATGGTCTAGGTACTTATCTTATTTGGAAAAGGGGCAGTAATAATGGTGTAAGAAACATGCCCACACTCGAAAGTGCAATTGTGATGGTGTAGCCTATATATGTATGCTATTATGTTCTTTTTCCTCTCATTGGTATGCCAGAAGTATCTTAATTGAAACTAATTGTATAGTCAAGATGTGACCAAGTCGGGAGGGAGAGGGTTGGGGATTATAGGAGAAAAAAAAAAGAAAAATGTTGATTCTATACATATGTATCGTTGTATTCTGGACGTTTTTTTTGTGGAATCAATAAAAAATCTGTCAATCTAAAAAAAAAAAAAGGAATACACAAAACAAGAACTGACCTCCTTACAACACATCATCCAGCAAGGTTGGCCGGAGCACAGGAGAGATGCCCCAACTACTGTTCAGCCATATTGGGACTCAAAAAGTCAACTGACCATATGTGATGGAGTAGTGTACAAAGGGCTGCATATAGTTATACCACCCACTATGAGACAGCACATGTTAAAATTCATACACCAGTCTCATTTAGGGATTGTGAAAAGCAAGCAGAGAGCACGTGAAGTGCTCTACTGGCCAGGCATGAGTGCAGAGATAGAGGAGGTAGTAAAGAATTGCAGCAAATGTGCCGAATTCCAAAACAAACTACCAAGATTGCCTCTAAAACCAACTGGTCTCCAGCTGTTGTCATCCAGCAACATAGCAGCACACCCATCGTCAATTCTGGTGGCATGGAGTTCCGCCGGAACTGTCAGCACCTTCGCAAAAGCACTGCAAGAGCTTTGAGTTTGGTGTGATCTTTATACTTTTGTGACAGTATAATACTTTGTTTCTGTCTTTAAAGTGTGCGGTTCTGTAATATTTAATTACTTTGTTTATTTTGAGTATGTGACATAATCAGTTAAGTGATTGACAGCTGTGGTGTCCTATTAGAGAAGAATATGGGCTATTAAATGCTGGTTGGCAGTGCCCTGAGCCACGTCATGTCTTGTCCCTCTTTGTGCGTCATCCACTAGCGCCTGGGAACACTTGGGAACACTACTGATGTGTTGCATTTCTTTACATTGTAGCGCGTACATTAGTACTTTTCCGACGGTGCACTTCATCAGCTCAGAGTGGGTGTCTGCTCACCCTTTCAGGTATGTAAACGCTATGTTGTAATGTCACTCTATTGAATGGTGGCTATGTTACGATTAATGTTTTGCTTCCTATACCTCAGCTAATCGGGGGTTTTTGATTGCTGTAAACCATAGCCCGTGGGAATTGTATGTGAAGTGATATCCTCTTGCGGTAAGTGTTATGTAAGATGGCTAGAAAATTGTAGTGGAAAGATTACTAGTAACATCTCGCCTCCTTTAGGGCTTGTGTCTTCCCTCTCGTCCTCAGGATTGTTTTATGGTCTTCGACACGATCTCTTCCTCGTTTCTGCAGTGATTGTGCTTTTATAAGCTTCGATAACTACGGTGTTTGCGCTGCTCTCCGCATCGCTGTGATTGCAACGTGATGTGTTTTATAAACACATTAACAGGATTTGTATCGTCTACTTCCTTTTAGAGTGATCGCAAAGTTATAACTTACTGTCATTTGTACGAGAACCAGTGTGTGTGCTGCATCAGCTTGATTTTTCTGTAATCCTTTTCTTTAGCTCACCTGTGTATTTTGTTTAGATTTTGCTTTCGTTGTTCATGTTTTGTTTGATATTTTCTGTAATTATTTTTGGGATTTTATTAAACTCAAGTGTATTTGTTTTCTAAGGAACTGAGGTGGCCAGGTGGAAGGACCTTCTCGTGCATGGTGATAGTGGTGGTGTTGCAGTGGGTGACACTTTTTGGAGTGCCTGTGTGTGTGATCTAGTGCACGGTGACGTGTGTGTGCGTGAGTAGGATTACGCTTTTGGAAAAGCCATTAAGTGGTCCTTCCGCCGGTAGACTCAGCCTGGTGGTTTGGTATGAATTCTTATTTTGTGTTTGTCTGATCTGTGAAATAAATTTTAGTTCCCTTTTGCAGTTCCTCCTACCCTCGTGGGTAGAGGACTGTGCTGGTGTTGCCATATATAACTGCCAATTGTATTACCTTGCTTGTAACTTATCATTTTGTATATGTAGCGCTGTGCGCCCTTTTAAAAAATAGAATACTATTTTTAACTATTTTTGTATGTCAATAAAGACCATTTATGAATTATTTGTACCTGTGTCTCTGACCTTCCTGGCACACACAAACCTGTGTGACCTAGTGCAAACTGCTGGGTTATTTTGATATTCCCTGATTTATTCAGGGTGGCGTAGTCGACAATTATCACCCTAAGCTAAATTATTTATTAAAATCCTATACCACTTCGCCACATTTGGCGTAGTCGGCAGGGTAGTGTGTCAGTTGTTCATGGCAGAGAAATGAGTTTTTAAAACAAATTTAAAAAAAAATGTAAAAAAAATTTGGGGGGGGGGGGGGGGGTTCTTCTTTGTGTCTGTGGCAGGAAGTAGACGGTGGCGATCCTTTTGCAAAAGGTGGGCGTGACCTGCTGAGATAAGTTTCTTTCATGGTGGTAAGTGATTGTGTGGTTCGTAGCTATGGAAAATTAATTGCAGGAATTGGTAGCACAGTTAAAAGCAGATAATGAAAAATTACGGCAAGTGGTAAGGGAGGAGATTCGATATTGGTCGGAGGGCGAGAGGGGGGACCCAAATCAAATTATTTGCAGACCGTGTCAGTGGCCTGGCTATTTTGACAGGGATGGTGAAGGGGAGCATAGACCTTCTCGGATTCTGCCGGCCCATGCAGATTTGGCTTCATTGAGAGGTGGGCAGTCTCAGTCTGAGCAACCGTCGGAAAACTACTGCCCGCTAAGCTGCAGGGCCACAGCTTGGTTAGAGGACTCGTTTCTCGTCGCATAGCCGTCATGGCAGGGAACTTGTAGCAAGTGCCTCATTTGTGTTTCTTGTCGCATAGCCGTCATGGCAGAGAACTTGTAGCAAGTTTCTCATTCGTGTTTCTTGTTGTGTAGCCGTCATGGCAGAGAACTTGTGTTTCACTCGTTTCTCGTTGCATAGCCGTCATGGCAGAGAACTTGTAGCAAGTTTCTCATTCGTGTTTCTCGTTGTGTAGCCGTCATGGCAGAGAACTTATGTATCACTCGTTTCTCGTCGCATAGCCGTCATGGCAGAGAACTTGTAGCAAGTTTCTCATTCATGTTTCTTGTTGTGTAGCCGTCATGGCAGAGAACTTGTGTATCACTCGTTTCTCGTCGTATAGCCGTCATGGCAGAGAACTTGTAGCAAGTTTCTCATTCATGTTTCTTGTTGTGTAGCCGTCATGGCAGAGAACTTGTGTATCACTCGTGTCTCGTCGCATAGCCGTCATGGCAGAGAACTTGTAGCAAGTTTCTCATTCGTGTTTTTTGTTGTGTAGCCGTCATGGCAGAGGACTTGTGTCTCACTCATTTCTCGTTGTGTAGCCGTCATGGGCTAGTGGTCTATCGTCGGGACGACGATACAAAAGGCTGGGGTGGATTGTAACATAATCAGTTAAGTGATTGACAGCTGTGGTGTCCTATTAGAGAAGAATAAGGGCTATTTAATGCTGGTTGGCTGTACTCTGAGCCACGTCACGTCTTGTCCCTCTTTGTGCGTCATCCACTAGCACCTCAGGTATGTGATGGTAGCGGTTGGGTTAAATCATGTGTTGGGAACACTACTGATGTGTTGCATGTCTTTACATTGTAGCGCGTACATTAGTAATTTTCCGACGGTGCACTTCATCAGCTCAGAGTGGGTGTCTGCTCACCCTTTCAGGTATGTAAACACTGTGTTGTAATGTCACTGTGTTGTGTAGTCATCCAGTTTTTTTATATCATCTATGCATTCAGTTAATTTTGTGGATTGGTAAGTTTCGTCAGGGCATGAAGAAATATAGAGCTGAGTATCATCGGCATAACAGTGAAAACTAGTGCCATGCTTCCTAATGATATCTCTTAAGGGTAGCATGTACAGAGTGAACAGCAACGGTCCTAGTACTGAGTCTTGTGGTACGCCATACTGAACTTTTGACCGATAAGACATCTCTTCATTTACTGCTACAAACTGATAACGATCAGATAAGTATGATTTAAACCATGCTAGTGCAATTCCACTAATGCCAACATAATTTTCGAGTCTATTTAAAAGAATGTTGTGGTCGAGAGTGTCAAATGCAGCACTAAGATCGAGTAGCACTAATAGAGAAATACAACCACGATCGGATGATAAGAGTAAATCATTTGTGACACTAATGAGAGCTGTCTCAGTACTTTGATAGTCTAAATCCTGATTGAAAATCCTCGCAGATACCATTTCTTTCTAAAAAGGAACATAGTTGTGAAGATACCGCCTATTCTAGTATCTTTTACAGAAAAGGTAGATTCGAGATCGGCCTGTAATTGACTTATTCTGTAGGATCAAGTTGCGTTTTTTTACCAAGCGGTTTAAACATAGCCAGCTTAAAAGTTTTTGGTCCTAATGACAAAGATGAATTAATAATATTAAGAAGAGGATCTATGACCTCTGGAAGCATCTCTTTCAATAGTTTAGTCCAGGGTAGGCAAGTTCGGTCCAAAGCCGCTGTCCTGCAGAATTTAGTTCCAACCCTAATCAAACACACCTGAACAAGCTAATCAATGTCTTCAGGATTACTAAGGCTATAGGTAGGTGAGGATTTTTTTAATAGTGTTGGAGCCAAACTCTGCAGGACAGCGGCTCTCTAGGACCGAACTTGCCTGACCCCGGTTTAGTCGGTATAGGGTCTTACATACATGTTGTCGATTTAGATTATTTAACGAGTTTATAAAATTCACCCTCTCCTATAGCAATGGATGAATCGAATTTTTCGTTAGTGAGACTACACTGCACTGTCTGATGCTATACTGTAGTAGATGGATAGTTGTAATTTTCTCCCTGATATTATCAATCTTGTAAGATAAAAGTACATAAAGTCATTACTGCTGTGATGCTTGGAAACATCTTTGCTTGAAGCTTTATTTTTCGTTAGTTTAGCCACTGTTTCAAATAAATAAAAAATAAAAAATAAAAAATAAAAAGGGTTTTGTTTATTTTCTTCTAATAGGGTTGAAAAATAAGCAGATCTAGCAGTTTTTAAGGCCTCTCTGTATGCAATCGTGCTCTCTTTCCATGAAATGCAAATACCTCTAGTTTTGTTTTCTTCCAGTTTCGCTCTATTTTTCTGGCTGCTCTCTTAAGGGCCTGAGTCTGTTCATTGTACCATGCCGTTGGAATATTTTCTTTAAACTTCTTTAACCCTGTAAGACCTGTGGTTGTAAAATTACAACGTCACTTTTAGCTCTTCAAAAAACACATCTGCAAATAAGTTTTTTTTTTGAAAGACCACATTTACATAGCCAATGAGTCCTATTGTTTAGCCTCGCAATGCCATTGGATAGTAAATGTGTATATAGGTCTTGCCATAAAGTCATGAACTCATACAACCTGCAAACTTTCCTGGAAGCGCATCTCCTTGTTTCATTGGACTAGATATCTCAACATTGAAGTAAGTAAAACGTCTCAGGTTCCGTATGTAACCCTGGTTCCCTGAGAGGGAACGAGACGCTGCGTTGAGACGCGGTGGGAACGCTCTGCGTGATTGCGTCGTGAAGCACGTGTATAATCAGTCCAATGGAAGAACGAGACGTCACCGGCGGTGACGTCATAGACCAGGAAGCTATAAAGCACACCAGAAATCAGACCGCGACAGCTTCTGAAAAGGCCTGAAGCAAGTCGATCAGGGCATGCAGGAAGTATGGCAGGAGAACGCAGCGTCTCGTTCCCTCTCAGGGAACCAGGGTTACATACGTAACCTGAGACGTTCCCTTTCAAGGGAACTCGAGCTGTGTTGAGACGCGGTGGGAACCCCATGTCCACTACGCCATAATGAGAAATGCCCGTTCTGTGTGGAGTCCTTGCGCACACTAAGAAACAAGCAGCCTAGCCCCGGGAGTGGAGAGGTCTAGGTCGTAGAATTTGACAAATGTATGCGGTGAGAACCAGCCTGCCGCATTACAAACGTCCTGCAGGGAAACCCCTGAAATTAAAGCCTTAGAGGCAGCCATACTCCTAGTAGAATGGGCACGGACAGCCATAGGTGAGAGCTGTCCGGCCGCTTCATAAGCAAGTGAGATAGCCTCAACTACCCACTTGCTCATTACCTGTCTAGATGCAGGGCAACCTTTCTTGGTTGAACCGAAGCAGACAAATAAATGCTCTGATCTACGCCACAGGGAAGCTCTGTGAACGTAGGCATCCAAAGCCCTAACGGGACATAACAGATTGAGACCTTCCTGATCTGGGGTAACGAAAGGTGGAGGGCAAAAAGCCTGCAGCACAATAGGGCCCGCCACATTAGTGGGGACCTTAGGAATGTAACCCGGCCTAGGGTGTAAAAATGCTTTCACCATACCAGGTGCAAATTCCAAACATGAAGGAGCCCCCGACAGGGCTTGCAGATCTCCAATTCTCTTGATAGAAGAAATAGCGAGAAGAAATAGAGTTTTTAGTGTAAGGAACTTCTCTGAAACCTCTTCAATAGGCTCGAAGGGAGCCAGGGCCAGACCCTCAAGTACAATGGCCAAATCCCAAGCCGGTGCTCTAGAGTGCAATGCAGGCCTAAGCCTCAGTGTACCACGGAGAAAACGAGTAATAAGAGGATCTCTCCCAAGAGAAGAAGCCCCCAAAGGGGAGCGATAAGCAGATATAGCCGCTACGTACACCTTTAAGGTGGAGGGAGATAATCCAGCAGAGAAACGGTCTTGAAGGAAATCGAGAACTGTACCAACCGGGCAGTTAGCAGGATTTAAAAAACGTTCTCCACACCATGTAGAGAACAATTTCCATTTCAATGAATATAGTTTTCTCGTGGAAGGAGCTCTGGATTGAAGGATGGTCTCAACGACCTCAGTCGAGAGACCGGATTCTAAGAGCTGGGCCCCCTCAGAGGCCAAGCCCACAGTTTCCACAACTCCGGGCGAGGGTGAAATATCGTGCCCCCTGCTTGAGATAACAAGTCCCCCCTGACAGGAATCTCCATGGGAGAGCCGTGCAGAAGGGACACTAGGTCCGAGAACCACACTCGGGTCGGCCAGTGCGGGGCTACTAATAATAGATGAGCCCCCTCCCGGCGAACCCTCTCCAGAACTCCCGGAAGCAATGATATCGGGGGGAATGCGTACAGGTGCAGCCTCGGCCACTCCTGTACCATAGCGTCCAGTCCGAGAGGAGCTGGATATGTGAGGGAGAACCAAAGCGGACAATGGGTTATATCGTAAGATGCGAAAAGATCTATCTGAGCTTGACCATAGTTCTCCCATAGGAGCTCCACCACCTCGGGGTGAAGTCTCCACTCCCCGGGCCTCAGCCCCTGTCTTGACAGGATATCTGCTCCCACATTCAAATACCCTGGAATATAAACTGCCCTGAGTGACAGTAATTTTCCCTGGGCCCATAGGAGGATCTGATGAGCCAGTTTGCATAATAATAGGGACCTCAGACCCCCCTGATGGTTGATGTAAGAGACCACCGATGTGTTGTCTGTGCGGACGAGCACATGATGGCCTCTCAGGTCTGGCAGGAAGTATTTGAGAGCCTGAAATACCGCCATCATCTCTAGTCGGTATATATGCCACGAAAGCTGATGGTCCTGCCAGACACCTGTCGCCGAGCGGCCACTCATGACCGCCCCCCAGCCTGTGAGGGAAGCATCCGTCGATAGCGTTACGCGTCGACAAGAAGCCCCCAATACTGGGCCTTGGGCGAGGAACCAAGGTTTCTTCCACATGACCAAGGCACGTAGGCATAGCCGCGTGACCTTGATCGTGCGAAACGGATTTCCCCTCGGAGAAAACCCCTTGGTCCTGAGCCACCACTGCAGGGGTCTCATGTGCAGAAGGCCAAAAGTAACTACGTTGGACGCAGCTGCCATGAGACCCACCAGTCTCTGGAACTGTTTCACAGTGAGTGACTGGCCTAGTTTTACCATATTTACGGCTGTGAGAATCGCAGAAATACGAGCTGGAGACAATCGTGCTTGCATAGTTGTCGAATCCCACATCACCCCTAAAAAAGTGGTCCTCTGGGCTGGGAGGAGCACACTCTTCTTGGTGTTTAGCCGCAACCCCAACCTTTTTAAGTGAGACAGAACGACATCTCGATGCCGAACTGCCAACTGCTCGGAACGAGCCAGGATCAACCAGTCGTCGATATAGTTTAATACGCGAATGCCCTGGAGTCTCAGAGGAGCCAGCACTGTATCCACGCATTTCGTAAAGGTGCGGGGTGATAAACCTAGGCCGAATGGAAGGACCCGATATTGGTATGCTTCGCCCCCGAAAGCAAACCTCAGGAACTTCCTGTGATGAGGATGAATGGATACATGAAAGTAAGCGTCCTTCAAGTCTATTGTGACAAACCAGTCCTCGGACTGAATCTGTGATACAATCTGTTTGAGTGTAAGCATCTTGAACTTGAGCTTCTGAACTCTGCTGTTTAACTGACGCAGATCTAGAATAGGACGCAACCCCCCATCCTTCTTGGGAACGATGTTAAACCCTGTAAAGTAATGGCTGTAAAACCCTGACTCTCTGCTGGGAGGAGAAACCCTTTCTATAGCCCCTTTTTGCAGAAGCGTCAGTACTTCTAGTTCCATGACCCGAGCCTGCCTTGGGTCCACCACTGTGGGAAGGACCCCTTGAAATCTGGGCGGACGAGAACCGAACTGAATTCTGTAACCCTTTTCTATTATATGCAGGACCCACTGAGAAATATTTGGCAGTAGTTTCCACGCTGCCAGAAATTCTACTAAGGGGACCAGTCTCTCGAGACTGGCCTCGGGATTCGGTTGTACGGACATTTCGGTGCCCTGAAGCGGCGAACCGGCAGGGAACAACCGAACTGACCGTTCTACGATCCTCCTCGGAGAATCGTATGGGGACGCTGACACCTCGGTGCCCTGAAGCGGCGAACCGGCAGGGAACAACCGATGTGGCAGCGCTGCGACTCTCCTCAGAGAATCGCCCCCCAGAGGGTGCCGAGGATGAACGATTTCTCGAAATCGTCCCTCCTCGGAGGGGACCACCCTCAGAAGCTTCTTCTTAGCCCAAGCCTTCTTAGAGATGACAGTCCTCAGATCTTGCCTACCCCTAGCTGGCCTGGACTGCGACCGCCACCCAGATTCCCCTGATTGTGGAGGAGTGGCGACGCTCTGTTTTTGATGCACTCTGTGCTGTGAGGAGCTTGTACTCGGATGAGACTGCTCGGATTTAATAATCATTTTTCGCCCAGCAGTCTCGGGGATATTGAAACGTCGAGGAAGAAACCTCTGGAACGCAGCCGATTGTTTTTTCGTTTCTTGAAACCTATCTAACTTGAAGGTGACAGTGGCGCGTCCAGAAGAACAGACCTATCTTTATCCTTTATATCAGACAGATTTAACCAAAGATGCCGCTCCGTGGCCACCAGGGCTGCCATAGAACGGCCCACTGATTTGGCCGTCTCCTTGGTGGCCCGGAGAGACAGGTCTGTTGCGCGACGCAATTCTCGAATTGCGTCAGCGCTGACTTCCTCCCGTTCATCGATATCCTTCAGCAGATCAGCCTGGTATGCCTGCAGTATAGACATAGTGTGCAGACATGACGCAGCCTGACCTGCTGCCGAATAAGCTTTACCCACCAGCGAAGATGTAGATTTTAATGGCTTGGTGGGTAACGTCAGGGTTTTTAATGATGACGATGACTCGGGAGAGAGATAGCTCGCGAGCGTCTCTTCAGCCCGAGGCACCTTAACATAACCATAATCAGATGCACCCAAAACATTACTGTAACAGGAAGTTTGTGGGTTAAATACTCTGAATGACGCCGGTTTATTCCACGATCTCGAAACCTCATTGTGGAGATCGGGAAAAAACCGGAGTCCCCGACGTGGAGGCTGTGTTTTAGATGGTAAAAATCTTTCATCTAATAAACTTTTTCTAGTAACACTCAAAGAATCATCGGCTGGCCATTCAATATTTAATCTAGCTACAGCACGAGATAAAACCTCCATAAGCTCCTCATCATTATCGGAGGCATGAGCTGGCGAAAACTCAACATCCCCCATATCAACACTGACGACATCCAGATCCTCAGAACTGGATAGCCACAACAATGGTGCCCCAACCTGGGAAGGAGAAGCCGCAGCGCGGGCTCCTTCCTGGGCAGAGGCACCGGATCCAGCAGGTAAGGGTTGAGAAAGGGCTGGGCCCGTCTCAAGCCCCGCTAGTAGATCCATATGCGAACCCCAAGATGAAAGCCTTCGCTGTGCCTCGGCAGCAGCGGGACCCGCACCCCGGGGAGCGCGAACCGAACCGTCCTCCTCAAAGAACGCCCGGCGAGAGCGGAGCGTCCTCACGGACAGCTTCTCGCAATGCTCACAGTCAGCTCCCTCGAGAACTGACTGGGCATGCTCCACTCCCAAACAAGCAACACAAAGCTGATGTGTGTCCCCACCCGTGATGAAACGAGGGCAAGGGACAACACAGCGCTTGAATTCTTGTTTCGCCATAATATATATGTATATATATAGATAGATAATGTGCTTGTGACAGACAACAATAAATAGACAAGGACAGTATACAGAGAGCGCTTGCTGAAGGCAACAGAAGCTGTCGCGGTCTGATTTCTGGTGTGCTTTATAGCTTCCTGGTCTATGACGTCACCGCCGGTGACGTCTCGTTCTTCCATTGGACTGATTATACACGTGCTTCACGACGCAATAACGCAGAGCGTTCCCACCGCGTCTCAACGCAGCTCGAGTTCCCTTGAAAGGGAACCCCAGAAATATTTTTTTTTGTGATTGTTAGCATGTCTAGTTCATGTAAATACTTGGTTATTGTGGAATGCATGCATCAAATTAGATTTTTAGCTTGTTATGTCTTTGTTGTAATTTTACAACGTTGGGAGAGAATGGTAGTCAAAATAGCATGTGAACCTTGCACATTACATGGAGGCATTGCACTTCTCAAATGTTCACATATAGGAGAAATACTTACAGAAATATAATGTATTTGATGATTCACAATATCTAAATGTGTTATTTGTTATAATTTTCAGTTTAGATCAGATTTGAATCATTTTAAATTAATCTGGTTACAGTGTTTTAAGTCCTTTCAGTACCAGTATTTGAAATTGTTCCTGTATGTTAGCAGTATATATAGTTAACTGTTTTTTTTATTTTTTATCTGGGCTTTGTTTGCCCAAATATTTGCTTGTTGCAAGGCAGACACTGCTTGTGGAATGCTTTGGAGGATTGGAGGATTCTGGAATGTGGGCATGTAAGAGGTCTGGGGGTTTGTATATTCCTTTTAGAATTGTGTGACTTCACTAGGGCTGGGACGGTATGTTTTTTTTCTAACCGCAGTTGAAAAGCAAGAAATTCCCGCGGTATAGCGGTAAATACTGGAACTGGAGCTCGTCTCATAAATGAAACGAAACTCAGTGTATAGTCTACTCGCCTCACAGACATGAGAAATAAATAGAAAGCTTGAAATCTCTACTTTTAAAGTGTCTACGAATGGAATGTTATTATGTGTCATGGAACATTGCGCTCCCCAACTCGCGAAAGGTCTGATTTGCTCCATCTTTTGATGATAAGTTTTGTTTAGAAAACCTTGAATCCATGTAAGACACATTGTCATTAGACATAATCCATGTCATTAGAATCAATTAATCCATGTCATTGGACACAACGTGCACACATGGATAGGCCAATGTTTTTTTGTGGTGATGACGGTGACGAGCTCAGACCCGCGGTAGGCGTCAAGTGACCACAGTATTGCGGTAATGCGGTAACCGTCCCAGCCCTAGGAATGTATCACATAAATAGGATTCATTTACATTTAAATTATTTATACTTGAACATACTCTAACTCTTACAACTATTATTTTCATTTCAGAATGAGAGGACACTGCAGACACTGCAAAAAAGGATATTCGAATACGCTCTGCAGGAAGTGCAATCTCCGTCTCTGCTTTTTAGAGTAAAGGAACTGCTTTTGGGACTACCATTGCAAGTGAACACTGGACACTGTTTCTTTGACAGTTTTCAATAAGTTTTGTATTTAATATTTATATTTAGGGCCCAAGCCTATTGTTTTCCATAGGATTATTTATTATTAGGGCCCAAGCCTTGAAAAGAGAAGGCCCTATTGTTTTCCTAAGGATTGTTATTATTAGGGCCCAAGCCTTGAAAAGGCGAAGGCCCTATTGTTTTCCATAGGATTATTAGGGCCCAAGTCTTGAAAAGGCGAAGGCCCTATTGTTTTCCTTAGGATTATTTATTAGGGCCCAAGCCTTGAAAAGGCGAAGGCCCTATTGTTTTCCTAAGGATTCTTCTTCTTCTTCTTCTTTTTATTATTAGGGCCCAAGCCTTGAAAAGGCGAAGGCCCTATTGTTTTCCTTAGGATTATTTATTCGGGCCCAAGCCTTGAAAAGGCGAAGGCCCTATTGTTTTCCTAAGGATTATTAGGGCCCAAGCCTTGAAAAGGCGAAGGCCCTATTGTTTTCCTTAGGATTATTTATTATTATTATTAGGGCCCAAGCCTTGAAAAGGCGAAGGCCCTATTGTTTTCCTTAGGATTATTAGGGCCCAAGCCTTGAGAAGGCGAAGGCCCTATTGTTTTCTTTAGGATTATTTATTATTAGGGCCCAAGCCTTGAAAAGGCGAAGTCCCTATTGTTTTCCTTAGGATTATTTATTATTATTATTATTAGGGCCCAAGCCTTGAAAAGGCGAAGGCCCTATTGTTTTCCTTAGGATTATTAGGGCCCAAGCCCTGAAAGGGCGAAGGCCCTATTGTTTTCCTAAGGATTATTAGGGCCCAAGCCCTGAAAGGGCGAAGGCCCTATTGTTTTCCTAAGGATTATTATTATTATTATTATTATTATTATTATTATTATTAGGGCCCAAGCCTTGAAAAGGCGAAGGCCCTATTGTTTTCCTAAGGATTATTATTATTATTATCATTATTATTATTATTATTATTATTATTATTATTATTATTATTAGGGCCCAAGCCTTGAAAAGGCGAAGGCCCTATTGTTTTCCTAAGGATTATTATTATTATTATTATTATTATTAGGGCCCAAGCCTTGAAAAGGCGAAGGCCCTATTGTTTTCCTAAGGATTATTATTATTATTATTATTATTATTATTATTATTATTATTATTCTAACGACTATTCGGGCACTTTTGGGGCTCTTAACGTGCACGAAAACTCTTGATACTTTGCACACGGGTCAGAACCCGCGGCCATCAGGGCCGGGCTGAAGATGGTACCCGGGCGTGGCAGGGGGGCTCGACAGCGCCCCCTGGAACGGGGTCCGAAAACTTGGTCCATAAATCAAACACGCTTGCATGTAATAATATGAAATTTTATTTTTTAAATAAGTTGTATTAATAAGTAAAGGCATATAACCAGTTGAATTGTAGTGCATTGAAAATAGTTTTATATAATTAGTTTATTAATTAAATTAACTTGGTCCATAAACTTGGTCAGAAAATTTGGTCCATAAATTAAACACACTTGCATGTAATATTATGAAACTCGGTACACATATAGATCTCATCGGGCCAAACAACTTTAAGCCAGCCCAACAGGAAGTGGGCTATTTTGGTCTTAATGTGGATTTTTGGCAAAATCAGCCTCTGATTTTTTACCCACTCCTCTTAAGTGGTTTATTCAATTCCCACCAAACTTTTTCAACATGATGAAAATACATTAAAGAAGCTAAATTGTGAATGGCTATTGAATATCTCAAATTGTTTTGCTATGGCGAGGGATTAAAGTCATGTCAAAAAAGTAAACACTAAAAGCCTCATATCTTCTAAAAAATTAATTATACACCATTTATTTCTAGATAAAATTACACAAATATCAGAACTAAACCCATTTTATTCTTGTTTTCAATTTAAGAATAATGTACAAGTTTAAAAACAGCCAGAATGTGCTATTCAGTTAAAAAATAAATACATCAAGTAATACAAAGGGCTATACTGCCCTCTTTTGTCCAAAATGATATCAACTCAGTACATACAACTTTTTTTATCAGGTATGGCTATTGTAATTAAATATAAATATATTATGTATGTGGCTGTGAGGATCTTTTCCCACCGGTTAATCGACGTTAGACACCAGCGAGGCCTTTTAAATCGCTAATATAAAAGTGAAAGTAAAGTATAAGGACGTCCGCACGGACATTTATAGTGGTGGCGCTCGCAGTGTGCTCGAATGAATTTCTATGGAAGTAGAAATGAAAAAACGTTCGCTCTGTTCTGCTCGCTCGTCGCCATGGACGCGCACCGTTATGAATGCCAGTGCAGCCGCATACTTTTTAGTGTCACTTTAAAATTAGCACCATATCGGGGGCCGATTGTTTCCGGTTTTCAGGTAAAACACAACAACAAATGAGTAAATGACAGATTCGCTTAAATAGGCGCTTTTACACAAAATATTCCGTCATCATTTTTTTCAGTCAGCTCTTCACTCTCGTGATTAATGAATTTTGACTCCTGTTGCTGATCTTTGCTGCAACTTTCGTTCAGCTCACAATTTAGTAAGCAAACACGCTTCAAATGTGTTTTTATTTTATTTTTGTGTATACATGTGTGTATATATATATATATATATATATATATATATATATATATATATATATATATATATATATATAGCTTATGTTTCAAATATGAGTTAATTAACAATCGTTGGAAAGAATGATACTTTTAAACATATCACTAAACCGTCATTAGGTGTCGCCAGGCGACCGTCTTAATGAGCGAGTCATTGATTCATTCGTTCAAACGATTCGTTCGAACGGCTGAGACATTCATGAATGAGACAGATTATGGATTGGTCGTTGAATCTTTGAGTCAACTGATTCGTTCAAAATGCTGAATCATTCAGTAATGAGAACGCGTTGCTGTGAGATCCTCGATGGTTCTGCTGTGATCTTTGTTTAACTATTTTCGCTGCTGAAACTGAAAAAAAGGCAATATTGCATCTAAAATGTAAGTGATTTGACGTGTGTGTGTGTGTGTGTGTGTGTGTGTGTGTGTGTGTGTGTGTGTGTGTGTGTGTGTGTGTGTGTGTGTGTGTGTGTGTGTGTGTGTGTGATTGTGTCTGTTACAGTGATTGTTTAACCCTTGTTAAAGTTTAGGCCTTGTATTTTTGGATATATATCTTTTTATATAAAAAAAATAGCATGCAACCCATATATTTTAAATGTATTGTTTGCTTTAAATTACATTGAGATTTGTATGTTTGGTAATTGAACCTGAATGAATTTTAAATGAATGTGCTATATTTCAGATCATATATTTGTTTTCCTTAAAATTTGAACTAACACTAACTTTATTCTCATCTGAATGATAGATTATTTATTTATGTATAAAATAAAAACACATTTGATTTTTCTTTTTTAATCAATGTAGAATGTGTAACTGAAAAAATAAACAGATTAGGGCTCTGTTCGAGGACAAGAAATGAAAACCAATGCAATATGATGAATGTCCAAAATATTTTTTTGCTTTTAAACTATGTGTGTGTGTGTGTGTGTGTGTGTGTGTGTGTGTGTGTGTGTGTGTAAGAGATTTTGGTTGGGTGACAGTTGTAGTTTAGCAGTACAGTTTGACAAAAGCACAATGTTGTGTTTTATTGCGATTGTACACAAATATAAGTAAACACTTTGCAGTTTGAATAATGTCCTGTATGAACAAAAGGACGGAGTATGTTTTTATGTCTACATTGTTCAATCACGCCTCACACACACACACACACAAACTATTTTTCTAATCAGATCAGGCAAATATTCTGTCTTGGCACACTTCATATAACTTTCAAACTTGTGTACTTATTTCATGTGTCCATTAAGTCCATGAGACCGTAGGGTGTCTCATTTTTCATTTTAGGTTTCAGAAGGTTGCTCACGCATACTTTGTGGTTGATATGTGCCCTCAATGCACACTTTTGCAGAGCCCACACCAATGCAAGCTCTACAGCACACATCTTCTCAAAGGTCAAAGCGGGGTTAGGTTATTGCCCGTCATGCACAGTAACCCCAAAGGCACCGGGGTGGCGGTGCCACCGGCTTGTTTATATATATATTCAAACTTCACTACTATAATGTAAACACACGGCAGATGTAGACCTGTGAATGGATTCTTGATATCTTAGATACTGTTGTCGTGGCAACGCATCAAACTTTAATATTCTTTTTTTATGCTTTTGAGACTCTTAGCATACTTGAAATTGCATGAAACTCGACAGACACATCACATTTATTAGCCAGTAGACATGTGCAAAGTTTCAGAAATGGGCGTGGTGAGGGGCTCAGTAGCGCCACCTTTTGTCAAAAGTGGGGGGATTAATTTTATCTACAGTAATAAAAATCGGTATGTGTATTGTTCTCCTCCAGCCAGACAACTTTCTAATTTACACTCAATAGCTCCAACCAACAGGAAGTCAGATATTTTGGTTTGAAAATTGTCATTTTATGTCTCTCTCTCTCTGAGCCTACGTCTCTGTGTGTGTGTGTGTCTGTGAGTGTGGGGAGGGGGAGGGGGGCTAGATTAACCATTTGACTGCTGTGTGGTTTGGCCTGCATTAAAAAAAGAAAATAAATGTCTTACGCCTTGTATTTTTTAAATAAGTTGTATTAATAAGTAAAGGCATATAACCAGTTGAATTGTAGTGCATTGAAAATAGTTTTATATAATTAGTTTATTAATTAAATTAACTTGGTCCTTAAACTTGGTCAGAAAATTTGGTCCATAAATCAAACACACTTGCATGTAATATTATGAAACTCTGTACTCATATAGATCTCATTGGGCCAAACAACTTTAAGCCAGCCCAACAGGAAGTGGGCTATTTTGGTCTTAATGTGGATTTTTGGCAAAATCAGCCTCTGATTTTTTACCCACTCCTCTTAAGTGGTTTATTTTATTCCCACCAAACTTTTTCAACATGTTGAAAATACATTAAAGAAGCATAATTGTGAATATCTATTGAATATCTCAGATTGTTTTGCTATGGCGATGGATTAAAGTCATGTCAAAAAAGTAAACACTAAAAGCCTCATATCTTCTAAAAAATTAATTATACACCATTTATTTCTAGATAAAATTATACAAATATCAGAACTAAACCCATTTTATTCTTGTTTTCAATTTAAGAATAATGTACATGTTTAAAAACAGCCAGAATGCGCTATTCAGTTAAAAAATAAATACATCAAGTAAAACATAGGGCTATACTGCCCTCTTGTGTCCAAAATGATATCAACTCAGTACATAAAACTTTTTATCAGGTATGGCTATTGTAATTAAATATAAATATATTAGGTATGTGGCTGTGAGGATCTTTTCCCACCGGTTGATCGAAGTGTGACACCAGCGAGGCCTTTTAAATCGCTAATATAAAAGTGAAAGTAAAGTAAGGACGTCCGCACGGACATTTATAGTGGTGGCGCTCGCAGTGCGCTCGAATGAATTTCTATGGAAGTAGAAATGAAAAAACGTTCGCTCTGTTCTGCTCGCTCGTCGCCATGGACGCGCACCGTTATGAATGCCAGTGCAGCCGCATACTTTTTAGTGTCACTTTAAAATTAGCGCCATATCGGGGGCCGATTGCTTCCGGTTTTCAGGGAAAACACAACAACAAAAGAGTAAATGACAGATTCGCTTAAATAGGCGCTTTTACACAAAATATTCCGTCATCATTTTTTCAGTCAGCTCTTCACTCTCCTGATTAATGAATTTTGACTCCTGTTGCTGATCTTTGCTGCAACTTTCGTTCAGCTCACAATTTAGTAAGCAAACACGTTCAGGTTTTAATTGTAGTGACTGAATGATTTTATTAAACCCACACACACAAACACACACACATACACAAAAACACACATCAAATTGACGGTGGGGGGCAATGGTATATTTAAATCTGCAAATTGTAATATATGCAGGGCACCCCAGTCCAGTCTTATTAAATGTATGCTTCATCTTTCATTTTTAATTTGTAAATTTGATCAATAAATTCAATTATTTAGAATGATAAGACACTATATGGCTTCTACCCTAGGTAGGGCTGATCAAATTAAATTGTTTACACTGAAAAATAACAATGCATTAAATAATGTTATGAGATTGTTTTAAATATAAGTCAATTAAAAATCATTGAAAAGAATTATACTTTTAAACAACACTAAACCGTCATTAGGTGTCGCCAGGCGACCGTCTTAATGAGCGAGTCATTGATTCATTCGTTCAAACAATTCGTTCGAACGACTGAGTCATTCATGAATGAGACAGATTTTTCTGGAGTGGTCATTGAATCTTTGAGTCAACCAATTCGTTCAAAATGCTGAATCATTCAGTAATGAGAAAACACGTTGCTGTGAGATGCGCAATGGTTCTGCTGTGATCTTTATTTAACTATTTTCGCTGCTAAAACTGTAAAAAAGTCAATATTGCATCTAAAATGTAAGTGACAAGAGATTGTCACTTGAGAGAGAGATTGTGTCTGTTACAGTGACAAGAGTTTAACCCTTTAAGGCCTTGTCTTTTTGGATATATATCTTTTTTGATGGGTGCATACAACCCATATATTTTAAATGTATTGTTTGCTTTAAATTAAATTAAGATTGTATGGTTGGTAATTGAACCTAAATAAATTTAAAATGAATGTGCTATATTTCAGTTCAATATAGCCTATATGTTTTCCTTCATTTTAATCAACACTAACTTTATTCTCATCTGAATTATAAATAACTTATTTCTGTATAAAATAAAAAATCCCGAATAATCCAGACCAACCAGAGCGCACTATTTCTACAACATCATCAGTGCTGAAGCGGAACTACCAGAGCCGTTCGGCAGATAGCAGGCAGATATTTTGATATTTTGTGTCACGTTGTGCACAATAACCCTAAAGGCACCAGGGTGGCGGTGCCACCGGCGTTTTATAAATATATATATATATATATATATATATATAAATATAGCTGCGATTAGCGATGAAGGGCCAAAGCCGGTTGCACCGCGGATGCGGTGGCACCGGCTTGGGCCCGTAATCGCTGCTCGCAGCTATATTTATTATTATTATTCTAAAGACTATTCGGGCACTTTTGGGGCCCTTAACGTGCTCGAAAACTCTTGAAACTTTGCACACGGGTCAGAACCCGCGGCCATCAGGGCCGGGCTGAAGATGGTACCCGGGCGTGGCAGGGGGGCTCGACAGCGCCCCCTGGAACGGGGTCCGAAAACTTGGTCCATAAATCAAACACGCTTGCATGTAATAATATGAAACTCGGTACACATATAGATCTCATCGGTTCATATATACTTCATGCTCTTACTTTTTACCCCAGCCCAACAGGAAGTCGGCTATTTAGGGTTGTTTGTAAAACGCATGCAATGGAATTTAAAGTACTTCTCCTAGAGAATTCAAAGAAATGCCACGAAACTCGGTCAGCATGAAGTCAAGACATTGAGGATGAAAAATTGCCAGGGGACTTTTGATATCTCGAACGGTTTGGCCGTGGCGAGGAAACGAATTTATGTCGAGAAACGTGAAACAGGAAGTGTGTTATAACTTCAGCATACATTAGCTGATCTTAATGAAACTTCAGCAGTGTGTTCGTTGTAAGAGGCCGATCACATGGATGTGACTATTGTGAGTCAAAGTTATAGCGCCACCAACTGGCAGCAGGAAGTGTGTCACTTTCAAAATGCTTTGAAATCACCCTCTTATTTTAACCCGATTTGCTTCAAACTTCATCTGTATAATGTAAATACACGGCAGATGTAGACCTGTGAAAGGATTATTGATATCTTTGATACTGTTGCCGTGGCAACGCATCAAACTTTAAAATTCTTTTTGGATGCTTTTGAGACTCTTAGCATGCCTGAAATTGCTTGAAATTGCATGAAACTCGACAGACAGATCACATTTATTAGCCAGTAGACATGTGCAAAGTTTCAGAAACGGGCGTGGTGCAGGGACTCAGTAGCGCCACCTTTTGACAAAAGTGGGGGGGTTAGTTTTATAGTTTTACCTACAATCATAAAACTCGGTACGCATATTGTTCAGATCAAGCCGGACAACTTTCTAATTAACTGTCATTAGCTCAGACCAAGAGGAAGTCAGATATTTTGGTTTGATTATGGTCATTTTCTCTCTCTCTCTCTCTCTCTCTCTGAGCCAATATGGCAAGCCGTTTTAACATTTAATCATTTTAACCTACTAGTCTCTATTTTCATGCTTCTAGTACTTATTTTTTAGATACTAGTATCTATTCCATTAAGTACTAGTACTTATTCATTAGCGACTAGTGCTTATTCTTTAGTACTAGTGCCTATTCTTTAGATACCAGTGCTTATTCTTTAGATATTCTTTTGAATACGTATAAGTAGCTAATGAATAAGTACTGGTATCTATTTAATAGGTACTATTATCTAATGACTTAGTACTAGTATTTATTGAATAAATACTAGTATCTATTAATAGGTACTAGTATCTAAAAGGTCATTTTCTCTCTCTCTCTGAGCCAAAATGGCAAGCCGTTTTAACATTTTATCATTTTAACCTACTAGTCTCTATTTTCATGCTACTAGTACTTATTTTTTAGATACTAGTATCTATTCCATTAAGTACTAGTACTTATTCATTAGCGACTAGTGCTTATTCTGTTTAGAATATTAAAAGTGCTTATTCAATTTTTATGCTTATTTATATTTTCAGAGCAGAAAATCCGGATTTTCTGCTTATTCAATATTGCATCTAAAATGGAAGTGACTTGACGTGTGTGTGTGTGTGTGTGTGTGTGTGTGTGTGTGTGTGTGTGTGTGTGTGTGTGTGTGTGTGTGTGTGTGTGTGTGTGTGTGTGTGTGTGTGTGTGAGAGAGAGAGAGATTGTGTCTGTTACAGTGACAAGAGTTTAACCCTTTAAGGCCTTGTTTTTTGGATATATATCTTTTTTTATTAAAAAAAAAGTGCATACAACCCTTATCTTTTAAATGTATTGTTTGCTTTAAATTAAATTAAGATTGTATGTTTGGTAATTGAACCTAAATAAATTTAAAATTAATGTGCTATATTTCAGATCAATATATTTGTTTTCCTTCATTTTAATCAACACTAACTTTATTCTCATCTGAATTATAAATAACTTATTTCTGTATAAAATAAAAAATCCCGAATAATCCAGACCAACCAGAGCGCACTATTTCTACAACATCATCAGTGCTGAAGCGGAACTACCAGAGCCGTTCGGGAGATAGCCAGCAGATATTTTGTGTCACGTCGTGCACAATAACCCTAAAGGCACCAGGGTGGCGGTGCCACCGGCTTATATATATATATATATATATATATATATATATATATATATATATATATATATATATAAATATAGCTGCGAGCAGCGATGAAGGGCCAAAGCCGGCGGTACCGCCACCCCGGTGCCTTTAGGTAACTAAAGGCACCGGGGTTGCGGTGCCACCGGCTTGGGCCCGTAATCGCTGCTCGCAGCTATATTTTATTCTTCTTCTTCTTCTTCTTCTTCTTCTTTTTATTATTTTACTACCTTTTGGGCACTTTTGGGGGCCTTAACGTGCTCAAAAACTCTTGAAACTTTGCACACGCGTCAGAACCCGCGGCCATCAGGGCCGGGCTGAAGATGGTATCCGGGCATGGCAGGGGGGCTCGACAGCGCCCCCTGGAACGGGGTTTGAACACTTGTCCATATATCAAACACGCTTGCATGTAATAATCTGAAACTCGGTACACTTATAGATCTCATCGGGCCAAACAACTTTCGTGCTCTAAGTTTTACGTCAGCCCAACAGGAAGTCGGTTATTATGGGTTGTTTGGAAACTCATTTTCTATATTTTTCTTACGACTATTCGGGCACTTTTGGGGCCCTTAACGTGCTCGAAAACTCTTGAAACTTTGCACACGGGTCAGAACCCGCGGCCATCAGGGCCGGGCTGAAGATGGTACCCGGGCGTGGCAGGGGGGCTCGACAGCGCCCCCTGGAACGGGGTCCGAAAACTTGGTCCATAAATCAAACACGCTTGCATGTAATAATATGAAACTCGGTACACATATAGATCTCATCGGTTCATATATACTTCATGCTCTTACTTTTTACCCCAGCCCAACAGGAAGTCGGCTATTTAGGGTTGTTTGTAAAACGCATGCAATGGAATTTAAAGTACTTCTCCTAGAGAATTCAAAGAAATGCCACGAAACTCGGTCAGCATGAAGTCAAGACATTGAGGATGAAAACATGCCAGGGGACTTTTGATATCTCGAACGGTTTGGCCGTGGCGAGGAAACGAATTTATGGCGAGAAACGTGAAACAGGAAGTGTGTTATAACTTCAGCATACATTAGCTGATCTTAATGAAACTTCAGCAGTGTGTTCGTTGTAAGAGGCCGATCACATGGATGTGACTATTGTGAGTCAAAGTTATAGCGCCACCAACTGGCAGCAGGAAGTGTGTCACTTTCAAAATGCTTTGAAATCACCCTCTTATTTTAACCCGATTTGCTTCAAACTTCATCTGTATAATGTAAATACAGGGCAGATGTAGACCTGTGAAAGGATTATTGATATCTTTGATACTGTTGCCGTGGCAACGCATCAAACTTTAATATTCTTTTTGGATGCTTTTGAGACTCTTAGCATGCCTGAAATTGCTTGAAATTGCATGAAACTCGACAGACAGATCACATTTATTAGCCAGTAGACATGTGCAAAGTTTCAGAAACGGGCATGGTGCAGGGACTCAGTAGCGCCACCTTTTGACAAAAGTGGGGGGGGTTAGTTTTATAGTTTTACCTACAATCATAAAACTCGGTACGCATATTGATCAGATCAAACCGGACAACTTTCTAATTAACTGTCATTAGCTCTGACCAAGAGGAAGTCAGATATTTTGGTTTGAATATGGTCATTTTCTCTCTCTCTCTCTCTGAGCCAATATGGCAAGCCGTTTTAACATTTAATCATTTTAACCTACTAGTCTCTATTTTCATGCTTCTAGTACTTATTTTTTAGATACTAGTATCTATTCCATTAAGTACTAGTACTTATTCATTAGCGACTAGTGCTTATTCTGTTTAGAATATTAAAAGTGCTTATTCAATTTGTATGCTTATTTATATTTTCAGAGCAGAAAATCCGAATTTTCCGAGCAGAAAATCCGAATTTTCTGCTTATTCAATATTGCATCTAAAATGGAAGTGACTTGACGTGTGTGTGTGTGTGTGTGTGTGTGTGTGTGTGTGTGTGTGTGTGTGCGCGCGCGCGTGTGTGTGTGTGTGTGTGTGAGAGAGAGAGAGAGATTGTGTCTGTTACAGTGACAAGAGTTTAACCATATAAGGCCTTGTTTTTTGGATATATATCTTTTTTTATTTAAAAAAAAGTGCATACAACCCATATCTTTTAAATGTATTGTTTGCTTTAAATTAAATTAAGATTGTATGTTTGGTAATTGAACCTAAATAAATTTAAAATTAATGTGCTATATTTCAGATCAATATATTTGTTTTCCTTCATTTTAATCAACACTAACTTTATTCTCATCTGAATTATAAATAACTTATTTCTGTATAAAATAAAAAATCCCGAATAATCCAGACCAACCAGAGCGCACTATTTCTACAACATCATCAGTGCTGAAGCGGAACTACCAGAGCCGTTCGGCAGATAGCCAGCAGATATTTTGTGTCACGTCGTGCACAATAACCCTAAAGGCACCAGGGTGGCGGTGCCACCGGCTTTTTATATATATATATATATATATATATATATAAATATAGCTGCGAGCAGCGATGAAGGGCCAAAGCCGGCGGTACCGCCACCCCTAACTAACTAAAGGCACCGGGGTTGCGGTGCCACCGGCTTGGGCCCGTAATCGCTGCTCGCAGCTATATTTATTATTATTTTACTACCTTTTGGGCACTTTTGGGGCCCTTAACATGCTTGAAAACTCTTGAAACTTTGCACACGGGTCGGAACCCACGGCCATCAGGGCCGGGCTGAAGCTGGTACCCGGGCGTGGCAGGGGGGCTCGACAGCGCCCCCCTGGAATGGGGTTTGAACACTTGTCCATATATCAAACACACTTGCATGTAATAATCTGAAACTCGGTACACGTATAGATCTCATCAGGCCAAACAACTTTCGTGCTCTAAGTTTTACGTCAGCCCAACAGGAGGTCGGCTATTTAGGGTTGTTTGGAAACGCACGCTCAGGAATTTGAAACACTTCTCCTAGGGAATTCACCCGATCATCACCAAACTCGGTGTGCATGAAGTCAAGACATTGAGGATGAAAAATTGCCACGGGATTTTTGATATCTCGAACGGTTTGGCCGTGGCGAGGAAACAAATTGATGGCGAATAATGGAAACAGGAAGTTTGTTATAACTTCTTTATACATTAAATGATCTTGATGAAACTTCAGCAGTGTGTTCATTGTAAGAGGCCGGTCACATGGATGTGACTATTGTGAGTCAAAGTTATAGCGCCACCAACTGGCAGCAGGAAGTGTGTCACTTTCAAAATGCTTTGAAATCACCCTCTTATATCTACCCGATTTGCTTCAAACTTTATGTGTATAATGTAAACACACGCCAGATGTCAATCTGTGAAAGGATTATTGATATCTTAAATACTGTTGCCATGGCAACGCATCAAACTTTAATATTCTTTTTGGATGCTTTTGAGACTCTTAACATTCTTCAAATTGCATGAAACTCAACAGACACATCTCATGTATTACCTAGTAGACATGTGCAAAGTTTCAGAAACGGGCATGGTACAGGGGCTCAGTAGCGCCCCGTTTTGACAAAAGTGGGGGGGGGGGGTAGTTTTATCTACAGTAACAAAACTCGGTATGTATATTGTACTCTTCAAGCCGGACAACTTTCTAATTTAAAGTTATTAGCTCCGACCAACAGGAAGTCAGATATTTTGGTTTGAATGTGGATGTTTTGAAGAATTCTCTCTCTCTCTCTCTCTCTCTCTCTCTCTCTCTCTCTCTCTCTCTCTCTCTCTCTCTCACACACACACACAGTTCGATCGCGCCATCGCGATCACACACGCACACACACAGTTCGATCGCGCCAGCGCGCCTCTCTCTCACACACGCACACACACACAGTTCGATCGTGCGCGCCTCTCTCTCAAGCTAGAGTGTGTGTGTGAGAGAGAGAGGCGCGCTGGCGCGATCGAACTGTGTGTGTGCGTGTGTGATCGCGATGGCGCGATCGAACTGTGTGTGTTCGAGAGAGAGAGAGAGAGAGAGAGAGAGAGAGAGAGAGAGAGAGAGAGAGAGAGAGAGAGAGAGAGAGAGAAAGAGAGAGCGAGAGATTGAAATCACCTTTATTTACTACATTTAGGTAAAACCAAGTCTGTTACTACTAACAATCTGCGTTACAAAGTCTCAATTACGAAAGATACATCCAAAAATATAAATATATTTTTTAAAAACAACACAATGGCTTAAAAACTCAGCAGTAAATCATCATTTTCATTAACTGTATATAACACTCCATTTATGGCCCAAGTATTCACAAACACTGGTAAGCACCCAACCAATTTATAATATGCATATTCTATCCTGAGTCTTGATGCTACCAAACCCTTGAACCTCGGCAGAGGATCTAATGTGTCTTTACCAAGCATCTTATTTTTTCTTGTTTTCCAAATAGTGAGTTTTGCAGTTCCAAACACAAAATTTAGTAAAACCAAAACATGTTTATGACTTGCGAAATACTTCGGCCCAAAGATAAACAATTGAGGAGATAAATCTTCACCTAAAGATGATACCCATTGGGATAAAAAGGAGAACAAATTACCCAACCGTACACATTGCACGAAGAGATGAAAAATATTTTCGTTTTCAGAACAAAATAAGCAACCCACTTCTACATTTGGATTGAGGTGCACCACATGTCTGTTCTTAGCTATTGCACTGTGTACTATCCTCCATTGTAAATCACCAGTCCGTTTATCAATGGGGCGTTTGTAAAGTGACCGCCAGCTACCTTTGGGGGAGATGTCCACTCCAAAGAAATCAGTCCATTTAGACGACTTTACTCCGGAGAGAAGATGTGCATTGGTCACTTTCACACAAGTCACATACAGAGCTTTTTTCCCCAACAGACTCAAAAGTATCCAGCTGGGGAGTTTTGAAAGTCAATATAAGATTTTCCTCCTCATGCCATTCCCTTACACCAGCAGCTATCACCAAGGATGGAAAATCATAATCACGTCCAGCCATCCACTCTTTAAAATGATTGGAGTTGTTGATAAAAAGTGTCTGATCGTAATTCAGCTCTCCAAACACCTCATCAGTAAGTTGTTTCAAAAGTCGATAAGATTTTATCCCAGTTCTCCACTCAGGGTCTCCGTACTGATGCTTAGAATATGTCCCAGTTTTACACATCCAGCAGCTATCAGCCGTGATGACAAATTGACAGAAACCAAGTGTCTGGAAGGCAAAAAGGGGTTCTGGAACAATGCCAAAAACCTGCATGTATTCCAGCAGGTCTTGAGACAGAGAAAACTTTCCAGGCTTCCATCACAGATCTGTAGAAAGGAGTCAAATCTTTTAAAGTTGTTTCATTCAGATTCAACAAAAAGAGATGTTTGTCAAGTCCCATGTTGCCTGCTTTCCTCAAGAGTGCAACTGCAGTGTTGGACCAAGCAATATCAACATTATACAGCAGTCTCTGAGCAGCTTGCAGACGGAAAGCCATAAGTCTTGATCTGATGTCCACAAGACCTTGCCCCCCTTCTTGCACTGGAAAAAAAAGGACAGCTGCTCGAACCCAATGCTGTCCTGACCACAAAAAATTCACCAGCATCCTTTGAATATCTTGAACTAGTCCATTGGGAGGCTGTAACACAATAAATGTATATCACAACGCAGAAGCGACCAAGTTATTGGCAACTAACACTCTCCCCCTATAGGATAACTGGGGTAGCAACCAATTCCATCTAGACAATCGGGTGCACACTCGCTCCAAAACTCCCTCCCATTTTTTCTTCTGAAACTCTTCTGATCCCCAAAAAACACCAAGTAATTTCAGCCCCTTTCTATTCCAGTTTAAAGTACCTGGTAGTTGTGGGAGATTTCCTAAATTTCTTTGACCTGACCAAAAAGCTTCAGTCTTATCCCAGTTTACTTTAGCTGATGATGCCCCTTCATACAACTCAAGTGATCTAGACAAAGCTTTTATATCATTATTGTCATTGACAAAGACCGTTACATCATCAGCAAAAGCAGTAATTATAGTTCTTGAATGTTGAGGCATTGTGGGTATTGATAAACCATTTGGAGTATTTCTTATATTAAAAAGTAAAGGCTCAATAGCAATACTATACAATTGCCCTGATAGAGGACAACCTTGTCTGATCCCCCTTGAAACCACAATAGGCCGACTTAGGCCACCCCCCACCTTAACCATGCAAGAAGCTCCAGTGTACAACAAACGTATCCATTTGATAAAATTCTGACCAAACCCGAATGCAGCAAGTAAATTAAAAAGATATTTATGATCAACACGATCAAACGCCTTTTCTTGGTCTAAAGCAATCGATCCAACCTCTGCATTAAACATTTTACAAATATCCAAGGTATCTCTCCTTAAAAAAAGATTATCCATTATAGATCTTTTTGGAATGCGATAGGTTTGGTCTTGATAAATTATCCAATGTAAACACTCCTTAAGCCTATTAGATAGACATTTGGACAAGATTTTATACTCTGTTGTTAATAAAGCAACTGGTCTCCAATTCTTTAACAGAGTCAAGTCTCCCTTTTTAGGTAATAGGGACAATACAGCACGTTGACATGTAGCAGGTAGAATGCCATCTTTATAACTTTCACAGAAAACTTCATAAAGGTCCTTTCCAATATATTTTCCAAAAATGTTTACAAAATTCAGAAGTCAACCCATCAATTCCAGGAGAGCGTCCAGATTTCAACTGTCCAACAGCAATAGTGAGTTCTTGAAAAGTAATTTGTGTGTCCAAAGCAGTCTTAGAAACAGAGTCTATTTGAGGAAGTTCATGCAAAAGTTGCGCTGCACAACTAGAGTTGCAATGATCAGCTTTGTAGAGAGAAGAATAAAAACCAACAGCATGACGACGCATTTCAATAATGTCAGTTGTAATCTTCCCATCTGGAAGACGTAAACATGTCATCTGCTTAAATTGTGCCACTGAACGTTCCAAGTTAAAAAAAATAGGCACTAGGGGCATCCATCTCAGTAACTGATGTAAAACGTGACCTCACCAAAGTAGCTTTCACCCTCTCATTCAAATGAAAACTTAGCTGTTTCTTCTTCTTTTGCAAGTTGTTGATAAAAACTGTGTCATGTCTTCTTATCATTTCTGTCTCTATAGACTCTATATCTCTTTCCAGGGCTTGAATTGTTTCTCTTTGAGTAGTCGTACAATATGCAGTATACTGTTGACAGTAAGGTTTTATTTGAGTTTTTCCAACCTCCCACCATTGTTTTAGATTTTCTAAATAATTTTTCTTCCCCTTCCAATGATTCCAAAATACCACAAAATGTTCGGAAAATAAAGCATCCTGTAACAGTTTAGCGTTAAAGTGCCAATAAGAAGATTTTCTTGGAAATTGTGCCATATTTACTGAAATAAAAACCAGATGGTGATCAGAGAAACCTACAGGAGCAATAAAACAATCAAAAATCCTGTTATTAGAATTTTTTGAAACATAAATTCTGTCTAAGCGAGCAGCACTTACTCTATTGTCAGAAATTTTAACCCATGTATATTGTTTGTCTACCGGATGCTTGATTCTCCACATATCTAAAAGTTCGGCCTCTTTCATCAATCTTGACAAATATTTGTATGAAAGCATATGAGGCTCTTCATTATTGCGATCAACATTGAAACATTCTGTGCAATTCCAATCTCAACCAATAATGATTTCTCCATCACTAAAATCCTGTTTTAAGACATTATATAGCATCCTAAAAAACGTCTCTGGTTACGTATGTAACCCTAGTTCCCTGAAGGGAACGAGACACTGCGTGACAACGCTTTGGGAACGCCCCTGCGTGAGTGCGTCATGAAGCACGTATGAAATCAGTCCAATGGCGAGACAGAACGTCATAGGCGGGTGACGTCATCGACCAGGAAACTATATAAGCACCCCAAAACACAAGCGCGTCAGCTTCTGATAAGACTGAAGCAAGTGCTCACGGGCATGCTGGGAGTATGGCATAGACACGCAGCGTCTCGTTCCCTTCAGGGAACTAGGGTTACATACGTAACCAGAGACGTTCCCTATCAGGAAACTCGAGCTGCGTGACAACGCTTTGGGAACGCTAATACCAACGTCGCCATACGAGCAAGTGTCCGTCGTGTGAAGTCAGAGCGCACATTCGGACGAAAGCACCTGCGTCCCTTGAGTGGAGCTGAAGTCGAGACGATAAAACTTTACGAATGTGTGCGGTGAGGACCAGCCTGCCGCATCACAAACATCCTGGATTGATACTCCTAACAGGATAGCCTTAGAGGCAGCCATACACCTGGTTGAATGAGCCCGGACAGCCAAAGGAGAAGGCTGACCGGCAGACTCATAGGCAAGTGAGATGGCCTCGACCACCCACTTGCTCAACCTCTGCTTAGATACTGGACAGCCCTTCTTAGGGGGTCCAAAGCAAACGAATAGCTGTTCACTCTTTCTCCACTGGGCAGCTCTGTGGACGTACGCATCTAGGGCCCTAACAGGGCAAAGCAGATTTAGTTTCTCTTGGTCTGATGTCAGAAATGGAGGAGGACAGAAAGCCTGCAGTACAATAGGCCTGACCATATTGGTTGGTACCTTGGGAACGTATCCCGGCCTAGGGAGGAGGAAAGCCTTCACCATTCCTGGTGCAAATTCAAAGCACGAGGGAGAGACCGACAGAGCTTGGATATCTCCTATTCTTTTTAATGAAGATATAGCCAGAAGAAAGATAGTTTTAAGAGTGAGGAATTTCTCCAAAACTTCTTCAATGGGCTCGAACGGTGCTAGAGAGAGACCTTCTAGAACAACCGCCAGGTCCCAGGTCGGCACCCTCGTGGGAACTGCTGGCCTCAGCCTCAGAATGCCACGAAGGAAACGGGTTACAAGTGGGTGTCTACCAAGAGAAGCACCACTCAAAGGGACGTGGTAAGCAGATAAGGCCGCCACATACACCTTCAGTGTGGAGTGGGATAACCCTGTGGAGAAACGCTCCTGAAGGAATTCAAGCACTGCACCCACCGGGCAGTTAACTGGGTCCAGCTGGTGTTCTCCACACCAAGAGGTGAACATTTTCCACCTCAAGGCATATAATTTCCTAGTGGCCGGAGCTCTGGAGTGGAGGATGGTCTCCACGACCTCAGTCGAGAGACCAAATTCTATGAGCTGGGCCCCCTCAGAGGCCAAGCCCACAACCTCCATAGATCTGGGCGGGGGTGAAGTATCGACCCGCTCGCCTGAGAGGGAAGGTCCATCCTCATCGGAATCTCCAGAGGAGAGCCGTAGAGGATAGAAATTAGGTCCGCAAACCAAACTCGGGCCGGCCAGTATGCGGCTACCAACAGAAGACTGACCCCGTCCCGGCGAACCCTCTCCAGAACTCCAGGGAGCAGAGCAATCGGGGGAAATGCGTACAGGCGTGACCTCGGCCACTCCTGTACCATCACGTTCAACCCCAGAGGGGCTGGAGGACTTAGGGTAAACCACAGTTGGCAGTGTGATGTTTCCCTGGATGCAAATAGGTCTACCTCGGCACAACCGAAATGTTTCCATAGGAGCTCCACCACCTCGGGGTGGAGTCTCCAATCCCCGGGCCTCAGCCCCTGCCTCGACAGGATGTCTGCCCCCTGATTCAAATACCCCGGGATATAAATCGCCCTCAGTGAAAGAAGCTTCCCCTGGGACCATAGAAGGATCTGGTGAGCCAGCTTGTATAATGGGCACGAACGCAGACCCCCCTGATGGTTTCTATAAGAGACCACCGATGTGTTGTCTGACCGGACAAGAACATGGTGACCTCTCAGGTCTGGGAGGAAGTGTTTCAGAGCCTGAAACACCGCCATCATTTCCAGACAATTTATGTGCCAATGAAGATGATGACCCTGGGCCGAGCGACCACTCATGATTGCCCCGCAGCCTGTGAGAGAGGCGTCCGTCGTTAGTGTTACACAACGACACGGAGCCCCCAACACAGGACCTAGGGACAGGAACCAAGGTTCTTTCCACATAGCCAGAGCACGGAGACACCGTCGCGTGACCCTGATTTTGCGGAGCGGGTTTCCCCTCGGGGAGAACCCCTTGGTCCTGAGCCACCACTGCAGTGGTCTCATGTACAGCAGGCCGCAAGGTATAACGTTGGACGCTGCTGCCATCAGACCCAGAACCCTCTGATATTCTTTTACAGTGAGTGACTGGCCTAGCTTTGCCTGTTTGACGGCTAAGAGAATCGAAGCTATACGAGCAGGAGACAGACGTGCCTGCATCGTCGTCAAATCCCAAACCACGCCCAGAAAAGTGGTCCTCTGTACTGGAGAAAGCACACTCTTCTTGGCGTTGAGCCTCAACCCCAACTTTTTGATATGGGCGAGAACGACATCTCAATGCCGAATCCCCTGATGCTCCGATTGAGCCAGAATCAACCAATCGTCGATATAGTTTAAAACGCGGATGCCCTGGAGTCGCAGCGGAGCCAGAGCTACATCCATACATTTCGTGAAAGTTCGGGGAGACAGTGCTAGGCCGAACGGAAGAACCCGATACTGGTACGCTTCGCCCCCGAAATCGAACCTCAGGAACTTCCTGTGTTGTGGAAGGATGGAAATATGGAAGTATGCGTCCTTTCGATCTATCGTGACAAACCAGTCCTCGGACCTGATCTGTGACACGATCTGATTGAGAGTAAGCATTTTGAAATTTGAGCTTCCCTACTAAGCGATTTAACAGGCTCAGATCTAAAATTGGACACAACCGCCCATCCTTCTTTGGAATGATGAAATATCGTCTGTAATAACCCAACTCTCTGCTGGGAGGAAGAACTCGTTCTATAGCCTCCTTCAGCAGGAGAGTTTTCACCTCATGTTCCATAACCAGAGCCTGCTCAGGGCCCACCACTGTGGGCAGAACCCCTCGGAAGCGAGGCGGGCGTGATCTGAACTGAATCGCGTACCCCTTCTCGAAAGTCTGCAGGACCCAATGAGATACATTTGGAAGGCTTTTCCACTCTTCCAGCGGTCAAGCGTCCCTACGCCCCGGCAGGCAGGTGGGGTTGGCAGAACGGGCCCCTGAGGGCACCGAGAGAGAACGGGCGCTGTGTACTGCGGCGAACACCTTTCTCTCTTGGTGGGGACCACCCTCAGTACCGTGACGTTTCTGGCGTCTTCGACGAAGCCTTCCTGGCGACAATAACCGTCCTCAGATCGGCCTTGCCCCTGGAAGACCTCGTCTGAGAGCGCCGCGCCTCGACCCAGTCTTGCTGGGGAGGAGCACGAGACGCGACACTCCTTTTCTGTTGCGCCCGGTGTGAGGAGCTACTCGACGGCCGGGGCTGCTCCCGCCCAGCAGCCCCGGAGACATGAACACGGAGGGGGAGAAATTTCTGGAGCACCGCCGCCTGCTTTTTCTCTTCCTGAAACCTCTCGATGACCGAATTCACTGAGTCACTGAAGAGGCCAGCAGTCGAAAGCGGGGCGTCCAGGAGAAAAGATTTTTCCTTTTCTCTCATGTTGGATAAATTCAACCATAAGTGTCTCTCCGTTGCCACCATGGATGCCATAGAACGGCCCACTGATTTGGCCGTCTCCTTGGTGGCACGGAGAGATAGATCTGCTGCCTGACATAATTCTCGAATTACGTCAGCACTAATTTCATCCCCCTCACTCATATCTTTTAATAGGTCTGCTTGATATGCTTGTAATATCGACATAGTATGTAAGCACGCTGCCGCTTGACCTGCCGCCGAGTAAGCTTTGCCCACCAAAGCCGAGGTATTTCTTAATGGCTTTGTGGGCAATGCCGGTGTCTTAAATGACGATGCCGTATCTGGAGATAGATGGCTCGCTAGCGTTTCTTCAGCCTTAGGCATCGCCCCATAACCATAATTCTTAGCCCCAGAAATATTTGAATAAACAGATGTTTGCTGGCTAAATATTCTGGATTACACTGGTCTTTTCCATGACCTCGACACCTCGGTGTGGAGGTCAGGAAAGAATGGAAGACACCGGCGTGGAGGTGCAGCATGAGACGGCAGAAATCTTTCATCTAGTTTACTTTTTGAACGAGATTCCTGTCTATCAGCTGGCCACTCGATGCTTAATTTTTCTACAGCACGAGTGAGCACCTCCATAAGCTCCTCACTAGCAGGAGACTGAAGTGACGAGTCCCCAGTCTCTGCTGTATCAATACTTTCAACATCCAGATCCTCAGAACTGGATAATTGAAGTGATGGTGCCTCAGCCTGGGGGGAAGAAACCTCAGAGAAATCTGAGGCAGTGGATCTACCAGGTAAAGGCTGAGATAAGGCAGAGCCCGTCTCAATACCCGCTGATTGATCCATTTGCGATCCCCACGATTGAAGCCTCCGCTGTGCTCTGGCGCACCGAACCACTCTCCTCGAAGAGGGCTCGGCGGGAGCAGAGCGTTTTCATTGACATACGCTCCCAATGCTCGCAACCAGCTCCCTCGAGAGCTGACTGGGCATGCTGCACTCCCATACAAACAACATACAGATCGTGAGTGTCCCCACCCGTGATATAACGTGGGCAGGGATGAACACACTTTCTGAACTGCTGTTCGCTCGCCATATTATATATATATATATATCGTCTCTTTATAGTTTTTTTATATGTGAAAAACTCCTGCCTAGCAATTTCTAAGGACAGACGAAAACACTTTGAGACACAGACTGATATATTCACACACGGATGCGCTTGTGTTTTGGGGTGCTTATATAGTTTCCTGGTTGATGACGTCAACCGCCTATGACGTTCCGTCTCGCCATTGGACTGATTTCATACGTGCTTCATGACGCACTCACGCAGGGGCGTTCCCAAAGCGTTGTCACGCAGCTCGAGTTCCCTGATAGGGAACTGTAATCGCTCATTTCCCACATTTGGTGCATAAACATTTATAAAATAAATTGCAGAGGTGGAAAGTAACGAATTACATTTACTCGCGTTACGTAATTGAGTAGTTTTTTGTGTACTTCTACTTTTTAAAGTAGTTTTTAAAATCTGTACTTTTACTTTTACTTAAGTACGTTTTCTTTGAAGTATTGTACTTCGCTACATTTGAAATCATATCCGTTACTGAGTAAAAAATAATAATAAAAGGGGGGGTGGGATCACACACTCCGGAAACTACTGAATTGATTGAAGGGCGGGAGAACAAACGCGCAAAAAAGGTGATGCCCAGCTGAAGCTGAAAGCTAAGCACCAAGCGAATTATGGCCAGTATGAAAAGTAGAAAAAAGCGTGGTTGTCCGCGAGGATAGATATCCAATTTGCAAAAAATGTGGACGCAAAGTGGCTGCAAAAAGAGGATATAGGACACCATCCCTCCTGCAGATAAAGGTATGTCCCGAACTACGTGATGCAAAGGGAATCCCGGAATCCAGTCATGAAAATGGAATTCACTTAATGCAGATGTCACGTAAAACATGCAAAATAATGGATCGATGAATACATGGAAAGTAGAACTGTGCAATAAATCCAATCCGCGACATGGTCTGTGAATATTTAAGCTAAGCACAAAAATACTGCAAGTAAATATATAACCCTATTTGTTCTGCTGAGCTGCGTTTGTCTACTACATACTCAAGTACTCGTGACGTTCATGGTGTTTTCAGCGTCTCACAAACAATTTGAGGATATGAATACATGAACATTTCCAGAGCTGCTCTGAGAGAATGCCTAATGAGCATTTTCAAAATTTTATTTGAGAAAATCCATTGTCAAATACACTTTTAACAGGTCTTCACAACACGTCAAAATAAAAGTTCGGTTTTACTAGGAGAAATTATGACAGAAATACTATTGTAGGCATGTAGTAGAACGTAGCCTACTTCTCAAAATAATAATAATAACAACAATAATAATACATTTTTTTTAACATTATTTAAAGGAATATTTTTTTTTTGTCCGTGGTTTAATTTAGTAAATCTGTTTTTGCAGCGCTTCCCCAAAAAATAAAAGGACACAAGTTTAAATTTACATTTGATTACCACCGTTTTTGATAATATATTTGGATTAAATCATAAAAAGTAGGGGTGTAACGATACACAAAACTGACGGTTCGGTTTTCCCACGGTTTTGACGTCTCGGTTCGGTTCGGTTTAGAAAGCTAAAAAAAAAATTAAACAGTGGTTTAAGGAAAAAATGGTGTCTTTGTCTTTAAATTAATTCAATTACAATTAAACGTTTTGCAAGGATTAAAAATCTGCTAATGCTGTGTAGGGAGCCGCACATTACTATAACATTAAAGGTTAACAACAGAGCCTAAATTTAGATGCTATTTATTTTTTAGATATAATAATCAACACCCAACACATTGTATGAAAACATGTAAACTGAACATAAGGCAGTTTTTGCATTAACTTTACTCTAATTTGTTATTGAAATATAATAATTTACACAGTTGCTGTCATTTTCATGATAATATATAGGATAATATTGTGCATTTATTTAGTGCAAGAGTTAATTTCTCTAGGAACCAACAAGTTGTGGACACTTAATCACTAGCCTGCTGAGGTAAATATAATGCTAGTGACAAGCTATGCAGTTTTATTGACGTCTTTCCGCTGCTGAAACACTGATTGAGCGATTACACGAGTTATGATGCTTTTCAGTAAGTATACTGTATTTTTCAACCTACCTTCAGGTGTCCATTCATGTTTATTCTGTAACTGAGGAAGAGATGATCGCGTTTACTCGGGTTTACTCCGCGCTGCCACTACTGTTACAATCCGTGGTGACAGATAGTTTTAAACTGTGGGTACAGATTGTCAATTTACATCCATGTGGACAGATTGGTAAACTGTGCCTAGTTTTGTAAAACTGTGCACACGGTAGTTTATTTTTCTTCTGTAATGAAGCTTGGCTGTCCATCTAGTGAAAAATGTTGGTACTGCGGCCAAATAAAATCTTACTGAAAGCTCATTTTTTGAGATATCAACCTACAATTTGGAACACAACTTCTTCAGATTGTTGGCTTACATTTTCTGACACTTTTAGAGTAAATATATATTTTGTAATATATATATTTTATATAAAATATAAATAATTATATTTTTACATTGTTCATTTTCATAAACTCAAACTTGTATAACTTTTTTTCTGTTTCACTTTCATAACTTCATAATACTTCACTTCAACATTAATCTGGCAAATGTCTTCTTTGAAACAAGACCAACCATAGGTCTATATTCCAAAGCATTCTTGAATTACAACTAATTAAGTTTGAATAGTGATTTTCATGTCTATGCGAAAAAAGGGGGAGTGACAGTTAAAGGGTTAAACAATATTAAACTATAATATCTATATCTATAATATCTAAAATATAATTTATATATAAAATCTCTCCTACAGTCCAGTCACCATCAGTCGCGTCGGTCGTGACTCGCACGTATTTTCATTTAAACGTCACTCACTGACGTTTTCCTAACCAGAAAAAAAAAAAACGATTGCCCTGCTCTGCCTCTGATTGGCTAGTACTCATTGCCATCTGGGTCAGAGCCTATTAGAAGCAGGATGTGGGTGGGAAAAAACTCTGTGTATAGGGAAAGGGGAGAGACAGAGGGAACAGGCAAGACAAACTCCTACGTTTAAATAACATATAGAAAATATCTGCTTGACAACGAGCTGAGAACAAGCCCAAATAAGCAACTACACTTTAGAAACAAGCCCAAAAAAACCGCGACCCGCGACTACCAATATTTGTAAGCGACTTTACAGAAAAACAAGCCCAAAGTCGCTTATAATAAGCGGACTTGGCAACACTGATTCCAGGTCCAATCAATGAGCCGGGCTGGGCGGGGCCGGGGTAGCTTGCAGGGCGGGGCGTGTTCGGTACGCCATGAGAGTATCGTATCGCGGTTCTTCGGTTTGGTTCGAATATCGTTACACCCCTAATAAAAAGAAACATTAATTTTCTGAATAAAATACATTTCATAGGACAATATTATTCTTAAACATTTTAATAAATTATTTATGTTAAAAATAAGTTGTTAATCTAATTCATTATTAATTATCAAATTTAATTGATTAGACATGTTTTATTGAAATTTTAATAAACAAACAAATTATTTCAAGTTTGTTATAATAAAAGCATTTGTTCAACCAAAAAAAAATCCTGTTTTCATTAATTTAACTGTCATTTTAACTGATGATAATAATAATAATACCCATAATTTAATAATACAGTTTATTTATTTAACAATTGATTAATACTGTAAACCGTGATATTTTCTGAGACGTTACCATACTGTGAAAATCTTATACCATTACAACCCTACACGTTAGGGGCTTGAAAGAACTCGTTAAACGAAAGGCATTGTTTTTATTTTGTCAAGGGCAAAAATCTCACTGTTTTTTTTTTACAAGAAACTCATTCCTCAGAAGCTGATGCATCGTTCTGGTTGAATCAATGGGGCGGAAAAATCTTGTTCAGCCATGGCTCTTCAAGATCCGGAGGAGTAGCGATTTGCTTCAATAACTTTCCTGGGGAAGTTATCACACATCGAACTGACAAAGAAGGACATTGGTTAACAGCTGTGGTGAAAATTGAAGGTTCTTTTATAATCTTGTTTAATGTATATGGGTATAATAATGATAACCAAAATAAGTCAATGCTAGATGATATAACAAAGGTGATTTCTGAGCTTAAAGGTCGATATCCTACAGATTATGTTTTATGTGGAGGGGATTGGAACATGACTCCTAATGAATGGATTGATAGGTGGCCAGCTAGAGTTGGAAAACCCCAATATAATATCCTAATTAATAACTTTATGGCTGAGAATAATTTTAGTGATATTTGGAGAAAAATATACCCAGGAATAACAGGTTTTTCATGGTTTAGGCCAAATGGAAGTTGTAAATCTAGGATTGATTACTGGTTGGGTACTGAAAATATAATGAGTCATGTTACAAAAACAACTATGTCTAATGCACCTTTATCAGATCACTGTTTCATAGAACTAGTATTAGGACCTACAGATAAATCAACATATAAGAAAGGCTTTTGGAAATTTAATGGCAAATTATTACAAAATGAAGAATATTGCTGTAAAATCCGAGAAATTATTAATGAAATCCTAAATGATGAAGCAATTATTGGGTATTGTAACAAATGGGAATTCATCAAATTCAAAATTAGAGAATTCAGTATTCAGTTTAGTAAAGTATTAGTTAAAAAAAATAAAGAGTTGGAAAACAAATTATTACAAGAAATACATGCATGCTGTAGCAACACCAATTTAACTTCTGAAGAAAAAAGTAGTCTAGTCGAATTACAGAACAAGTTAGATCAACATTATCTTGACAAAGCACAGGGAGCTTTCGTGAGATCGCGAGCAAGGTGGATTGAATCAGGTGAAAAGAACTCCTCTTATTTTTTTAATCTAGAAAAAAGTCGTCAACAAAAAAATTGCATCTCTAGTCTTTTAGTAAATGGTGAGGTAAAGAAAGATTCTAAAATCATAGAAAATGAAGTCTACATGTTTTACTCTAAATTATTTTCTTCTCAGTTCTCGAAAGTAGACTGTAATAATCTTTTTCAAAATCTTGGTCCACTAATCCCCCAGATTGATTTATCTTTTAAAAAGATCTGTGATTCTGAACTTAGAATTGATGAACTGGATGCAGTTCTTAAGAAAATGGCTTTAAACAAATCCCCGGGATCAGATGGCCTCACAGTTAATTTCTATAAATATTTTTGGGAAGATTTGAGAATCATATTATTTGAAGCGCTAAAAGAATGTATAGTTAGGAAAGAATTGATGACTAGTATGAAACAGGGTGTAATTACTCTGATTCCAAAGCCGGGGAAAGACAAACGGCAATTAGACAATTTAAGACCGATTACGCTATTAAATACAGATTATAAAATATATTCAGGATCCATTGCAACTAGACTTAAAAAAGGGATAGCAGACATAATAAGTGAGACACAGTCAGGCTTTATAAAAGGAAGAGTCATTCATAATAATATTAGACTTGTTATGGATTTATTAGACTATAGCGATTTAATTGATGATGATGGTTTTATACTCTTTCTTGATTTTTATAAGGCCTTTGACTCTTTTGAACACGAATTTATTTTAAAAACACTTCATTATTTTGGTTTTGGCGACAAATTCAAAGATATTATACATGTGCTCTACTCTGATATAAATAGCTGTGTGTCTTTGGGACACGGGACTTGTAAAAGATTTAATATTGGTAGAGGAATAAGGCAAGGATGTGGAAGTTCTCCCTTGTTGTTTATACTGGTTGCAGAAATTTTGTCTATTTTAGTTAAGAACAACGTGATAGAAGGTCTTAATTTGATGGGCAAACAAATAATTATAAGTCAGTTAGCTGATGATACAACTTTATTTCTTAAAAATGAGTTCCAAATTCCAATAGCATTACAAGTTATCAATATTTTTTCCAAAGCCTCCGGACTTCAGTTAAACTTAAATAAATGTGAATTGTTGCCGTTAAAAGACCAATCTATGCAATCATTATATAACATAAAGGTAAAAAAAGAAGTCAAATACTTGGGTATTGTGGTGACTAAAGACAAAACAATTTCTGATAAACGAAATATAAAAGACAATGTTGATAATTGCAAATCATTTCTAAATAGATGGCTACAAAGAGATCTCTCCATTTTTGGCAGAATATTATTAACTAAAATGGACAGTTTATCTAGATTAATATATCCAGCTTACTCCCTTCCAATAGCACTCCAAATAGTGAAAACTATCAACAAATTAAATTTTGATTTCATATGGAGAAATAAATGTCATTATATAGCCAAGCAGGATCTAATTAGAACTTACGAGGATGGAGGTGGTAATGCAATAGATTTTGATTGTATGAATGGTATGTTGAAAATTAGATGGTTGAAAAACTATATTCAAAATCAAAATTCATTGTGGTCTTATATCCCCAATCGTATTTTTGAAAAAGTAGGCGGTATTAGTTTTCTTCTTAAATGTGATTTTGATTTTAAGAAACTTCCTATGAAACTTTCAGATTTCCACCAACAGGTTCTTCTGTATTGGAAACTAATATTCAAGCATAATTTCACTCCACACAATACACCAATTTGGAATAATAGGTATATATTGGTTAATAGAAAATCTCTTTTTATTCCAGAATGGTTTTCTAAAGGTGTCTGGGCTATTGCCCACTTTATGGATGTGGAAGGAAATGTTTTACAACATGTTGAATTCTGTGACAAATTTCAAATTAGATGTACCCAAAAGAAGTTTAAACAGATTGTGAAAGCTTTCCCAGTATCCCTTGTAGCTATGATTAAACAGGATATAATATATTCAAAAGTCACGCCTACTTTAAGACAACTTTACATCAATGGTATTGATTTTCTGAATTACAAATGTAACAACAAGTTTATAAGGAATTGTTTACTTAACTGCCAAACTAGTTCTCTCAAAAGAGATTATATTCTAAAAGACTTTGAAAAGGAGACAATAAAAAAGATTAGATGTAAATACTTAAAATTCCCAGTCCCGCCAAAGGTGAAAGAAATGCAATTTAAAATTATAAATAGGATTTATCCAACTAAAGATTTATTAAAACAGAGATTTAAAATGGATGTAGGAAACTGTAACTTCTGTGAAATTGAACCCGAAGATTTAAATCATCTGTTCTGTTTGTGTGAAGTTGTTAAAAGGTTTTGGTTGGACCTTCAACAATTGTTCGTCTCCAAAGGATTTCAGATGATGAATCTAACTATTAATGATATAAAATTTGGTATTTTTCGTAATGATCACAATGATTTTGGCATTAACAGTGTAATTTTGTTAAGTAAACATTTCATTCATAAATGTCGTTTTTACAAGACAATTCCTAACATTACTCATTGGAGAAATGAGTTGAAACTTTTTTATAACTCTTTGGTATTGATTAAGAACAAGAATGCTAAGAAACTGGCTTCTTTTGTAAACAATTTTATTGACTGATTGCCCTTTTAATTTATTTTCTTTTGAATATGTAAATGCCATTTTGCCATAACATGCTCCATGTTCATATGTTCTTTTAAGTTTTTCTTTTTCTAGGATGAGCACTGTAAGCTTGTAGTAAGATTTGACATTGTTTCTGATTTGTTTGTATTTGCCTTATTTAAATAAAAATTAAAAAAAAAAAAAAAAAAAACAACCCTACACGGGAGAGTCCCCCACCCCACCCCCGCTGTTAAAAAGGTAACTCAGTAACTTTTACTCTGAGTCAATTTTAAATGAGCTACTTTTTACTTTTACTTGAGTAGATTTTTAGACCGGTACTTTTACTTGTACTTAAGTAAAATTTCATTGAAGTAGTAGTACTTTTACTTGAGTAGAATATTTTATTACTCTTTCCACCTCTGATAAATTGTCATCCCTTCAATAATAGTTTTGAGAAGAACCAAACGACCTTTTACAAATTCTTCACTTTTTTCTATGCTAACTTTTATACCTGGAGAAAAAAGGAGAGCAATTCCAGCACTCAGATTTGTACCATGGCTAAGTACATGTTGACCTTTCCACCACATTCCCCACTCTACTTCATTAGCAATATCACTGTGTGTTTCTTGCAATAAAATGACATGTAACTTTTTATTCTGCATGATTTCAGACACCAAAACTCGTTTATGACTATCCCTCCCTCCATTAATATTTAATGAACCCACCCTCAAATGATCCATATATAAATTTAGGGAGAAGAGAAAAAAAGAAAAAGGCAGAAGAAACCAGAAGAAGTAAAGAGAAGAACACCGCGTGATGCATGGCTAAACGTTTATAAAAATGCTATTAGCCTCTTCTTTTTATCCACCATTCTACATTTTCTGATAACTGCAACATGTTTTTTTAAACAAAAACCTTTTCTTTTCACTCACCTGATCAAGATTTACATTCTTTTGTAGAACCGCCACTGACCTCTCAAATTTTCCTACATCAGGAAAAAATTCTTTAATGTTGACTTGTTTTCCAAATGTCTCATCAAGAAACCCATTAATTTCATCTAAAGTATACAAAGAGGGATCTTTTATGGACATATGTTGAGAATCACCCTCAAGTCCACATGCAGACCCTCCTTGGGAGTCACATTCATAATTGAGAAGAGAAACATTTTTGTCAGATGCATCATCATCTACTGCATCATTACTGAAACACAACTCTCTCTTTCTTGAAGCCAACCAACCAGACTCACCCCTGCTTGGCCCTGCAATTTCCACACCATCATCTTGCTGCTCATCAGTATTGATATTTTGAACAGTATTTGCAGTATTTTCATTTTGCTGACGCTCATAAACATTAGTATTAGTCACAGCATTCTCGTGTACTTCAATAGCGGACGGCGCCGCACCAGAATCACTCACCTCTGCCGGGCCTGCGTGTTCCTCTGGAGCACCGCGCTCCTGCACCACCGCATCTCCCTCTCCTGAGACAGGAGGCCTTTGCCTATCCTCTGGAGCGCGCTCTCTGTGTGGGCATGCAAACTTTTTATGCCCTAAATCGCCGCAATCGAAGCACCATAAGCTACCAGTGCTTGCGTACACCATATACGGTTTTCCTTCGTGTCGTACTCGGAATGAAACATCCAGCGTGTTTTCGGGGGAGTCTAGAAACATAAACACCTGTCTTCTAAAAGATTTGAGGTGTTTCAGAGACGGGTGTTTACAGCCTAACGTAATTGGTTTAAAAACACTGGCAAATTTGCCAAAACGTACTAATTCCCGTTCCAACGCTTCATCTGGAATGAAAGGTGGAACATTCGATACCGTAATTTTCACTGTCGGAGCGTATAACGGGGTAACCTGAACAAGTTTTCATTTATAACGAGACCATGCTCGATTAAACGATTAACAAAATTTTGTTCTTCCAAGAACACTACTACAGCTTTATTCATACGAGAAGCAGACACTATATTCTCGTGTCCTACTTCCCCTCCAGCCGAAATAAGCACATCTTCCACTGTGACGCCATCCTCTGGCACACACCTGAAGCCATTGCGCAAGGACAAAGACGGCATCTCTTCATGAGATCTCTCCCTGCGCAATACCCGCAAAAAAAAAGCTAGGTCTAAAACAAACTTTTAACCATGCAGAAAAAAAGAGAAACAATCCCCGTAATTAAGAAAATCACACAGCTCAGGTCTCACCCAACACCACCCCTCACGCCCAACACTCGCACCGGAAGTGAGAGAGAGAGAGAGAGAGAGAGAGGGGCGCTGTTTTTTCCAGCTAAAGTTAGTTTTGATTGATTCACTTCCGTCTAAATTATCATTTGTTATTAACTTAGGGGCCGCTAAGATGACACCGTTCTCTCTAAACAGACTTTAAACGTTAACCTGTGATAGACGCTGATGGCGTTCACATGCGCATTATGAATTGATTCTATAGTTATGTGCGTTTGAATATATGTGCACAGGTTTGTAATTCCTTACAAACCATGCCTAAACAAACTACTTGTCTTGTCTATAAATTTGACGCAGAATTTTATTTTATCTTATCACTTTGGGTAGGTACGCAAACCGAAAAATTCCATAACGCTTCATCTGTAGAGTGGTATAGGGATCCTCCATAGGGAGAGGCTAGTTGGCACTTCAGCACTGCATTGTCATCGGGTCCAGGCGAAGGTCCTTCGTCAGATCTGGAAACGGCCTGGATCCGGCAGGCTGCGGGAAAACCTCGGGATAAACAAAGACACTAAAATTAGCGTAGATGCCATTCTTCTTATGATGTAACGAGTACATCAGGATTTAAGGGAAGTGTTCCTGGTTCTGGCTGATCTAATCTAAGCAGCCTAATATTGAATTATAGAAGTCTATAGAGTATCATGTGAATGCTAGGTCAAAGAGATGTGTTTTTAGTCTAGCTGCCCGGACAATGTTAGGAAGATTGTTCCAAAGTTTTGGTGCTAAATAGGAAAAGGATCTACCACCAGCAGTCGATTTAGATATTCTAGGTATTATCAACTGGCCAGAACTTTGAGATCGCAATAGACGTGAAGGACTATAATGCGTTAAGAGCTCGCTCAAGTACTAGGGAGCTAAACCATTTAGTGCTTTGTAAGTAATCAGCAATATTTTAAAATTTATACGATGTTTAATAGGGAGTCAATGCAGTGTTGACAGAACCGGGCTAATATGGTCGTACTTCCTGGTTCTGGTAAGAACTCTAGCGGCTGCGTTTTGAACTAGCTGTAGTTTGTTTATTAAGCGTGCAGGGCAACCACCCAGTAGAGCAATAATAATACAATAATCTAGCCTTGATGTCATGAACGCATGAACTAGTTGTTCCGCATTTGTCAATGAGAGCATATGACGTAATTTAGATATATTTTTAAGATGGAAAAATGCGGTTTTACAGATACTAGACACGTGACTTTCAAATTGAAAGATTGGTATCAAAGTGCACACCCAGGTTCCTAATTGACGACGAAGACTTAACAGAGCAGCCATCAAGTGTTAGACGGTATTCTAGGTTATTACGTGTGGAAGTTTTTTGTCCAATAATTAGAATCTCTGTTTTTTGTATGTACAGAGTGAAAAGCAGCGGTCCGAGAACTGAACATGTGGTACGCCATACTGAACTTGTGATCGATAAGACATCTCTTCATTTACTGCTACAAACTGATAGCGGTCAGATAAATATGATTTAAACCATGCTAATGCAATTCCACTAATGCCAACATAGTTCCCTTTCGTTGTCACTCCGAGTTATGTCGGATGACGACGAATAGGGTTTCGCTTAGAACACCTATCGACTTCGAGTATTACAAAACGAGCCAATGGCAAGGAAATGCCATGGGTCTGCGGAATTTGCATGGCGTAACTCCGCCCCACCTCGTGGGTATAAAAGGAGGACGCCGGCAACAGGCAGATATGTTTTCGCTTCGGAGCCAAGAGCATTTCTTCACTCCACAGTCATCTCTGACTTCGCTCTACGAGACGAGCTTCTCTCTCCGGTGTTGGTGTGACGGCGATCTGCAGCGAGCTCACAGTGCCTGCTGATCTGTGCAGTAATCTGCCAGTGTGTGTGTGTCTCCCTGTGCGCTTCAACATCGCAGAGTTTTTTTCTCTCCTCTCATAAAAGAGCTCGCACGCGGCACGTCTTTTTAAAGACGGCTCGCCCGTGCATTTCTGGTTGCAGCGGACTGGTATCGGACTCTGATGGGCACGAGCGCTGTCTAGTGTGTTTGATCATGCTTGAACAGCGCTCGTGGGTGACTCATGTTCTTGCAAGGGAACGTGATCATCGCGTCATAAATAGGTCGAGACTCGGTGAACTCGCAAGAGTGAGAGTCCCCTCATCCACCCCCCGATCTTCGGCGGGTGGCCAGGGTGACCTGAGGGTTACGGTCTGGAACAAGGTGCCGACTATGTGTCCGTGACCCCAGCCCCCCTCTTCAATGACGGTGCCCGCTAGTGAACTGCTGATTCCCGCGAGTCTACCCTCTGGTGGCCCGCGTGTTTCAGTTGAAGCTACAGAGGAAGATGCCATGTCTGCTGCAGCATCACTAGGTGGGCTTGAGTCTTCTGGAAGTGAGGGCTCGTCACAGCTGCCACCTTCCGGTGCGCATACGGCTGTGCCTGAGTCTGATCCGGAGATGACGGCCATGCTTTCCTGGGACGATTGGTTTTGGGTAAGGCCGCCGACCCTCGTCCGTGGCAAACCCCAATACCTCTCTTCCCGGACGTGCATGATGAGATCTCGAAGTCCTAGAAGACCCCCTTGTCTTCTTAGGACCGCTCGCTGATCTCATCCGCCTTTCCTCCCCTCGATGGGGCCGCTGCCCTTGGGTACACTGGGGTTCCCCCGGCTGAACGCTCTGTTGCGATCCTCAGAGTGCTTCTTCTCGGCGCAATCCTAAGCACCCGCCCGTGGCCTGTAGTTTTTCGTCTACGCTTGTGGCGAGATCCTATAGCGCCACGGGACTGGCAGCCGCCTCACTGCATGCCATGGTCATTCTGCTGGTCCACCTGACCCAGATGCTCATGGACCTGCACGAGGGCGGGACTGACCCAGGGCTCTTCACTGAGCTGCGCGCCGCCACTGACCTTGCTCTCTGAGCGACGAAAGTGGCCGTACGCTCCCTGGGTCAGGTGATGCTCACCAGTCTGTGGCTGAACCTGTCTGATGTGCTGGATGTCGCGCGGACCCGTCTGTCCGACATTCCCATATCCCAGGTCGGCCTCTTCGGCGGTGCGGTTGAGCGCTTGCCCAACAGCTCTCAGCCGCCCATGAGCAGAGTGAGGTTGATTCTGTCCCGACGGCCCCGCCGTCCGCTCAGATCCCTCGTCTGCCCACCGCCGAAGGCGCCCTCCCGCGGCTCCCACCCCGCCCGTTCACGGGCCGGCTCTGGGGGCCGCGGGCGGACGCCACAGCCCTCTCCAGCCCCGCCCCCCGCTACACGCCGGGTTAAGCGGCGCTCGTGAGACGGGCACCTCGGCGATGGAGCAGACTGAGGTTGATTCTGTCCCGACGGCCCCGCCGTCCGTTCAGATCCCTCGGTCTGCCCACTGCCGAGGGCGCCCCCCCCCGCGGCTCCCACCCCGCCCGTTCACCGGGTCGGCTCTGCAGGCCGCGGTCGGACGCCACAGTCCTCTCCAGCCCCGCACCCCGCTACACGCCGGGTTAAGCGGCACTCTTGAGTTGGGCTCCTCAGAGATGGGACTCAGTTCTTTCCAGGAGTTGGTAGCAGGACCACTCCTTTCCCCGGGGAGGGCCGGGGAAGAATCCTTATTCTCCAAAGAGCTGATTCTCCCGTCTCTGAGCACAGAGTTCTCGGACGTCACAGAGCGCCGCCCACAAGCCGTGCTCTCCTCGTCCCCCTCTGTCCCAGAGGTGGTTGACATGGCGTGCCGTCCACGGACCGCTTCGCCCCTGTCCCCCTCTGTCGCCAGACCCCTGGCAGAGCAGGCCCCCGCGGGATGACCAGCCTGGTCCTCCCCTGGCCCCTCTGCCAGGGCGCGGTTGCTAACTGTGCCCCCACATCGGGCCGCTATGCCGTCCACGTCTGGGCCAGTTACTCCGCTTCGCTGCCCCTCCGGGGGGACGCCTGTGGTCGCATGATCCCGCTGGTTCAGTTCCTGGGAGCCTGGTTAGAGCTTCCCCGTCTGTCCCGCTGGGTCGCGCGGACCATCAGGCTCGGCTATGCGATTCAGTTCGCACGGTCTCCTCCCCACTTGGGGAGTCCGCTCCACTTTTGTCGGTGGCTATGCCCCCATCAGGAGAGCAGAGATTGCCACCCTGCTGGCGAAGGGCGCAATCGAGACTGTCGAGATGAGGTCAGCCGGCTTCTCAGCCCCTACTTCATTGTCCCCAATAAAACCGGTGGGTTACGGCCAATCCTGGACTTGCGCGTGCTGAACCGCTCCCTTCACAGGATGCCGTTCAAGATGCTCAAACGCGTTTTCGAATGCATACGGCCTAGGATTGGTTTGCAGCGATCGACCTGAAGGACGCCTACTTCATGTCTCTATTCTCCTTGACACAGACCGTTCCTTCGGTTTTCTTTCAGTGGCAGGCATCCAGTACGCGGTTTTCCCTTTCGGGCTAGCCCTGTCTCCTCGCATCTTCACGAAGGTCGTCGAGGCTGCCCTTGTTGCCCTTCGGGAACACGGGGTTCGCATCCTGAGTTATATCGACGACTGGCTGATCATAGCTCACTCTCGAGTTCAGGTTGCGAACACAGGGACCTAGTGCTTCGGCACCTAGCTCGTCTGGGCCTTCGGGTCAACTGGGAGAAGAGCAAACTTTGCCCCGTGCAGAGGATCTCTTTTCTCGGTATGGATATCGACTCGGTCGCCATGTCCGCGCAGCTTACGAGCTAGCGCGCGCAGTCACTGCTGACTTGCCTGAGACAGTTCGAGGGCAAGAGTGCGGTTCCACTGAAACTTTTTCAGAGGCTCCTGGGCATATGGCTTCTGCAGCCGCGGCAACGCCGCTCGGATTGCTTCATATGAGACCGCTTCAGCTTTGGCTTCGCGACCGAGTCCCGAGGTGGGCATGGCAACACGGCACCCTCCGAGTAACAGTTACTCCGACCTGCCGTCAGACCTTCAACCCGTGGTCGAACCTCAGTTTTCTACGGGCCGGAGTGCCCCTGGAACGAGCTTCGCGGCATGTTGTTGTAACGACAGATGCCTCCTCCACGGGCTGGGGTGCCATGTGCAATGGACGTGCTGCCGCGGGCTCCTGGACAGGACCCCGTCGCCTCTGGCATGTCAATTGCCTCGAGTTGCTGGCCGTACGTCTTGCTTTGCGCCGCTTCCGGGCCGTGCTCAAGAACCAACACGTACTAGTCCGCTCAGACAATACCGCCACTGTAGCGTACATCAACCATCAAGGTGGTCTACGCTCCCGCCGTTTGTCGCAACTCGCTCGCCACCTCCCCATATGGAGTCAGAAGCATCTGAGGTCGCTTCATGCCATTTATTTCCACCGGAGCCCTGAACTGTGCAGCCTACGAGCTCTCACGGCTTCAGCCACTCCCTGGAGAATGGCGGCTCCATCCCCAGTCGGTCCAGCTGATTTGGGACCAGTTCGGGGACGCACAGATAGATCTCTTTGCCTCCCACGACTCGACCCATTGCGCCCAGTCTTATTCCCTGACCGAGGGCACGCTCGGCACGGATGCTCTGGCGCACAGCTGGCCGCAGGGCCGCAAGTATGCGTTTCCCCCAGTGAGCCTTCTTGCGCAGACCTTGCGCTAGGTCAGGGAGGACGAGGAGCAGGTCATTCTGGTCGCGCCGTACTGGCCCGCCCGGACCTGGTTCTCCGAACTAGTACTCCTCGCGACAGTACCTCCTTGGCCGATTCCCCTGACGAAGGACCTCCTTTCTCAGGGACGGGGCACCCTATGGCACCCTCGTCCCGATCTTTGGAACCTCCACGTGTGGCTCCTGGACGGGACGAAGCAGGTTTGAGTACCCTTCCACCTACGGTGGCGGCTACCATCACTTCCGCTAGAGCGTCGTCCACGAGACACGTCTACGCGTTGAAGTGGAACCTCTTCGTCAACTGGTGCTCTTCTCACCGAGAAGACCCCCGGAGATGTTCGATTAGTGTCGTGCTTTCCTTCCTTCAAGATAGGCTGGAGCGAAGGCTGTCTCCCTCCACCCTGAAAGTCTATGTTGCCGCTATTGCCGCACACCATGACCCAGTCGAAGGTAAGTCTGTTGGAAGGTACGACCTGATCATCAGGTTCCTGAGAGGAGCGAGGAGACTGAATCCTCCTCGCCCTCCTCTCGTTCCCTCTTGGGACCTCTCAGTGGTTCTAACTGCCCTGCGGAGTGCTCCCTTTGAGCCTTTGCAATCAGTGGAGCTTAAGTTCCTGTCTATGAAGACAGCGCTCCTGGTTGCATTGGCCTCCATCAAGAGGGTGGGGGACTTGCATGCATTCTCCGTTGACGAAGCGTGCCTGGAATTTGGGCCGGCTTACTCTCACGTGATCCTGAGACCCCGGCCTGGATATGTGCTCAAGGTTCCTACCACTCCCTTCCGGGACCAGGTGGTGAACCTGCAAGCGCTGCCCCCGGAGGAGGCAGACCCAGCCTTGGCACTGCTCTGTCCAGTACGCGCCCTCCGCGCCTATGTAGACAGGACGCAGTGTTTCAGGACCTCAGACCAGCTCTTTGTCTGTTATGGTGGGAAGCTGAAGGGAAAGGCTCTCTCCAAGCAAAGGTTGTCTCACTGGATAGTGGACGCCATTGCCTTGGCATACCAGCAGCAAGGTCGACCGTGCCCCCTTGGTGTGACTGCCCACTCCACCCGGAGTGTGGCATCCTCTTGGGCTCTAGCGCATGGCGCCTCGCTAACAGACATCTGCAGAGCTGCAGGCTGGGCGACACCTAACACATTCGGCAGATTCTACAATCTCCGAGTGGAGCCAGTGTCCTCTCATGTACGCGCTTCAACCAGCTAGTACTGGACCCGCTCAGGTGTCTTCGCTTGCTCGCCATTCCACTCCACGGACTGGATACGTGCGATATTCTCCTCAGGTGAGCTTCCCCGAAAAGCCCTGAGTTCCTCCAGCACTCCTGACATTGGCGCCAGTGTCTATTGCCTGTGTGTCGGCTAGGTGCCTCCCGTGTGCTTGGTCCCTCCCCTGAGCGACCACCACATGTGTATTCCACTGTAAGCCTCCCGAGCATGTGTCTTTCCCTTGGCAAGCCACCTTGTCACCCCTGGGGTTGAAATATTCCACCTGCGGCTGGACACCCCAGTGTTCTCCATGTCTCCTTCGGGTCACATGTGTATTCTCTAAGTCCCCCCCTCTGGGTTGGCAGTAATTGCATATTTCCCCTGAACTTGGGATATGCTCCCCAGTGTACCTTGGTATTCCTGTGCTAAATAGGAGTCCTTCGTCCGTGCCAGTCTCACGACAGGGATCTCAGATTTACGCAGGGCACTGGAAGACAGCTGAGAAGGTGGCGTGATTAGACTTGTAACCCCATTCGTCGTCATCCGACGTAACTCGGAGTGACAACGAAAGGGAACGTCTCGGTTACGTATGTAACCCTCGTTCCCTGAGTAGGGAACGGAGACGTTACGTCTGCCTGCCACTTTCCGCTTTACCGCGGGGATCGCCTGAGCTCAGTCTTGGCTCCTCAGCGAAGAAACATATCTGCCTGTTGCCGGCGTCCTCCTTTTATACCCACGAGGTGGGGCGGAGTTACGCCATGCAAATTCCGCAGACCCATGGCATTTCCTTGCCATTGGCTCGTTTTGTAATACTCGAAGTCGATAGGTGTTCTAAGCGAAACCCCATTCGTCGTCATCCGACATAACGTCTCCGTTCCCTACTCAGGGAACGAGGGTTACATACGTAACCGAGACGTTTTCTAGTCTATTTAAAGTAACACTAGGTAACTTTTCAACCTTCATAATATATTTCCAAGTCTCTTGTGATGGTACATCGACTTACAATAGGTTGAATGACACGTCTGCCATAGCCTGATGGGGTCTGTAGCGTTTTTAATCATACTTTTAAACTTCAGGTTTCGGGTAGTTACCGGCGAACAAAGAGAACTACAAAATTCGACTGCTTTACGGCATATACGTCACTTCCACCACCACCGCCACTTCCTTAAAATCGGACGTGCGAGCCAAATGTTATAGTCATGGCCGAAGCAGCACAGAAAAACAAGAAAGCAAAGGTTTTATCGGAGCAAAGCAAAAAGAGAAAAAGAGAAAGTGATCGCGTTAAAGGCAGAACGAGGATCAACATTGGGCCAGCGTTTTCTCGCTGGCGTGAGCTGAAGGAGGAGGCGGGGTGCCCGACCGATGGCTGTCATGCTTTTGGACTAGTAGGTATATTGCTTGCATACTATCTCTTTGTTTGTTTTTTTTGCCTGCCTGACTATGTTACGGAAGCTATCTTATCCTCCGTTTATCTTCATGAATCAAGTAATGATAGTAGAGTAGCAAATTATCAATCTGGTAGCTAGTAAACGATATTCTAGTTTTTGATGGTTAGCTATCGCTAGCATTCTCGTTCTGATTTGAACTTTGCAATCGATGAAATGCAAATAGCAAATGTAAAAAAATCTAATGAAAGCCTATGTCTAAATGGCGTGTACAAGTTTGGTAGGGGCTACATTCTTGCAAGTAAATATATAAGATGTACAAAATCATATTTTAGGATACCTAACATGTCTGTGATATTTGTTTATTTGTCTTGCCTCAAGCTATAATGCAAATCGATTTGTAAAATTTGCAGATTCATTTATGGTAGCTTGATATTATAATATTGACGATATATGGTTATTATCTACAACTCAAAGATTGCATTGAAGTATCATATAGATTCAGTAAAACGGTAACCAATAGACTAGGCTACTATAATGACGCTGGCTTGTAAACGTGATCATCGCGATCATTTGTCGTTGGAAAAAAAATAAAACCCATGAATTTATTTTCATATGACATGCTGAAATATATGCCACTGTACCTGGGATGAAGACATTTCACACGCGACGCAAGCAGAACACCTGCATGTGACCTCCTCCTACAGTGTTCAGGGCTATCATGATTGTCAACAAATGCACGTGCATGTAGAATGACAGAGTTTACGACAGTTGTAGAGGACCATACTGTTTCCCAACTGTAGGGGGACCCCGAGAGCAAAAGTTACCTGGTGTTACTTTAAGAGAATGTTGTGGTCAATGGTGTCAAATGCAGCACTAAGATCGAGTAACACTAATAGAGGGATACAACCACGATCGGATGATAAGAGCAAATCATTTGTGACTCTAATGAGAGCAGTCTCAGTACTATGATATGGTCTAAATCCTGACTGGAAATCCTCGCAGATATCATTTCTTTCAAGAAAGGAACACAGTTGTGAGGATACTGCTTTTTCTAATATCTTTGATAGAAAAGGTAGATTTGAGATCGGCCTGTAATTGACTAATTCTGTAGGATCAAGTTGCGTTTTTTTAACAAGCGATTTAATCATAGCCAGCTTAAAGGTTTTTGGTACGTATCCTAAAGACAAAGACAAATTAATGATGTTAAGAAGAGGATCTATGACTTCTGGAAGCATTTCTTTCAGTAGTTTAGTCGGTATAGGGTCTAACCTACATGTTATCGATTTAGATGAATTAATGAGTTTGCAAAATTCTTCCTCTCCTATGGCAACACATGAATCAAAACTAATCAAACTAATCAAAAGTTAGCGTTAATTAAAATTAAGGAACATTTAGTTTTTCTGTTCTGAATATCATTAAAACAGAAAAGGCAGAGACAACATAATGATGAATAATCTTAAGATATTATATCGTATGCTATGTGTTGTGAATGCACCCATGTTAAACATTAAAATTTACTTCCATTGCATATCATAGAACACATAAGCGTAAAATATAATTACATTAATAAACCTGTACAAAGACCTCCAGATAAATACTGGGCTTATATTTTTACACATTTAAGTGCTGCAAAACATATTGAGCTATGACATCCTATGACATTAAAAATATTCTATATTTAAATTATCTCATATATGTGGCTATTGTGGTTCACCATCATAGGCCCTGTCCCAAATGGCACACTTCATATGAATTTTCGGTCTCGTTTACTTATTTCATGTGTCCGTTAAATCCATGAGACCGTAGGGCATCTCAGTTTTCATTTTAGGTTTCAGAAGGTTGCTCACGCATACTTTGTGCTTGATATGTGCCCTCGATGCGCACTTTTGTAGAGCACATACTGATGCAAGCTCTACAGCACACTTCTTTTCGTCAGTAAAAGCAGGGTTATGTTTTTGCACTTCGTGCCAAATAACCATAAAGGCACCAGGGTGGTGGTGCCACCGGCTTCTTTTATATATATATATATATATATATATATATATATATAAATATAGCTGCGAGAAGCGATGAAGGGCCAAAGCAGGCGGCACCGCCACCCCGGTGCCTTTAGGTAACTAAAGGAACCGGGGTTGCGGTGCCACCGGCTTGGGCCCGTAATCGCTGCTCGCAGCTATATTTTATGTTTATTTTTAATAAATTCTAATTCATAAAAATATGACTGTTGGGTGATTATTATTATTATTCATAATATTTACTGTTATGTTGCTATGTAAGCAATCCACACTTCAAATAAGCCCTTAATTGTTCTGTATACTGTATTTGTTCTGACAGTGTGAGTGCAAATGCTGAAATTCTGCTCCCAAATAGGCCCAGCCTTGCAATTTTACAACATTTCCTTAAAAACTTACACAAATTTGTTTTGTTTTTTTAAATCCTTCATTATTTGCATCAGAGGCCTCTTACAACAACATCTGACAGGTGAAAACATTTTTTTTCTCTTTTTTTTTCTGTATTTGGGTCTTACAGGGTTAAGCACAAAGCAGCAACTGTATCTAAAGTGGTGGAAGAGAGAGAGTTAAAAGTTTCTGTCGCAATATCAAGTTCTTCTAAGCTATTTGGGATGCTGAGATGATGAAACTGATCAGAAAGATTATTTATAAAGCAATCTTTAGTTGCAGAAGGGATAGGTCTAACATATTTGTAACACGGAGTCGGCTTTGCAGCCTTGGCTAAATGAAGTTTACACAAGACTAGATAGTGATCTGAGATGTCATCGCTCTGCTGCAGAATTTCAACGGCATCAGCATTGATTCCATGTGATAATATTAAATCTAGTGTATGATTACGACAATGAGTAGGTCCTGACACGTGTTGTCTAACTCCAATAGAGTTGAGAATGTCTTTAAATGCCAATCCCAATGTATCTTTTTCGTTATCTACATGTATATTAAAACCACCAACAGTTAGGACTTTATCTGCAGCCAGTACTGACTCTGATAGAAAATCAGCAAATTCTTTGATAAAGCCTGTATGGTGCACTGGTGGCCTGTATACAGTAGCCAGCACAAATCTCAAATGTGATTCAACATTGTAGCGTCTGGACCAATCACACACACAAATTCTTCATTTTATCTAATGAATAGTCCGTCAAACTCACTCTCCCAACAAAGATCAGTGTAACTTCCACCGAAACTAACATCCCAATGAAGCTAACACCACTGGCAGAACTATCTTGTTACATAGATAAGGATTTTTACAACCTCTAAAAGGGAATTCCTGAGAGATGTGACACTCACTTAATTCTCCTGAGGAGGAGAAATAAAGCCTGTTAATCCTATATTATATATATATATATATATATATATATATATATAACCACTTGAGAAATGTATAAACATGTATCTAATTTTCACATCTCATGATTTTCCTTTGGATGTTGTTTTGGCCTTTGCTTTCTTGTAAACTCTAATGTGTTAATGTTTTAGACTTTGCATACAAATATGTGAACCATATTTGGTCTCTATAAATTCCAATTTTCGCTCCCCATTTGTTAATTTACATTACATTTTGTTAACTTTGGGACGCATGGATATTATAAGAATCTTGAAGATTATTTCTCTTAAACACCCAATGATATTACAGATTCAAATGTAATGTTGAAGATTTTATTATTTAGAAAACAAGTAATTTAGCTATATATTTGGACACAATTTTTTCTTCTGTCTGTGACTTTGGATTTCCTCTGTGTATGTGAAAGACCTTGAATGGAATGTTGTTTGCTGCAGAAAATTCTATTCTGAGAAGTCACATAGTAAAAGACCTTTACCCAAAACTATCTATAGGGTGTGTTACCTTCTTTGGAAGAAGATGTATGTATATAACTCTGAACCAAAATATACTCGTAAGCGCGCTGGAAGGCCAGAGGGCCAGTGGGCCGGAGGGCCAGAGCGTTAGAGCGCCGTTCTATGGAACGGAACGGCGTTCGAAAATAAAGTCTAATTATTTCTGGCATCAAAGATCTCTGCGAAGTTATTTACAGAAAGATTGAAAACCACTTCATTTGGCGACCCCGGCAGGACTTGGGTTGAAGCTGAAGGAACCACGAAAGGCAACACTGGTGACCGACACAGACAACAGTGGCCACTGTACTTTGAGGTGAGCAGATTTTTGCTTTTGAAAAAGGTATGTGTTGTCACCAGTGAGCCAGAGTGATAAGACCCTTTAAAATGCTTCTCCAAGTTTAAAGAACTAAAAAATTGAAAAGAGGATCTTTGATTCTAGAAATAATTGTCTATTGTTGTTGACGATATCAAATGTGTTATAGCGCGGCGGAGCTCCCGTTAGTGTTTGCCAGTGTTTATATAATCTGATGCAGATTGTATGAATATTGGTACTGCTGATGTGCCGCTAAAGGTTTTGTCGTACGTATGTAAGAATCTGTGTTTGCTAAATCAAGAGGGCCTGGATGGATGATTAGCAAGAGTTTGAGTTTATTGGTAAAGGTTACCAATTTATTGTAGATTGTGATGATATTGGGTATCATTAAGTATACTGGTAAAGGTTACCAACTTATTGTAGATTTTGATGATATTGGGTATCATTAAGTATACTGGTAAAGGTTACAAGAACTCCGTGTTACTTATTAAGAGGGCCTTGAGGATAATAAGTTAATTGCATGTGCACAGATTAAGTTTGGTTTATTGTTACCGCCTTGTTATAGGTTAACAAGGGACTGGGTAAGTTTTATGTGGATTTCGCCAAGAGGGCCTGGAAGGATGGTGAATATTGCACAGATAAGTTTAGCTTTTGGTTACCGCCTTGTTATAGGTTAACAAGGGACTGTACGGAAAAGCTATGTAGTATATGACTCTGTTGTGTCGGAGGAAGTGAATCGCAGAGGTCTTATAGTTTAAAGTTATTGTATTGTCAATGTGTTGTGTGAGTAGAGTGAATGTGGGATCCTGTGTGTCTGCTTGACTGTGACTGTGGTTAAAAATAGGTGACAAGGAATGTGTGAATGAGCTTGAGAGACAAGCAATATATAAATGAGTATTAGAAGTAAAGGAAATAGTAAAAGAAAACAATTGTTTCAAGATATTAATCTTACAGATTATTGTAGTATAAATAAGTTAAAGTATAAAATATTAATTAATAAATGGACTGATATAATTATATATATATTAATAGATAATGATAAATAAAAATGCACGTGCTTAATATATTATATCTTATATCTGAAGACGTCTAAAATTTGTATCTCATTATCCCTGAAGACAAAGTGAGAAAAATGATTCAATTGCAGTTAATTAAGTTTGTGCTAAGAAAAAATCACTTGGGCAGTGTGCTAAAAGTGAACAAGATTGGGTGACCAAGTTTCAACAGTCAATAATTTACAGCAATCTTAGAATTGTAGTAAATGGGAATTGTTGGAAATTGGTGAGGAAAAGTTTATTCACCATGTTAGATTATTTTGAGCACAGCATGCAAATATAGGAGAAAGATTGAAGTCTGATTTTATGATAGGGAAAATTATTTAATTGTATTACACTCAGAAAATCAAAAGTTAGATTATTGCTGAAATTGCAATGAAGAAATAGCTTGCTTTTTCCTGCAACGAAGAACTTGCTTTACTAAAAATAGAATGGGAGAACTGCTGTTGTCAACTAGTGATTATTATATAGTATAAAAGAACTAGGAAAAAGATGGTTAAAAGTGGAATTTAGATAAAGAGCTAATAGCTCAGGAACAAATATTTATAAAGACTAATTTGATCTATGCAGCTCTCTGAGTGTTCAAGTTTCAGATGGCTTCAGTGTCGAATGGAAGAGGTGAAAGGTCAAAGACACGACTGCAGAGAGAAGAAGAAGAGTGGGTGAGGGGTTTTCAGCTCCCCTTCTGAAGATGACTACTTTCTGGCATGGAGAAAGACTGATTTAATGCTGAAAAAGGTGAAACTTTCACTATTTCACTGGAGACTTTTTCCCGAGGACAAGAGGAGAATCCTGAGATGCAAAACTGTGTCAAAATCTATCAAACGCCCAAACTGAGAAGGGGAAGAGAAACAACAGAGCCTATATTCCAGTCTACAAGCCTTTGAGTGACAGGCTGACAACACATGCAGAGCGACAGCTAAGAAGCTTCAAAAGACTGTTAATCTAAAAACAGAAAAACTGACTGAAACCCTTCCCTTACGGGCAACACAGGTGTGGCAACTCCAATGATCACTCTGTAGAGACTGCTTCAAATTTAGTTAATTATTAGATTAACTTTATTCATTCTGATTATTCACTGGTCTCATAAGCAATTCTTTATATTCTCTGCTAAACTAACGCTCTCTGCTTTTTCAGTAGGTTCAAGTCCAGCCATATAAAAAAGAAAGAGAATACACTGAAAGAGACAAGTGGGTGCTCAACTCACCAAATAGTTCAAACTGAGGCTGGATTTGTTATAGTCAGGGCTATTATATGAAACAACTATAGGGCTAAAAGTATGAGAAAAATTATTCTGTAGCAAAGAAAAAGATAGACACAAAATGTCAAATAATAATGATTATTGTTGGCTAAACAATGATACTGGTCACTCCATTTTGTTTTGGTAAGTTTTTAGAGATATAGATTGGAGAAAAAATTACTCCAAAAGTCCAAAATTATGAAATCCCAAAAAATGCTGTCAGAACTGGGATAATGAGATGGAAATGTTGTTGGCCATGGATCCAAGATTATGCAGAGATCTCCAATTTCTTAAAGCAGCTCATGAGCAAAAAACAAAAAAGAATAGGAAAAATCAGAAAAACAAATGACAAAATGCATTTGAAAAATTACAATGGCAGGCTTATTATTCTAAAATACTTAGTCTATTAGAATTTGTAAAAATAAAAAAAATAAAAGGATTATAACAATGGTGTTAAACTAAACCTTATGATCATTGACACTTCTCAGTAGTGTTTGACATAGTTGTGTTGACCTGATCAACCCTTGGCTAAAATTATCAGTGCCTCATTTAAAGCACAACCTGCAAGAATGTATGCTGGCCAGTATGTGTGAGAGAGACACTGAGTGTGAATGAGTGAGAGATGGTGTTTGAAGAGACATCTAAGGCAAATCAATTATTTTGCCAATACAGCTGTATTTAAAATTTAACATGTGGGCCCACAGGGCAAATTCTGCCCAATAAAATAATGACCATGGATGCATTTGGTTAAATTTCCTGGTCAGGAACTGAAGTAACAATATGAAAAAACAAAGAATGAAAAGAGAAAAATAAAAATAGAAAAAACAGTGCCACATTTGCGCAGCGCATAACATATCTGACTTTCTTTGCAGCATATCACGATGGAGCTCATCTTTGTCAAAAGTATGAAATATTGTCTTGTAACTTTTATATTGTAACAAAGTGGGTTGAGTATTGTCCAAGATGCCTAATAAATAGTGGGCTAATAGTGGAACTCAAGAGATAACTGAGTTGAATTGACTAATTTTAAGAGTACATTGGAAATTTATTGTGAGAAAAATGCAAAAAGTTGCAAATAAGGATGAAAAGTCAAATATATGAAAAACAAATGAGAATATATGGATTAAAGCACTGCTGTTAATGAAAGCAGAAATGACACCACTCAGCCCACATGATCTTTCTACAATTAACATCGACAAGAACAATGGGCCAGATGAGCAGATGATTGAAATCACATGTTGTTGTCACTAACAAAAATAATTAAGCTTTAATTTACAGATAGCAGCAGCTCAATTCCAGGAAGGATTCTGGGACGAGTCTGACAAAATGAATCAGTAACTGTGCTTTGTAATTTCAGAGGAAGTGATCAACAGAGTGACATTTGAGTTCATGTCTCTCAACTTAAAATACACCAACTGACTTCAGCAACCCCCCACAACTGAAGTGAGGGATCAAGGACATGCTGACAATGAGAGAAAGAGTTCATTGCAATGAACGACTCAAGAGTCACCCTGGTGAAAGATGTAAATATGACAAGACTAACAGAATGATCAAATCATGAATGGAAAAAGAAGACAAACTTGACCAGAAACACAGTAATGAGAGGAACTGTGCAAAGAAGAGAGAATCAACAGAGATGAGTACAAACTCAAACAATAGTCAACATCAACCAACTTTCCTATGAATGAATGTTCAGCCCTTGAATAGATTCAGTAGCAACTTAATAATAACCCCACGATAACAAAAATGATTGAAGCGAAAAATATATTACGCAACATAGAAAACAATGATAATGACTAATTAAGAAAAGAAACTAAAATAATGTTAACAATTAATTTAAGAAATTGATATAGCATAATGGGAATTAAGACAATTCATGAAGGAAAAAATTAGAACTAAAAATAACTTTAAAATAAATTTTAAGGGGTACTCAGATGTAACTTGTCAATACAAGGATATACTTAATTAATTTAAGGCTACAGTTGAAATTAAAGCAAGTATTAACAAATATTAAATTTTAATTTTAATTGATAAGAATACATTTTGATTCAATATGCAATTGATTAGCTAAAATTATATCAAGTAGTGCTTGATAGAAAGTATAGAAAGTTTATAGACTTAGAGGAAGTTATTGAAATCCAATAACAAACAGGCCCTTGTGAACAATCTAAATGGCACCAGAGGGGGGTCAAAAAAATTAGATATTTGGCATTCACATGAAGGACAGATTGTCGAACCAATGAATACTTTTGAATATTCTCAGTCCAGATGCGCAATGGTTTTAAACCAGTGCGCAAAGGGGGGAGTAAGGTAAGGAAATAAAAAATTAAAATGAAGATAAAATTAAAGGCATTTTAAATTAAAAGGCATTTTTGCAAAGTTTTGTGAAATTTGTGGCAAAAACAAAGTTAAGAAAAGAATAGCGACAAAAATAGGCCATATGTCAGTATACCAGAAGAACTATTAAAACACTTGGTAATGGATTATGTGGACATGATATAGATGGGTAAAAGAAATGAAATCAACAGAGGAGGGGCAGGAACAGAAATTAAATCTCTGACAGAGAAGTAATCCTTAGATTGGAAGTATATCAGAAATAAGGTCATATTATATGTCAACTAAACAGAAGTATTGAAGATCGTCCTGGTTGCGTATGCAACCCACCGTTCCCTGAAGGAGGGAACGGAGGACGTAGTCGACGCGACTGAAATGGGATCACGCTAGGGAGCCTGTCTTCTTCGAGTACTATTGAACGAGCCAATGTAATTGGCATGCGTGATTCGCATCACACACTCCGCCCCCGCGGCGCGGGTATAAATACGGAAGTGGATGCACGCACTAGTTGCTTTTCGCTGAGGAGCCGAGAGTAACCCGGGGTCAGCGGTGGTCCAGCGGTAGTGGCAAGGGGACTACGTCCTCCGTTCCCTCCTTCAGGGAACGGTGGGTTGCATACGCAACCAGGACGTTCCCTTTCAGTCGATAACGTCGGACGTAGTCGACGCGACTGAAATGGGATCAACCATTGAACACGCCACTAACGCTGCCACCTTCCAGTGCCTAAACCAAAGCCTGATGCCCCCGCAAACTTAAGGCGGGGAAGGACAGGGCTTAGGCCAGGGAAGTCACTGCTGTTCCTACAGGACCACTGGGAAAGCGTTCCCCGTACGTTGGAAGGAAGGGACGCTGCGGAAGCCACATCCAACCCAGAGGGAGGTAATGTGGAGAATACACATATGAACTGGGCGGAAACCGGGCAGTCTAACATATGGAATGTCACTGGGGTGGCTCCAGCCTAAGACGGGGGGAGACACACCGGACAGTGACGGCAGAGAGACTCTGCCGAGGGAAGACACGGGCTCACCGCAGGGAGCCGTATCGTGGAAGAATACACATATGGGGTCACCGAAGGGACCGCAACATATGGACCCAGCCTAACACAGGTTCCACACTGCTTACGAGTGGTAGGCCTAACACCAGACGTTCCGCACGTCCGACGTCGGAGGGGTGTGGAGGAACTCAACAGGGTTCAATTTTAAGGGAACTCAACTGGAGTAGAAAGGCGCACGTATCCAGTCCATAGGAGGGGAATGGCGCAGCAAGCCGACACTTGAACCGGGCTCACGGTGAAACTGGCTTCATGAGAAGGGAGCCCACGGGAAGCAGCGGTTCAACCAGGTGTCGTCCAGCCCCCAACTCTAGAATCTGTTTAGCAAAGTATATCGTCAACGCCCAGGCGGAGCACTTTACACTCATCATAGAGGAGCTCAACACCTAAGTGGACATGTTGCATCTCGGATCTTTGCCGAAATGAAGGCAAGCACTAAGTGCAACTTTGCATGGAAACAGCCTTCCCTCTCTGCTGAATTCCAACAGATATTTGAAGAGCTGGTCTGAGGTCTATGACTTGCATTCTGTACACGTCCAAGCGAACGGACAGAGAAGCCAGGGCTGGATCTGCCTCCTCCAGTGCAGCGCTTGCAGGCTCACCACCTGCTCCTATTACGGGAGAGGTAGGAACCTTGGGCACAATCCGAGCCGGGGTCTCAGCTTGTGAGAGTTAGCCGGCCCAGACTCCAGGCACAATACGTTGACCAAAAGCGAGCAAGTCCCTACCCTCTAGTAGAGACCACGCGAGCAGGAGAACTGATATAACAGAATTTTTAACTCATTACCTGCAGTGGCTCAGGGGCGGTCTCTGCAGTGCAGTCGCACCAGGGACAAGGCCCAAGAGGATAAAGAGGGACACAAGGATTTACAAGACCTTGCTCCTCAGGAACCTGACGACCAGAACGTGCTTCTGCATACTTCTGCAACACGATGAGCGTCGTTTAAACACCGAGGCAACATCATTTTGAGGGTGATTTAGGAAAACAGCCTACTGCAACCCATTTTGCAGGAAAGAGAGCACTGAAGTGATCGAAAGCTTTCAGGATCTCCTCAGGAGAGAAGACGCACTCAACGACTAGGTTCCACTTCTAAAGGCGTAAGCACGCTACCCAATTCTAGGGGGTGCTCGCAGAAGTGATGGTAACTATCACATGTTCTTGTGATAGCCACCTGAACCTCCGCGTTCAGATGTAAGACCGCCCGGAATCTCCGGGGGAAGAACGCGTGTGCCATCGTGCCCCGTCCCCGAAAGAGTTTCCAGGGGAAGTCAGGAAGGCTGTTGAAGGGAACCAGGTCTAGTTGGGCCAATAAGGGGGAACACGGCCAAAGGTGAAGGGAAATTCCGCACCTTGTAGGCCTACTTATGGTTTGTATAGCCGGGAGCCCCTAATAGGTGATCCAAAACACACTACAGTAGGTCCGACCTCCTCCAAGAAGAGGACCTCTCAAGGTAATACTCGGAACTCTGACTGGCAGAGCAAGGAACCTCTCCTTTTCTGCCGACACATGAGGTGGAGGATGAAATACTTGCAGGACCATGGACCTAGCCATGATAAATTGCACTTAAGGCACATAGCTGGGTCTCGGATGCAGGATGGCCTTAACTCCGCCGGGGGCACACCCCAAGCAAACTGGCGATAATGCCAGGGCTTGGAGATCTCCCAGTCTCTTTAAAGAAATAGCTAAGAGAAAGGCTATCTTGAACGTGAGGTCCCAGGCGAAGCCGACTGGAGGTATTCGAAGGGAGCCAGGGATAGCCCTTCGAGAACCACCGCCAGGTCCCAGGAAGGAACCCTGGACCTGACTGTCGGTCTCATCCTCCAATACCATGGAGAAATAGTATGACCAGTTGGTGCCTCCCTAAAGGCCCAACATTTAGTGGTGCATGGAACGCCGCAATGGCAGCCACGTACACCCTACGTGTGGAAGGGGAGAGATTCGCAGAGAAACAATCTTGAAGAAACTCCAGAACTGAAGCCATTGGGCAGTTAACTGGGTCTAACTCAAGTTCTCTATACCAAGTAGAAAAATATTTCACTTGAGGCCATATAATCTCCTAGTAGACGGAGTCTTAGAGATAAGTATGGTTTCGACCACCCCAGATGATAGACCAGCATCTAGGTACTGAGCCCCCTCAGAGGCCAGACCCACAATTTCCACAGCTCTGGATGAGGATGGAATATAGTGCCCTCCGCCTGAGACAACAGACCCCTCCTCAGAGGAATCTGCCATGGCGGAGCTATCAGGGGTGAAATTAAGTCTGAAAACCATACTCGGGCTGGCCAAAACAGGGCTATCAGAAGAAGACAGATGCCCTCCTGACGGACCCTCTCCAGGACCCCCGGGAGCAGAGCGATCGGGGGGAAAAGCGTACAGGCGAAGCCTCGGCCAGGCCTGTACCATGGCATCCAACCCCAGCGGGGCTGGATGAGTGAGGGAGAACCAAAGTGGACACTGGGATGGACGTCCCTCGAGACGCAAACAGATCCACTTCCACTGGTCCAAACCTCTGCCATATGAACTCCACCACCTCTGGATGGAGTCTCCATTCCCCGGGCCTCAGCCCCTGCCTCGACAGGATGTCCGCTCCCTGATTCAGATCCCCCGGGACATATATTGCTCTTATAGATAATATTTCCCCTTGGGGCCATAAAATGATCTGATGCGCCAATCTGGATAGAGGGCGCAATCTGAGTGTTCTTTGTCGGTTTAGATAAGCTACCACTGAGACGTGGTAACCTTTGATGTCTGTGAGGAAGCTCCTCAGAGCCCTGAACACAGCCAACATCTCTAGGCAATTTATATGCCAAGAATGATGATGGTCCTGCCACAGACCCCTGGCAAAGCGGCCGTCCGAGACCGCGCCCCAGCCAGCGAGGGAAGCGTCTGTCGAAACAGTTTCCCGGCGACATGACGCCCCTACCACTAGCCCTTGGGACAAGAACCAAGGTTTCTTCCATATTAATAGGGAACGAAGGCATCTGCGCGCAACCTTTATTATATGGAACGGATTCCCCTTGGGGGAAAAAACCCTTGGCTTTGAGCCACCACTGAAGGGGCCTCATGTGAAACAGGCCCAAAGGAATTATGTTGGATGCCGCTGTTATGAGGCCCAGCAGTCTTTGAAATTGCTTTACAGTGATGGCCTGGCCTAGCTTTATCCCGGACACCACGGCCAGGATGGATTCGATACGAGCGGGAGACATACGTGCCCGCATCGTAACCGAATTCTATACCACGCCCAGAAGAGTAGTCTTCTGAGCTGGGTCCAACACATTTTTCTTAGTGTTGAGCCTTAACCCCCGGTTCTGAATGTGGCCAAGGACGACATCTCGATGCCGAACTGCCATTTCTCGAGACTGGGCCAATATGAGCCAGTCGCCGATGTAATTCAGTATACGGATGCCCTGAAGCCTCAGTGGAGCCAGAGCCGCATCCATACACTTTGTGAACGTGCGGGGAGAGAGTGCTAGGCCGAACGGAAGAACCCGATATTGGTATGCTTCGCCCCCGAAAGCAACCTCAGGAACCTCCTGTGACATGGAAGGATGGAGACATGAAATAAGAGTCTTTTAGATCCATCGTGACACACCAGTCCTCGGATCTGATATGGCAGAGGTCCTACAATTAGGACCTCTTCGCCTGAAGGATGGCCCTCAGGTCACCCTTCTGGCTGGAGGACTTCGGTTGAGTGTGCTTCCTCTGTTTGCCAAACTCCCGCAGGAGGGCCTCTAGAGGCAACGCTCTCTCTTTTTTTTTTTTTTTTTTTTGCTTCCTGAAACCTGTCAACGACTGTAGTGACAGCGTTGGAAAACAGGCCAGAAGGAGATAGCGGAGCGGCCAACAGGAAATATTTGCCTCACTTAGATCTTTAAGAAGATCGGCCTGATACGCCTGCAAAATCGTCCTAGAGTGCAGGCATGCACCAGCCTGACCTTTTCTTTTCTAAATATTTTACCAAAGGAACCAGGCTCTCGAGCCTGGCTTCGGGTATTAATCGGGATTCGTTCTCGACCCCCTGAAGCGGGTTTCCGGAAGGGCTGGACCGAAAAAGATTCTCGATTGGCGAACGCGAATGCTGCCTGGCCGCAAAAATGTGGGGCGGACAGTGCAGCCTGCGTTCGCTGGAAACCGATGTGTCCCGAAACGTTTTTAACGGCGGAAGAGCAACATCGATTTCCTGCACCATATAAGCCCAGCCAACCAGTGCAGAGGTGGCCCTGCACGGTTTGTTGGGCAGCGCCGGGGCTTAAAGTGAAGATGCCGGATCAGGAGAAAGATAGCACGGTAAAGCTTCCTCCATCTGCGGCAACTTGCCATAACCCGACTCTCTCGCACCCACCACATTCGAATAAACATATAATGAATGTGGTGAGATACCTAAAGAATGGGGTTTTTCCCAGGATCTACACATATATATTTATATTTTTATAAAGATCTGGGAAAACAGTAAGCCCCGGCTCTGAGGTTGTGAACGGTGCTGCAGGAATCTCTCGTCTAGTTCATTTTGACGGGGATCATCCTGCTTATTTTGTGGCCAGCTCATATATTTTATATATATAAATATATTTATTTATATATTTATTTAGTCTGGCCACCGCACGCATCACAACCTCCACGAGCTCTACATAAGCAGAAACATAAGCCGGCGAGTGTGACTCATGTTGCTCGTTCCCGATGCTGAGCACATCTACTTCCTTAAACAGATAGCTCGAGCACTGGGCACTCGTCACGGGCAGAAGAAGCCGCATCGCGGGCTTCTGCGTCGTGAACGAGTGTCATAGAATCTGCGGATGATGAGAGAAAAGGTGCCTCAGCAGTCTCGTTCTCATCCGCGAGATCCTTCTGCGATCTCCACGATCTAAGCCGTCGCGCCGCCTCAATGGACGCGGGACCCGAACCGCGGAAATCGTGAGCCTGGCCATCATCAGGAAATAATATAGCCAAGCGGGAGCGCAGCACTCTAATAGGAAGTGCTTCACAGTGTGCACAGGCAGCCCTCTCGAGAGCTGACAGTGCGTGCTGCGCCCCTAAACAATACACACACACACAGCTGATGCGTGTCCCCACCCGTGGCATATATATTATCTTGGGCAGGGGTGCACACACTTAGTGTATTGTTCACTCGCCATAATACAGAGCTTTGCACAGACAAACAACACCAAATAAGACAGACAGTTTCACAGAGAGCGCTTGCTGAAGAGCTAAAGCTGATGTGTGTGTGTGTGTGTCAGCGTCCCTTTTATGCATCCGGTTATGCCGTCACATGTTACATCACGACGCAACACCAATCAGGATTGGATTAGTTTCATTCTTACTTCAGAGGCGCACGCTAAGGGAGCGTCCCCAAAGTGTCGATTCTCGACGCAGTGTTGAGTTCCCTCGAAAGGGAACCACGGTTAAACGAATGGAAATGCGGAAAAAAGATAATGAAAACTAATTTGAGAGGGCAACCAAATTGATATTTACAAACCCTGGATGTTGATTCCAGTAAATGAGGAATTGAGGACGAAGAAGATGATTGATGAGCCAGACCCTAGAGGATATCTACACCGCAAGAAAACTTTCAATAGTATAAGAGACTTTTTATGTTTGACATACTCTACCACTGTGTCAATAACAGGCAATGCTGAACCAAATGTATACACACACTTATAACACTGTCTTATTCTTTGGTTTAATTTTGATTAGGGAGAATTCAAGTTTTTTACTCTTTCCATTGAAAGAAAAAGAAAAAACAACTGAAAGAAAATGGAGAGAGATGTTTGGCTCGAATGCTCCTCCGGAGTGTGGTGGCTTAATCCAGTAATTGGAAAGGAGAATGGGTGACTCAGTTGAGTCACTAGGTAGCATAACTGAGAGAGCTGGATTTTGAAACTACACTCTGGAAAAGGCTAGTGAAAGTGAGGCTTAGATAAGCCTCAGAGGAGGGAATGTTGAAGATTTTATTATTTAGAAAACAAGTAATTTAGCTATATATTTGGATACAATTATTTCTTCTGTCTGTGACTTTGGATTTCCTCTGTGTATGTGAAAGACCTTGAATGGAATGTTGTTTGCTGCAGAAAATTCTATTCTGAGAAGTCACATGGTAAAAGACGTTTACCCAAAACTATCTATAGGGTGTGTTACCTTCTTTGGAAGAAGATGTATGTATATAACTCTGAACCAAAATATACTCGTAAGCGCGCTGGAAGGCCAGAGGGCCAGTGGGCCGGAGGGCTAGAGCGTTAGAGCGCCGTTCTATGGAACGGAACGGCGTTCGAAAATAAAGTCTAATTATTTCTGGCATCAAAGATCTCTGCGAAGTTATTTACAGAAAGATTGAAAACCACTTCATGTGCTGTCTGAACACAAAGAGTCATAAAATCTCCCTCCAAAGGGACAACTTCGGATTGGCTCACATACCCCCAGAGGGTGTGATATCTTCACCCTTTTGAATCACTGATCAAGATCAGTCTCTCTCTCTCTCTCTTGGCTTTTGGACTTTCTGGACGCTCTTGGCTCTCTGAGCCCCCGTTGACTACTCTCTTGGTCCTTCCTGAGAAGTCCTAATGTGAAGATGATGTTGAACTAGAAGTCCCTCAAGGACTCCCAAGCTTGTGCCAGGTTGCGGCCTTGTCTTTCCATTAACCAAAGATCCTCTGACTCCAACTGGTTCTCTCTCTCATCAAGACAACATCAGCAAAGATCAACTGGAGCCTGAACAAATTGCATCAGGACAGTTTAATTCAAATGGGCGAGACATGAAAGTATCAAACTTAGTCTCATTATTCAATACATTAAGTATCCTTACCCCCATAAAAAGAGTGCGTTAGAACTAAACTGATGGTTTGCTTAAGGCTGTTGATCTGCTTAATTTCAAACAATGCTATAACTTCTTGCTTTCCTGTATTCTGCTTCGGCTCTCTTTCCCTTGGGAAACTCTATGCATGTATGTATGTCTATGTTAGAGTAGTTTAAATGTTTAGTCTAGTTAATAAAGTCTTGTTCATATCACACGTAAAGTTGTCCGTGTCTCAAGCTCATATCTGGAAGTCAATAATCATATCGATCTTGACTATTTGCTCTTAGTAGAACTTAGTAAGAGAAACATTTCCCATGCCCCGGAAATGTACATTTCTATTAATTAATTAATTACCAATAACCAATATTGAGGGTTTACAGAATGAAATTAGTAATTGGTTGTAATGTTAATGTAGCTACATCAAGTTAACTCGATTAACTGACACAAATATTCATAATCAATTATAACAAGTTATGATTGGTTATTAATATTTCATAGAGTAAATTTGATACATTTACACTAGATATTTTTACATTTAGCACCAACACTTCAAACAAATTATATTTGAAACTAGACTTCTTAGTAATTCTGAAAATATTACTATAAATTACAGCAACACCTCCCCCTTTGACTTTCATATGAGGCTCATATTCATAACCGTAATCTTGGGGGATGGACTCATTTAAAGTAATGTAATTGTTTGGTTTTAGCCAGGTTTCTGTCAAACACAGCACATCTAGGTTATAGTCTGTGATCATATTAACGATAAGTGCTTTTGAAGTAAGGGATTGAATATTCAGCAACCTGAGTTTTATTATTTGTTCATTTGTATTATTTCTGTGTTTTATTTGTTGAACATCAATTAAAGTTTTACCCTTAGATGGGTTTGGAAGTTTTTTGTATTTCCTAATTCGGGGAACAGGCACAGTCTCTATGTGATGATATCTAGGTGAAAGAGTCTCTATGTGATGGGATTTATCTGACCTCAGTGACGTGAGACAGGTAGCAGACGGTCGGTTTAGCCAGTTTGTCTGCTTCCTTCCCTTATAGGAATGAATGAATCAAAATTTTCCTCAGGGAGACTACACTGCACTGCCTGATGTGATACTCTAGTAGACGGTTGCATAGTTATAATTGTCTCCCTGATATTATCAATCTTGTAAGTAAAGAAATTCATAAAGTCATTACTGCTGTGCTGCTTGGAAACGTCTGGGGTTGAAGCTTTATTCTTCGTTAATTTAGCCACTGTTTCAAATAAATACCAGGGTTTTTTAATTTTTTTTCTAATAGGGTTGAAAAATAAGCAGATCTAGCAGCTTTTAAGGCCTCTCTGTATGCAATCGTGCTCTCTTTCCATGAAATGCGAAAAAACTCTAGTTTTGTTTTCTTCCAGTTGCGCTCCATGTTTCTGGCTGCTCTCTTAAGGGCTTAGTGTGCTCGTTGTACCACGGCGTTGGACTATTTTCTTTAATCTTCTTTAAGCGCAAAGGAGCAACTGTGTCTAAAGTGCTGGAAAAGAGAGTCAAAAGTTTCTGTCACAATATCGAGTTCTTCTAAGCTATCTGGGATGCTGAGGAGATGAAACTGATCAGGAATATTATTAATAAAGCGATCTTTAGTGGTAGAAGTGATAGGTCTAACCTATTTGTAACACAGAGTCGGCTTTGCAGCCTTTGCTAAATGAAGTATACACGAGACTAGATAATGATCTGAGATGTCATCACTCTGCTGTGTAATTTCTGTCACAGTTCTGTCACTCTTGTCTGTGTTTTCTCTTGGTTTAGTGACAGAGCTGACACTCCCGGTTTGTCATGTGTTTGTGTTTAGTCTGGTCTGTTGTGAGCACATCGCTGTCATGTTATTTCCTTGTGCCATGTGCTCTCCTGTCAATTGTCTAACCCCGCCAAGGACATTTTCCAGACATGCACGTCAAGGCTTTGTCCTGAAAGTCTTCTAGCATTTAGAGTCCTTATTTTGCAGCCTATGTTCTTAAATGTACATGTATGCATTTGGCCGACACTTTTATCTCAATGGCCACTTCATACAATGAAGCGACTTGTATTGCATTGAAGGTATACAGTTTATCAGTTCATGCATTCCCTGTAAATCTAACCCATGACCTTGGCATTGATAGTGACATGCTCTACAGTTTTTGTAATGTTTTTCTAATCTGCATTAACTGGGCCAATCAAACATGTTCTGGGCCCTGTCCTCAATGTCTCACTCTTGGCAAGCAATGTGTCACATGATACCTATTTTCAAAGATGCATGGCTCGGACCCCCTCTAAGCAGGAAATGCTCAAAGCTCTTTTGCCCACTGTGGTCTTTCACCCCAGAGCATGGCATTACAGACTGGGTTGTGTTACCCTTCCGAGGCATTCCACAACTCCTCATTCCCAACCACTGCTCAACTATCAGTTCCCACAGAGCATGAGTATGTGCCCTTGGGTTCAAAATTATTTGTGTGGAGCCTACTTGGCTATCATGTTGTGAGATAAACTTGAAAGAAAGAAAGAAAGAAAGAAAGAAAGAAAGAAAGAAAGAAAGAAAGAAAGAAAGAAAGAAAGAAAGAAAGAAAGAAAGAAAGAAAGAAAGAAAGAAAGAAAGAAAGAAAGAAAGAGAATATCCACACCACAATAAAAATTATAGAAAGAATAGAAAATTACAGCAAAACCAAATCTAAACATCTCTTTAATAATGGCATCATGTTCGATTATGATTGGTCTGTAGGTGGTTTAGTTCTCTGAATACAGCTGTATTAAAGTTGGTTTAGGAATTGTTGTTAAGGAATTTTTAATTGTTCACTTGGAACTGGCCCTCAAACACATACACTCTAATGCAAGAAAATCCCCTCAACAGAAAGAAAGAGGGAAAGAGGACAAGCCACCATATTATATAAATACAAAACGCATGCAAACTGGTTTCATGCTTTCATCAAACTCAAATCACTCCTGGACAAACGAGTCCAACCTGCACCGGAATGTTGGTGGGCCTCTCTCTCTTCTCTTTAAAGTCTTCTCTGTCTGGTCAGACACATGTCTGAGATGTTTCCTAAATTACGTGCAGTGTGCAGCCAAGGATAGTGCAATGTTTTATTCCAGTAGCCTTTTACAAATGCCAAAGTGAGTCGCAAGACTCCAAAGATGTCTGGCCCACAGCAACTCTGCCCACCACTGGCCCTCAGCAGAGATAGAAAATGTCAATTTTATAGTGGTCCACTGGTATTCTAGCCAGCAGATAAATTGCAATGATATTTAGAGGTTTTTTTTTTTGTTTTGTTTTTTTTCTCCATGGCACCCAATTATGATTAGTGTGTATAGAACTCTGACAAAAACCAACCACAGAGAATCCTGCTGAAGTTAAAGCTACCATATAGGCATTGACCCTCATGACTCATATTGACTCATGATTGACCCTCATGAGACATAGGGGCATTGGTTCTCAACTCTGGTTCTAGAGTACCCCTAGTGCACATTTGAATGTCTCTCTTATTTTAAACAATCAGATGAGTTGAATCTGGTACATGTGTTTGATTAGGGAGACATCTAAACTGTTGCTTGGGGTACTCCGGGTTGGGAGTCACTGTAATACACTGTACAAAATTATACTTATTTTAACGGTAAAATACTGTATAAATGCTATGGTAAAAAAAAACTCTTTATTAGTTAACAGTAAGTTTCTTTACTTTATAAAGTGAACAGCTGTAATAGATCTAACCTTACATTCGATGTAATTGTACAGTAAAATGCTGTAAAATTTTCAGTTTTTGGAAATGAAAAAGAACAAGGCTGCGTTTCCCGATAACGTTGTCTCTTAGTGCGCTATGAAGACTCTTAAGGTATAACTTAACTAAAGGTATACCATTTCTAGGCATGTTCCCCGAACCACCCAGTGCTGTACGTGGCTATGGTGCTGAATTGGTTGATATAGATGGCTCGAGAATCAATTATTCACTCGTGCAGGGGCAGCTTCACTGCATTATGTGAGAAAGCGGTGTTCTTTATAAAAGAAGCACTTCAGAAGTAGTTAAAATTGCATTTATTAGGACTCATGGGATTTTATAAAAAATAATCCAAACTATAATAGCCTAGCCTAAATATAATAAAAATGTATCATATATTGCTGCCACAATAACCATTTCAAATTTTTACGTGCTTTCTTCTCTTTCCCATTTTTGTTCACTGAGGTGGAGCTGCGATGAAATATTGTTCTTGTAAATACTTTCCAGCATTTCAGTAATAAAAGTGTAAATCTTATATACGGTGCTCGGCAGTGATCAAAAAGGATTTAAAAAGTGAATTTTGAATCTCTTCTTGTAAACTTCTTGTAAAAAGATGTGGATTAAGACGGTAATTAAATTATCACACAACCTGTTTGTCAAAAAACGGTAGGTAATTTGGCCAGGGATTTTTACGCGGGTTGGGTGAGAAAAAACACTGACATTATGGATTCGGGCGGCAATAAAATCAACAACTTACTCCTGTAAATGTTTAAAATACCGTACGAGCCCATGGGAAACAATTAGCATCCAAATAGGACTTAAAGGTGCTCTAAGCGATGTCACGGGTTTTTTAGGCCAAAACATTTTTTGTCACATACAGCAAACATCTCCTCACTATCCGCTAGCTGCCTGTCCCATAAACACATTGTAAAAATACGAGGTCTCTGTAGACACCCCAGGCTCCACAAACGGCAACAAAAACAAACTTTAGCAACCTGCGCCACGAAACATAACAAACAGTGTTACAGCCAATAACCGACAAGAAGGGTTTGGGGGGTTAGTGCGCGTACACATGAAGGGGGGGGGTGGAGGAGAGAGAAGCATGAAGAGGGAAGTTTGAATTATATTCTCTTTAGAGAGAAAAAAGCAGAGCGCATGTGGCGGAAGACAAAACTTGTAGTCCATTATAACATCTACAAAGACAGCATCCATGCTTTCAATAAGGAACTAGGCAAAGCTAGACAGACTTTCTTCTCGAATATTATAAACAGCAATATAAACAACACGTGCACTCTTTTTGCTACTGTAGAGAGACTGACAAACCCCCCAAGCCAGATTCCCAGTGAAATGCTCTCAGTGAGAAAGTGCAGTGAGTTTGCTTCTTTCTTCTCTGAGAAAATCAATAATATCAGAAAGGTGATCAGCTCATCCTTGAGTTGCGCTGGGGTCAGGCAGATCAGACAACAGCCTGAGAAAGTAGCCACTATGTCTGATTTCGAAGAAATTGATGGCAAAATTTTGGAAGAAACCGTACAGCACCTAAAAACATCAACCTGCGCCCTTGACGCACTTCCCCAACTTTTTTTCAAAAATGTGTTACACAGCTTAGAAGCAGATCTCCTAGAAGTGGTAAATGCCTCACTTCTCTCTGGGAGTTCCCTTTCGAGGGAACTCGCACTGCGTCGTTGAAAACGACTCTTTGGGGACGCTCCCTAAGCGTGCGCCTCTGAAGTATGAATGAAACTAATCCAATCCTGATTGGTGTTGCGTCGTGACGTAACATGTGACGGCATAACCGGATGTATAAAAACGGCGCTGATGCAAACACATACCAGCTTTCGCTCTTCAGCAAGCGCTATCTGTTGAAAACTGTCTGTCTTATTTGGTGTTGTATTGTCTGTTTGAAAGTGAAAGTATGGCGAGTGAGCAATTCACTAGATGTGTGCACCCCTGTCCTAGATTTATCACGGGTGGGGACACGCATCCACTATGTGTGAATTGTTTGGGAGTGCAGCACGCACAGGCAGCTCTCGAGGGAGCTGCCTGTGATCCCTGTACACATTGTGAAGCACTCCCATTGAGAGTGCTGCGCTCCCGCTTGGCTGTTTTTGATAAAGATGGCCAAGCTCGCGATCCTTGCGGTTCAGGTCCCGCGTCCGTTGAGGCAGCGCGGAGGCTTAGATCGTGGGGATCGCAAAAGGATCTCGCAGATGAGAACGAGACTGCTGAGGCACTTTCTCGTCCATCATCTGTGGATTCTATAACACTCGCTCATGATGCAGAAGCCCGCGCTGCGGCTTCTTCTGCCCGTGACGAGTGCCCGGTGCTTGAACTATCCGCTTCCGAGGAAGTGGATGTGATCAGCATCGGGAGCGGGGAACATGAGTCACACTCGCCGACTCATGTTCCAGCGTATGAGGAGTTAGTGGAGGTTGTGACGCGTGCTGTGGCCAGACTCAATATTAGTTGGCCACAAGATAAGCAGGATGATTCTCGTCAGAGCAAGTTAGACGAGAGATTCCTGCAGCATCGCTCACAGCCTCAGCGCCGGGGCTTGCCTTTTTTCCCGGATCTTCATAAAGAGATCTCGAGATCCTGGGAAAAGCCCCACTCATCTCGTATTTCATCACCTACGTTATGTGATTATAGTAATGTGGTGGGTGCGAGAGAGTCGGGGTATGGCAAGATGCCGCGGGTGGAGGAAGCTTTAGCGAGCTATCTTTCTCCCGAAGCGGCATCTTCGCTTAAAGCCCCGGCGCTGCCCAGCAAACCACGCAGGGACACTTCTGCGATGGTGGGCAGGGCTTATATGGCGGCTGGTCGGGCTGGTGCGTCCCTGCACTCTATGGCAATCTTGCAGGCGTACCAGGCCGATATCCTAAAAGACCTAGATGAGGGTGAGGGCCCAACACCCGAAGATATTGCGGAACTTAGAAGAGCAACTGATTTATCTCTCCGAGCCACTAGGGAGACGGCCCGTGCTATTGGCCGCTCCATGGCAGCTTTGGTGGCCACAGAGAGGCATCTATGGCTTAATCTGTCCGATATTAAGGATAAGGACAGATCATTTTTGTTGGATGCCCCGTTATCGCCTTCTGGCCTGTTCGGCGACGCAGTAAACACCGTTGTCGACAGGTTTCAGGAGGCGAAAAAACAGTCAGCAGCTTTTCAGCAGTATCTTCCTCGCCGATCTAGATCTAGGTCTAGAAGGGCTGGTCCAAGTGGCAAAGTGGCTGGTCATTCAGGCAAAGAGGGCTTCAGGAAAGAGGTCCTAGCCAATCTGGTAGGACCTCTGAGGGCTGTCCCCCCCGTGAGGGAGCAACCGAGGTTGTTTTCACAACGGAGCCCTCTGGAAAGAGATGTTGTCCCGCCGTCCTGGACGCTTCGGGTCGCATCGATTTCCAGCGAACGCACACCGTGGCGTTCGCCCCAAAAGCTTGCAAGAGAGCACCGACTATGGTCACAAAATCGTTCTTGTCCGCTTCCTGCCAGTTCGCTGTGTCAGAGGGTCGAGAACAGTGCTCGAGAAACACCCGAGGCCAGTCTCGAGAGGCTGGTTCCCTTAGTAAATTTTGTAGAGGGGTGGCGCCTTCTTCCAAATATTTCTCTATGGGTCCTGAATATAATAGAAAAAGGATACAGACTGCAGTTTGGTCACCGACCTCCCAGGTTTGCAGGGGTGGTGCCGACTACAGTGGTTCCAGAACAGGCTCGGGTCATGGAACAAGAAGTACAGGCTCTCCTGGTCAAAGGGGCTATAGAAATTGTTCCCCCACCAGACAGAGAGTCCGGGTTTTACAGCCGATACTTTATAGTTCCAAAGAAGGATGGCGGGCTAAGGCCGATTTTGGATCTAAGGCAGTTGAATCGGTCTCTGAGGAGATTCAGGTTCAAAATGCTTACGATTCCCATCATTGTGAATCAAATCAGGTCCGAGGACTGGTTTGTCACGATAGACCTAAAAGACGCCTATTTTCATGTCTCCATCCTTCCGTGTCACAGGAGGTTCCTAAGGTTTGCTTTCGGGGGCGAAGCATATCAGTGTCGGGTTCTTCCGTTCGGCCTAGCACTCTCTCCCCGCACGTTCACGAAGTGTATGGATGCAGCTCTGGCTCCATTAAGACTTCAGGGCATCCGTATACTGAATTATATCGACGACTGGCTCATATTGGCCCAGTCTCGGGAAATGGCGGTTCGGCATCGAGATGTCGTCCTTGGCCACATTCAGGAATTGGGGTTGAGACTCAACACGAAAAAAAGCGTGTTGGAACCAGCTCAGAAAACAACGTTTTTGGGCGTGGTATGGAATTCGGTTACGATGCGGGCACACATGTCTCCCGCACGAATCGAGTCCATCCTGACAATGGTTTCTAGGATAAAGCTAGGCCAGCCCATCACTGTGAAGAGGTTTCAAAGGATGCTGGGCCTCATGGCAGCGGCATCCAACATTATACCTTTGGGCCTTCTACATATGAGGCCCCTCCAGTGGTGGCTGAAAGCCAAGGGGTTTTCCCCCAAGGGGAATCCATTTCGTATAATCAGAGTAACGCGCAGATGCCTTCGTTCTCTATTAATATGGAAGAAACCTTGGTTCCTGTCCCAAGGGCCAGTGTTAGGAGCGTCGTGTCGCCGGAAAACCGTTTCGACAGACGCCTCCCTCACTGGCTGGGGCGCGGTCATGGACGGCCGCTTTGCCAGGGGTCTGTGGCAGGACCATCATCATTCTTGGCATATAAATTGCCTGGAGATGTTGGCTGTGTTCAGGGCTCTGAGGAGCTTCCTTCCAGACATCAAGGGTTACCATGTCCTAGTACGATCGGACAATACATCAGTGGTAGCTTATCTGAACCGACAAGGGGGACTCAGATCGCGCCCTCTATCCAGATTGGCGCATCAGATTATTCTTTGGTCCCAGGGGAAAATATTGTCTATCAGAGCAATATATGTCCCGGGGGTTCAGAATCGGGGAGCAGACATCCTGTCGAGGCAGGGGCTGAGGCCCGGGGAGTGGAGACTTCACCCAGAGGTGGTGAAGCTAATATGGCAGAGGTTCGGACCTATGGAAGTGGATCTATTCGCGTCTCAAGAGACGTCCCACTGTCCCCTTTGGTTTTCCCTCACCCATCCAGCCCCGCTGGGGTTGGATGCCATGGTACAGGCTTGGCCGAGGCTTCGCCTGTATGCTTTTCCCCCCGTTGCTCTGCTTCCGGGAGTCCTAGAGAGGGTCCGTCAGGAGGGCATCAGTCTTCTTCTGGTAGCCCCGTTGTGGCCGGCCCGAGTATGGTTTTCAGACATCGTATCACTCCTGATAGACTCGCCGTGGCAGATTCCTCTGAGGAGGGATCTGTTGTCTCAGGCGGAGGGCACAGTTTTCCACCCTCGCCCAGAGTTGTGGAAGCTGTGGGTCTGGCCCCTGAGGGGGTCCAGTACTTAAATGCTGGGTTATCAGAGGGGGTGGTTGATACCATACTTAACTCTAGGGCTCCGTCTACTAGGAGATTGTATGGCCTCAAGTGGAATGTTTTTGCCACTTGGTGTAGAGAACATGAGCTAGATCCAGTTAACTGCCCGGTGGCTTCAGTTCTGGAGTTTCTCCAAAATCGCTTCTCTGCGGGTCTCTCCCCATCCGCGCTTAAAGTGTACGTAGCTGCCATTGCGGCTTTCCATGCACCACTGGGCGATGGGCCTTTGGGGAGGCACCAACTGGTTGTACGTTTTCTCCGTGGTACATGGAGGATGAGACCGACAACCAGGTCCAGGGTTCCCTCCTGGGACCTGGCAGTGGTTCTCGAGGGGTTATCCCTTGCCCCCTTCGAACCTCTTCAGTCGGCGTCACCCAAGGATCTGACTTTCAAGATGGCATTCCTCTTAGCCATTACTTCCCTTAAGAGGGTGGGAGATCTCCAAGCCCTGGCAGTAACGCCAGCTTGCTTGCAGTTTGCCCCTGGCGGAGTTAAGGTCATTTTGAACCCAAGACCGGGGTATGTGCCTAAGGTGCCTTCTAATGTGGCACGGTCTACAGTCCTTCAGGCTTTTCATCCTCCACCTCATGTGTCGGCAGAGGAAGAGAGGCTCCATTTGCTCTGTCCTGTCAGAGCGTTGAGCATTTACCTTGAGAGGTCCTCTTCCTGGAGGAGGTCGGACCAGCTATTGGTGTGTTTTGGGTCACCTAAAAAGGGGCTCCCTGCGTCCAAACAAACTATTAGTAATTGGATTGTTCAGGCTATTACCGAGGCCTACAAGGTGCGCAATATGCCTTCACCTTTGGCCGTTAGGGCTCACTCGACTAGAGGCATGGCTTCCTCTAGGGCTCTCCAACTGGGCGTGCCTCTTCAGGAGATCTGTGAGGCAGCCGGTTGGGCTACCCCGCACACCTTTATCAGGTTTTATGGTCTGCACCTCCCTAGTACGCCTGGTGCGCGAGTGCTCTCGTCCTAGTTTTGTGCCTGTTTCAGTTTCACTTTAGGGCGGGCCTTGTTCCGGTGCGTGGCATAGTGGGCATTCGTTCCCCAAAGAGTCGTTTTCAACGACGCAGTGCGAGTTCCCTCGAAAGGGAACGTCTCGGGTTATGACTATAACCCTTGTTCCCTGAGAAGGGAACGAGACACTGCGTCGTCCTGCCACGCCCCTAGAGGCCGTAGAGTGTCTTGCTTCATCGCGAGGCTGGTATGTGTTTGCATCAGCGCCGTTTTTATACATCCGGTTATGCCGGCACATGTTACGTCACGACGCAACACCAATCAGGATTGGATTAGTTTCATTCATACTTCAGAGGCGCACGCTTAGGGAGCGTCCCCAAAGAGTCGTTTTCAATGACGCAGTGTCTCGTTCCCTTCTCAGGGAACAAGGGTTATAGTCATAACCCGAGACGTTTTCCGACCTCCCTGAAAACTGCTGTTGTCAAGCCCCTCCTTAAAAAGAGCAATCTGGATAAGACCATATTAAACAACTATAGACCGATCTCAAATCTTCCTTTCATAGGCAAGATCATTGAAAAAGTTGTCTTCAATCAGCTGAACAAATTCTTAAGCTCGAATGGATACTTTGACCATTTTCAATCTGGTTTCCGACCGCACCACACTACAGAGACAGCGCTCATAAAGATAATAAATGATATTCGCTTAAATACTGATACAGGCAAATTATCAGTGCTGGTACGACTCGACCTCAGTGCTGCATTTGACACTGTCGATCACAAAATACTTCTTGACAGGCTGGAAAACTGGGTCGGGCTTTCTGGGATAGTCCTAAAATGGTTCAGGTCATACTTAGGAGGCAGAGGTTATTATGTGAGTATAGGAGACCATAAGTCTGAGTGGACATCCATGACATGCGGAGTCCCTCAAGGCTCAATTCTTGCGCCACTCCTATTCAACCTGTACATGCTCCCAATGAGCCAAATAATGAGAAGGAACCAAATCGCTTACCATAGCTATGCAGACGACACACAGCTCTACTTATCCCTATCGCCTAACGATTACAGCCCCATTGATTCCCTTTGCCAATGCATTGATGAAGTAAACAATTGGATGTGCCAAAACTTTCTTCAGTTAAACAAAGACAAAACTGAAGTCATTGCGTTTGGAAACAAAGATGAAGTTCTCAAGGTGAACGCATACCTTCAGTCTAGGGGTCAAACAACTAAAAATCAAGTCAGGAATCTGGGTGTGTCTCTAGAGTCAGACCTTAGTTTCAGTAGTCATGTCAAAGCAATAACTAAATCAGCATACTATCACCTGAAAAATATTGCAAGAATTAGATGCTTTGTTTCCAGTCAAGACTTAGAAAAACTTGTGCATGCTTTCATCACCAGTAGGGTGGAATATTGTAATGGACTTCTCACTGGCCTTCCCAAAAAGACCATAAGACAGTTGCAGCTCATACAGAACGCTGCTGCTAGGATTCTGAGCAGAACCAGAAAATATGAACACATCACACCAGTCCTCAGGTCTTTACACTGGCTGCCAGTTACATTTAGGATTGATTTTAAAGTATTATTACTGGTATATAAATCATTCAATGGCCTAGGACCTAAATACATTGCAGATATGCTCACTGAATATAAACCCAACAGAACACTCAGATCATTAGGATCACATCGGCTAGAAATACCAAGGGTTCACTCTAAGCATGGCGAGTCTGCTTTTAGCTACTATGCCAGCCGCAGCTGGAACCAGCTTCCAGAAGAGATCAGATGTGCTTCTACAGTAGTCACATTCAAATCCAGACTCAAAACACATCTGTTTAGCTGTGCATTTACTGAATGAGCACTGTGCCACTGTTCGTCCGACTGTTTGCACTGTATTTTATTTTATGTTTTAATTACTCTGATTTCATGTGATTATTTCTGTATTTTATCTTTTATTCTAAACTGTTTTAAGTATTCTGATTTATTTTGATTATTTTAATTTCTTCTATGTAAAGCACTTTGAATTACCATTGTGTATGAAATGTGCTATATAAATAAACTTGCCTTGCCTTGCCTTGCCTTTAAGTTTGACATGGCCGACACACGACCAAAAAGACGACGTTCCGATGAACAAACAGCAAAGAGGGAAAAGGATAAGAAGTCCCGAATTTACATCGGAGAAGCCTTCGAAAGGTGGCAAGAACCCCGCCGGCAGAAGGGCTTCTAATCTGACAACAAGGTAGCTCTGTTTTTGCTGGACAGGTGGGTAAATCAATTTTTAGGACGTTCATGTTCGCCTAACCAACATAATGATATAATTAGCCAGGACTATGCAGTCAGCGCTGACTTTGGTGAATACAACATATAGGTTTCTAGCAGCTAGCGATTGATCTGTGTTGTAAATGATCAAGAAAACTCACAGTAGAGCGACAGTTTGTGTGAATGATTGTTTTCACCCACTGTTTGTTATGAATTTGAATGTTCATTTATAGGCTATTGACAACTTTGACTAAATTTGTTTACGACGGAGCCTTTGTTTATGCTCACTGGGAAACGTGAAGCTAAAGTTATCTTGTTATTATCGCATCCTTGTATGGGCACGGAAGGGAGAGGGAGGAGACGGGATGAGGAGGAGGGAGGGTCTTTGTTTTGTTTGACAATACTTCGAACGTCAACAAGAAGTGACTCGCCCGAAATTGCTTAGAGCACCTTTAACTGACGGTATACTTTCACTGGCCTTTGAGAGCGCTCCGCAGACGGTGCCATCTTTTAGAACAACTATTCATTGTATCGCTGCCATAGTTTGAGCAAACTCCCCCCACAATCATTCCCTTTAAATAGACTAATTTAAGCCTTTAATGGTTTGCCAGCTGATGTACCTTTGGATAATATAATTAAAAGTCTAACAACTATCAGTGTAATGACAATTTTATTCGTTGCATGAAAACACCTGAATTAGCCTAATTGAACATTGTCTGGGTGTATTAAAACTTCAGAATTATATACGTATAGACCTGCTGTCACGGAACAGGTAAGGAAAAAAATGTGAGGACTCAAGTGCAGGAGAAATTATATTTATTTACAAAAGAAAACATAAACACAAAACAAAACCCACGCGGTGGAAAACATAACTAATACATATAAAACAAAAACAGAACATGAAACTTACAGGAGGATCACAGGGAACAGGAAACATTAGACAACGATCCGACAAAGACTGCAAACAAGAGGAGACTTAAGAAGGGAACAAATCAAGAGGGGACAGGTGGAAGAACTCAAACAATAATCAGGTAAAGATGGGGAGGGATCAGACAAGGACAAGAGCACATGGCCCACAATAACAAAACACCCATGTGCAACACAAGACAGGACAGGCATGTGACATTACCCCCTCCCTACGGAGCGGCTACCAGACGCTCCATAAGACCAGGGCGGGACCGGAGGGACGGGAGGGACAGACCAGGGCGGGACGGGAGGGACAGACCAGGGCGGGACGGGAGGGACAGACCAGGGCGGGACGGGAGGGACAGACCAGGGCGGGACGGGAGGGACAGACCAGGGCGGGACGGGAGGGGAGGGACAGACCAGGGCGGGACGGGAGGGGAGGGACAGACCAGGGCGGGACGGGAGGGACAGACCAGGGCGGGACGGGAGGGACAGACCAGGGCGGGACGGGAGGGACAGAACGCTTAGTCCTGGGAGGCCAGGGCGAAGCAGACAGTCCATCGGGCGGCCGGGGCGAAGCAGACAGTCCATCGGGCGGCCGGGGCGAAGCAGACAGTCCATCGGGCGGCCGGGGCGCAGCAGACAGTCCATCGGGCGGCCGGGGCGCAGCAGACAGTCCATCGGGCGGCCGGGGCGAAGCAGACAGTCCATCGGGCGCCCAGGGCGAAGCAGACAGTCCATCGGGCGGCCAGGGCGAAGCAGACAGTCCATCGGGCGGCCAGGGCGAAGCAGACGACCCATCGGGCGGCCAGGGCGAAGCAGACGACCCATCGGGCGGCCAGGGCGAAGCAGACGACTCATCGGGCGGCCAGGGCGGTGAAGACCCCCCATCGGGCGGCCAGGGCGGTGAAGACCCCCCATCGGGCGGCCAGGGCGGTGAAGACCCCCCATCGGGCGGCCAGGGCGGTGAAGACCCCCCATTGGGCGGCCAGGGCGGTGGCTCGGGCTCAGGAACAGCAGACACCGGCTCAGGAACAGCAGACACCGGCTCAGGAACAGCAGACACCGGCTCAGGAACAGCAGACACCGGCTCAGGTACAGCAGACACCGGCTCAGGTACAGCAGACACCGGCTCAGGTACAGCAGACACCGGCTCAGGAACAACAGACACCGGCTCAGGAACAACAGACACCGGCTCAGGAACAGACACAAGAACTGTAACAGTCACAAGAACAAACACAAACACAGAAACAAACACTGGCTCTGGCGCTGGAACCGGCGCTGGCTCTGGAACAGACATTGGCTCCAGCTCTGGAACAGGCCTTGGCTCTGCCTCCGGCTCAGGAACAACAGACACCGGCTCAGGAACAGACACAAGAACTGTAACAGTCACAAGAACAAACACAAACACAGAAACAAACACTGGCTCTGGCGCTGGAACAGGCGCTGGCTCTGGAACAGACATTGGCTCCAGCTCTGGAACAGGCCTTGGCTCTGGAACAGGCACTGGCTCTGCCTCCGGCTCTGGAACAGCAGACACTGGCTCCGGCTCTGGAACGGGCACTGGCTCTGCCTCCGGCTCTGGAACGGGCACTGGCTCTGCCTCCGGCTCTGGAACGGGCACTGGCTCTGCCTCCGGCTCTGGAACGGGCACTGGCTCTGCCTCCGGCTCTGGAACGGGCACTGGCTCTGTCTCCGGCTCCAGAACAGGATTTGGATCTGCCTCTGGCTCTGGAACAGGCACTTGCTCTGCCTCCGGCTCTGGAACAGCAGACACTGGCTCCGGCTCTGAAACAGGAGACACTGGCTCCGGCTCTGGAACAGCAGACACGGGCATGTCCAGGATCCGAGCCAGACGCTCCAGATAGTCCGTAAGTGCCTTGGCGGCCACACAAATGGGCATTTCCGGATCTGTCTCTGACTGGGCAGACTGGACGTGCTCAGTCTCTGACTGGGCAGACTGGACGTGCTCAGTCTCTCGCTGGGCAGACGTGACGTGAACAGTCTCTCGCTGGGCAGACGTGACGTGAACAGTCTCTCGCTGGGCAGACGTGACGTGAACAGTCTCTCGCTGGGCAGACGTGACGTGAACAGTCTCTCGCTGGGCAGACGTGACGTGAACAGTCTCTCGCTGGGCAGCCGTGACGTGAACAGTCTCTCGCTGGGCAGACGTGACGTGAACAGTCTCTCGCTGGGCAGACGTGACGTGAACAGTCTCTCGCTGGGCAGACGTGACGTGAACAGTCTCTCGCTGGGCAGACGTGACGTGAACAGTCTCTCGCTGGGCAGACGTGACGTGAACAGTCTCTCGCTGGGCAAACGGAGCTTGAACAGTCCCTGGCATGGCCCCTCTTCTCCGCTGAGTCCTCATTAGGTCGGATCGTTATGTCACGGAACAGGTAAGGGAAAAAATGTGAGGACTCAAGTGCAGGAGAAATTATATTTATTTACAAAAGAAAACATAAACACAAAACAAAACCCACAAGGGGGAAAACATAACTAATACATATAAAACAAAAACAGAACATGAAACTTAAAGGAGGATCACAGGGAACAGGAAACATTAGACAACGATCCGACAAAGACTGCAAACAAGAGGAGACTTAAGAAGGGAACAAATCAAGAGGGGACTTAAGAAGGGAACAAATCAAGAGGGGACAGGTGGAAGAACTCAAACAATAATCAGGTAACGAGGGGGAGGGATCAGACAAGGACAAGAGCACATGGCCCACAATAACAAAACACCCATGTGCAACACAAGACAGGACAGGCATGTGACACCTGCAGCAGTGATAAGGTAAAGCTAAGAGTGGTCCAGACCAACCTTCCCAACGTATGACTTACAGAAGGTATACTTAACTAAGAACGCTTCGGGAAACACGTAGCCTATTAACGATAAGGTACAGCTTAAGGTGTAACTTAAGAAAGATGTAGCGTTAAGAAGGTTTCGGGAAACCCAGCCCAAGTCATTGTATATTTTACAGTGAAAAACGTGACACTTTACATTTGATGTATTTTCGTTTAAATAACTGTTTCTTGGTTTTCTTATCAGTTATGTACATTAGGGTTTTATGTTAAATCTAATTGTTGTTAAATTAATGTTTATTGCTTTACTTTAGTATCATGTGTGTTACCATGATGGTGTTTTGTGTCTGTGTGTGTTTGTGTAATGGCACTGTGCTCCTTTTATATTTTAGTATTTACTTTCTAAGCTTGTGGAAAAGCTGCTTGTGATAAGCTTTGATTCATCATGTGATTTTCTCATCACCACCTTTTTTTGGTGGTTGTCAGTGCATTACAAAGGCACAACACAAATATTGGTACTTCAATAGGTTGGTATATTAACATTATATCAGTTAATGAAATACAATTTTACTGTAAATTTAAGTTAAATTTGAAAAACCTAAAATGTTGCTACCATATTTTTTACAGTAAATTTCTGGCAACCACAGCTGCTTTTTTATGGTAAATGTTACAGTGTAAAAAAAAACTTATTTTATGTTTTATAATGCATGTTAGAAAGGGGTAAACACATCCATTCAAGACTTTATGGTTGCAAAGTAAATAAAGGAAACTTATTGTCACTATTGCACTAATTAAAGAGCAATTTTTGTTCTAATTCAACCATTCATATTATTTCTTCAATTAAAACTGCCAATAATCAAATAAACATTAAAAAAAATCAAGACCATTTTTCTTAGACTATCACTATATTTGTTCTAACAAAAATATTGCACTCAGCATTTTGTTTTGCACTGCATTTGCATTGCAATTTTTATATTAATAAAATTAATCATTTAAATTAATAAAATAATTAATACATTTTATATTTATATTTGTATATATGTTCAGTGTTTTTATGTAAACACTCAATATTTTATTTATAAGCTATTAATAATAATGCTATTATATATTCAACTAATGGAACTCTCTTCTGGTCATATTGTTAAAACTCAGAATAATATTGGTTTTAAAAAACAAATATATGATTTTTTTATGCTAGCTTATATTAGTAGATAGAGCATATCATGTGTGTATGTGTGTATGTAGATGTATGTGTATGTTTATGTACATATGTATATATGTGTGTGTACGTGTACATATATGTATATCTATATATTTGTATTCCATGAGAATGTGTTGCTTTTAGTGTATGATTGTGCATTGGTTGTGTATATTTTGTAATATGTTAATCTGTGCATTGATTGCGTAGTGCGTTTTATTCGTGTTATGTATTTTGTGTGGACCCCAGGAAGAGTATCAGCTAATGGGGATCCTAATAAATCAAATCAAAACCTCCTTTAATAAGAAACAAAATTCACAAGGAGCCAAGCCAAACTTCGCAATTTTAAGTAAACTTTATGTACATCTATGGTGTAAAGGCTGTATTTTTAAATGCATTCATTGTATATTAAGTTGCCAGTCGTTTTTTAGGATGCATTGCAGTGTTCTTTGAGGTTTTTATGACTTTGTGAAACTTGTCACATAATCATCACTGCTGTCTTTCAGGCCTGCCAAACCCTAAACACAACAACCCACTGACAACATTATAAATTAAATAAACTAGAGATCAGACTATTATGCGCGAGGAGGGTTCACTAAATTAAATACCAAACGGCTAAAACATCCAGAATTAAAAATGTTCCTACGAAAAACAAACGAATTTATTGACTCGTCTATTATTAATAAGATGATACTTTCACTCTATTGTTTAGACAAAACTGTAAAATGTATTTAATTGACTTTAATTGAATAATATTATTAAATTATTATTATAAACATTTAATAATGTGTGTGTGTGTGTGTGTGTGTGTGTGTGTGTGTGTGTGTGTGTGTGTGTGTGTGTGTGTGTGTGTGTGTGTGTGTGTGTGTGTGTGTGTGTAGCCGATCATCTTCTCTCTTCAGTCACTTTTAAAGATTGCCTTTCAAATATCAAAGCTCCATTACTTGTGACCGTCCAAAAAAACTGTCGGACTCTGTAGGCTACTATTTTCCCATATCCAACACATCATTATCCTATAATAATATTTTATATGCAATCACATATACCTTAGCAACTTAAACTTGTTTTACATATAAAATTAATTAAATTACATATTCCACTGGTGTATATACGTTGTCAGAAAATGTGTATCGTGTTTATTGCCTCTTTATAATGAAACGCTTATTGTATTCTTCGTTTGTAAATTGCTTTGGATTAAAGAGTCTGCTAAATTAAAAAAAATATGGCCTAGAAAATGATTTATAAAAAAACGTGTTTAAGATGTTGTAAGCATATTGCGTCTAGGCTAGTTGTGCTCGGCGTCAATTGTTTTATTTGAGATAACGCAATGAAACATGTTAAATTGTGCGGACAAATGTTTGGCCATTCTATCATACAAAGAACGTGTGCAAAAACAAGAGAAAACCAGCAAAATATGAATAACTGATGGTCTATTATTAAGTAAAATTAATATAATATTAATAACGTATAGTCAGTGTATGTTTTTTCCTGTGAGCTTTTTGCTTTTCTTTGCATTATTAGGATGTTGTGTAGCCTACTATAGCGACACACTTCAAACCTGTAGATGCTATCTTTCCCTCGAATGCTCCGATCAGCCGTTGACATGTTTGTCAAAAGCCATATGCCATGATTGCGCTGATTACAGCTCAAATCTGCACCTAAAATCAATTGTGTGTGTGTGTGTGTGTGTGTGTGTGTGTGTGTGTGTGTGTGTGTGTGTGTGTGTGTGTGTGTGTGTGATCCCATCCTTTCCCATTCACATAAACAACATTTCAGCAAAAATATACGCACCCACCTAAGGACCCTCGAAGTGATGCGTGAAACAAACACTCAACTACTAGACTAATCTATAACGTAATAATAGTAAAAATGAAAAACATAAATGAAAAAGAAAACATTTATAAGCACGGCATCTAGTTATTTTCGAACTAAACATTAGGCCTACATTAAAAAAAATCACATATACTGTAGCCTAATGTTGATTAAAAAAAATCGTGGCAGCCAATAACAATATATTTACATTGGCCTATATAAGATTATGTCTACAGCTTGTTTTTAGTGTTAAAAAAAGTACAATACAAACATATCATTTTAACGTAGGAGAAATATTGGTTAGAAATTTGAAATTATAAGGAAATATTGTATTGTAATATTGTCCGAACTTACATTAAAAATTAAAACATTATAGACTGTCAGACAGACAGTTTCTTTTTCAGGAATATCAACAAGCCTAATTAATTTTCTTTCTTTCTTCTTCTTTTTTTTTTTTTGCAGAAAGAAAGGTTGCACAAGAAATTTGCTTTAAACCACCTACATAGTATAATAATTATACAAATAGTCTAAAAGTAGTAGCTTAAAAATATTTTTCAGGGCACTAAAATATATAACTACAACAATATTACTTTCCTTAAGTGCGATTGTGGAGGAGGTGTCACACGGCAGTGAACTTGTGGAACCCTTGATTGATCCGTCTGTCACGCTTTCAAACAATTCATGTCCAGTTAAGTGAACCTTTAGAGTTCACCGTGCACCAGAATTAGCTATCTGTTTCCCTACAAGAAAAGTTAAAAATAGCCGCCATACGGCTGTCTTTGAATCTGAATTTAAGTAATTTCCTCAATAAACGTATAGGCTGAATAAAGACCACATTTCAATGTTTCATTACAGGTGTGTAACTGTGGTTATATCCATACACCCTTTTGTAGACATGAGATATTTAATTTTAATTGTTCCAATTTTATCATTAATGAGATCTAGCTATATAGGCTAACGTGACTTTTAGGTACTTAGCGATTCAGACAGCAACATGAAAATTAACATTAAAAGAGAAGCAAAGCAGTGACTTATTTATGCGTTTATTAGATGTGTTTTTGTACTTTTTAAACATGCGTAACTGTATACGTTTTCCTGTAAAAAGTATTCTCTAAAATTTAACAATCAATATTGCGAACCGTGCTTTACAGCTATGACGCCAGTGTTCTAATGATGAATTTGTGCAAAACTGAGTTATGTCATGCTAACGTGACTAGTCGAACAATGTGGCTTTCCTCTTTTTAAGTGGCCATGAATTTCAAACGGGCAATGTGTCAAATATTTTATTGGAAGACGTCATGGAAAATGTGAACACTGAGACAAGACAACGAATTAGTCTATTAACTATTAAAGTTATTAATAATAATATTGATGTTGTTGCTATCGTTGTTGTTCATTATAATCATACTACTGCTAATAATTATAATAGCAACAACAATAATACTAACAACAACAACAACAACAACAACAACAACAACAACAACAACAACAACAACAACTATATTTGACTTAAATTAGGTTTTCAACAATGTATCCATTTTTATCAGCTCGGTTATTGGAAGTGTTTGAGCGAGCTAAAAAAAACACCCCGGCTACTGTTTGTTTGCACATACCGAGAGAGTGAAATCCTAGGCTGCTGCATCAATCACACATGAGTTTGAGATGACGTTGAAGAACTTTTGCATACTTTACTACACAAATCGATGAATAATAATAATAATAATAATAATAAAAGCTATTCTAAACATTTTGAGGATGTATTTTCTGTGGATACTGGATTTTTAAGGGGTAATGTGAGATGAACATGGGACATCAGTGGAGTAGCGTTAAAACTAAAGGCCATTAACAAATGAGCACATTAACCTTAATTAAATGCAGAGGGCGAGACCAAACTGGGTGGTCCATAGCACTTGATAAATGTACGGGCCCCTTGCAAGCCTTAAAACAATACTTCTATCAATGTGCATTCCTGCATTGAGCAGCACCATGGTCTAAAACCTTCAGGGTATTAGCTGATAACGGAGATACTCCTGGATGATGATAGCTTGCATCTATATGTCAATAAAAATATATTCATTTTAATTTTTTTTAGATTAGTCAATCATTTTAATTATTCTATTACATTTGAAAGTTCTGTGCAAGTTGCAAGTTAGATATCGTATCTTATAGCCTATTAATCTATGTGCACTTCACTCTCAAAGCATGAATGTTGCATAGAGATCCCCAGTAGCTAACTTCGATATAGATATAGACCCGGGAGAGAGCAAATAACCAAGATTTCTGGAAATAAAGAAAGAAAGAAAGAAAGAAAGAAAGAAAGAAAGAAAGAAAGAAAGAAAGAAAGAAAGAAAGCATTTCTGCAGCAATAGTCCTGATTAACTGTTACATTATTATATGCATTACATGACGCATGTTTTACTCGCGTGTCCAAAACATTCACAATTAGACAATAATCATATGTCAGTCGATTGATTTGACTTCAGCAAAGCAAAAACTCACGCGGTGAATAGGCCTGAGTGAATATAGATGTGTCGTGTGAACTTGCCTTGATTAAGTGACACATCTTGACTGCAGTCTTCAAACGAGTATTCATGAACCCGATACGACCCCAAAACCTCCATTCTTCACTTCTCAATCAGCTCAGAAATCTTTAAATGTACGTGTAAAACTCAAAATGGTGACGTGGCTTTCTGGGTTAGCTGCACTAGAGAAGCTTTTTGCTTGATATTTGATTTAAAGAATCTCAGGGAAAAATGTTTACATTGTGCAGTATAAACATCCTCCTTGTGTTCCTGCCTATCTGAGAGAGAGAGAGAGAGAGAGAGAGAGAGAGAGAGAGAGAGAGAGAGAGAGAGAGAGAGAGAGAGAGAGAGAGAGAGAGAGAGAGAGAGAGAAAATACACTTGCTTTTCATTAAATTAATGATTTAAAAATGGTGTTATTTCTTGTAATAAAAAACAATTTCGTATACGCCTTTTTGCAGCTTCTAAACTTCCCCAAAATCCGCTTTAATTTTTTATCTATTAATATGCGAATGCTTTAAAGTACAAAGTAATTCAAGTATCAAACACATTAATTAATTAATTAATCATATATAGGCTACATCATTAATATGATCAAAAATACCCAAAGTGCAGTGATCATCCAGCTGTATTGTGCTATTAAAAGTTGAATTTATTATTAATTTAAAATAATTTTGTATTGTTCGAAATAAAGTCTCGATACTAATGTGGACTGAATATGCTATTTTATTTTACAATAAATAAGACTATAAACGCGCTTTATTTAATAGTGTTCTAGTTGTGCAGATGTTGGTGAAGCCCACCCCAGCAGAGCTGACAGTGGGAGGGACTCTGGGCGGCCCCTGAGCGACTCTGACTCAAGAGCCTGAGAGGAGCTGATGGAAACAGATAAGTAAAAGCCCGACTACATACTGGAAGAACAAGAAGACAGGATCTGAGGCAGAAACAATCTATTTTCCCTGCAGTATCCAGTTTTACGTGGGTAGTATTACTAGGGTAGTGCGCAATTACGCATAACCTGAGAAAGAAGAGATCATTCCAGCATTGCATTCCGTTGTTAATGAAAGCAGCGTAAAATCGCAGTCTTTTTAACGTGGATTTTGACGTGTGCGTGAAGAATGACGGCTGAGGTCCAGCAGCCCTCCGTGCAGACCCCTGCTCACAGTAGCCCCATGTCGGAGAAACCACACGGACAGACGCCTGTGATGGAGACCTCCTCTTCCTCCTCCAGCAACAAAACTAAAAAGACGAACGCTGGAATTCGTCGTCCTGAAAAGCCCCCGTACTCTTACATCGCTCTGATTGTCATGGCCATCCAGAGCTCTCCAACCAAACGACTCACTCTGAGCGAAATTTATCAGTTCCTACAGAGCCGCTTCCCGTTTTTCAGAGGCTCATATCAAGGCTGGAAAAATTCGGTGCGTCACAATCTGTCTCTGAACGAGTGCTTTATCAAGCTGCCCAAGGGTCTGGGCAGACCCGGTAAGGGCCACTACTGGACAATCGACCCAGCCAGTGAGTTCATGTTCGAGGAGGGATCTTTCCGTAGGAGGCCGCGGGGATTTAGGCGCAAATGTCAGGCGCTTAAACCTTCCATGTACAGCATGATGAACGGGCTGGGGTTCAATCACATACCCGAGTCCTATAACTTTCAGGGGGGCGGCGGGGGCCTGTCTTGTCCTCCAAACAGTTTATCTTTGGAGAGTGGGATTGGGATGATGAATGGACATTTGGCCAGCAATATGGAAGGAATGGGCTTGGCAGGACACTCCATGTCCCATCTATCAGCGAATAGTGGACATTCCTACATGGGCAGTTGCACGGGATCCTCAGGGAGTGAGTACCCCCACCACGACAACTCCGCATCGCCGCTTCTCGCCAGCGGGGGAGTGATGGAGCAGCATGCGGTGTATTCTAGCACAGCCTCGGCCTGGCCTCCAGCGCCCCCGGCCTCTCTAAATAACGGGGCGTCTTACATTAAACAGCAGCCGCTCTCTCCGTGTAACCCGGGAGCCAATCCACTGCAGCCCAGTTTACCCACACACTCTCTGGAACAGTCCTACCTGCACCAGAACGGCCATGGCACCACCGACCTTCAAGGTAATTTTTTCAAGATGATATGAACCCGACGGACATATTTAACAGAAATATTATATCTCGTTATATGCATTTATTTTAATAAATAGGTGAGAGATATTAATGAATCATTTTAAAACAACACAACTGAAGCAAATGTATTGCCAACAGTCCAGCTGAAGTTATGCCACATGACGACACAAACATTTGTACAATTATGCTTTATTCAATTAATGTGCTGTTCAATTTTTTCACCAATGCTCGTGTATTTTGTCGAGAAACTGGTGAATACAGAATCGCTGCATTTAATTCGCGTAACATGTGAACAGTAATGCAAAGAGTGATCAAAATGTATCTTTAGCAAAACATTAAAAAGTGAATCCATGGCTTTGTTTTCTTGATCATTTGGTCAGTCTTTAGTAAGCTTCTAGCTCACATTTTGACATAAGTCTGCACATGCATAATTAGAAGTGATTTCAGCTGTAATCTCTAGTGGGGCAAGAGCAAGAAGAGCCCCGCAGCAATGTGTCTGTGGGGAATCCCGTGCAAGCAGTCGTTTTAAAATGATCCCACCCAGATCTTAAGACTTTCAGGTCTCTTCCAGGTCTCTCACTGCACTCCAATGCATTATCAGAAAAAAACGTAATATAATCAAAAGCTATAAAACAATTAAAAAAAACATATGACGCTTAAAAATGTGTTGACAGGCCAACGGGTTAGGTGACGATTGTTAATACATTTAATTTATAAAAAAACAACATTATATAATACTTAAAAGATCATTATTATGTATGTCTACATTAATGTAGCTAGAAATATAATTAAAATAATTATGTTTCTAATTATATAAATATAATAATTATATAAATAATACATAATTAAATTATATAAATTAAATTATATAAATAATTTATATATAATTATATAAATAATTTCCAAACTCAAGTCTGTCCTGTCTTACAATGATCTGGAAAAAAGTCATCCATGCCTTCATAACCTCCCGCCTAGGCTATTGTAATTCTCTTTACTTTGGTCTCCCTTTAACTCTGGTGGCGCGGCTTCAGATGGTTCAAAATGCAGCGGCTAGGCTGCTCACAAACACAAAAAAACGCGAACACATTACACCTGTCGTATCCTCCTTGCACTGGCTTCCAGTCCAGTCTAGGATACAATTTAAAATACTGTTGATGGTTTTTAAATCTCTTCACGCCCTGGCCCCCAGCTACATAACATATATCATTCATCCTTAAGTAGCTCCTAGGTCCCTCAGATCCTCCAGGTCCCACGGTCCCGGCTTAAGCAAAAAGGTGACAGAGCCGGGGGGGGGGGGGGGGGGGCGCTATATAGGCCTAATTTGTTAAAGTTAAAGTTATTATGGAAAGTAATATTATATTACTTTATATAGTAATTATTATATTTATTATATTATATTATGTTATATTCATGTAGCTGTTATAGTCATTTTCCATCTTAGAAGACCTCCAATAAATGTATATAACATTTTCTCTCTCTCTCGATCCTCTAGATAAACGAAGGTCGACAAATACCCGGTGTTTGATTCAGTGAACAGTCGCTAAATCTACAAACAAACAAAAATGTGGATTGGAGTTTGATATACTTCACGATTAGACAATTTTACAAGATACAGAAATATTTTCCCATTGAATGAACGACTGAATGTCACAGGCGATTGTGTAACTCATAAAAAATTTTGATCATTTATGTTGTAGCAGTAGGCTAGTAGTAACAGTAACAATTTAGGGTTTAAGATGTCAAGAACACTACAACAACATTAGCCAAGTTTATATATATATATATATATATATATATATATGGGTGATTCTGCAACTACGGGCACTTTTGACTATCCCAATTTAAAAAAAATCAACCTCCATGAATTTAAATTTTAACCATCACAGTCTGTAATACATATAAACATTTACACAAAATAGAATGTAGTCGTTAAGATTTTAATCTGGAACATGTTTATTTTTTTTCATGTATATGTTTTTCGGGTCATCTTCTTAAAAAGTGTCCTTACCGCAACGTTACAATAACGTTAATTTTTTACATTTTTCTTTAGTATTTTCTATAAAAAAAATTATATATTTAAATAGCTTTTTCAAATTTGATGCAATTTTGTAGATACTGATATAAAAAAATTATATACAAAATAGGGAATTTCATGTTTTTTTCTATGCCATGTAAAAAATGTACAGTAACCTTAGATGTCAATTGTTTCCATACACACAAAAGATAACATATTTAACTTTTTATGACAGATGTTGCAATTTCAATGTGTTAATCATCTCAGCTTAAGTGTAAAAATACTTTTTTGCAAATGAAAATGTAAAAAAATTCCACAGCAGTGCTGCGGTAATGACATCTTGTGTCGGTAAGGACACGATGTTAAAATCTAGGGTTAAAAAATGGCATGTTTATATATATACTAATATATATACTAATATATACTTCAGTATTAATAATATACAGAATATTTGTAATTTAATATACAGTAAACCTTGAATTTGTCTCTACCGCAACACAAGGTCTTTACCGCAACACCTACATTTGCTGCGGTAAAGACATATTGCGGAAATGACATTTTTCCTAATATTTTAGCTAATTGGCAGCTAGCAAGGCCTACCACATTAGTTTTGACTCTTAGCATCTTAATATACATGCATTTAACAGTAATATACATTTATTTTTAAAATGTAGTTAAAAATACACAATTATTAAGCTGAATGGTAAGGACGCACAATAAATACTAACTAATACTAATATTAGTAAATAAATACTAAGCAGAAAAGATGATGTTTACCTTATTTTTTTGGTATCTTGTGAGTGAGATAGTGTGGTGGCCCAGTCTGTCAGCAATGTGCTCAAGTGATAATTTCTGTTTAAATAGAAACTAGACTTGTTTGTGTTCGATAAAATTTCATAACAAAAGCTTTTTTTCATTGTTGCGGTAGGGACTCAAAAGTGTGGGACAGGCACATTTAGTTAAAAAAATCATAAAAATTATCAATTAATAATACAAAGATTTTTAAGATACTGTAAATGAATCTGTATATTAAACAATTCCATTTGAAATAATGTCAAATTGTAATTAAATTAGCTTATTTTATGTATCTCAACATTGAGACCACAGGTGTGGGACATTAACAAAAATGGTGTTTTGAGCTATAAATGCTTCATAATATTATATTTAATCACATTAATCAGTAATTATATTTTTTGTCAATGTGTGTAATGGCACTGTGAATATATTTATGAAACATCAAATGACAAATTTTAACATAAATCTAAAATTTCACTGCTGGGACTTAAAAGTGCCCGTAGTTGCAGAATCACCCATATATATATATATATATATATATATATATATATATATATATATATAAACTTGGCTAATGTGCCATATTTTGTGTCCCCGCAGGTATACCGCGCTACCATTCCCAATCTCCCAGCATGTGTGACAGGAAAGAATTTGTCTTCTCTTTTAACGCCATGACCTCTTCATCGATGCATTCACCAGGGACCAGCTCGTACTACCACCATCAGCAGGTCTCATATCAGGACATCAAACCCTGTGTGATGTGACAGCATTATTAAAAAGAAGACTTAATGCAACGACGACCAACAGAGTAAACTGACCCAAATTAACCATGGAGTGGTCTATAAGTGCCTTTTTTGGAAAGAGACATGGAATTAGGAATTGCCGTTTATTAGGCTACTAATCAGAACTTGGCCATATAAACGCATTGTTAGAAAATTACAAACTCAAAGGAGCACTTGGAAAAACCTTCAGCTTCAGATATCTGCGAATCATAAGATCGAGTACAAAAAAGCCACAGCATCTCGTTTCCAACAGCTCGGTACTAACTCTGCTGGCGGATGACTAGCCTACCACACTCGGAGATGCAAAGATGAGTGAAACGCTCCAATGTTGATATATTGTTTTTAAAGACGAGTTTGTATTGTTTGGATAAACGTTTTCCTACAATCATTTTCATTTCGCTTAAAATGGTGAAAACCATAAGCACGCGAAATGGAGGCACTTTTAAAACCTAATGCGCAACTTATTTATTCTGTTAAAATGTTTAATTTTAGGCTACAATTATAGCCACAGTAGGCTATTGACCGCTTTATTGGCAATATTTGCCCAATGTAACATTAAGGTTAAATATAAGCACTGTTAGTTATTTTGATTGTTTATTTAGTTGTACATACCTATATTGACACGTCTTATTTCTCAAGCACTGTATAAACTGTACATGGTGTAAGACACATCTTTTAGTAGGATTTTTTTGTCCCTTTTCAATGAATTTAAATATTAGTTTATGTAATCCTTCAGTTCAATTGAAAATTAAAGTAATGGCATAGAGTTTGCAATATCTGTTTAAAATTTGACTTTTCTAAACAAGATATATCATGTTTTGTGAATTTAAATGTTGAATTCTATAGATTTGTGGACTAAATTTCTGCGTTATTCACCGAACCAGAAATTAAGCTTATTGAATGTAGAATTTAAAGACGCGAATTTAAAAATAATGCGAAATAACTACAATAATAATGTTTACATTTTAGTACCAGCAATAACAACAATAATAAACGACAGTTATTATTTTGTGCCACATTCTTCATTATTGATTTTATTCCTGGAGAGAAAAGTTGACCGCATAAACCTTACACACATAAATATAAGCTATTTTTAAGACGATATGGTTCACTAATATAGATTAAAATTAAATATTATTCAACTTTTTTCAGTGAATCCATTTTCTTTTAATATAATCCGCTAATGGGTAAGACGCAAAGAATTAAATTAATAGAACAATGTTGTCTGGTTGGAATTGAAAAACCTGAAGTGTCACTGCAAAGATATTCCATAAAAAGAACAATATTCCTATTATACAGAAAAAATAATATAAAAGCAAGTTAGCAAAATTACTTAATTTTCAATACAGAATAATACTATTTCATTAAATGACTTTATGACTATATTTGTATATATATATATATATATATATATATATATATATATATATATATATATATATATATATATATATAATCAATATTATACAATATATATATATATTATATATATATATAAGTCTTGTATAATATTGATTATTTGAACAGACAAAGTCATCATGGATTTGTTTAGAAAAAAATAATAATACACGGATAAGACATTCGAGTCACTATTAAAAATACATATTCTTTAGGTTCAGCAAAGATCCCTTTTCTTGTCAAAAACATTGCGTAGGGTACTGCATATCAGTTTATTGGTTTCTGGGTTAGCCTATACAAGAACAAGAGACTACATTTTCTTTTTCGAAAAGGTTGTCCTATAGGACATCAGACTTTAAAAACATTTGTATAATTTTTTTTTCTAATTCGATGTTTTAATTTTTATAAAAATTATATCCGGCAAAAATTAGGAAACAAACGGTCAACATACATCAGTATTGGCAGAGCCTGGAGATCTTGCAGGGGTCAAGCGGACACAATGTTGACCCCCGTACGAGAGCACACACGAATCAACTATTAGTGCATGGCCGTGACCACAAGCTGAACTCGTAAAGATTCCCATGGACACATGGTCTTAGAGGCCACACATGAGCAGAGCAAAGCTATCACACTTTTTACTCAGTGACTGTTTATCAGGGCAAGTGCATTACTGACACAACTTTAATTATAATGACTACTAAAATATCTACCTTTTATCATAATTGAATACTAAATTATTGACTACTGATATCTACATTTAATATAGCCTACACGTCGCCTCTTGTATGTTGTGGTACTGTATGGGTTAAGGTAATTCGGCCTTGTTTAACCTATAAAACTATTTTTGTTGGTATAAACGGATGTATTTAGGTTCAGCAATATTAAATAATATTTTTGATATTACATAATATTATCAGTAAAACCAGTTAATTTAGATTTTAACATTTTCGGTTACCATTTATTCCACTGCAATCGTACGAATAACGATGCTTTTTGAAAACAGCCCGTAATAGGTAGCCTACTTGAACATCGCAGTATATGATTTTCAATCGTATAAGCTAGTGCTTTTGGCCTCGTTTACGACCTGTAATTTTTACGTGCGTTTACCAAAAATGCACTTAAAATGTAGGCCTATGCGACTAGCTTTAAGTGGTATATTTAGAGTGTCACTGTTACTGTCTGTTCATGAAATGCTGAATGCAAATCATTTGCCCTATATACATCTTTATGCTTAACGGTAGCCTATGATTTAATTTCTTTTTCTTTTTCTTTTATATAATAAAAATCAATCAAATTTTCTAGAAGAAAATATACTTTCGTTATTTTGTGCTTATACACAATTACTGCTTTATTCGTCGGACTGCAATTTGCAGAGTTTAATTTGATCAAATTTGATACTGATCGTATCGCTAGCGTGGAGTCTACATTGAAGAAGACTGCGCTTTAGTGACATATTTGAAAACCAAGCGGTGGTCTGATCTTTACTCCGCAGAAAAGATAAGGCCGGTGACACACTGGCTGCGTGGCGTAAGCTAGCGTCTCAGCTGTGTGGCGTGTCCGTTTTTATTTCGGCTCCCATGTTAACAGGTTAGAGCTTGCAGACTGCCTGCGTGACACGCGAGCCTCAGTGCCGCGCGGAAAACGCGTGCATGCTAGAAATAGAACCGACGCCTTTTTTTCACGCGACACGCAAGCGTGTTGGAAGCGTTTCCAGGCAAAATAGAATAGGAAAAGATGTTTATATGTTATTTTGTACACGAATACATATTAATAAATTACATTTTGATGGTTGAAAGTCTAGGTTTTGACATACATTCAGATATAAATATAAATAAGCTATAGCAGTGCATGCGCCTTGGTGTCACAGTGGACAGTCGCTTTGGTGAGCCACTGGTGAGATAATGTCTTTACTGGCGATTAAGTTGCACCATTATTAACTATTTATTTCTACCAAGCATTAATATGATATTTATTTTAAATAAAATGCTACCGTTTTCTGCACATTTATTTTAAACACTTTCGTGCTCCATCCATACAATTCACGAGTTCACACTTAGCCTACATATAATTAGATGGAGTAATAAAGCTTGATTTTTGCGTGCTGTCAGGGGGAGAGTTCCGAGCTCGGAATTTGGCCCAAACCCAGAGTACTCACCCCGAATATACAAGTGATTAGAACTAGAAGTGTGGAGATGCTGATAAACTGTCAAAGAACGGAGGTAGGTCTGCTGTATAGCTATATACCTGTTATCGTTGATTGACTGGGTGCTCTAATTATGTTAATTATCTGAACGTGCTCCTCCCGAACTTTGTTAATAAAACATCATTAAATGCACGCCCAGGTTGATCCAGGTTTTCTAGCATATTTACTAATACTAATTAACAAATGCTCTAAATTCTCCTCTTTTACACAAAGCTAACATCCAATCCCCACTGCTGGATTTAGGTGCTGCAGCTATTGCTCTGTGAATAATCCTCCACTATAGATCCACTATTTGCTTCTCTACTGGAGGTTTATACAGGGCCCTCCACCTGTCCCTCACAAGGAGTTCTGGCTTCAACAATCCATGGCCATTTTGAAACTTTTTGTCCTCTGAGTGAATCTTGATGAATAACTTTAATCGTGGCATAATATATTGCTTTCTTTGATGTATTTTTAAAAACATCCCACTTTGCAGTTCCAAAATATAAAATTGAACCTGCTAATGTAACCCCTCTGATTCTGTCATCGATTCCCCCAGAAAGGACCACACGAAGACAGAATGCTGGGTTCACTCATACTGGAGCCTACATGATAAAACACCAAAACAGGCATGAATTGTTGGTCACTCAGACACAAAACTGCCATTCACCTCGACAACTCGGGTGGAACTCACAATTTAAAAATCAATAAATTACTTTTACATGACTGTAGTGAAGGTTCAGTGTTGGTGTGATGGAAGAAGACAGTGGTCGGTGTGACTGGGACTCGTACACTTTTATTTGGTTGAGAAACAGAAGAAATGCGCTGTGCGTGCTCTAACATAAACCACGTTCAAGTTCAGAGAACACTCTTTCCACTATAAATATATTACTCTTTCCACTATTTAAAATATCACTCTTTCCAGTTTCAGCGTCCAGCTCACGTCTCGTGCACGAGTACCCAGTCCTTCTCTCTCTGCTCTCTAGCACCTGCCGGCTTTTATGCGGTCTCCCCACGCCAATTACTGCAATCAGAGACAGGTGTTCGTCATTTTGCACTTGACCTACTTACTCACCGCTCGGCTCTGTCGTTGCTCTCGCACTACAGACTTCGCTGAACCACGCCCCCCTCGCCACATACCCCCACCGCCCGACTCAGGCCGGGGAGCCGTCCGGCCTGCAGCCTCCCCCCTCTCCGCACTCCTCCTGGAGAGGAAGTCAGCCACCACCATCTGTGCACCCGGCCTGTGGATCACCTTGAACTTAAAAGGCTGTAAGGCCAGATACCAACGGGTGATCCGCTCGTTGGTATTGTAGGGTATGGACCAATCAGACACATACTAATTATTCATTATATACAAAGGTTTATGAAACTCCTCACACAGCCCAAATGAACAAAAACAAGGGCAGAAACAGTGTCATGTTACAGGGCATGACAAGGAGATTTTACGACCTCCGAGGAATGTGGCCACATACTCAAGAGAGAGGCTATGAAACAGAAACCCTCTTTAAAACAGACTTTGCTGCATTAATCATAGACTAACTGATCTATAAATGAACATGCATAAAACTGTGAAAGAAACAGTGTAAATGGTTTACTGTCTCGTGTACTATTAGGTATATATTATGGTATGTATCCTGGTATACAACAAACTAACGATCAATGTAACCTCACCTGTATAATGCCTCCTACCTAACTAATCCTCATTTAATGACTCACACTTTGATGTACATCACCTTCTTCTAGAATGCAGTGTGGATGTGTTATAGCTATTTTAGCATTAATGAAGGTATAATCTTGCTAGGGACAAAGATCCATAAATCAACTAAGAGCCACTTTCCCTCTCAGACATGTCCCCTTTCTGATTGGTCGAGTTCAACCCTTAGGGGAGGATCTTCTCCAGGCCTTATTAGAGACAGTCCACATGTGACCTCCCTCTCTTAGTTCTTTCATCCAGCCGCAACACTGTTCTGGTGATTCTGGGGAACCCCCTCCCCCTCCACGGGGGCCCCAGGGCCCAGCAGGCCTCGATTCCAACCAGATATGGGCTCAGGCAGGAGAGAGATGACTCTCTCACAAAGAACCAAGGACAATCTCAAGAGTTTTGGAACAAAGACTCCAACCAACAACGACTCCAATCACCCATCCTTCCGACTTCCTCACTTCTCCTGGGTGCTCGGCGTGGCCTCAACAGAGTCCCAGGCCTTGACCAAACCAGCCATGCGTTCCTGGAAAAAGAGAACGCTCAACCAACTTCCACTTGACACTGCTGGAACCATCAACGACTTCAATTTTCAACAACTTCAAGAATTGTTCCCATTACAAATGCAAGTATTCAATTCAATGAAATGTGAAAATGAAATTCTGATGGTTCTTCTCATAGACCCTCTTCCGGTTTCCAATTTCATCCTATCACTAACCTATTTATGTATTCATTTGTGTATGTTGTTTAGTTTATTTATATTCATATAAATATCTATATTTAGTTAATAAAACTTGTACATAATATGTATTTGGTTCTGTTTTGTTTGCAATACAAGTCACTTTACGATCACGGTTTTTGCTACTGGCTCAAAGTACTGTACAGGCGAAGAAATAACTATTCTTCGGTGGCCATGGAAGATACCCTTTATTAGAATAAATTAATAATCAAAAGAGTTCGTTGGAAGAACTGATTAATTGATTGTAATATTAATTCATCCACATCAAGTTAATCCAATTAACTGACCCAAATATTTATTATTAATAATTACAAGATATTATTGATTATTAATATTTCCAAAAAGCTGAGTTCCTTACAGTATCCTTCATGCGGTGGAGCCGCTGCGTACTATTACTCCCGGTTCGGTCTCAACGTGGTGCTGAATGAGATTTGTCCGACCAGGTAGGGGTGAGAACACATCAGCAAACTCTGCTTGTAAATTACGTATGTCAGTGATCTGGGACGGCGAGAGGTGGTCTCCAGCAAATGCCAGAGCGAGAGATATGGGTTTTGAACTCGCTTCTGGGCCGAGATCCTCCTCCCCACTTACCACCGTCGCCAGCATCACTGACTCCGCCTCATTCCATTTTTTAAGGAGGTTAAGGTGGTAAATTTGATGTGCCCCGTCCCTATCTGATCGGACAACCTCATAGTCGAGGTCCACGACTCGCCGTGTGACCACAAACGGCCCTTGCCACTTCGCAAGTAATTTAGAGCTGGACGTGGGGAGCAATACAAGTACTTTATCTCCCGGTGCAAATTTGCGTAGTCTAGCCCCCCTGTTGTACAGCCGACTTTGCTTGTCCTGAGCCTGTAACAAATTCTCCATAGAGATCCGCCCCAAAGTGTGGAGTTTTGTTCTCAGGTCCAAGACATACTGAATTTCGTTTTTGCTATTCGAAGGTCCGTCCTCCCAAGCCTCTCTAAGCACGTCCAGCACCCCGCGGGGCTGATGCCCATAGAGAAGCTCGAAGGGGGAAACCCCCGTGGAGGCTTGGGGGACCTCGCGTACAGCGAACAAGAGGGGTTCTAGCCACTTATCCCAATTTTTGGCGTCTTCCCGTACAAACTTACGAATCATGGATTTTAACGTGCGATTAAAACGTTCCACCTAGCCGTCTGTTTGTGGGTGATAGACGCTGGTGCGAATCGATTTAATGCCCAATAATTCGTACAGTTCGCGTACATTAATCGGGGTCATTAAACGATTTAGTGTAGCTGCCTGCCCTAAATGTCCAGTCATCGGATTACAGTGAGCCGCCTGGAAAAGCATTTCCCAACGGCTCTTTGGAACTAATAACTGAGTTGTATCTTGCTTTGACTGGGTGTCTTGGGTCACCCGATACAACTTATCTTTTATGATAGCAAAATAAGGATATGAGGAGAGGGGAGCGGTCGCTCAGGTTGGAGAGGCTGTGCCGGGGCCTTCGGGATTGTTCCAGAGGAAAGTCATCACGCTATGAAAGAATCCTTCTTTCAACCGCGTTCCGAACCTCTGGGACAGGTACCGAGGGCCCCGGCACAGCCTCTCCAACCTGAGCGACTGCTCCCCTCTCCTGCTTCCTTTTTGTCCCAGAAGCACCCGCACACAAATAACCCAATAGTGTTTTAAACCCCGGCCAATTGGTCCCCAAAATTAACGGGTGCCGGATGTGTTGGCTAACGGCCACCTCCACACTATGCTTTTGGCCCCGAAATTGGATAATGACTGGCATTAAAGGGTAATCCATCACCTCCCCGTGCACACACCGAACCCTAACCGTGCGGCTCTTATCCAATGCCTCTGGTTGTATCAGATTTTGATGGATGGAGGTTTGGTTACAGCCTGAATCCACCAAAGCCTGATAGGTACCCCCCTTAATACTCACTAGTATTTGGTACAACCCAGCTTGATCGGGGGCAGCCTGCGGTGTGTCAGGGACCCTGACCAGTGTCCCCACCTCCATCACGGGGCACCGGTCGCAAAAATGTCCAGGGTCCCCGCAACGCCAACAGGCCGGCCCAGTCCTTCCCGCCGCCCCAATGGCGGGAAGTGGGTCAAGCGATTGGCGTGGTGCAGGAGGTGCAGTGGCGGAGGCTGTTCCCCTGGGCGGCGCTCTGGGTGCGGGAACAGGCTCAGCCTTAGGTCCGGTCCTCCAGCGGGGCGCCGGCCTGGGAAGGAATCCTCCATGGGACCTGGGTAGAGGGACACGGGGCGAGAAGAGAGAGAGAGAAGCTGCTGGTAGGGGTTCGCCGACCCCTGGGCACGCCACCATCTGGTCCTCCGCCAACTGGATGGCCTGGTTCAGCGACGTCGGGCGGTGGCACTGGACCCACTGCGCGGTCTTCCGGGGGAGCCGCGCGACGAATTGCTCCAGTACCACGTGGTCTATAATTCCCTCGACGTCGCGTCCGTCGGCCATCAACCACTTGCGGCACGCAGTGGCGGAGCCAGAGGGGGGTCCGGGGTGGCACTTGACATCCCTGACATGCGATTGGCCACCCCGGGTGCCACCCCAAAATTTTATTTGCTACTGGCAGTTGCTGATGCTGATTTTTTTTTTAATTACGTTCGCCGGCAGCGCTGCGCGCGCAGTTTTCAAACGGACGAGCAGAGGACGAGAGATGGTTGCAAGATACCGAACTTCACCGAATAAGAAAACATCATATTTGAAGTAAGCTTTTAATGTTTAGCATCAGGGTGGTTTGCTCCCAATAGCCTACATTAGGCCTAATACACGCATATACAGTACCTTGCCGTGTGTACGTTACAGAATACAAATGTTCTAGCTAATGTGAGGATAGGAGATCAAAACGCAGGCAAAGAAGAGCAGAAACAAGCGATATCATAATGCGATCACTATAGGACTATGAAGCTTTATGGGTGTAGGTTGTTGATGGACTCGATCTACTGTGTTTTGATCATCATTATGAATCTGATCTAGATGTAGTCTTTGATAAAAATGCGATTTTCTCAGCTTTTTGCTCATGTTGCTTTTTATGAAACTTGCCAACATTCAAGTGTTGATTAAAAAGAAAGATGCACGAAGCTAGAATAACATTATTTTTTTGTTTTTGTTTTAAAAGCACAGGGTTTGTTCTTTCTTTTGGTATGTTCAGATATTCATACAACAAAATATTCTGGGGTGCCATGAAATTGTGAAAATTACCAAAACCACATTTTTTTTTTATACTGGCGAGAAAGAGTTAAATGTTGGTAATCGGATGATGATTAGAATGTGAATATGATTGGAATCATATTTTAAATTTGTCATATTTTTGAACAGGGTCAATTAAATATGAAAAGAAAGGGAGAGATATCAGAGTTATTTTAAAATAAGCACAAACATAGTCCAGTCATTTTATGAAAAAAAGGTTGAACAAATTGCAACAGAAGCAAACTCAAATAATTTTGTATCCTCATTATGTCCTGAGTAAGGAAACAAAGTCCCTAAGAATCCCATTAGGGGAAAGTTTCGAAATCTGTTTCTGGGGATTCACTTTTTATTTTACTTACCTTTTGTCTTCTGCATTCTCCTTACCCTTGTCTCCTGTTCTTCCCTTAGACTCGTCCCCCAGAAACAGTCGCACAGACCCAGCCCCAAACCCCATCTCTTAATAATTAAAAAAGGCTGGTTTCTAAAGTACTTCTTCCTGCCTTTATGTATTAATGCTCATGAGTTGCCTAAATGGGTTCCATTCAGACCTTAACATTAAGTATTTTACTGTTATGTGTCAACAAGATTAAACAAGACATTTTCACCTCCCTAGACCCAATGTTTAGATCTGTTGTGGTATTTATGCAAATTAGCACATACGTAATTAGATTATGCACCGTTTGTCCATCTTAACAAACAATTTTTAAAAACTTGGAATACATTTTTTGTTTGTCTTGATGTAAGTAATCAACTCAGTAATTTTCATGGTGATATCTAAAGGTTAAACTTTTACCCTATTCTCGTAAGAAAAAGAATGAATAGGCGTATGAATAGGCTATATTTGTGTTTTTTTCCTAAACTTTCCCTAATGGGATTCTTTGGGACTTTTTTTCCTTACTCAGGACATATTGAGGTTGACCCCCATTTTGGCTTAAAATGACTGGACTAACAGGCAGATCAGGTGCAAACAGACCCCCCAGCCCTTGCATCACCACTGGCTAGTCAGAGTCAGTGTGGTCAGACTTCAGAACCAGCAACAGGTCAGAGCATCTACCAGACACAGGCAGTCAATCCCATACCCAATTCAGGAATTTAAGTTGAGATGATTTTGCCAGATTAAAAGGATAGTTCACCCAAAAATGAACACAAAAAATAATTATAAATTAAATAATTAGAATTAGAATTATTATAAATTATTATAAAGAAAGAATTATGTTGTATTTAATCTTCCCAGGATAAGATTTTATATTGATGGGCAATAAAATTGTTTAACTTTTTCAAGGACATGTCTGCTTGATGCCTGCTATATCTAATAAAAGATAAAATAAAATATATATATTTTTTGTGTAAATGTGAGTTTTTTTGTAAATAAATGCAGCAGTTCATAACAGACACATGCGGTATCTTATCTCCTTGGTGCTTCAGCTTTGTTTTCTGCAAATATTTTGGATGTTCAACACTTATAGACACAAACAGAGTGACCCAATTCCTTCCACAAGCTTTTCCACTGTGTGTGTGTGTGTGTGTGTGTGTGTGTGTGTGTGTGTGTGTGTGTGTGTGTGTGTGTGTGTGTGTGTGTGTGTGTGTGTGTGTACCCGAAAGTACCAGTGGCCACCCCATGTATAAAACTCTAGTTCTGCCACTGGCGGCACGCGTCCCGGAGCTGCTGTGCAAAGGCGAAGGGTCGGCCAGATTCCCCGAGCTCCAGTGACCGGAACCGCTGTCTGCTCTGCTCCGGGGTCCGGCCGACCCGCTGCAGGATGGCGTGCTTGAGGTCTTCGTAGACCAGGAGGTTCTGGACTGGCAGCTGTTGTGCGGCGATCTGGGCTTCTCCGGCCAGAAGCGGGATCAGCCGCATCGGCCAGTGGGGCAGCCAGCCCCAGGCCTCGGCCGACCTCCCGAACAGCTCGAGGAAGGCCTCGGAGTCGTCTCCTGTGCCCATTTTGTGGAGGTGCATGGGCTGGGCCGAGACTGGAGCTGGCGATGATGGTGTGGCCCGAACCTCCCGGTCCATCCAGCTCCGGAACTGCTCACGGTCCTCCTGCTGGGCCCGGAGGAGTGTCTCGAACCGGCGCTCCTGTTGCTCCTCCATGGCCAGCAGTGCCTGGTGTTGTTGCTGGTGGAGTCCCGGGAGCGCGTGGATGATGTCCGCAAGTGGGGACGGGGACTGTCTGGCGGCGGCCTCTTCTTCCATCCCGGGTTTCGGCACCAGTGTAGTGAAGGTTCAGTGTTGGTGTGATGGAAGAAGACAGGGGTCGGCGTGACTGGGACTCGTACACTTTTATTTGGTTGAGAAACAGAAGAAATGCGCTGTGCGCGCTCTAACATAAACCACGTTCAAGTTCAGAGAACACTCTTTCCACTATAAATATATTACTCTTTCCACTATTTAAAATATCACTCTTTCCAGTTTCAGCGTCCAGCTCACGAGTACCCAGTCCTTCTCTCTCTGCTCTCTTGCACCAGCCGGCTTTTATGCGGTCTCCCCACGCCAATTACTGCAATCAGAGACAGGTGTTCGTCATTTTGCACTTGACCTACTTACTCACTGCTCGGCTCCGTCGTTGCTCTCGCACTACAGACTTCGCTGAACCACGCCCCCCTTGCCACAATGACTATGAACTCAGTCCATTTTTTCCATATGCTTTCGTGAACACAAAAAACATAACATTATAAAAAGAAGAATACATCATACCTGGAGATACATGAGAAAACACCAAAACAGGCATGAATTGTTGGTCACTTGGTCACAAAACTGTTGAAAATCATATACAAAAATAATCAAAAGAATATAGAGAGAGGAAAGAAATACAGCAGATTCCATGTGACACATGAACACATGAAACACATGAAACCCAATTATTTGTCACTTGTGATATTTATCACTCCAACATGAAATAAAAGAATCTTAAACACACTTCTAGAGAAATATGTTTGACTTTTAAGGAAAATGAAGTTATATATTCCAAACTTCTATGACCGATTGACCGAAGAGAATTTTACCTGCCATTCACCTCGAGAACTTGGCTGGAACTGACAAGAAAATTGCTGACGTCACACATTTCTTACATCACTTATCACCTGCAGATGTCTCCAAATCCCCTCTACTTAGATGTATTTAATACACATTAACATTAAACAATTAAAATGCTTTACAACTAGAAAAGGCCTTTTGGCACAATTCATAATGAATTTATTTTCCCCGTTACACTAACTCATTCACTTGCTTTTCATTAATGGCAGCAGAGATTTTTATTTTAGGAAATTCTGGTTCGCTTTACATGTCTGGAGTAAATTCTATCCCAATATACTTCCTGTAAACACTTGGTAAGGCATTAAAATCTTTTTTCACAAAAAAAAAATGTTTTGTCAAGCTAGGTTCCCCAGCTTTACAAAATCTTTGTAACCATGCTTGCACACAGATGACAAAATCCTTCTCTGAGTCATTGGATTAAAAAACAGTGGTTCCTCTGGAACTCAAATTTCATCAAAGTTCATTAGCATCTCTTTCCACTATAAGAACCGTTCTCCAAGAATGTAACACTGACATAAACATGTAACCCCAGATAGCCTAGCCTACTCCAGTTTCATTAAAAATAAACGACGAAATCAAAGAGTTTCTGCGCTGCTTGTTTTCTGTTTTCTGCTTGTTTTCTTGTTTTCTGCTTGTTCACAGTTTATATTTTGCACATCCACCATTCCTTGACATTCCTTATTGTGGTGTATTGGGGAAATGTGGTGAATTTATGAATTTATGAATTGCATTTGGTACTTCTGAGTTTCCATATATTTGTAATGGAGGCCAGCTAATAAGAGTTGTGCGAGTAAACCTCACTCCCCTAGCAGGCACACTGGTGACTGACTCTAGAGGCTGCGGCCTTTAGCATCCTTGATAGTGCACCCTCCTCCCATGCCAGAAACACCAGTTTGAATCCCACTCGGAGCAGTGGGAGTAGAACCAGAGGGGTTACATATTGATGCCCTTATTTCAGTGATTTGGGCAGGTATAATTGTGTCACGTGTTGTGTTCCTAAGACTGCTAAATAAAGCATGCAAATGGCATTTGTTGTGTTAGAAGATTTGGCGAATATAATGCTGCCTTAAAATGCTGCCACAGCCATGATTGATGCTGTGACAAGTATGCTTTATTGGTTCCCGTTCAAAGGAAATCAACGCTGCGTCAGTTGCTGACGCTATGAGGACACGTACCCAGTGAACCCCGTGTCTGAGGCACGTTTGAAATTACAGAAATCATTGACCGACGCAGTGCAATGATTTCACAAGGTGTGCCCATCTGTATAAAAAAGGTGCCTGTAAACAAGTCATCAGCTTCTTTTTCTTCAGGAAGCCGTTTGTGTTTGTGCTGTGTGAAATAAAAGAAAAGGCTCGTTTGACATGAGTAATTTTTGTGCATAACAGATCACCTGTAAACACCGCGAGATAACTATAATTCAAAATTATAATATAATATATAATTCATGAAAGTAACAGAGATTGTTTTGGCTTTACAGCAGCTCTAGAATAAAGTTATTGTCTAGCTAAATTTTGATTGATTCACTTCCATCGCCTTCAGATCGCTGAGTTTCCACACATTCAGAATGTTTTTATTTTTCATTTGTATTTTGGTGTTCATAATTCTGAATGGATCGTATATTGCTATATGCAGTCCTATGGTATATGCTATATGCATCTCCCCGTGGTCTTGTTTGGTATATCAGGTTGACTTCTGCTTATTTGTTTAAGTTACTGTATGACTAAGTAGAGTACTTTTAAAGGGGCCCTATTATGCTATTTTATGGTTTCCTAATGTTGTTTTGGAGTCTCCTACAACATGTTTACATGCATCAAAGGTCAAAAAACTGTGTAATTTTCTCATAATATACATTTGCACATCACCACATTTTTAATGATTCTCAAACAACTCTTCAGATGAATCAATCTCTCTAAATCCCTACTTTCCGCGAGGTACTCTGCTCTGATTGGCCAGACAGCTCAGTCTGTTGTAATTGGTCTACCGCGTACGGCCTGTTGAAAACAAAAACACCAATTGCCATAACAACGTCAGCCCTGCTTGTCTGACTCCCAAGGCTTCCTACACCGTAAACTAAACACAGTCAATGATGTCAATTTTACCATATCAATCTGAGCGCAAGTCCGATGATGAAACATTGGATGGTAGAACTAGTCATTCAACTCGAACCTCCATTGCAAGGACGACTCGATTAGGACGTTTCTCAGTGATAAAACTGATGCAATAACAAGTGCATGTCCATCAACAAACCGATTATTTTACTTGTACTAATTTATTTACAGAGTATTTTTTCTAATTTATTGCAGTGAACATGTGGAAACTGTATCAATTACAGTGCATACATTAGCCGAGTTCTAGCGTGAATGACTGATTTAACAAACGTTGGTAAAACAAATCTTGCTCCATGTGTAATGGGGCTGTTCTAGGTGGGGATTGAACCCAGGTCTCTCATGTTCAAATTCACTGAGTTAACTGATTGAGCTAACAATCTTTACTTACGAAAAGTACAACAAAACAAAGGAAGCCAGGCTTCCATGAAACAGTGAAAAGAAAAATAGACACAAGGGTCCAAAGACCTGATTCACCCTCTCTGTCTGCCCATTGGACTTGGGGTGAAAACCAGATGACAGACTGATGTCAGACCCAATGAGGCGGCCAAATGCCTTCCAGAACCGTGAGGTGAACTGAAAACCTCTATCGGAGAACATATCCTGGGGGAAGCCGTGAATCCTGAACACGTGCTGCATTAGGAGCTCTGCAGTCTGGCTAGCTGTGGGAAGTTTGGGTAATGGCAGGAGATTGGCACCGCAAGAATGACTGTATTACCTTGGGATTCAGGCAGACCTGTGACATAGTCCAGAGATATGTGCGACCAATGATGTTTAGGGACAGGTAGAGGCAGTGGCGTCATGCCTATTCAAAGTGATGGAGACATTTGGTCCATGTGCCCCCTCAGATTTTTCCTCCCTGATAATTTTTTTGTCACAACTTTATTCCTATTATGCTCCATAATTACCAGAGCCTATAACGACTCAAATGTATTCTTCTGGATGTGTAATAAATCGGTCAGCCTCATTCCGCCCCTTTTTCCTAATATGGTGTCCGTGTATATCAAATCTAGAGCGCTACACGCGTAGCGCTCTAGAATCTTTGCTGTGTATGTTCAAGCAATTCACTCGTCTCGCACGTTGAGCTGGCAATATTTTACAGATGGTCTTGAAGTGGTAAGTGGGCAAAGCAACAAAGCGGCATTGAATTAGTTATCGGATGATATGAAGTAATGTTACATATTACATTTGATTTGATTACTTTTTTACATTTCTGTCAAATATTAACCATTTTCAAATAAACGGGGTAGTGTTAACCTTATTCAGCACTGAAATCTGTCAAACTTCTTTCAAAGTCCTTCATCACATATTAATATTAAAATAACTTAATTTCAGAGCACCACAAAGTCAGACCTCAGCACCTTTATGTACCTATAATGTTAGATCGTTCTTAGGTCACATACCAATTTAAAATCATAACATAAAAACTGCAATGGTACTGTTTTTAAAATCATGTGTAGTAGGCCTAAGTGTACAGTAAGTGTGTGTGTAAACATGCTTTAATGAAGTAGACTTCAAAAGCTTTTGAATTTGAGCTTACAGTTCTTTCATCAACCTGTCTTTTACATAAACTTACAAAATAGATACTTTAACTTAGTCCTCAGATAGAGGAGGGTTACTGCTAGCTCTGTTAAGGTATTTCTGTCCCTCCCAAACTGCATTGAAATGGTATGTTTAGCAGCCAGAATTAAAAAATTGAAATTCCCTCCTAACATGATCCATATCACCTGTCAGAAAACAATTGCAACGTCTCAGATTGTGCCCCCCCCCCCCCCCCCCCCCCAGAATGTTGGCTTGCATGACGCCCCTGGGTAGAGGATGCAGTAGTCCTTGAGGGTGGGTTTTGGGGTCCTTGTTCTGGGCACACACAATGCAAGCGGCGACAAAATCCCAGATGTCTTTTTGCAATTTTGGCCACCAAAACCTCCTCTGGATGAGCTTGCAAGTTCTAGTGGCCCCAGGATGACCAGAGGGGAGGGAGGCATGTGCCCACTGCAACACATCAGAACGTAGTTGGTTAGGTAAAAAAGGACGTCCTGGTGGACCATTACCTGGATCCGACTGCTGCCATTGGACCTTCTTAATGGCAGCCTCAATGCCCCATTGGATAGCTGCTACTATTCTGGAGGTGGGCAGAATAGGTTCCGGTCTAGCCTCCTCCTCTGGGGAGTCAAACTGCCTCGAAAGTGTGTCTGGTTTTGAATTCTTGGAACCTGCGTGGTAAGAAAGAACAAAGTCAAACCGATTAAAAAACAGAGCTCAGCATGCTTGGCGGGAATTCAGTCTCTTGGCCTCCCAAATGTATGTCAGGTTTCTCTCTTCTGTCCAGATGAGGAATGGATGCTTGACCCCTTCCAAACAATGCATTCACTCCTCCAATGCCACCTTTACTGCCAACAGCTCTCGGTTTCCAATATCGTAATTCCTCTCTGCTGCAGTTAGTCGACGAGACAGGTAAGCACATGGGTGAAGTCTGTTGTTGACCCTGGCTCTTTGAATGACCGGGCAGACTTCTTGTTGAGTGCAGAGAGAGGTTCTGCAACAGAGCTGAAGCTTCTTATAAACCTTCTATAAAAATTGGCGAACCCAAGAAAACGTTGTACCTGCTTCACATAATTAGGCTGAGGTCATTCCTGCACTGCAGGCACCTTGCAGGGAACCCTTGCTCTTGGAAACGATGAAGCCGAGAAATGGGGTTGAAGACACATGAAATTCGCTCTTTTCCAGCTCGACAAATAGGCTGTGTTTAAGTAACTGGGACAGGACCTGTCGAACATGTTAAATGTGTTCTTGGTAGTTGCATGAGAAAATGAGGATATCATCAAGGTAGACAAAAACAAACTTGTTCAGCATCTCCCGCAAGACATCATTGATCAACGCCTGGAAGACGGCTGGGGCATTCACCAGGCTAAAGGGCATTACCCTGTACTCATAGTGGCCTGTCAGGCTGTTGAAAGCTGTATTCCACTCGTCGCCTTCTCGAATCCTGACCAGATGATAGGTATTTTGGAGATCTATTTTAGTGAATATGGTGGCATCTTGCAGGATCTCAAAAGGTCATCAGGAGCAGGGGGTAGCGATTCTTAATGGTGATGCGGTTAAGACCCCTGTAGTCGATGCAAGGCCTGAGGTCACCATCCTTCTCAAAAAAAAAAAAGGTGAGATTGAAGTATGAATAAAACGTCTCAGGTTACGACTGTAACCTATGTTCCCTGAGAACAGGGAACGAGACAATACGTCAACGACGCTATGGGGGGACGCCTCAGGCGTGACAGGTGTCTGAAATCACTATCAAATCACGTCAATCATATTGACCGGCGACAGCCCGTGAATCATTAGCGTGAATGATTAACGTGCGACCTGGAAGTATAAAGGGGCGCCTTGCAAACATGACAAATCACCTTATCGTCTGAAGGGACTGTACGGTAGGCAAGCCCCGCGGCATGGCAGGGAGACGTATTGTCTCGTTCCCTGTTCTCAGGGAACATAGGTTACAGTCGTAACCTGAGACGTTCCCTTTCGAAGGGAACTCAACAATACGTCAACGATGCTATGGGGAACGATATACCAACGCCGCCATGCTAAGGGGAGTGCATGCCAAGTGGCAGTGACAACTGTCAGAACCAGCAACTTCAAATGAAACGCTAGAACCACTCACCCTCAGGTCACACTGGGCTGTCAGTGACAGCATTCCCTACGGTCATAGCCCAAGCTACAGCCTCACAGAAAAAACCTTCATAAACATGGTTAAATGAAAGGTCTACCTGGGCCGGCTCCGGGCCTGGAACCTCAGCTTCCAATTAGAAGGGGTCCCTTCTAGGGAATGTGGCTAGGGGACCCAAGGGAACCCCAGCCAGTCACTATTCAGGGGAACGTACTCACCCCGAAATGCCACCAGGACGGCCTGACCTGGCGCCAGTACATAGACACTTAGTCTGGCAAAATCCTGTCTGTCTGAAGACAGAGCCTCTGGACAAATGCCTTAAGTAAGGCATCCAACCCGAGGGACTGCGAAGCTGGCAGTGAACCACTCGGCCCGGATCTCAGAGACGGGATATCCCGGAGAGTATGACTCAGCATAGTGCTTTCCGACCCTTGCTAGCGAGGGGAGTTTCTCTACTCGATCCACGGATCAACCCAGTGTCTGTGTTTCAAAACACTGAGGAGGCCTGTGAAGGCCTAAGGGCTGATCTAACTGGGAGGCCTCACGAGAGGCCTACGACCGTCTGACCAGACTCAGGAAGCCGCATGCTCAAAGAGACCCTCATGAGGGGAGCACACGGTCTGCCTGATAGGCAAACCAGGCTGTAGGCAGAAAAGGTTCCGGGAGGGAACCTTTAGCAGAGAATGAACACTTTAGCGAGCCAGGGCGCAAGCTCGCCTTCAGCAGCTGCCAATTAAGGCTAGCTGAAACTGATAGCAAGAGACCACTAGCTTCATAAACCCAGCACCACTAGGGAGCGTTACAGGGAGGCCCGGAGAGGCCTACTACCTGATCCTTTAGGGAGGCACGTGAGGCCTACTACCTGATAACCACAGTACGTGGGATGCTCACCTTCAGGGAGGCCTGGTGAGGCCTACCACCTGGTCACCACTATCTGTGGGAACTCACTGGTAGCTTTGAGCCCTGAGTCCGGGTGAAAGTATAAGGTGGCCTGCTAAGGCCAGCCAGCTGGGGACTCGCCTATCAGGGAGGCCTGGTCGGGCCTACTAGCTAATAGCAAGTCATATTCTGCCATAAAGTACACTGTTGGAAACCATACTACACAGCATAATTCACTAATGGGCTTCCAGTAGCGCTATAAGGTATGTCCCACAATGTTGGGACTCACCTCCGAGGAGGCCTGTTTAAGGCCTACTACCCATCAGTGAGTCAACTGCCCGAACCACCAAGGCCAACCACGTAAAGTGAGCTGGCCTACAGTGCCCTCTGGGGGACTGTCCAATCAAGGAGGCCTGCTGAGGCCTACTACCTAATGGCGCAGCCTTCGTTGGCAGAAAAACTGTTTACACAGCGCCTACAGCATCCTGGTGCCTAATCACATTGCCCATGGCAGTGTACTCCGCAAGAAAGCTAGCACCCTTAAAACAAGGGGAGTACAACATACGCCACTCTGCCACAACGGAGGCCCCAGTTGGTCAGGGGCCTACCATCTATGCATGGGCGTCAGCTCAGGGCAATGCTCTGGCTTCAGGGGAGCGTACTTCGACCAAAGAAGAAGTGAAGCTTACTTCATACTCGACCCGAGCCATAGTGGTGCGAGGTGGGATAAAACAGAACTGGGAGTGAAGTGCTCAGACCTACCCTGTATCACAGGGGAATACTCACACCTCACCCTGAGGTTACCAGGGTGCGGGCCTGCCAGCGGCTCTAGGGGTGACAGAAATGTATCTGTGCCCAACCTAGGGGAGTGGGGCTTGAATGAAAGCCAACCACCTACAACCTAGCGCTCGAGCAGTAGCTCAGCGAGGTGAGTGAAGCCTAAACTGGCGGCCTAAATCCGTAGGCCAGTTCTGCATGGCAGAGTCGGGCAGGAAACCCAGTCTTCTTCGTGAAGCGAAAGACGGCCTAACCCTGCTCAATAAAGACATATATACCACGGAGGCCTGTTTGAGGCCTACCATGTCCTTACAAACCATCCTCAGCACCACGCTGCATTACTCTAGGCACCCCAGAATGCAGAGAAGGGGGCGGGCCTTGGCCTAACGACTCCCACTGGAGGAGGCTGTTTATACAGGGATGCTAGAAACCAACATTCACACAGTGAAGGGTCAGAGGAAGAAATGCTAAAATTTTTAGCAGAGCGCCTCTATTATCCCTGGCACAGCCTAGGCCAGCTACAGAGGCGGCCCTGGTGAGGGCCAGCCTGCAAGCAAAGATCAATCTGAGGGCTCGGAGGAGCCACAGCCTTACTAAAGAATATAGTCTGTATTATTCCATACAAAGGGCTGCAGAATCGCTCAGCCTAATGAAACCCAAACAGAGCTCAAGGGGCGAAATACTCAGGAAGAAGTCAACGGACCCGTGGGCCAGACATCAGATCTATCTGAAGCTCTAGCATCAGTCAACACTCTAAGTAAAAAATTCCAAGAGAGAGACCAACTACTCTACCCTGAGGTGGCTAACAGCCCGAAGGCTAACATAGTTATCGTTCTGGCCACCTAACGGGGAACTTCAGGGCCCTAATGATCCAGGAAACTTCTCTTACCTTATTACCTTGACATGACCCCATAGCTCTATACAGGGAACGAGGTCTGTAGAGAGATACATCTCGGAATTTTAATTCACAAAAAATTACTCTTAAAAGACCAGTCAGCTCACCTGCGGCGTGCGGAGTGAAGACTCGCCAGATAGTTCTTTATGACCCTGGGGTCCACCACTTTACATGCCTGAAAGAGGCGTTTCTACTAGCCAAACCTAGGCGGGCCATTGGAACATCGTTCTTATCATAGGCCCAGCCCCAGGCCTGATGTAATGAACGTCTGGGGAGTCAAAAGAGAGGAGAGGGCTGGATTTCTTTTTAATGAAGCCCTCCGGGGAGATTATCCATCAGCGACACTGTGCGCGCTTGTGCTGGATAACCTCCCTCAGATCCCTCTTCTTGCGGGAGTCACGCCTCTTCTGCGTCTGTTCCTCCACGGAGGGGGCGCACGAGAGGCGACACTGGCTCTCTGGCCCTGTCTACGGTCCTCGGACCGTGAAGGGCCAGGCCCTCCCGCCTGCCTGGGTGTGGAACCGGATCTCAGCGGTATGCAGGATCCTGCAGCAGGTCGGCCTGATATGCCTGCAGCACCGCCATAGTGTGCAGGGAAGCACCAGCCTGAACCGCTGTCGTGTATGCTCTGCCATTCAAACGTGCTGTTGACTTTAGCGGTTTGGATGGCAGGGTTGGAGCTCTCAGTGTCGACGCCTGCCCAGACACGAGATAGTTCGCAAACGACTCGTCAAATGGGCGGCATCGACACATACCCATGCTCTGCGATCCCCTCAACATCAGCGAAATTAACCCGCTGATGTCGGTGAATACGGGCAGAGCATGGGCTCTTCCATGCCCTCTCGATCTCCGTGTGAAGATCAGGAAGGAATGGAAGGCTCACCTGAGCTGGTGTGTATGGCAGGGGAGAAACCGATCGCCAAGCCTACCGCGAGCGGTCTCTCCTCTAGCGCGTCGCCATGGCAGCTACAGCCTGTTGGCGGCGCGCTCCACAACATCCACCAGGTCTGCACACACAGGGCAGGGTGGCTGAGAGGGTTCAGGATCTACCTGATTATAAACCTCCTCAGCCATCTCCTGCTCGTCCTGAAGAGCAGCAACTGCAGGAAACCATTGGTGCCTGCAGTTCGCCCTCGTCAGCCGTCGAATCATTTGAGAGGTTTACAGGACTCTCAAGATGATCGATGAACTCTATCTGGAAGCCCATGATGCAAGTCGCCGCTCTGCCTCGGCACGAGCGGGACCACGCGGACCAGACGTTGAACCCCCTTCACTCGAGAAGAGGGCCAGACGAGAGCGGAGCGTTTTAAGAGAAAAACGCTCACAGTTCACACAGAGGATTCCCTCGAGAACCTCTTGTGCGCGCTCTTCTCCCAGGCAGGAAAAAACACACTCGTGTGCTGTACATTTCATTTTCTTACCGTTTCATTGAGTAGCGTTTTCAAACAGACAGTCCCTGAAGACGATGAGATGATTTGTCATGTTTGCAAGGCGCCCCTTTATACTTCCAGGTCGCACGTTAATCATTCACGCTAATGATTCACGGGCTGTCGCCGGTCAATATGATTGACGTGATTTGATAGTGATTTCAGACACCTGTTACGCCTGAGGCGTCCCCCCATAGCGTCGTTGACGTATTGTTGAGTTCCCTTCGAAAGGGAACCATTATCCAAGGCTTCCTTGAGTTACTTCTCTATAGCAGCCTTCTCAGGGGCAGAGACAGAGAGTAAAGCCTACCTAGGTGGGCATGCTCCAGGAACCGAGTCTATGGCACAGTCATATTGTCTGTGCGGATTGTCTGTGCGGAGGAAGTGAGGTGGCTCGGGACTTGCTGAAGACTTCTTTGAGATCAGCAGAGGAACTCTGAACAGTTCAGGGAGAAACATAGGAGGCATAATACTCTGGGTCTTAGAAATGGGAAGTTGCAGTGCACGGGAGTGTACACGATGCACGGGTTTTTGCTAATTCAAAGCTCAACCTGTACTTTAAGACTGGCCAGATCCCTCCTCTGAAAAAACAGATTGTGGACAACGAGGAGGACATACCAATTTATCTTCTTGGTGACCCAGCCTACCCTCTGCTGCCTTACTTGATGAAGGAATATGCAAACGGTGGCTCCACACCTCAAGAACAGTACTTTGGGCTAAGTTTGTGTAGGGCACGGATGGTCATTGAGTGTGCTTTTGGTCGTCTCAAAGCCAGATTTGCTGCACTGAAAAGGCCTATGGACATCAACTTGAAGGACCTGCCCTTTGTCATTTATGCCTGCTTTGAGGGAGCTGGGCCCTCATTTATCAACAGTGCGTAGAAAAGGTTCTATATTTTGTCCAACGAATGAAATTTAGAATGTGCCTAAGTACAAGAAAATCCGCATTTATCAAACGTGCGCACGCAGTTCTTACGCACATGAGTAAGCAATCATTGTTGATAAATACCACATGTGCGTAAGTACCATGCTCGTTCACATTCATGGTCATTAGCATTCGGAAACACCTCCAATTAACCATATATGGTGACAACACTTCCCTTTAAAAATTACGTGATTGTGTTTTTTCCTCACTGCAATAATGGCAAAGAGAGCAAAGAAGAGGAACTTCACAAACACAGAATTAGAGATACTTGTAAATGAAGTTGAATCCAACCAACAGATATTGTTTAGTTCATTCACTGCAGGAGGAATTACAAATAAAAGAAAAAATGCTGCATGGGAGAATGTCACCAATGCAGTTAATTCCGTTGGGTCTGAGGAGAGAACTGTCCCAGAAATTAAAAAAAAATATGATATTAAAGTATTGGCTAAAAAACGTGTCACAGCACACAGACAAGAAATGTCCGCAACTGGAGGAGGACAGACAACAACGGAGCTTTCTCCATTGGACAACCGCATAGCCTGCATCATCGGAGACACGGCTCTGTCCGGGATTACTAAGGACGGTGACACTGATGCTCTTGCGACAGAACGAACCGGGCCATCTAAAACCCAAAGTGAAGGTAAAATAAACCAACTGGAATAGGATATTGTGTTTGCATACATTTTATTTCAATTTGTAAACTTTTAATGAAATCATTCATAGGATAAACTCAATTGAATTAATGTGAACATGTGTTTCCTTAATAGCGACACCCGTTGTGCCTGAGGAGCTTGAGGAGCCGGGCCCATCCATTGCCCCTTCCATGCGCCGTGCGCCAAGAGTGCTGAGTGAGGCGGTGCTACAAAATCAAGAGGAAACAACAAAATCCATTAATGACCTAAAGGATCAACTGAGCAACATAACGAATGTATTGATTCAAATCAACGAGTCTCTGAAACAGATTGCCTCTTGCGCAAATACAATGCTAATAAACCATAAACCGCTGACTAATGTGATTTCAGTTATTTCTTTCCACGAAGCTGCAAAACACAAAATGAAATCGCTGTAATGTTTCTGCACTCGACCAATGGCCAGACTTACCTAAAATGTCTGTATGGTCCTCTGTCTTGTCTGAATGCCAGCGGCATTAGGAGGTGGCAGGGGCACTGCATCGGGCATAGGGCCGTCTGGTCTTGGGGGTTCCTGCAGAGGGATGCCCTGTCTGATGGCCAAGTTGTGTAGCACACTGCAAGCCATGATGATTTTGCATGGTTTTTTTCTGGCTGATACTGCAGTGTCCCTCCCGTGCTTGACAGACACAGCCATCGTCCTTTCAGCAGTCCTTTTGCACGCTCAACTGTGCTCCTTGAGCGCGCATGGGCACGGTTGTACGCCTGTTCCTGCTCGGTCCTCGGGTTGGTTAGGGGGGTCATTAGCCATGGCTTTAGCGGGTAACCTTGATCACCTAATGATGAATTAGTTTTAAGTAATTGTACATAGCCCTACAATAGCATTTTAAACATGTTGTAGCCTTAAATTCACCAATGAGCCAGCCATCCTCAACAGCGCCTTCTTGGAGACGCACACCCACAGAGCTATTCTGCAGAACGAACGAGTCGTGTGTTCCTCCAGGCCACCGGGCAACAACGTTTAATAACAACAAATTTGCACCACAAATTATTTGCACGTTAACAGAATGAAACCCTTTTCTATTTACATAGTTAAATTCGTTGGTTGATGGTGCTTTTATGGCGATGTGGGTGCAGTCTATAGCTCCAATTATGTTTGGGAATCTAGCAATGGCATGAAAGTCCCGTTTTACTGCGGCTTGTTGAGGATTTCGATAAGGAAACTGGATGTAGGTTGGGGCCAAGGAAATAATTGCATCCAACACTGCCGGCATGATCCTACTCACTGATGGATGGGATATACCACATATGTCTCCAACCTCACGCTGAAATGTGCCAGTAGCTAAAAATCCAAGGGTGGACAGGAGTTGGATGTGCACGGGAATGGCTTTCGTGCGATTTGTTTCTCTCTCCAACACTGGCCCTAAATCACGACACAAATCCAGCAGTACATTTTTGGGAAAGCGGTACCTACTTAGAAGCCACTCTGTGCTCTCACCAAGCAGATCAGCGCGATCTTGGAAAACGCGCTCTCTGCGGAGCGCATTGTTTTCCAAGTCTTCCAATAACGCAAGATAAGCCATTGCACTGAGACAAATATATTTCACATCTGTCTTTTATAGGGTTTGACACCAATTAAGCATCGTGTTTAGAACTAGAAAAATTATAAATTGAGTGTTTTAAAGGAAACACAGGACATATATGGATTGCTTAATGCTTACTGTGACACTCTTAAATTCTTTTTATGTGTAGTGTCGCTATTCTACCACTAGATTATCTGCGTAAGCATGCTCAGAGGTGTGCTTATATTTACACACATTTCTACGTATAAGTACAACTTGGTGAATCCCACACTTTGCGTGAAATTGTTCTTTCACACTCACTACGCACAAATCTGTCCGTACGCACCATTGATAAATGAGGGCCCGGGAGCTTTCCAATTACTGGATATAGCCAGCACACTCCGGAGGAGCATTCAAGCCAAACATCTCTCTCCATTTTCTTTCAGTTTTTCTTTCTTTTCTTTCTTTCAATGAAAATAGTAAAAGCTCGGAATTCTCCTTAATCAAAATTAAACCAAGAATAAGACAGTGTTATAAGTGTGTGTATACATTTGGTTCAGCATTTCCTGTTATTGACATAGTTGTGTAGATGCTCTTAAGTTTTTCAGACACAATTGTAATCGCTAAATTTTCCTCCCTGCGCAATATTATTTAGTAAAAGTGCAACACTGATCTCCAAACATAAGTCATTCTACTTTTTTCACATAATTGTTCCCTTTCGAGGGAATTCGCGATGCGTCGATGACGCTTTGGGAACGCCTTTGCGTGACTGAGTCTGAAGCACTACTGTCAACTAGTCCAATGGAATGAATGAAGCGTCACGGGCGGGTGACGTCATGACCAGGAAGACATGAAAGCACATCCGGTGCAATGCTTGCGTTAGCTTTTGTGCCTCAGCAAAGCGCTCTGTGTCAAAACTGTCTGTTATATTTATTGTTGTCTGTCTCTCATTATATTGTATTATGGCGAAACAACTATTCAAAGCCTGTGCTTCTCCTTGCCCTCGTTATATCACGGGTGGAGATACACATGAGCTTTGTGTAGTTTGTTTGGGAGTGGAGCATGCTATGTCAGCCTTCGAGGGGGCTGACTGTCAGCATTGTGAGCGTCTCCCGCTCCGCATGCTCCGCTCCCGTCTGTCCACATTTGAGGATGATGGACAGGCTCGCGAACCTCGGGATTCTGGACCCGCGGCTGCCGAGGCAGCTCGGAGAAGGCTCACTTGGGTTCGCAAATGGATCTTTCAGCGGGGTTGGGGACGGGCTCTGCCTTATCTCCTCCTTTAGGAGGTAGAGTTACTGAGCATCGGTGAGAGTGACACAAACACAAATAAGGAAAGTTCAATAAGGGGAGAGGATTCGCCATCCCTCTACCCAAGACATGAGGATCTTATTGAGGTGATAACTCGTGCTGTAGATAAGTTGAGTATTGACTGGCCAGCAGAAAAGAGAGATTCTCATCCTAAAAGCAAATTAGACGAGCGTTTTCTCACTTCTAATGTTTCATCTCAATCACGGGCCCTTCCATTCTTTCCTGATCTACATACTGAGCCTATGTAGATCATGGAATAAACCATATTCGTCACGTCTTTTTAATCCCCATGTTCAAACGTATTCAAATATAAAGGGGCTGAAATATTTTGGTTATGGGTCGATGCCCCCAGCAGAACAGACGCTCGCGGGCTATCTGTCTCCTGGGTCAGCATCGTCCCTGAAGGATCCTGTGTTGCCGAATAAACCACTAAAGACCACATCTAATTTAGTCGGTAAGGCTTATACGGCAGCAGGTCAAGCTGGAGCTTGTCTGCACACGATGGCAGTGCTCCAAGCCTATCATGCAGATCTGCTGGGGGATATAGATAGGAGTGAGGGAGCTAGTCCCGACGAAATTCGAGAACTTCGTCGGGCTAGAGATCTTTCTCTCAGAGCTACGAAGGAGACCGCCCGTGCTATTGGGCGGTCTATGGCAGCCCTCGTAGCTACTGAGAGACATCTTTGGTTAAATCTGTAGCGACTGACCGAATCCTGTTTTCCTTTCACTACTGAACAAATATGAACACATATATGTTTAATTCACAAAACCTTGAATCATGTGAAATGGTGCCCCAATGTCTGCCAGCAGGTCATTGATTAACTCCATTTATGACGCATTGCGCAATCAAGAAACAGGTCCCCGTTGTTCTCGAAACCCTCACGTGGTGCACACCACGGATGGACAATATGCCCCAAGGATACACACACACACACCACACATACCCGCACACAAACGTCCTTTGTGTGCCACTTAGGATAGGAATGTCCTTAATGTATATAACACAGAATTGTATCTAACCTTCCTGTATGCATGCATATCTAATTTGTTTTGTCTTATTCTATAGATGTAATTGGAGACTGGTCTGTAACTTCAAATCTTAATTGTATTTCTAAAGAAAGATTACCTAACAGTATCATCTTCTGTAACTCGCCCTCTTGCTAGGTCATAAAACTTTATGACCCCCAAAAGGAATTCCAAGGGAATCACAGCTCCCACTTGAATTCTGATAAAGAAAGAGGAATAGACTCTGCAATTATATATTTTCTATAAGTATAACCACTTAAGAAATGTATAAACATGAATTTGATCTTTCCTGTGTGTAATTCTGCATATGAATGTAACTTTATGTTTCTTCTACTTTTTCCGGCCATTCTTGGTACCTGTTTGACCGTCTTGTTCATCCTTTTGTGTATCTATTGTAGTACTCCCTTGGTGATTTGAAGTCATCTCTGTTGGTGTTCCGGCCAGCAGGGTTGTCCGACCAGCGTTACCAACACCCTACTGTGCGTGAATCTCGGTTTCTTTTATCTCTGTCCGTCGTTGCGGCCCGCAGTGCTGACATCAGCAATTTGGCACTCCAAGGGTAGTTAACCAGTCCAGCTGACACAAAAAGGCAATTTCTGGGACCAGTACCTAAACCGGGGCCTAAAAAGAGGCCACTCCTCCGGGAGGGTTCTGGGGAACAGCCCAATTTTGTAGTGTTGTCTGGCGGTTGACATCTTGGCTTTGCCGAGTTGTGTTTAAAGTCACAAAGGCTGTTTGGGAGGGCGCAACGCGACACAGAGTAACGGAGGGCCGAGGACACCGCGGTTGAGTGTTTGGGAAGCGCCAGGGAGGTTGACCATGCCACTGGTTCTCACCGGAGTGGATTCAATTCACCGCAGGTAAACTAAATTTAATAAAAACCCATTCCACCTACTATAAGCCACAAAATACTAGATATCTCCCGGATATTTTAAGTGTTTGGCCCATCTCTTCTCCAAGCCACACTTTCTTAGGTTGCTATCTCGACAACCCCACTCACCCGTAGGCCCTATCTTAAACCCTATCAGCGGTAGTCGGCTTAGGCCTCCTTATTCTCCCTAACACTTCCGGTGTTAGTATTTATTCCAGTTCATTTCAGACCTATTCATTTTCATTGTTTCCTTTCACTCTGATCTCTTCTATCTCTGTGTTCTGTTGTGATTTGTTTCTTTCATTTCACTTAGAGACAGTAACCTGTGAGAGCCACCAAGGCGGCTAAATAATAGAATAGAGTGACAAATACGCAGCCGGTGTCATCACGTGACCCGCTAGGCTACTGCCTGTCAAATCCCTAGTTCGGGTCCTTCGTCGACCCAAATCAATTGGCTTCGCTAACTGTTTACATCAGTTAGCCCCAAAATTCTCATGAACGGCATAGCCCGTATGAGAATAGCTTGTTAAGCTTAGAAGGGACTTGCATTGGTCTCTTTGTTTGTGTATGTTGTGTTCCTCTCGCCCACAGTGAGCCAGTATGTTCCTGTCCTACAGTCATGGTCGAGAGCCATGACGACCCCCTTCCTGCCCAAGGACGCCAGTGACCTGCAGCATCTGAGCCAAACGCAGCTGGACACCGAGCTGGACAAGCTGATAGCCCTGGATCCAACCCTGAGCTACAACTACAAAGACTGGGCCAGAATCGTCGGAGGCATCGCACACAACCTCGTCCCCCAGGCAAGGCTCAGCGAACGGAGTAACATCGACCTGGAGCAACAAGCAGCAGCGCTTCTGCTTCAAGCGGAGGAGGCCCGGAAGCACCAGGCCCGAACCCAGAGTCGCCTTGATCAGCTCCTCCTCGAGACCCAGAACCAGGGCGAGAAAGAGGACGACACAGATCCAGCGCTACAGAAAGAAGCGGAAAGACTTCAAAAGGCCCTGTGTGATCTTCGTCTCGACACAGACCAAAGAAAGCAAGCGGAGAGAAACGCCAGAGAGGAACTCAATGAGAAACTCCGACAAGGTGAAGTTCTCCTTGTAAGAGCAGAGACTGAACTAAAAGAAAGAGACGCTAAAGCCAAGGCCTGCAAAAACCACTTGCACGCAGCCCGAGCTGAAATCCACGAGCTTACTCAGCAGAGACACGATCTAAAAAAAACGAACTTGACATTGTTCACAGAGAGCTGAAACACTCTTATAGACTGCAGAATGACCGGGAAGGGGAAACGCACACCACAAAGTTTCCCCTAACCAGCCGGTCCGTACCTTTCAGCCACAAACTCAAAGCTGAAAGGGGGGGTTAAAAGCCCATTGCTCAAGATGTCACCAGCCAGCTTCCAGACAACCCCTGCCGCTAACCACGGCATGGCCCCCAAAGAACTCGACAAGCTGGCCAGAAACATCCCTACGTTCAATCCAGACCCTGCAGGAGGTGATGACATTCACTCTTATCTACAGGACATTGACTTTCACTTGCAAACTGTCGCCAACTTGACAGCTTGGGACAATTTGTATCTGTTAAGAATCACATCCAGCGGTGATGTGCGCAGCTTCCTAGACCGTCAAACAAAGACTGTCAAAACTGACTACCAGCAGCTGCGACAAGCTTTGATCCGAGCATTCTCTGATCCAGAATCAGACCAAGCCATCGCCATGGACCTCAAGCAGACAAGACTTGAAACATCACAGACCTACTACGGCCGATTCCGACAAGCCTACTTCGGAGCACGGAACAAGCCAGGTATGGAAGAGGATTTCAACTTCAGAACTCTGTTTCTCCGAAATCTGCATCCCACAGTGAGTCATCACCTGGCCTGTTCACGGACCATGTCTGCCCAACAGCTACGAGACTTGGCCCACAAAGCTTATGTCAAGCAAAAGACTGTGTCCAACCAGACTGTAAAAAAACCACACATCTATGTCTAAGCATAAGAACCGAAACCAACGCCCGGTCTGACTACCAACTGACTGAGCCAAGCACCCCGAACACTGCTCGTCAGCCAAAGACCACAGAGCTAACTGTCACATCACAAGGTGACAGCATCACCCAAGCTCCACAGCTGACAGCTGCACACCCTGAATGAGACAGCACACTTCCTCATATCAGGTACCACTATCCCAAGGTACCAGAAAATGCTGTTTTGGCTATCTGCACCCGCAGACAGCCACACAAAACCGGTCCTAACCACCCATTGATCGTCACACCTGCCCCAATGACAGCATTCCTGGGCAACCTGGTCGAAAAGGGGGTGGGCCGGTAACTCGTCCTGAACATCATGTTGGAAAAGGAAGTGAGCAGGGAACACACAGCATCACATCTTACGGTGATCTCATCTCACCTTTTCAAAAAGACTCCAATTTCAAGCTAAGAGACAAGATCGAACTCTTACACCTCAAACTTGTGAACTGAACGTGCAATCCCACAGCCAGAACGACATCCGGCTCAAACAGGTAGCTCCCATCCACCTGACAGTTGATTCTATGAGTCTGATCCACCCAGTGCACACCTAAAAAATGAACACTTACCCACTTCTAATTGGCAAAGACGTGCTAGATCGCTTTGAACCGTTACTGGACTTGAAACAGCTCAAAGTCTGGGCTCAAGTACGAGAACTTGACCCCCTCCAGACACAGCCAGACGGTCGATCACAAAGGTCACGGGAACTCCAGCAAAACCAGACTTTCAAGTCACAGAGTTCACGGAAACTCCCACAGCCAGCCATGAAGACACAGACTCAACACCAACTGTAGGTTCGAATCCGCTACCATGCACCTTACAGCTCACCAAAGACTCTGATTCCTTCTGCCCCAAGGTCACAACTGACCTGCAGTTGAATGATGTAACCACTACTGACTTTGTACTTGCACTATGGGCAGACAACTCAGCCATCAGTGTCTCACTATTCAATGCTCTCATTAAGACACACCAGACCTTCCTTCTGCCAGCAAGCGCACCCGTTTTCCTTTAAACACGTACCCATCAACCATGATGACGGCCAAAGGTGTCTTCGCTTTGAACCTGAACTGGAACCACCGGTGTCTGACCCATTACTTCCTGGTCCTTCCGGACCCGCCCCATGATTTCTACATTGAGGTAGACATCCTGACTCACCTCAAGGCTCATGTGGACATCATTAATGAGGTAGTGTGGGCCCCATTGACTTTACAGCCCCCTGTTGTTCCAACCAACACTGAGAACCTCCTCTCAGGTCAAACCATTCCTGAGGTTGGCACCCTAATCAACGAATAGGACACTGAATACCAGCTTACACCAAAGGGGTCGCCGTCCGGCTCAACATGCGTTGTGGTCAAACCCTAAAACCACACGCTGGGCTTCTTTCAACCTTCACCTGAATGTGTTGAACTTGGACTCACGCTGGAAGTCACACCCCTTACTGAAGTGTCATCGCGTGTAGTCTACATCCTTTTCAACAACTGTGTGGCGATGGACACCACCATTCCAAAAGTCTATCGGGTGGGATGGCTAGTGAGCCACTACTTCCATGACTTTGAACTCACACTACCAATCATTGGGCCCATCCCATCTTCAATGACACCCGAAGGGAGCACAAACCACACAGTGTTCACAGCACCCTTCAAACTCATCTCCATCACTTCGGTCATGCCAATGGACAAAGACCAGGTATGCAGAACAGCACTGACAGAGGACCAATACCTTGCAGTATACAAAGTCTCCAGACAGCTTGCTTGCGAGATTGACGACACTGCTGCACCTCTGCCTGCCAACACGACAGACGACACACCAACAGAGGAGCCGTACCCAGGATTTGAGTCTCAAGTTCAGCAAATTCTAAAAGACGCTGACGCAATTAAAAATGATGCAGATCTACAAAGACTCAGACGAGTCCTTTACAAGTTCAAAGCATCCTTTGCCAAAGACTCTTTAGATTGTGGTCTCACTGAACCCCACACTGTGCGCATCCCAACGCACCCTAATGCTCCTCCCACTTTTGTCAGGCAGTCAGGCAAGATCCCCATCGCTTCACACGAAACGGTGCGAGAGATCATCGAATCCAGGCTTGAAAAAGGTGTCATCCGTCCATGCAACAGCACCCATTCTGCCCCCATCTGGCACGTCCTCAAACCAAACGGCAAGTGGCGACCCACCATTGATTGCAGGAAACTGAATCAACAGGTGCCACTGTCCCGATGGCCCATGACCCAGCTGGAGCAAGAAATACCCAGAATCAGAAAAGCCACAATCTTCTCAACACTTGATGTGGCCTCTGGATTCTGGACTATACCTGTGCATCCAGAAGACCAGCACAAGCTAGCATTCACGTTCGGCAACAGACAATTCACTTTCACCAGGTACCCATTGGGCTATGCCAACGCACCTGCTGAGTTCAACATCTTCCTGAACAAGGCATGCCCAGATGCCAGAATGAGAGGTAACCTTATGTGCGTTGATGATGTTCTCATGAAAAGCACAACAGTGGCTGACCACCTGAAAGAGCTAGACTATGTTTTCAACCAATTATCCACTGCCGGTGCCCAGAACGCCCTCCACAAAGGACAGTGATGTCGAACCAAAGTCAACTATGTGGCCCCACTCATCGGATCACAAGGCATCGAACCGCAGTCCAGCCGTATTCAAGCTGTTCAAAACATCAAGCCACCAACCAACATCTCAAGCTACAAGCTTTCTATGGGTGCGCAATTACTCACGGCAGTTCAGCGAAGGCTACTCAGACATTGCGAAACCTCTAACTGCCCTTCTGAAAACAGACTGCCCATTTGTATGGACAGAAGTTAAAGACAATGCCTTGAATGAGCTAAAACGACACTTATGCACAGCTCCATGTCTGGCTTACTCTGACCAACAAAAAGAGTTCTATCTAGAAGCTGGGTTCTCCAGCCACTGTCCCAGTGCTGGCCTGTACCAAAGGCATGATCAAGACAAAGGAGTCGTTACATATGTCAGCAGGACACTTCTCCCACCAGAGACTAAATTCTCAGACTGTGAAAAAGCCCTGCTCTGCACTGTATGGGCCATCCAGAGATTCTCCAACTACATTGGAGCCAGTGCATCCGAGATGGCGTGGTCACCAATTCACGCATAGCCACATGGTTAATGGCCCTCCAGGGGCGCAATGTTGAGGCACTTATGCTCAAAATCACAAGTGTGCGCTAGGCCACGGCCTGGCAGCCTGCCAAAACTGCTCTGATAACACACCAGCTGCGACGGTGAATGTAGAAGAACCCCAACAACAACAACTGACCTGTCACAGGTACTTTAAAGAGAATGCGTGTCAAGGTATGCCCACACCCTTCATCGATGGATATTCATCGATGGAAGACTTTGCTTCACCACCTCTCAGACCCCTCCAACCAACCCTTGACTGCCGTCTACACTCACTGACAACCAGTTACTCAGAACACGGCATGACACCAAGCACATGCTGCGTGCACAGAGCTACATTCTATGTGTGCACCGTCTGACACCACAACGCAAAGACGTGTAATGCAACGGCGCAAAGGGGGGATAAGGCCAATGTACGTCCATGACGCATCATGCACTGCAAACCACAGCACCAGAGCCACTGACAATACACTGAAGCAAGCGACATGCCAGCAGCAAGATGTGGCAAAACATGGGCCAAGGCAAGCTAAACCTAGTTGCCACCCATGAAATAAAAAGACTGCCCAGTCCAACCAAAGACAACCCTCGCTGGGTTTTTTTTCCTCCCCTTTCTTTCTCTCTCTCCTTGTTGTCTGTACCAGATTGCTGCTGTGGTTTGCCATGCCGTGCTGTCAGCCATCCAGAGGACAGCTGCCACCGAGATAACGACTGAGACTCCTGATCACCGACTGCAGGACCTACACCCATCAAGCGCATGTTCGACTCATCCAGCCCCACAAGGCCTACAGAGCACACTACCCCAGCACCGTAGCCAAATACAGCTGGGCAAGTGCCCGATGGACAGAGGACTCCCTCTCTCACGCCAAGGCCAAGGTCGAACACATGTCCAACCAACTTGGGAAAGTGACTGTTACACAATCAGGACTCTAAAGCACCAACTAACACTCAAAACGGTTCCTGGGAGCGTTGCTCGGAGCCGTAGCTGCCGCCAGAACTCTGTTCGACACTGGTATGCCAAGTGTCCAGACAGCAAACATAGCCACTGTGAAACAGCATGTGGTTGAAATCCAGACTGAACTTTCACAGCTAAAAGAGCAACTCACCACGCAGAGTGCATCTTTCCAAACCATCGGCAAGACATTGAGAAGAACATGGTCATTCTCAACATTCACAGCGTCCTGCTGAATCAGACCATGAACTGCATGAAACCGCTGTTTACTGTCTTCCAGAATGACTTTGCTTGGGAGGTTAACTCCTCAAATGACAGCCCAACCACGGGTAGAATCCCACCGTACTTGAAACCCTTAAGCCTTGTGTTAACTATGCTGGTTTCCGCCATCACCAGGCCAACTGATCCTCTACAAATACACCCGGCCTACTCTCTGGGTAGCGCCATCCTACTCTACGTCGATCACGAGCAGAGGGAAGTGGATGTGCTCTTGAACCAATCCATCATCGAGTCAAACCAAGTCTACAGACTTAAAGACATTGCCAATGTCAGGTTTTTGAAAAGCAACACCCACAACAAGGCACACATTCCAGATGTGGTGGCCTACCACGACAGCTGCACCTGGCCCCAAACCTGCACATGTGTACCTCACCAAATTCATTCACTATCTCTGCCCTAGCAAACCCTTCCTCAGAGACAACACCTAAGGAACCTGCGGGTTGCAACCCCTGGTCAGCGACACACGCTGCCCAGCCAAAGCTAAGCCTCGAGCAAAAGTCACAGAGACGCAAGCAGAGATTGTAGGTGACAGGTGGCTCGTTAACACACCTGTGCGTACAGCTACTCTCACTTACGACCAGCATGACACAACCAGCCGTGTCAACATGCTCAACCACAGTACGTGGATTCAAGCCCCGAAAGGTGCCATATTCCACCTGAATGATCTGGCATTGTACCATCTTCCGAGCAAAGAGTACCAGACAGCACTGGAACTCCCATCCTTCAAGAACTACAACTTCACCTTAGATCCAGAACTGGAACTCTGTATCGAGGAAAGGGGGTCCCAATTCATTGACATTTCTCCGGTCAACACAGCCATCCAAGCACTGTCTCGACTGCCCATTCTGAACACTTCATCTGCGGTCCTAGGCTGGACCTCAGCCGACATTGTGCTGTGCATCTCTACAGGTAATCAGCCACACTCTGACACTATGCGTGGCATTCATTCTGTACAGAAGACTCCACCAGATGCGACACAGCCGAGCTCACGAAAGCCGTGCCTGAAGGTCTCAGACGGAATCCCCGGAAAGGGGGTGCCAAGTCAGAGACCACGCCAAACCTCATCGAGCTGAATCCTCAGCTTTAAGATCCACCTGCCATCCTACCATCAGGTTCCACCTGCTACCCTACTACCATGGTCCACCTGCTACATGACCATCAGGATTCACCTGCCAGTCGGCCATTGTGATGATTGTCGTCCGATGATGTTCACACAGGGACTTCATCTGACGAAAAGGGGGAATATGTAGCGACTGACCGAATCCTGTTTTCCTTTCACTACTGAACAAATATGAACACATATATGTTTAATTCACAAAACCTTGAATCATGTGAAATGGTGCCCCAATGTCTGCCAGCAGGTCATTGATTAACTCCATTTATGACGCATTGCGCAATCAAGAAACAGGTCCCCGTTGTTCTCGAAACCCTCACGTGGTGCACACCACGGATGGACAATATGCCCTAAGGATACACACACCACACATACCCGCACACAAACGTCCTTTGTGTGCAACTTAGGATAGGAATGTCCTTAATGTATATAACACAGAATTGTATCTAACCTTCCTGTATGCATGCATATCTAATTAGTTTTGTCTTATTCTATAGATGTAATTGGAGACTGGTCTGTAACTTCAAATCTTAAGTGTATTTCTAAAGAAAGATTACCTAACAGTATCATCTTCTGTAACTCTCCCTCTTGCTAGGTCATAAAACTTTATGACCCCCAAAAGGAATTCCAAGGGAATCACAGCTCCCACTTGAATTCTGATAAAGAAAGAGGAATAGACTCTGCAATTATATATTTTCTATAAGTATAACCACTTAAGAAATGTATAAACATGAATTTGATCTTTCCTAGGTCATGGTAGCCGGTATTATGGCTTTATAGTCGTGTGAGTGAACATTAAATGTGTGTAATTCTGCATATGAATGTAACTTTATGTTTCTTCTACTTTTTCCGGCCATTCTTGGTACCTGTTTGACCGTCTTGTTGTGACTAAACCAGCCATACATAGGATATTACAGTAAAATGTATTGTTCTGTGTGTACAATCTTTCTGGCTAGAAATGACAAAATTTTATAGCATCATCAATTATCCTGACAAGACAAAGAAGAACTTTTCCCGCTCGAGATGCTCTAAGATGATTGGTTCACATACGCGAAGCAGGCGTGAACCCCTCCTCTCTATAAGAAACTGACACAGGAGTTTCTCAAAAAAAAAAGAGAGCACTTTCCCTGTGAGAGGTGTCCGGTCCCATGGCTCCTTAGGGAGCATTACACCGCGTTTCTTTTCTTTTCCTTTCTTTACTAAGTTTTATTTTCATTCTTCGCCTCTCCCTCCCGAGGGAGATGAACTCTGAACGATTTCCTTGGTAACTTCACGTTCGGTGAACCTTTAAAACTTTCCGCGAGTCTGCTCGCCCCGGAAGACACGAGAGAACAAGCCTATAGCGCCGAAGGACAAACACGCATACGACTCTGCGTTCTTCAGCTCACACAAAGAGAACCATATACGCAAGTATAGGTTATTGATTTGATTTGATTTGATTGATGTGATTTCTTGTTGCCTCTCTAAGGGTTATTGTCTGTGATTTTTGCCATGCTGCGATCACCCCGGTGATCTCTCTCATCCTGACCGTTAGTTTCACTTTCTCTATCTCTATCTCTCTCTCTCTCTCTCTCTCTCTCTCTCTCTCTATATATATATATATATATATATATATATATATATATATATATATTTCACTCTCTCTCTCTCACTCAATCTCTCTCTCTCTCACTCCCGTTGTTATTCGTTTGTCTCGTTAGTTTTACTGTTTATTGTACATACATGTATCCCGGGTTTAAATGTAGAATTCTGTATCCGTAGTTTGGCAAAGAATACCAATATCTGGTGCTTCCATTCGGTCTAGCTCTGTCACCCCGCACGTTCACGAAGTGGGTAGATGCAGCTCTGGCCCCGCTCAGGCTGCAGGGCATACGCATTCTGAACTACATCGACGACTGGCTGATTCTGGCGGAATCAGAACGGTCAGCGGTTCGGCTTCGAGATATCGTTCTCGCTCATATGAAGAAATTGGGGTTGAGACTCAATGCCAAGAAGAGTGTGCTTTCTCCACTACAGAGAACCACTTTCCTTGGTGTGGTATGGGATTCAGTCACGATGCGGGCCACACTATCGCCCGATCGTGTAGCTGCTATCATCACAGCCACAAAAGAGTTGAAGCTAGGCCAGTCACGCACTGCAAAACAGTTCGAGAGACTGTTAGGCCTCATGGCAGCGGCGTCCAATGTGATCCCCTTTGGCCTGCTGTACATGAGACCTTTGCAGTGGTGGCTCAGGACCAGAGGGTTCTCCCCGAGGGGAAACCTACTTCGTATGATCAAGATCACGCGGCGGTGCATCCGCGCCTTGATTATATGGAGGAAACATTGGTTCCTGTCCCAGGGTCTGGTGTTGGGAGCTCTTTGCCATCGAGTTGCTATCTCGACAGACACTTCTCTCACCGGCTGGGGAGCGGTAATGGAAGGCCGCTCAGCTCAGGGTCTGTGGGGGAACCATCATCTCTCTTGGCACATAAATTGCCTGGAGATGATGGCCGTCTTCAATGCGTTGAGACATTTCATCCCAGACCTGAGGGGCCATCATGTGCTCGTCCGTACAGACAACACTTCGGTGGTCTCTTATTTAAATCGACAGGGGGGTCTGGCCGAGGCTACATCTGTACACATTTCCCCCTGTTGCTCTGCTCCCAGGAGTTCTGGAGAGAGTCCGCCAGGACGGAGTAAGTCTATTATTAGTAGCTCCACGCTGGCCGAGTCGTTTTTGGTTTGTGGGCCTAATTCATCTCCTAGACGGCCCTCCTTTCAAGATTCCTGTCAGGAGAGACCTTCTGTCTCAGGCAGGGGGCACAATATTTCACCCCCGACCGGAGATTTGGAACCTATGGATTTGGCCTCTGAGGGGGCCCAACTTTTAGAGAGAGGTCTCTCAACTGAGGTCGTTGAGACTATTCTTAGCTCCAGAGCTCCAGCCACGAGGAAATTATATATACTTAAGTGGAAAGTTTTCACGTCTTGGTATCACCAACAGCAGCGAGATCCAGTTAACTGTTCAGTCAACACAGTACTTGAGTTTTTTCCAGTCTCGTTTCACGTCAGGTTTATGTCATTCTACCTTAAAGGTTTACGTGGCGGCCATTGCGGCTTTCCACGCCCCTGTGGGTATTACATCTTTGGGTCGAGACCCCCTGATTATTCGTTTCCTTCGTGGCACCTTGAGGTTGAGGCCTGCAGTTCGAACTAGGGTGCCGGCATGGGATCTGGCCATAGTTTTGGAAGGCCTGTCTGGGGCTCCCTTCGAGCCCCTAGATTTAGTTTCAGAAAAATTTCTGACTTTCAAGACTATCTTTCTGTTAGCCATTTCATCCCTAAAAAGAGTCGGAGACCTTCAGGCTCTTTCTGTGTCTCCCACCTGTTTGGAATTTGCACCGGGTATGGTTAAGGCGTTCTTATACCCTAAGCAGGGTTAAGTCCCTAAGGTGCCAACCAATATTTCCAGGCCTATTGTACTGCAGGCATTCTGTCCTCCTCCGTTTACATCTTCGGACCTGGAAAAACTGAATCTCTTGTGTCCAGTGCGAGCATTGGACACTTATGTCCACAGGGCTGCCCCGTGGAGGAGATCTGATCAGTTGTTTGTCTGTTTTGGTTCACCTAAGAAAGGTCTTCCTGCTTCTAAACAGACAATCAGTAAGTGGATAGTCGAGGCTATTTCTCTTGCATATGAGTCCTCTGGCCAGCCATGTCCTTTGGTGGTCAGAGCTCACTCTACCCGAAGTATGGCGGCCTCTAAAGCCCTCTTATCAGGAGTTTCCCTTCAGGAGGTTTGTGATGCGGCGGGTTGGTCCTCGCCGCTAACATTTGTGAGGTTTTATAGCCCGGCCCTGGAAGCTGCCCCAGGATCCCAGGTGCTTTTTACTTAATTTGCCGACAGTTTTATCATCTGGCATTTTGTAATTATGGCGTATTGGGTATTATCGTTTCCAAAGCGTCATCGACGCATCGCGAGTTCCCTCGAAAGGGAACGTCTCAGGTTACGACTGTAACCCTAGTTCCCTGAGAAGGGAACGAGACGATGCGTCTCCCTGCCATTCTTCCTGCATCCCTGCGATCGACTTTGCTTCGGCTCTATAAGCTAACGCGAGCATTGCACCGGATGTGCTTTTATATCTTCCTGGTCATGACGTCACCCGCCCGTGACGCTTCATTCATTCCATTGGACAAGTTGACAGTAGTGCTTCAGACTCAGTCACGCAAAGGCGTTCCCAAAGCGTCATCGACGCATCGTCTCATTCCCTTCTCAGGGAACTATGGTTACAGTCGTAACCTGAAACGTTTTTTCTCCTAATGCAGACAAAGTATGATAATAAATTTCTGCTTATTATAGTAGTCTTATTGATTCATTATGCACTTTTGTTTCGCATGATCCATATGAATATTAATTCAAAATATGGCTGGGTAAAAATAACTATCTCATTTTTATCGCTTTTTATGAAAGAATATCAATTCTTAAATTCGAAGAATCCATCTTTTAGTCAGTCAATTTTAGCTGATGAACGAACAGAACATTGTAGTCAGCAGAAGAAACATTGTAGTAAGCAGAAGAAATCAAAACATTGTAGTAAGCAGAAGAAATCAAAACATGGTGAGATAAATTACTAGCTGAGCAGTTAGCCCTGACTGAAAAGTGTAAAAATCACAAATACACCATTGCAGATCTTAAGACTAAACTAAATGCTAAAAAGTCCATGTCTCCCAAAACGCTCAACAGCGATGGGACTAAAAATGTGCACTTCTTAAATGAGCCAGCCTGCTCTAACAATCCTGTATCTTTTCAGACAGGTGAAGCATGTGATAAAGTTTTGAACAGAGTGCCTGTTTCAGCCTTTAAGGTGATACGGCACCCAAATGGCACAGAGTCAACCATTCGGCGTCCTCTAACGGTAACTGAATGTAGCTTGTTTAAAACAGAGATCGGACCATTCCCCTTGAAAGGGCCATTCGAACCATGGTGGAGACGCATTGTTAGTCTAAAACATGCATTTCAGCTTGAATCAAAAGATATTTGGCAAATTGTTATCAGCTCAATTCCAGACGTTCTGAGCTATAAGATACCACAGGCTTTGATGACAGGGAACATTGTGCAGTCAATGTATCAAGATGAGCCTGAGGGTGAAATCTTTAATTGACTAAAACAATGTCTTCGCGATCTACGTGGTTGTAGTCCTGTTGGATGGGAATTGATTTTCAATCGGAAACAGAGTACTGAAGAATCGTTCGAGATGTATGCAGAAAATTTTTTTGAACTGTTTGAGAAGTATTCTGGAATTGAAGGTGTTAACCACAACAATGTAACTCTCCTTGATTTACTACTTACAAATGCAGGACCGCGTGTACAGCAATCGCTCATGTATGGTGCTTCTCCAGCAAAAAATACATTCGAAGGTAATGTTAGCTGGGCAACAAGAATTGAGTCACGAAAACAGATGCATGGTGAGGTAGCTGTGTTAGAATGTCATGAAAATCCTCCATTTGCAGGAGAATTCAGAAAGCCACACGGTAAAAAACTGAGCAGACTCTGTAATTCCTGTCACAAAACAGGCCATACAGAGGAAAAGTGCTGGGCATTGGGCAGAGGCAGACCTCCACCCTATTTCAAAAAACGCAGACAACCACACTCTGATGACACAAACCAGCGCTCTGCAAGCAACCAAAGCTCAAATGCATCCCTCACTGAGCTAACAACTTTGGTCACTCAAGGCCTTCAGCTATTAGCGTCATTTGCTAGTCGGGTAGCAGCCCAATAGCAAATGGCTTAATAGTTTAACATCTAAATTCATTGAATCTGTCACACTTTTTCCCTTAAATGTATTGACACGAGAACGAGCAGAGACTCTTCAGAGACCAGAAACAATATAATTTCATTTATATTCTTAAATTATAATATACATTATATTGTAATCGCCAAACAGGGCATTCATTTGAGAAGTATGACATTAACATTCATCCTTACAGTTCGATTTCGTTAACCTGCTACCCAGTGCCAAAAGGGCGGAGGTGTGTTTTAATTTTTTGCCTTTAAAGAACACTCCCGGAAGTGTGGCACAGGTAAGCAAATTTACAAGGAGGGTGTGAACTAAACATCAGACAGACCACAGCCTTTTGCAGGTAACTAGAGACCTGCACTAACCAAACGTGTGAACGACACCATGAACTAATTCATGCCCACAGATCTGTCTGTAATGAAAGCAACTTGTAAAACCCGAAAACTGGGATCTCTAATGCTGTGACACAGCAGACTGTGAAGGCTCGACTGCAAGAGCAGCTTTAAGGTGTCACACACTGCACCGAAGCAACAGCAATAATTCAGACCTGGTCAATGAAACTCGGTTTCATGTGACAACTGGAATTAAAATTGCAATGGACATGATAATGGAGCAAGCAAAATAATTCCACATGTCTGAATTTGAAACTGTTTGAAAACATCAGAATTAACCTTGGTTCTCTCTGCATTTGTTTCTGTCAGGTTTACTTCTGCAATTCCTCGGAGGACGGATGCCAGGACGGGCCGGACCTCACGATTGTTAGAACATAACCTTCGGGAGATGGGTGAAAAGACAATTCAAGAGGCCATTTACATCTCAAAATAGCACATCACTACATTAGCATGGCCTCCCAGTATAGAACTGGAACTAAAATTGCAACACAATTGTTATAGAGTAGATTCCACCCATCTCCTAGACATGAACACTGAACACACACCTCCATCACTAGACCCTCACATCATCATCACCTGGAATAGATCAAGTCTATCCAGACTGAACACTACACATCATGAGAAGATAAAGATGACATAGAATCCAAAAGTGTCACTTCACTAAAGATCTATTGTGCATTTTCACACTAACAGAACCGGATAGCTTCACACACATAGGATGGGAGAGCTGATCCCATGACATAGCATACGCTATTCACAACATTCTGCCAACTTTCCCAACGGGAAAACACTGGAATATACATATTAATGGCTACAGTCACAAATCAATGCAATGCATCAAAAAGCAGAGGCAGACCTCCTATTAAATTTCAAAATGTTTAAACTTTCTGATTGTTATTAGGGTGGTTGGAAAGTCAGAGGGCCCCTGATTTCTCAACAAACCACTAATAACAGAAACATCATAAGTAGATCGCTTTGTGTGAGCGCTTCAATCAATTACAGAATTTACAATTCAACCCTGTCATTGACTGTGACTTAGCCAACAACACACACACACACACACACACACACACACACACACACACACACACACACACACACACACACACACACACACACACACTCTCTCTCTCTCTCTCTCTATTTCTCTCACACAAACTCTCACTCTCACACACAGACACACACACACACACCCTCACACAAACACACACTCTCACACCTGTTGCAAGGAATTAACAATCTCCATTCTTGAATACATTTAAGCATGTTCCAAGTCACTTCTTAGATTTGCATAAGTGGCTGGCATTGGAAGATTCCTGAACAAACACTGATACTTATATACATATGCATTTATTGAATATTATTGTTGTTATTACATGACTTCTTGATCCATAGAATCTATTTGATTGCTTTGATTACAATGAACTCTTGCTGCATTTCCTTTATATAATTCAGACCAAAATATATATATATTTAAGAATTGGATATTTAATATGAGACATCCTTACCATTCAGGACCTTGAGAAACATATGAGACAGATGTACCATTCACACTTGCTGACAAGAACATGGTATTTTACATTTAACATGACATGATTTTGTTTTGTTGCATTATGCGTTTCTATGCATTTCTTCACGAGTTCAAGTTCATATGTTTTCAATCGTGAAGCGGACATTTAAGATGCTTTTCAGATGTCTCACACAAGGCAGTGTGAAGCCAAGAAGAGCCCCTTCACCCACTGAGGTCTGTCCAGACAACCGCACAGCTGGAGGTGACAGGATTGGTCAAGAAGGGACAGATTATCGCCCTGGGGAAGGTGCCAGGGAAACAGAAGTTTCTCCGTGAAGGAATGACACATCAACTGAACAAGTCAAACGGTCCAGATTGACTCTATGAACTTTGCTCACATCACTGGATCACCGGAAGAAAGCCTGAATGCCTTCTTCCAGGTGACGGACTCAAGCTACATACACCTGGTGAGGCCAGGTGTTCTGCAGGTGAACAAAGCCCTCTGAGCTTCTACAGATGCTAACATTGCAAAGACAATTTTTGAGTTACACCAAGGATTATGACAAACGTCTCACTATGACCCCTTAAGTGTCTGAATGTGACCCACGGGGTCAAGGAGGGATCTGTAAGACTGGAAAAACTGTAAGCACTTTAAGAGAGGGCCAGTCTCTGAGAAAACAAAGGAAATTAACATTTGAACTCCCACTCATGCACTATTGAGACGAAGGTCTCACCTCCCTCATCCTAATCTACATTTCTCTCCCCCATTCTTCATCCTGGTGTAACCGGTCTGTAAGCTGACCGCTGTTACGGTTCTCTCTCTCTCTGCGTTGTGTATAAGGACCAGGACACAATTGCTGCAGTTCACCAAAATAGGGATGTTTATTCACAATCACACTCAGCATGGACTTCTCACCATCTGTAGTAGATCAACATGAATAAAGTTGACAAATCGTATGTGAGCATCTCTCATGACAACTTTCACCTCTCCCCAGCGTGTACAATGTGAACTGGTATGTGTAATAAGGCAAAATACACATAACTTTAAAACATAATATTAATACAATACAAGAATGCAAAATGCAATAAAAGTGGAATACCTGTAGTAGATCAACATGAATAAAGTTGACAAATCGTATGTGAGCATCTCTCATGACAACTTTCACCTGTATGATACAACACTAGTTAATACATATACGGCCCACACGATATATCCTCAAATTATAATCCACTCATGCATGTAACATCCAACAAAACACTCTATACAGTCTTCGTACTGTTTACAGGAAGATATTAAACCAATTTATACACTTTACAAACTTAATTCGCACATAAAATGAAGACCTCAGGAAAACGCTTACCTCTCCCCAGCGTGTACAATGTGAACTGGAGAGAGGCGCGCTCACACTTCAAAATGGCACCAGGACAGCAGCAGAAAAATATGACAATATAAAAGTCTCTAAAGAGTAAGACGCAAAATCAACATATATCACTCAAAAAACGGAAATAAATCAGTAATAAAATAAGGATTTTAGTGAAAAGAACAACAATACATTAAACTCAAGATTGTACTTATTATAACTCGTTACATTCACCCCTTCCAAATTTCACTAAAATCCGTACGGGATCCAAATCAAATAACAACTGGTACAGGTCTGCAATGATACATTCATCTGTTCAACTTGTGAGTTACCCACTAATAGGTCAAGAAAAACCTCAGGGTGATCAAACCTAAAATCATCTTGGAACAATACGGTGCCTTGTACACCATAATATGACCTGACCCTTGTGTTTCACATTTGGAATCAAAATGTTTTTTTCCACATCATACAAAACAAGACACAGCAGAATACTCTTTAAAACGGAGAAAGAAATGACCCAGTTCTCTTTTTCAGACTACTTCCCACATCTTGGAGGTAAAAGGGTTTCTGAACCATTGACTCAATTAATCTGTTCACTTTCTTAACAACTCTACCTGCACGTGTCCTAACACCCTGAACGTCAGTAACAGGAACTTGGGTATCAGTGTCAGTTTGAGTGTCAATCAGAACTTGTGCTCGTGTATGTGTATCTGTGTCACAGTCAATGTTAACAACAAGAGATGATGGACTGGATTCAGCTCCACTCTGAGGAAGATCCCTGCTACTACTCTCTTCAATGTGCAACTGAAATGGTCTGTTCCCACAGCTTCCTCAACATCAGAGTCTTGAACTACAGGCTCTTCAGAATCTCTGTTCACCCATCTCCTGGTTCTCTCCTCCAGATCTGTTGGTTCGAAGTCATCCACACAGAACTCACTTCTGACACTACGCGACTCACACTCTGAATCTTCCGTAGAGAGCAGAATGCTTTCCTCCTCATCAGGCGAGTCAACAGGTAGGAAACTAATGTCTAACACCAGGTTCCTGTGCACTATCTTCACATTCCCTTTCTCATCCTCTAGCTTGTAAATGTGTTTCTGCAGGTTCCGATCCACTACAGTGTACACTACAGGGTCCCACTTATCTGCTAGTTTCCTCTTTCCTCTTTCTCCTTTATTCGCCACCAGCACACGGTCCCCAATATTCAGACACGTCCCTCTGACTTTCTTGTTGTAACCTTTTGCTTGTTTCCTCTGCTCTTTTTCAGAATCTCGCTGCGCAATCTCAGCTGCCTCATGGAGGTATTATGACATCAACGATTTCAGGTAAGTACCATGATCAACAACCACAGGGTCATGTAGCACCTGTCTGAAAATAATATCCACCGGCAGTCTTGGTACACGACCAAACATAAGCTGAAATGGAGCGTACCCAGTTGTCTCATGGACCGTAGCGTTGTAAGCAAAAGTCAGCGTTTGTATTTGCTCTGGCCATTTGTGCTTCTCTTTTAGAGGCAGAGTTCGGAGCATACTCCCTAAAGTCCGATTAAACCTCTCTACTCCTCCGTTTCCCATGGGGTGGTACGCGGTGGTGTGAGACTTTGCGACTCCTGATAGTTTCAACAACTCTGTTAGAAGAGCACTCTCGAAGTTGGCTCCCTGGTCGGTGTGGATGCGACTCGGGAATCCGTACACACAGAATACACGATCCCACAGCTTCCTTGCCACTTGTTTTGCACACTGATTCGCACAAGGGAAGGCATGAGCCAACTCCGTGAAATGGTCTGTCACAACGAGTACATCTACAGATCGTTTCTTCCCATCCTCTGCAGACCAGAAGTCCAGGCATACCAGCTCCATGGGCATAGAGGTCTTAATACTTTCAAGAGGGGCCTGCGCAGATGGTTCGGGAGCCTTGGCTAGGATGCATCTTTGACAGCACTTGATGTATTCACACACATCGTTTCCCATTCCCGGCCAGAAGAAACGTTGACGGGCTAGATGAATGGTTCTTGCTTGCCCCTGATGACCCAAAAGATCATGTACACCCTTCAAAGACTGCCCCTTGAGGCTAGAAGGTAAGACCAGCTGATACCGTTTCTGTTTACTGTGCGGATCTTGTGTGACTCTGTACAGTATTCCATCCTTGAGCTTTAATTTATCCCACTGCCTGAAAAGAGTTAGAGTTCTGGAACTCATGTTGGCCTTCTCCCGCCTCGATGGTTGACGCTTCAAATTCACAAAGAACGTCACTCTTGAAATGACTGAATCAACCTCTTGCATTTCACGAATTTCATCCGCAGTGATCGTAGGAAGGGTGTCAATACCAGCGGGTATTAAATCTTGGTAGGCCTGAATTAGCTGCACAGCTCTTGCTTGAGAAGTCTCTTCCCACTGATCATGTAAACTTAAACAGGCTTTGATAGTGACACTGTCAGAAGGTAAGACAAGACAGGACTGGAGACAGATCTGTACGTTCTGAGCTCCATGACGAAAAGCATCTCAAATCTCCATCTCCATCATCTGCTTCGGCCTCCACAAGTAAATCATGATATCGCTCCTTCATTAGCCTGCTGCTCACAGTCTTGACAAAAGGGTCTCTACTCAGAGCGTCAGCCACCACGTTTTTCTTCCCTGCTATATGCTTCAGTTCAAAGGTGTAAGCTGCCAGTTTGGACACCCAACGTTGCTCACATGCAGCGAGTTTTGCCTTGGACATGACATACGTGAGCGGATTGTTGTCTGTCCATACCGTGAATGTTTGACCTTTCAACCAATGGCTAAACTTCTCGCACACGCTCCATTTGAGTGCCAGAAACTCGAGCTTATGAACCGGATAGTTCCTCTGTGATTTGCTCAGAGTCTTGCTTGCAAACGCGATTGGACGAGCTCGCTCTTCGCCCGCAGGCACTTGGGATAATACAGCTCCCAGTCCATCCAGTGAGGCATCAATCGCCAGGATCAGAGGCTGGTTAAAGTCAGGGTGCGCTAAAACCACAGTTTGAAGCAGACTCTCCTTGAGACAACATAATGCGCTATCACATTCTGAAGTCCAATCCGTGGGCTTGAGCTTCCTGTAAGTTCCCGCTTTAACATCTCCCTTAATTCCTCTTTTCCTCCTCTGTCCAGCCGTAAGGCTAAAAAGCGGCTTTGCCAAAGTAGAACATCCAGGAATGAAATGTTGGTAATATAAGATCATACCAAGAACTGATTTGATCCTCTTCACTGATGGAGTACATTTGTCATCTTCCATAAGATCTGCCTTAGACAGCTTCCAGATAACCTCAACTTTGGCAGGATCTACTGAAACTCCATCCCTGTCTATGATGTGACCCAGGAATTTTACAGAGGTTCTCAATAGGTGACATTTCTTAGGGCTCAGCTTAAGATTGTACTGCCTCAGACGACTGAACACGACCTCCAGTCTTTCCAACGCTTCCTGCTCATTCGGAGCGAACACCAACAGGTCATCAAGATAACACAACAAGCTGCTAAAATTCAAATCTCCGAAAATGCTTACCATCATCCGCATAAAGGAGGCTGGGCTGTTACATAGCCCTTGCGGCATCCTATTATACTCGTGCAGCCCTACAGGAGTCGTGAACGCAGTGTATTTCTTGTCCTCTTCAGCCATGGGGATGTTATAAAACCCTGACGTCAGATCCATGGTGCTGAAGAGTGTGTTTCCGCCCAGAGCAGCTAAGCAGTCAGACTGGTGTGGAAGTGGGTGTGCATCCTTTATCGTTCTTGCATTTAACCATCTGAAATCTGTGCATAGCCTCAGACTGCCATCCTTCTTCCACACTAGGACTAACGGGGAAGCATACTCACTTACAGACTTCCTAATTATCCCTTGTTCTTCCATCTGGGACAAAACCTGCCGCAACTTTTGGTAATGTGCAGGCGGCACTCTACGATAAGGGAGTCTGAATGGACGCTCATCCATTAGCCGAATGCGGTGAACAAAATCCTTTACTTCTCCACAGTCCAACGCATGCTTAGAAAACACGTCGTTGTATCTCTACAGTAACTGCACTAACTTCTCCTTTGTCACATCGCTGACAGAACCAGACTGAATGTCAAGATCAATGAGACCAACAGTTTCCAATCTCTGTTTGAAATCAGCTGACAATTTAGGGGAATGCTGCTTCTCCTCCGCAACCACTTCAGCTCGACTCAGCCCTTGGAAAAGTTCAAAATCTTCCATGGCAACACATGGGAACACATCTGCTAATTTGCGATTCCTCTTAAGGGTGACTGGCTTATCAGAGAAGTTAGTGACTTTTACGGGAACCCAACGATCACCCCATAATGGCGTGACAACCCGCCCGACCATAATTTCTCGTGACACAGACCTTGAATTCGTAGGTTCCACTACAACTGTGCTCCCGGGTGACATCGGGACATTTTTTGGCAGCTTTCCCCAGACAAGATGTTCCTGCCTTGCTAAAAGAGTGACACACTGCTGTAGCTTGATTGTTCCCACCTTATCTGGCAGCTCTGAACCCTTCCACCGACACGTGTTGGCCATTACATCCAGGAACTGCTCACATCCTGCCATCGGCTCCAAGCTCGGATTAGAAACAAGTCTCCAAAAATCACAGCTACCTTTCATCCGATGCGCAAGGAATTTTATGACATTTGTACCAATGATCACATCATCCCGCTGGCCGGGTACAACAAGAATAGGCACTAGGCAGCTCTCTCCATAAACTTTCAACTGGACCTCATACATGCATTTTGGTCTTGTAACCTTGCCACCACATCCTACTAAGATGACTTCCTCCTGAAGTGGTGTGGGTGAAGGCAGTACATTCTCACTTAACATCTTTTTTTCCACTTTGTCACTAAAAGTGCAGGCCATGGAGCCTGTATCAAGCATTCCCTTTATCGAAAACACATTATTCACACTGACTGGCGCATAGAACAAATCGTCAAATGCCTCAACTGCCTGGACATTTTGTGCAATCACCTTGGTCCCAGTGGGAGCCTGTGCACGTGCATTCTCATAAAACTGGTGAAGATCAACACTCTCTAGGGTTCTTCACTTATGCTCACGCATTCCCCTTCCGAACGTGAGCCATCTAGTTTAAACCTGATGGACCCCGGAATGGTGCTGGGCAGGGTCTGGACCTGTCACTCGTACAGTCCCTTTTACTGTGTCCAGGCTGAAAGCATGCAAAACACAGATGTTCTCGTCGACAATGTGTTACGGTAGAGTGATCATGAGATTGGCATACTCTACAGAGCTTGCTTTGGGGCTGGTGCGATGACATTTGGACATTTTGAGACAGCGCACGGTCAAGGAGATTAATCAGAGTTCTCATACAATTGTTGTCATCCTGTACAGTGTGTGCATTACTGTCTCTGCGGAACTCACCTGGCTCTATTGGAGAGCCATCATCTACTTCATCCTCATTGAACGTCTGAACGTGAGCGGTGACATGCCTTGTAGCAGTGTGACGCTTCGGCTTGGCTGACATCTGCTCTTTTAACTCTGTTTGGTACCGGTCAAGCTGTTCTTGGATTTCCTGTGCGGTCCATTTTACTGGAGCTTTGAAACGGAAAACTGTAGCAAGAGTGGAATCAGGGCAATACTTTACGAACATCATTGCAGCTTCTTGACATGACATGGATCTTCCATTCGTCGCCATCTTTAGCTGACGACATCTTTAGCTTTACCCATCAATCTGCTTAAAATCTCTTGATGCTGCTCTGCTAACGGTATTCCTCTCTTTCTCAGATATGTGTCCATCAGCTCCTCCCACTCACGCACACCAAGCTTGTCTGATGCATCACCACGGTAGATTGGGGGCTCTTTTGCTTCACTTTGCATGACCAACCTCACTCCAGTCAAGTTAAGTGAAGGTATGTCTGAGAATGTCTTGCTGGTACCTAACCCTTGTGTTTGTGCACCCTATTCTCTCCTCCACCATAACTAGCCTCTTTTTGAGATGCTAACATGGTCTGCCCCACTTGTTGAGCAATGCGTGCTATCAAACCTTGCCAATTTGGATCTGTTATGTCTGGAACAGCTAAGGGCACGGTATCATGATCAGTTACACGTGTTGAGTATAATACATGAGGTGTTCTGTTCACTTTACTCTCTCTCACAATTGGAGTAACTGGAGTTTCACTAAAAAACTTTCCCCTACCAAGACCTAATCCAGTCATTGTCTCATAAGCATCAAATTCGTCTTCTTTTAAACTAAATGCCATGTTTTCACTTGAAGATAAATTTTCAAACAGAATAAACAATTGAAAAATAACAGAAAATATGAGAAAAATAATCACTTAAATGAGAAAATGCATAAATCAGTATTATGAATCCCAAATGTCCATTTGTATTTTCACAGTTCTTTTATCAACAAAAATGAACCTCAATGCAGCGTCCCTCGGCGACCCAACTGACGTTGATCCTGAAGCAAATCTTCTGATCCGGGTCACGGCACCAATGTAACGGTCTGTAAGCTGACCGCTGTTACGGTTCTCTCTCTCTCTGCGTTGTGTATAAGGACCAGGACACAATTGCTGCAGTTCACCAAAATAGGGATGTTTATTCACAATCACGCTCAGCATGGACTTCTCACCATCTGTAGTAGATCAACATGAATAAAGTTGACAAATCGTATGTGAGCATCTCTCATGACAACTTTCACCTTTCCCCAGCGTGTACAATGTGAACTGGTATGTGTAATAAGGCAAAATACACATAACATTAAAACATAACATTAATACAATACAAGAATGCAAAATGCAATAAAAGTGGAATACCTGTAGTAGATCAACATGAATAAAGTTGACAAATCGTATGTGAGCATCTCTCATGACAACTTTCACCTGTATGATACAACACTAGTTAATACATATACGGCCCACACGATATATCCTCAAATTATAATCCACTCATGCATGTAACATCCAACAAAACACTCTATACAGTCTTCGTACTGTTTACAGGAAGATATTAAACCAATTTATACACTTTGCAAACTTAATTCGCACATAAAATGAAGACCTCAGGAAAACGCTTACCTCTCCCCAGCGTGTACAATGTGAACTGGAGAGAGGCGCGCTCACACTTCAAAATGGCACCAGGACAGCAGCAGAAAAATATGTCAAAATAAAAGTCTCTAAAGAGTAAGTCGCAAAATCAACATATATCACTCAAAAAACGGAAATAAATCAGTAATAAAATAAGGATTTTAGTGAAAAGAACAACAATACATTAAACTCAAGATTGTACTTATTATAACTCGTTACACTGGCAGAGATCTCCCAAACTCACACAAGAATCTAAATGGTTTAATGTGAATGATTATCATCAAGGTTTATACATGTTTGGTATTATTTGAAATGTCTCGGTGCGACTGGTACAAATGTCTCATTCCCAAAGAAGTAAAACAAAAGGTAATAAGGTTTTTAAGAGTTTAGGAATAACTGGCACACAAAGGAATGTGGTCTCTAGGCACTCCCAAAGGTGTAAATTCATGTATGCTAATTTCCTCTATTCTTAGCAGATGGTCAACTTCTACCCCCAGTAATGGTGGGGAAATACAGTAAATTTCCACTAAACTCAAGTTTTTCATATCAAATAAGGTCTGGCTATATAAGGAAAATGCAACGAGAGCTCAGGGCTGTTTTCATTATTCAGAATTAGCCCGTGTGGTTGAGGGTCTCGTGACTCTCAGCTCCCGTAGCCATACAGTGTCGGGTAAAGGATTTTCCTCTTTGTTCTAGAACATTTGATTATGGAATTGTAATAATACATTTACCTGACATAATAAATTGTTATATTTGATTATTCTAACAGACTTTGACTTTATTTTCATTGGAGTTAAAAGGAATAGTCAAACATTAACGTATATTTAATGATGCACAGATATCATTGAAAAACCTTTTCATTTTATGGAGTCAGGTGAAACGAGTTAATACATAAGATAAAATGTATTGCATTTAACCAAAAATACTTTGCCACGAGAAAAGACAGTAACACGCAAAGACCTTCACCGCTAATTCGAATACCGCCATTGGATCGAGTTAGACGGCCTTACAAGACCCTTTATTCAACAGGAAGAACAGCTCGTTCCAAGCGCCATTCGTCCTTTCAGTTTCGGTTTTTAATCCGATCAAGAGTTTACATGTTCTCACAATCGGATTAGAAAAGGAATAAACCACCCCTTTCGATCGAAATTATATGTAATAGAGCTGACACTTTGAGTTTTTAATGGGTTATGTTATAGCCCTAATTGTTTTGAATGTTTTTATGAAATATATGTAGTGACTGCATGATCATATCACCGTATTATTTACCGCCATGTGAGCCAGAAATTAAAGCTTGACGAGCAGCAAGAGTCTTGCAAGCCGCACAATGAGTAACACTGGGATAGTTATCGTTTCCCGTGCTTCCCCTCAGAAAGATTGGGGACCGGGATGGCATTCTCAACCGAAGCCTTTAAAGCAGAAGATGGATCTGAGGATCGATGTTCCTGCGAAAAAGGCTTTGGCCAAAAAAAAAGTCCTGACCTCACTGATGTCAGAACTCTGAGGGCAGCCCTGACCGTGGAGCGGTGTACACCCCAGTATACGGTGCCTGCCCCACCTCGGTGCCCTCAGGGGGCTGTTCTGCCGACCCCGCCACCCTTGGTGCCCCGGGGCACAGTAGTCTCCAGCAAGCACACAGCTCAGTGTCACCACGACGCTGCGTCAGACTCTCACCCTCTGAGGGGGGTTCAATACAGTCGGTTCGGTTGTTTCCTGCGAGTATGCTTCAGGTCACTGAAGTGGCTGTTCCAATTACACCAGAGGCCAGTCTCGAGAGGCAGAATGGAAGAATCTGCCAAATATATCTCAGTGGGTTCTGCAGATCATAGAGAAAAGCTACAGAATCCAGTTTGGTTCTCGTCTGCCACGTTACAACGGGGTGTTGCTCACGTTAGTGCATCCTGAGCAGGCTCTGGTAACAGCCGTTACTTCATTGTTTCCGAAAAAGGATGGGGGGTTGCGTCCTAATCTAGATCTTCGTCAGTTGAATCGTGCAGTTAAGAAACTCAAGTTCCCTTTCGTAGTCACTAGACGAATGGGGGTTTCGCTTAGAACACCTATCGACTTCGAGTATTACAAAACGAGCCAATGGCGATGAAATGCCATGGGTCTGCGGAATTTGCATAGCGTATCTCCGCCCCACCACGTGGGTATAAAAGGAGGACGCCGGCAACATGCAGATATGTTTTCGCTTCGGAGCCAAGAGTACTTCTTCACTCCACAACCATCTCTGACTTCGCTCTACGAGACGAGCTTCTCTCTCCGGTGTTGGTGTGTCGGCGATCTGCAGCGAGCTCACAGTGCCTGCTGATCTGTGCAGTGATCTGCCAGTGTGTGTGTGTCTCCCTGTGCGCTTCAACATCGCGGAGTTTTTTTCTCCTCTCATAAAAGAGCTCGCACGCGGCACGTCTTTTTAAAGATGGCTCGCCCGTGCATTTCTGGTTGCAGCGGACTGGTATCGGACTCTGATGGGCACGAGCGCTGTCTAGTGTGTTTGGGCTTTGATCACGCTTGAACAGCGCTCGTGGATGACTCATGTTCTCTCTGGGAACGTGACCATCGCGTCATATATAGGTCGAGACTCTGTGAACTCGCAAGAGTGAGAGTCCCCTAATCCACCACCCGATCTTCGGCTGGTGGCCAGGGTGACCTGAGGGTGTTGGTCTGGAACAAGGCGCCGACTCTTGTGTCCACGCCCCAGCCCCCCCTCTTTAATGACGGTGCCCGCTAGCGAACTGATGATTCCACGAGTCTACCCTCGGGTGGCTCGTGTGTTTTCATTTGAAGCTACAGAGGAATGATGCTGTGTCTGTAGCAGCATCACTAGGTGGGCTTGATTCTTCTGGAAATGACGACTCATCACAGCTGCCACAAAATAGATCGATTGTATATATGAATGATCACCATAATGGGTTATGGTTCGTCATTAATATATCAATAGTCTTATTACAGATCGATTATATGAGATAACCTTAAATGGAATTAATTTAGTTATCGAACAATCTGTTTGTCCAGCAAACGGCCGTAAGATTAACTCATCAACTTCCCAACAAAAGTTATCACTTCTTATAAACTCCAAGAAATATTAATTTTCTGGCCGTGAACATTAATTTTCCTGTGTTTATAAAATTAAACTACTCAGCGTAGTAAATAATAAAGCTTTTTGTAGCTAAAGGATCGAACATTTCATTGACTTTGTAAAAATTTGCATTTTAGACAGAAAGCAATCAAGAATATGGTTTTAATAAAATGAAACTACGGATACAGAATTCTACATTTAAACCCGGGATACATCTATGTACAGTAAACAGTAAAACTAACGAGACAAACGAATAACAACGGGAGTGAGAGAGAGAGAGATTGAGTGAGAGAGAGAGAGAGAGAGAGAGAGAGAGAGAGAGAGAGAGAGAGAGAGAGAGAGAGAGAGAGCGAGGGAGAGAGAGAGAGTAAGAGGATGAGAAAGTGAAACTAACGGTCAGGATGAGAGAGATCACCGGGGTGAACGCAGCATGGCAAAAATCACAGACAACGTAACCCTTAGGGAGACAACAAGAAATCACATCAATCAAATCAAATCAATACCCTATACTTGCGTATGGTTCTCTATGTGTTGCTGAGGAATGCAGAGTCGTGTGCGTGTTTGTCCTTCGGCGCTATAGGCTTGTTCTCTCGTGTCTTCCGGGGCGAGCCGACTCGCGGGAAGTTTTAAAGGTTCACCGAACGTGAAGTTACCAAGGAAATAATTCAGAGTTCATCTCCCTCGTGGAAGGAGAGGAGAATATGAAAATAAAACTTAGTAAAGAAACGAAAAGAAAGATCGGGAGTGACGCGGAGGTGCGCGTCCGAGACGGTGGCCGAAGCCTGTCCGAAGCTGGTGTTTCCAGAATTTTGACCGAAGAGAAGAGAGTGAGAAACGGGCGAGTTCCTCTTTTGAGGGAATCCCATCCCCGCCCCTTTTTGCGGGGAGGGCAAATCATCTTGGAGCATTTTGAACAGGAGAAGTTCTTCTTTGTTTCGTCAGGAGAACTTATTTGCATAGTTTATGATGGTATAAAATTTCATGGCCTAATGGCAGTCATGGCCCAATGGTAACAGAGTTGGACTGGTGACCCAAAGGTTGCTGGTTCGATTCCAGTACCGGCAGGAATATGACTGAGGTGTCCTTGAGCAAGGCACCTAACCCCCAATCGCTCCCCGGGCGCCACTCAAGGCTGCCCGCTGCTCCGGGTGTGTGTATCCACGTTTGCAGTGTGTGTGTGTGTGTGTGTTCACTACTCACTACTCTGCTCCTAATGTGTGTGCACTTACTTGGATGGGTTAAATGCAGAAGTCAAATTCCAAGTATGGGTTACCATACTTGGCCATCACGTGTCACTTTCACTTTCACTTTATAATTTCGTCATTTCTAACTAGACAGGCTGTACACATAGAATAATACATTTTACTGTAATTTTCCATGTATGACTAGTTCAGTCAAAGCACGACGATCATGAGGCTACCAAACATGAAATATGAAAGTAGAAGAAAACCAAAGTGACATTCATATGCAGAATTAAAAGCATTTTAAAGTTTGATTAACACACAATAAAATTGTCAGTAGTTCCCGTCTGGCATGTGAAGACATCGACGCACAAAAGGAATACATTTAAAAATATTTACAGGCACTGTTTCTCTGAAAAGTGCCATGGCTGCTGGTTGCGTGTTAATGCATGCGCGTGTGTGGGAGTGTCAGCGGTGACAAGTTCATCAGCGCTTTACGAGTGGGGGACTTTTGCTCATCCCCTGCGGGGGATTGTTCCGTGTGTGCGTATTCTGTGAATTAAAGCCTGTAGTTCTTTTCATCTACACTAATCTGTGGTGAAATCCTATAGTGCCACAGGACAGGCAGCTGCCTCACTGCATTCCATGACCGTTCTGCTGGTCTACCTGACCCAGATGCTCATGGACATGCAGGAGGCCGGGACTGACCCGAGGCTCTTCAGTGAGCTGCGCGCCGCCACTGACCTTGCTCCCCGAGCGACGAAAGTGGCCGTACGCTCTCGGAGTCAGGTGATGTTCACCAGTCGGGGGCTGACCGGTCTGATGTGCACGATGTCGGGCGGACCCGTCTGCTCGACACCCCCATCTCCCAGGTCGGCCTCTTCGGCGGTGCGGTTGAGTGCTTCTACCCAACAGTTCTCAACCGCCCGTGAGCAGATTGAGGTTATTCTGCCCGACGGCCCCGCCTTCCGCTCAGATCCCTCAGTCTGTCCACCGCCGAAGGCTCCCTCCCACGGTTCCAACCCCACCCGTTCACCCGGGCCTGGCTCTGGAAGACCGTAGGGGGGGATGCCTGAGCCCTCTCCAGCCCCGCCCCCCGCTAAACGCCGGTTAAGCGGCACTTTTGAGATGGGCTGCTCAGAGATGAGACTCAGTTCTTCCAGGAGCTGATAGCGGGGCCACTCCTTTCCCCGGTGGAGGGCTGGGGAAGAATCCTTATTCAGAAAGAACTGACTCTCTCGTCTCTGAGCATACAGAGTTCTCGGACGACACAGAGCGCCGCCCACAAGCCGTGCTCTCCTCGTCCCCCTCTGTCCCAGAGGCGGTTGACACGGCGTGCCTTCCACGGACCGCTTCGCCCCTGTCCCCCTCTGTCGCCAGACCCCTGACAGAGCAGGCCCCCGTGGAACGCTGGTCCTTCCCTGGCCTCCTCTGTCAGGGTGCGGTTATGACCTTGCCCCCACACTGGGCCGCTATGCCGTCCACGTCTGGGCCGGTCATTCCGCTCCGCTGCACCACCAGGGGGACGTCTGTAGTTCTTGACGCCGCTGGCACAGTTGGGAGCCTGCCTAGAGCTTCCCTATCTGTTCCGCTGGGTCGCGCAAACCATCGGCTCGGCTATGCGATTCAGTTCGCACGGTCTCCTCCCCGCTTCAGGGGAGTCCGCTCCACTTTGGTCGGTGGCTATGCCCCTATCATGAGAGCGGAGGTTGCTACCCTACTGGCGAAGGGTGCGATTGAGACTGTCCCACCAGCCGAAATGAGGTCCGGGTTTACAGCCCCTACTTCATTGTCCCGGAGAAGTCTGGTGGGTTACGGCCAATCCTGGATGTGTGCGGCCACAGGATTGGTTTGCAGCGATCGACCTGAAGGACGCCTACTTTTATGTTTCCGTTCTCCATCGACTATTCCTACGTTTTGCTGTCAGGGCGCGCGCATATCAGTACGCTGTTTCCCATTCGGGCTAGCCCTGTCTCCTCGCGCCTTCACAAAGGTTCTTGCGGCAGCCCTTGTTCCTCCATGGGAAAACGGGGTTCGCATCCTGAACTATCTCGGTGACTGGCTGTCTTAAGCTCACTCCTGGGACCAGGTTTGCGAATACAGGGCCCCAGTGCTCCGGCACCTAGCTCGTCTGGGCCTTCGGGTCAACTGGGAAAGGAGTAAACTTTGCCCCGTGCAGAGGAGCTCTTTTCTCAGTATGGACTTGGTCGCCTTCTCCACTCGGCCATTGCTGACTTGCCTGAGACTATCAAGCGCAAGAGTGCGGTTCCACTGAATTTTTATTTATTTTTTCAGAGGCTCCTGGGGCATATGGCATCTGCAGCCGCGGTACGCCGCTCAGATTTCTTAATATGAGACTGCTTCAGCTTGGCTTCCCGACCGAGTCCCGAGGTGGGCATGGCAACACGGCACCCTCCGAGTACCAGTTACTCCGACCTGCCGTCAGTACTCACCCCGTGGTTGAACCTCAGTTTTCTACGGGCCCGAGTGCCCCTGGAACGAGCTTCCCGGCATGCTGTTGTCTCAACAGATGCCTCCACGGGCTGGGGCGCCATGCGCAATGGACATGCTGTCACACTCTCATGTTGAGCAGGGATGCTCCTGAAAAGTTCATTGATATTGTTACAGTTAAACCTAGCTTCTGCAATCTATCAAGGTTAGGAGCATTAATTAGGGGTGTGCAGCACGGATAGACTCATAGAAGTTGCGCTATCATGATAGAATGCTACGAAGTCACTGAATGTTAATTAGCCTACCTTAACTTAGAATCTTGCAGTCATAAACAGTGGATCATCTGAGACATTTTTCGTTTCTACATTCTGTTTATGTAATGTATTTGTGAGTGTAGCCTACTTGCTAGACACATGTGCTGGAAAAACATGTTGGCAATGTTAAAAAAGCGAAAGTGAACACTGTTGGTTATTCCAATATAATGAATCATTACTTGATTGATAATATCCAAATAACAATATCTGGTAGGAGGGTTAAACTTGCTAGCCATAGGATAGACTACAAAATTAATTAACCATTTTGTATGCAGGAAAGACCGCATCAAACCACAACAGATTTACATTTATTCATTTAGCAGACACTTTTTATCCAAAGCGACTTACAATTGAGAACAATAGAAGCAGTAAACCTAGGATAACAATATGCAAGTTTTATGACCCTTCCCAGTTTAATCTAATGGACTTTTTTTAAGAATAGAATGGGGGGGAAGGGGGGGGGGGGGGATGTCCCCACCAAAGCTGAGACCAAACCTACGCCCATGACATTCCGGGAGATCGGAACTTGCAGCCGACGAGCTGTCACGGTTTTGGCCCATATCCGGCGAATGGCGACTCCATCCCCAGTCGGTCCAGCTGGTTTGGGACCAGTTCGGGGTCGCACAGAGAGACCTGTTTGCCTCCCACGACTCATCCCATTGCGCCCTGTATTACTCCCTGTCCGAGGCCACCCTCGGCACGGATGCACTGGCGCACAGCTGGCCGCGGGGCCTACGCAAATTTGCGTTTCCCCCAGTGAGCCTTCTCGCACGGACCTTGTGCAAGATCAAGGAGGACGAGGAGCAGGTCATTCTGGTTGCGCCGTACTGGCTCACCCGGACCTGGTTCTCCGAACTGATACTCCTCGCGACAGCAACCTCCTTGGCCAAATCCTCTGAGGAAGGATCTCCTTTCTCAGAGACGGGGCACCCTCTGGCACCCTCGACCCAATCTTTTTTTTTTTAATTTTTTATTTTACCTTTATTTTACCAGGTGAGCGCGTAGAGAACACGTTCTAAATTGAAACGGCGACCTGGCCAAGATAAAGCGAAGGTGCAAGATAACAAATAGTTACACATAAAATTATACAAATCACAAATTAAATACAAAAAAAATAAAAAATAAAAAAATAAACAACATTGCACACGCCTTGGAGGCTCCACGTGTGGCTCCTGGACGGGACGGGGCAGGTTTGAGTACCCTGCCACCAGCGGTGGCGGCTACCATCACATCCACTAGAGCATCGTCCACGAGACATGTCTATGCGTTGAAGTGGAACCTCTTCGTCAACTGGTGCTCTTCTCGCCGAGAAGACCCCAGGAGATGCCTGATCACTGTCGTGCTTTCCTTCCTGCAAGATGGGCTGGAGCGAAGGCTGTCTCCCTCCACCCTGAAGGTGTATGTGGCCGCTATCGCCGCATATCACGAAGCAGTTGAAGGTAAGTCTCTGGGGAAGCACGACCTGATCGTCAGGTTCCTGAGAGGAGCGAGGAGACTGAATCCTCCTCGCCCTCCTCTCTTTCCCTCTTGGGAACTCTCTGTGGTGTTAAATGCCTTACAGAGGCCTCCCTTTGAGCCTCTGCAATCAGTTGAGCTTAAGTTCCTGTCTATAAAGACAGCGCTCCTGGTTGCATTGGCCTGCATCAAGAGGGTAGGGGACCTGCACGCATTCTCCGTTGACGAAGCGTGCCTGGAATTCGGGCCCGGTCACTCTCACGTGATCCTGAGACCCCGGCCTAGATATGTGCCCAAGGTTCCCACCTCTCCCTTCCGGGACCAAGAGATGAACCTGCAAGCGCTGCCACTGGAGGAGGCAGACCCACCCTTGGCACTGCTCTGTCCAGTATGCGCTCTCCGTTCCTACGTAGACAGGACGCAGTGTTTCAGGACCTCAGACCAGCTCTTTGTCGGTTATGGTGGGAGACTGAAGGGAAAGGCTCTCTCAAAGCAGAGGTTGTCCCACTGGATAGTGGACGCCATTGCTTTGGCTTACCAACAGCAAGGCCGACCGTGCCCCCTTGGTGTGACAGCCCACTCCACCCGGAGTGTGGCTTCCTCTTGGGCTCTAGCGCATGGCGCCTCGCTGGCAGACATCTGTAGAGCTGCAGGCTGGGCGACACCCAACACATTCGCCAGATTTTATAATCCCCGAGTGGAGCCTGTGTCCTCTCGTGTACTCGCTTCAGTCAGCTAGTACTGGACCCGCTCAGTGTCTTCGCTTGCTCGCCTTCCACTCCATTGACTGGATACGTGCGATATATTTCCACAGGTGAGCAGGGCACTGGAAGACAGCTGTGAAGGTGGCGTGATTACACGCAGACCCCCATTCGTCGTCATCCGACGTAACTCGGAGTGACTACGAAAGGGAACGTCTCGGTTACGTATTCAACCCTCTTTCCCTTAGTAGGGAACGGAGACGTTACGTCTCCCTGCCACTTCCGCTGTACCGCTGGGTAGACGCCTGAGTTCAGTCTCGGCTCCTCAGCTAAGACATATCTGCATGTTGCCGGCGTCCTCCTTTTATACCCACGTGGTGGGGCGGAGATACGCTATGCAAATTCCGCAGACCCATGGCATTTCATCGCCATTGGCTCGTTTTGTAATACTCGAAGTCGATAGGTGTTCTAAGCGAAACCCCCATTCGTCGTCATCCGACGTAACGTCTCCGTTCCCTACTCAGGGAACGAGGGTTACATACGTAACCGAGACGTTCAAAATGCTGACACTCAAACAGATCGTGACTTAAATCAGATCCGAGGACTGGTTTGTCATGATAGATCTAAAGGGCGCATACTTCCATCTCTCCATCCTCTCTCATCACAGGAAGTTCCTGAGGTTTTCTTTCCTGGGCAAAGAATACCAATATCAGGTGCTTCCATTCGGTCTAGCTCTATCACCCCTCATTTTCACCAAATGCGTAGATACAGCTCTGGCCCCGCTCAGGGTCTGTGGAGGAGTCATCATCTTTTATTGCACATAAACTGCCTGGAGATGATGGCGGTCTTCAATGCATTGAGACACTTCCTCCCAGATCTTAGGGGCCATCATGTGCTTGTCTGGTCAGACAACACATCGGTGGTCTCTTACATAAATCAAGGGGGGGGGGGGGGTCTGCGATCGCGTCCACTATGCAAAGTGGCACACCAGATTCTCTTGTGGTCCCTAGGGAAGCTGCTCTCCCTGAGAGCAGTTTATTCCCGAGGGATCAAAATGTAGGAGCAGACTTGAGGCAGGCACTGAGGCCCGGGGAATGGAAACTTCACCACAAGGTGGTGAAATATATATTGGAGGTATTTCGACCAAGTGGAAGTGGATCTTTTGCGTCTCAGGATACGACGCACTCTCCACTTTGGTTCTCCCTTTACACATCCAGCTCCCTTGGGGCTGGACGTTGTGGTATAAACATGGCAGAGGCTACGTCTGTAAGTTTTTCCCCGATTACTCCGCTCCCAGGATTTCTGGAGAAGGTCCGACGGGACGGAATAAGTCTACTACTAGTAGCGCCGTACTAGCGTGCTGACTGGTTCTCGGACCTGGTGTCCCTCCTCGACGGCTCTCCCTCAGAGATTCCGGTCAGGAGGGACCTTCGGTCTCAAGTGGGAGAGGTGGCCCATCACCCCAGCCCAGAGAAATGGAACCTGTGAGTTTGGCCTCTGACCCAACTGAGGTTGTGGAGACCATTCTTCACTCCAGAGCTCCCTTCATGAGGAAACTGTATGTATTGAAGTGATGGGTTTTTACTTTATCCTGCGGATCTCAGACAGTGGGGCCCAGTTAACTACCGATTGGTACAGTGCTGGAGTTACTGTTTGTTTTTCAACAGGGTTATCCCCTTCCACACTGAAGGTGTATGTGGCGCCCTTAGCTGCCTACCATGTCCCTTTTGGTTGTGTATCCCTGGGGGTAAACCTTTGGTGCACATTTCCTCCGTGGTGCCTGTAGGCCAGGACAGGAGTATGGTGGCTTAGAAAGCCTTATTATATAAGGAGGTATCCCTGCAGCATGTGGTATGCGGCAGGCTGGTCCTCTCTGGTCACATTCGTAAGGTTTTACAACTTCAACCTGGGCTCTGCCCCAGGTTCACAGGTGCTCTTGTCTTAGTTATGCTCTCAGTATTCACACAGACAGGCTCTTGTCCATATGGCGTTTGGGCATTCTCGTTCACAAAGCGTCATCGGCGCTGTGCGAGTTCCCTTGAAAGGGAACGTCTCAGGTTACAACTGTAACCCTAGTTCCCTGAGAAGGGAACGAGAAGCTACATCACTTTGCCATACTCCCTGCATTCCTGTGATCGACTTGCTTCGGCTAAATAATAATAATAATAATACCTTTTATTTATGGGCGCCTTTCAGGGCACTCAAGGACACCGTACAATATAAAACAAGGCAGTAAATACAAAGCATACAAATCACAAGCTACACATCAAACAATCATGTCATTAAAAACTATTCTAAACAGATACGTTTTTATCTGAACTTTAAAATGGGAAATTGTGATGCTAATGTGCAGTGGTAAAGCGTTCAATAGCTTAGGCGCCACACAACTAAAAGCTCTACCACCAAAAGAACTCATCTTGAAGTTTGGATCAGACAATAAGTCTGCAGAAGATGATCTCAAAGAACACAGTGGTCTATACAAATGAAGAAGATCTGAAAGATATTGAGATGCCAAATTATGAAGAGCTTTATATGTAAGGAGTAATATTTTGTAATGTACACGATAACGAACAGGAAGCCAGTGCAGTTGGTAAAGAATTGGAGTTATTTTGGAGTCAAAATTATGTGACTGAGTAACAATCCTGGCTGCTGAGTTCTGAATTAACTGTAATCTGTGATGTCGTTTTTCAGGAATACCAAATAAAAGGGAATTACAATAATCAATCCGAGATGTAACCAAAGCATGAATGAGTACTTCAATACAATGTTGAGAAAGTGAAGAACGAAGTCTAGCAATATTACGTAAGTGAAAAGATGCAGTACGTGAAATATTATTAATATGGGAACTAAAAGCCATCAAGCAAGCCATCAAGTATAACCCCAAGACTTGTCCCCTGGGTGGAAAAGTTAACCGGGCAATTATCAATAAGCAAGGTGAAGGATTGAGTTTTAGATAAAACAGACCTAGACCCAACATGGTGTTACGGAATGACACAGACAGAGGATCAAGATGGTAAATTGAGATTTATTGGAACACAGTAGAATAGTGAAGTGAAGGATGAAATAGGAATAGTAACTCTTGACAGACGTGAAGCGGCCCGAAGTAGATGGTGGGGAATAGCAGTGCACTCGTCTTGGGTTGATTGGAATGGCGTTCGTAACCTATGAAGATGCAAGGAACACACCGGAGAATGACTGGGAGACACAGGAAACCAGGAGAGCAGGTACGTAGAATAACCTTTGGATTAGAAGTTTGTAACACAGGAAAATAGTCCTTACTCTAATGAGACAAGAGAATAATGAAGCTCGAAGAGTGAGTTTAAATGCTGTGGTCGATGAAATGACTTGATAGGTATCAAGAAAAATGTGACCAAGGGGTAGAATATAAATAATAAATAAAAGTGGACCCAACACTGACCCCTGTGGAACGCCGTGAGTGACTGAGACAGGCTCTGAATGAGCAGTCTTAATCTATACAAACTGTTTCCTGTCACATAAATAGGATGAAAACCAAAGTAGCACATTATTTGCTACTCCAATGCAAGCCAATCATTCCAGAAATACAAAGGCAGCACTAATATCTAAAAGAATAAGAATAGACAGGAAACCAGAATCAGCAGCCAAGAGAAGATCATTTATAACCTTAACAAGAGCAGTTTCTGTACTATGTTTGGATCTAAAACTGCTCATAAACGTCAATGCTCATAAAATGCTCAAAAACGTCATGCAGATCATAGAGAAATAGAAAAGAAATAGAAGCTGACGCCGGTCAGACCGGATGTGCTTTTATCCTTTCCTGGTCGTGACATCACCTGCCCGTGACGTTCATCCTCGCCATTGGACTAGTTGACACAAGTGCTTCAGGCTTAATCATGCAGGGGCATTACCAAAGCATCATCGACGCAGCGTCTCGTTCCCTTCTCAGGGAACTAGGGTTACAGTCGTAACATGAGACGTTTACACAGGCATCTCAAAACAAACTGATAAAACCCCAGATAGCATGGTGACATTGATACAATGTTGACTCAGTGTTGATGCGTCAACACTATTTGCATTGATTTAACGTTACAAAGTGATGTTGCTTTAGTATCACTCTTGCACCCTCAGTTAATGGTGAAGCAATGTTGAGATTTCAACCAAAAATCAACGGTAATAGTATTGATTCAAAGTGGTATTTTATCAGCATCACTTTTGCACCCTCAGTTAATGTTGAACAAAAAATGTATGATAATGCTATTGAATCAACTATGATGTTGAATCTACATCACTGCTGTTGAATTGACACTGAAATTAACAAAAATAATCTTTGGTAATATGGTTTTATCAATGTTACAATGTGATGTTGATTCTAAATACATTTTGAAGAAACACTGAAAATACAACTGAAAAGGAATGTCAAACAATGTTGGGTCCGTGTATCAACCGATCATTCAATTATTCCATTTAATCTGGCAAACCAAAAACGAAATAACGAATAAATATTTTTTTCAAAAAATTGAAAACTGACGTTGTTTCCTTGATTTAAGTTCGAAACGGGAAATATAATAAACAAGGAAACCAAAACGAAAAAATGGGTCGAATTTACTTTATCTGTTTTTTTTTTTCTTTATTTGTTGTAGTAGGTCTAACCATTTCCCACAGTGCCGTCCTGCTTGCACTTTGCACGTGCGCAGTGGATAGTTTCAAAGGATTAGGTCGCTGAACGCTAAAAGAGGAGGGTCCGGTCCCAGTTGGTCAAACTTTCCAGTTCATATGGCACTCGAATCAAGTTAGTTTTAGGTTCGATATTTGCCAGACATTCGTTTTTCCATGCCACTGCTCTATAGAGTCGGCAGTCTTAAATATATGTCAATGCCAAAATTACTTTTAACAGTAGTCAATCAATTAATGTCGACATGAAATATTCGTTAAAAATAACCTTACGTGCATTATAGCTGCATATTTATACCGGAGATTGCTTTAACGCGCTGTCACGGCTAATGATGCTTGAGAGAAAGTCTGCCAATTACACTAACTGCGTTAAAACGTAGAATTTTTACCAGTTAAAAATACTTCTAACATTTAAAAACAGACATGTTCAAAATTCAAAGCTTGCAGTTGGTTACTGTTAGTAACAAACGTACCAGTAACATTTTGTCAATACCTCCCTTACTATATACAGTACACAAATATTAATAAGAAAAGAAAGGTTACCTAAAGTTTTTTTTCATGTTTCAAAGGTTGTAGTAATTCCCTAGTGACCATATTGACTTACTACAGGTGAAATTTGAACAATACCTCCTTTACTGTACGTACAGTACACACAAATGAATATTAAAATATTATTGTAATTCACCTAAAGTGTTTTTTCATGTTTTAAAGGTTGTAGTACGTTCCTAGAGACCTGACTGACTTACTACAGGTGAAATTTTAACAATACCTCCCTTACTGTACGTACAGTACACGCATATTAATATGAAAATATTACTGTATTTCACTTCAAGTGTTTTTTTCATGTTTCAAAGGTTGTAGTACGTTCCTAGAGACCTGACTGACTTACTACAGGTGAAATTTGAACAATACCTCCCTTACTGTACGTACAGTATACAAATATTCATATGAAAATATTATTGTAATTCACCTAAAGTGTTTTTTCATGTTTCAAATGTTGTAGTAAGTTCCTAGAGACCTGACTGACTTACTACAGGTGACATTTTAACAATACCTCCCTTACTGTAGGTACAGTACACACATATTAATATTAAAATATTAATGTATTTCACTTAAAGTGTTTTTTTTTCATGTTTCAAAGGTTGTAGTACGTTCCTAGAGACCTGACTGACTTACTACAGGTTAAATTTGAACAATACCTCCCTTACTGTACGTACAGTACACGTATATTAATATGAAAATATTACTGTATTTCACTTCAAGAGTTTTTTTCATGTTTCAAAGGTTGTAGTACGTTCCTAGAGACCTGACTGACTTACTACAGGTGAAATTTGAACAATACCTCCCTTACTGTACGTACAGGACACAAATATTAATATGAAAATATTATTGTAATTCACCTAAAGTGTTTTTTCATGTTTCAAAGGTTGTAGTAAGTTCCTAGAGACCTGACTGACTTACTATAGGTGACATTTTAACAATACATCCCTTACTGTAGGTACAGTACACACATATTAATATTAAAATATTACTGTATTTCACTTAAAGTGTTTTTTTTTCATGTTTCAAATGTTGTAGTACGTTCATAGAGACCTGACTGACTTACTACAGGTTAAATTTGAACAATACCTCCCTTGCTGTACGTACAGTACACAAATATTAATATGAAAATATTATTGTAATTCACCTAAAGTGTTTCTACATGTTTCAAAGGTTGTAGTACGTTCCTAGAGACCTGACTGACTTACTACAGGTGACATTTTAACAATACCTCCCTTACTGTACGTACAGTACACAAATATTAATATTAAAATATTACTGTATTTCACTTAAAGTGTTTTTTTTTCATATTTCAAAGGTTGTAGTACGTTCCTAGAGACCTGACTGACTTACTACAGGTGAAATTTTTACAATATCTCCCTTACTGTACGTACAGTACACATATATTAATATGAAAATATTACTGTAATTCACCTAAAGTGTTTTTTTTCATGTTTCAAAGGTTGTAGTACGTTCCTAGTGACCTGACTGACTTACTACAGGTGAAATTTGAGCAATACCTCCTTTACTGTACGTACAGTACATACATATTAATATGAAAATATTACTGTAATTCACCTAAAGTGTTTTTTTTTTCATCTTTTAAAGGTTGTAGTAATTCCCTAGTGACCATACTGACTTACTACAGGTGAAATTGTAACAATACCTCCCTTACTGTACGTACAGTACACACATATTAATATGAAAATAGTACTGTATTTCACATAAAGTGTTTTTTTCATGTTTCAAAGGTTGTAGTAATTACCTAGTGACCAGACTGACTTACTACAGGTTAAATTTGAACAATACCTCCCTTACTGTACGTACAGTACACAAATATTAATATGAAAATATTATTGTAATTCACCTAAAGTGTTTCTTCATGTTTCAAAGGTTGTAGTACGTTCCTAGAGACCTGACTGACTTACTACAGGTGACATTTTAACAATACCTCCCTTACTGTACGTACAGTACACAAATATTAATATTAAAATATTACTGTATTTCACTTAAAGTGTTTTTTTCATATTTCAAAGGTTGTAGTACGTTCCTAGAGACCTGACTGACTTACTACAGGTGACATTTTTACAATATCTCCCTTACTGTACGTACAGTACACACATATTAATATGAAAATATTACTGTAATTCACCTAAAGTGTTTTTTTTCATGTTTCAAAGGTTGTAGTACGTTCCTAGTGACCTGACTGACTTACTACAGGTGAAATTTGAGCAATACCTCCTTTACTGTACATACAGTACATACATATTGATATGAAAATATTACTGTAATTCACCTAAAGTGTTTTTTTTTCATCTTTTAAAGGTACACAAATATTAATATTAAAATATTACTGTATTTCACTTAAAGTGTTTTTTTTTCATATTTCAAAGGTTGTAGTACGTTCCTAGAGACCTGACTGACTTACTACAGGTGAAATTTGAGCAATACCTCCTTTACTGTACGTACAGTACATACATATTAATATGAAAATATTACTGTAATTCACCTAAAGTGTTTTTTTTTCATCTTTTAAAGGTTGTAGTAATTCCCTAGTGACCATACTGACTTACTACAGGTGAAATTTTAACAATACCTCCCTTACTGTACGTACAGTACACACATATTAATATGAAAATAGTACTGTATTTCACTTAAAGTGTTTTTTTCATGTTTCAAAGGTTGTAGTAATTACCTAGTGACCAGACTGACTTACTACAGGTGAAATTTTGACAATACCTCCCTTACTGTACGTACAGTACACAAATATTAATATGAAAATATTACTGTAATTCACCTAAAGTGTTTTTTTTTCATGTTTCAAAGGTTGTAGTATGTTCCTAGTGACCTGACTGACTTACTACAGGTGAAATTTGAACAATACCTCCTTTACTGTACGTACAGTACATACATATTAATATGAAAATATTACTGTAATTCACCTAAAGTGTTTTTTCATTTTTTAAAGGTTGTAGTACGTTCCTAGTGACCTGACTGACTTACTACAGGTGAAATTTGAACAATACCTCCCTTGCTGTACGTACAGTACACACAAATTAATATGAAATTATTACTGTAATTCACCTAAAGTGTTTCTTTCATGTTTCAAAGGTTGTAGTAATTCCCTAGTGACCATACTGACTTACTACAGGTGAAAGGTTTTAGCTTTATCATGCTTTCAACGTAATAAATAAGCAACACCCTTATTGTAAAGATTTAAGTTACAATTTTGTTACAAAGTCCCCAAAATACAGATATACAGTGGTAATCTATATTGCAACATGAAGAATAAAGGAGACATTTCTACAGATATTCTTTAATGAAAGAAAGTGTATCAAACTACAACTATTCTTAATGTAAGAAACAAGTACAGTTTTAGTACAAGTACAAGCTTGATTCAACTGTTTAATTATGTACACAGTGAGCACAACCATTGTGCATGTTTTCCAGGTATCTTGTCTGGTAGTCCAAGGCAGCATGCGTGGTACAATCTTTGGCACTGTTCACATTGTATCTTCAAAAGTAAAGATAAATGTACCATTAAAAAAGTATACACACTACGTATTGTATTGCTATGGTATTCTTAAGCGCTTCTTCTGAATTCAGTAATTTTACCCAAACCATGTTGATTTTGGGCTTTAGTTCCTTACTTCCACAGTGTGAACAGTAATCCTCATTGGATTCTACAGCAGAATATTTATTTATTTGGTATGTATGTATGCATGTATGTATTTATTCATTCATTCATTTATTTATTTTTAAAACATAAGTTTCAGTATGTATTATCCTTTTATGCTAAAGATATTATTTAATCTTCTTATTCTTAGACTGATAAGGTACATTAAATCCAATAGAGTATTCCTATATCTATCATATAGAGTTACTGGTAAAACTTTACAATAAGGTTAATTAGTTAACATTAGTTAAATACTTTAGTTAACATGAACTAATAATGAGCAATACTTCTACAGCATTTATTAATCTTAGTTCATGTTCATTTTAACATTTACAATACATGGAAAAAATCAAAGTTTGTATTTGTTAACATTAGTTAATGCACTGTGAACTAACATGAACAAACAATGAACAGCTGGATTTGTATGAACTAACGTTAACAAAGACTTACTAATGTAGTAACAAATGTGGAGATAGTTGTCAGTTCATGTTAGTTAATACATTAACTAATTCTAAATAATGAACCTTATTGTAAAGTGTTACCAAGTTACTCGATGCTTGTTATATTACCTGAAGAATGAAGAATCTCCTTAGCCATTTCTTTTCTCGGATGAACAATGTTAATTGGACTGGGATCAATGATGAATGGATCAGGAATTGCCGGAAATTTCTCGATCACCTCTCTTGCCATCTGAAATTGAGGCAAATGTTTTATGCAAAGGTAATTTTTCTGTAGGCCTACAATTTTAAATATACCTTGTAACGGTTGTAAATTAATGTTTTATATAATCTGCAGAAACAAAATGACATGTTGTCATGACTACTATGTTGTCTGTCTAAATCTTTTGTGTTTGGCTACAATTAAAATGCAATAAAAATCACCTGCATAACCAACACCCCACAACTCGTTGCATCTTCCTGCACTGTGTGGACAATGGTGCTGGGTTTCCATCTTATGTTTACCCAGTCTCTTTTGCCATGTAAATTGAACCGTGTCCTAAAATATTGTCTAAAAGGAAATTTTTAAGAATTAAAAAATATATATATGTAACAGATTTTTATGTAACAGATGTAACAGATTTTTTTTAAGTACATATTATATATTTTTTCTCATTGGTCGTACCGAAAACGTTCTGCTGCTCCTTTTGAGTCCTTGAGGTCAGCAGGGTCAACAACAAATATTTTCTCTGACATGGCATGAAGGAACTACGAATTTATTTCCCAGGTTGGTTCCATTACAGAGAAGGTAAAGAAAAAGATATAAGATAATGTGATTATTTTTTCCCCTAATCAAACGTATATGTAACCACATATTCCAACCAAAATAATTTAATATTCACCCTTGTTTATATACAGTTTGCATTGGATTAACATTACTACTGTAAAACTGTGAAATGCATCATATTTTCAATTCATCAAATGTTTTGCTTACCACAAACTTCCAGTGATTTTCGTTTACATTTACAAATCCCACTGCACCATCATAATTTTCAAAGTTTTCCTGTAAAGTAATTTAAACTGTTAGACTGAATATAATCCAAGGTATTTATAGTTGCAGATTAGCAGGCTGCACATTAATTCGGTAGCATACACAATATGCAGAGTATTCTTATCATATTTCAAATACTTCAGCCTAACAAACCATAACGCAAACCATAATCACTCTTAAGTGTACACATAATAAATTATAATGATTTTTTCAAAATATGTTTTAGTATTGTGCCAGACCAGTGACTCTATTTCAATGTCATCTATTGTAATTCCAATTGTATGGATCATGCTTTTATGCTGTTGAATTTTACTTTCTTCAAGCTTTGTCGTGAAATTTCCTGTATTCCTTTGAACAGGATAACTTCTGTGGTGTAGTGGTTTAGGATGTACAGTCTATTTGTGCTTGTACTTTTATTCATAGTGGCATGCATATAGTACTCTATTGTATGGAAAACATTAAAAAGTGAAATGTTTCTATGTCCAGTATTGAAATTCCATTTAGTTTAAAATCACTGATCATGGAAGTACAGAAAAGTTATACTAACCTCTCCCATCAAAAGATTGTGAGGCTTCAATGAAATAAATTCCTTGTGTCTAAGAGACATCCTCCAGGTCATGTTGTTTGCTGATTTTTGGACAGCAACAATCACCTCACAACGTTTCTTGTCCCACAGATCTTCTACCTGTAACCACAAAGGCAAAACAAGCAGTGATTTTTACATGAAATACTTAAAAATACTGTAGTGTACTTTTTCAAAGTAATGTAATAATTATATTGTACATTGAATTGGACATACTTCCTGAACATTTATTGGAGTTGTCTCCAAAGTAGCTGAAACATCATTGCCCTTATCAGTGTAAGTATCACGTCCAGCAGCCCCTGTGGTGGTCAGTGTGGACAAGTCTACCTTCTCGATGCTGGAAGTTTTGAATTGTGTTTCACTGTGATTCTTTGTATCACCATGCCTTTTTGGCTTCATTGTCTGTGTGTTTTTGGGAGCAGATAAAGCCTCTCCAACCTTTGAAGTAGGTTCCTGTTTTGTATTCGTTTTTGGGACAGTCGTGGAGATGTCTTTCATCTCAGTCCTTGAGTCTGTGAGTTTTTTTTTCACTAGCTTCATTCACTGCAGTCGAGCCGTGACTTTTGAACTTCCTTGGCTGCTTCTTTTTAGGACCTGGTATTGATTAAGGGACAGAGTAAAACTTGGACTGTCCCAGTTTGGAACCAGTCTTTTCCTCTTTTTTGGCCCATGATTCCTCAGAGAATTTGATGTCTTTTAAATGGTTTGTTGAGGAGTTTTTGTGAAAAGCCATGCTGCATTATGTGTTCAATGTACTTTCCTTGCAGAGAAGTATACATTTTTCGGACAAAGTTGCCTGGTCGCAGTCTGCGAGCCTTCATTAGGATGTGTTGCTTAACAATGGCAAACCATCCTTCTACATGGCAATTCGTTTCTCGTGTCTTGATGTCTTGTTTTTCGTCCTCCATCTTCCATTAATATCATGTCTTTGTCAGCTGCATGTCTTTGTAGATCACCCAACATGACTCCACTCCACATTGGAAAGATGGCCATGTATGTTTTAAAAAGCATTTGAATGATGCTTCGATAGAAGTACAAGTTTACTTCTGAAGACTCTGCCTCTTCAGCGACTGCTGTGATTGCCTTATCAAAAACACTTCTGAACAAAGATGAAAAGCGAGACCTTCCTACAATTGTTCTGGACTGCTCATCCTTATCATCTGAAGTATTCATCTGGACTCGGTTTTCAGTCATGTCTTCGTCCAGGGTGAAGCACTGAATGAGTCTTTGAAGAGCCTTTAAACTATCTTCTACCGAAGCAGTCTTTGTCCTTGTATGTAGGATAATGCGAGAGCCTGAAAGATCTGAATGGCTTCATCCAGAGTCTGGCTATTTTGCAACCTTGCGAACACAAAAATCACAAACTCCCTGTGTCCCTTGTCTGTCGAGCCCGTTCTCATCCTTTGGCGGCATATGTGACGCCATAGGACAAAACGGCGAAATACTACGCACATGGCACCCTTTAGCGTGAATATAACACGCGAACCCAAGGCGTCATAAAGTTGACTGGCATCCTTTAGCGTGAATATGAGACGCAGACCCTACCCCACACCTAAACCTACCCATCACAGTGCGTGTTATATTGACGATAAAGGGTGCCATGTGCGTAGTATTTCGCTGTTTTGTCATATGGCGTCACATATGACGCCAAAGGATGAGAATGCGTTAGTCTGTCACATGCCTGCAAATGGCCTGGGCAACAGCCTTAAGAACATGGGCTGAGCAAAGATGTATCACAGTGAAGCTTTTGGTTTCCATCCACTTCTCTTTGCCCTGGCAGATATCAAAACATCTGTCAAGGTATGACAGAACACTCTCTCTGTTGAAAGCCAGTAGAACAGCTTGTATAAGTGCCCAACTGTAGTCTGTTTCCACATACTTGATTGTCAGTGTAGTGAACTTTGACAGGTTGTGCACAAACTGCATTAGCCAGAAAGAAATAGATGGCACAGTGTGGTCATTGGACAGCATTTCAGCAACGGGCAAAGGTGGTGTGCCATGGCCTTGACCTGCCAAAATGAGGGCATAGTACAGAACTCTCTTTTTCTGTTCTGGTATTTTAGACACCACCGTTCCAGTGGCATCCAAATAGAGTGTTACTGGTGACATTTTTTTCTCATGTGTGTCACTAGGATTGAAATTCCCTTTTCAGTGTACATGTGACAGCTGAAAGGATCCACCTGGAAGTTCTGAATGTAACCTGGCGTTAAATTAATTTCCAACAAGACATTGTCATGTAGTGATGCAGCCTTTTTTACCTCAGAGGAAATTACTTTTAGGATGTCTCTGTTAAGAGACCTTGTTAAATTCCCAGCCATTATTTCTTCCACAGGAGTCCTCCTGAGCTTACTGTAGTACACTCGGCTCATTCCTTTATGGATGGCTTTTGCAATTTTTCCCCTACGGACATTGGATGCCTGGCGTTTTCTAGTGTGTTCTTTTAAATGGCAGATTGGTCCACGGCGATAAACAGTCATGAAAACTGTTCTCTGCATGATTGTGGGTTTTCTCTTCATTATAAAGATGTACTGAGCTTTGCACATTGGAAATGTGCAAACTGCACGTATGTTTAAAAAGGCACAATTTCTTTTCCTGCTATGCATCAGTCTGGCATTTTGGTACTTGAAGGCAAGTACACAGTTAGGGTTCACTTTGTTGAATTCCTCGTATATGACATGAGTCCATGGTTTCCTTAATTTCACAGAACCTATTGTTGGTTTTATTGCTCTCCATTTCTTCTTGTCAAGTGAAATCTTAAAGGTTTTCGGAACAGAACAAACCTTTCGAACCTTTTTTGGCTTTCTCTGCGGTAGAATCTCCTCTTTAACATTTTCTGTAGCTGTAACCAAGGAGTCCAAAGCATCTTTAACTGTTATTGACTCATGTTCGAGGTCCGTCCTTTCCTTGGTAAGATCTGTCGCTGTTTCTCTCAATTGTATTGAAGTATTATGTATGCCACTCTCCACGCTGAGTGTTTCTTCTGGAATTTCACTTACATTGACAGTAGTCCCAACAGTTTCCTGAACATCAGATTGAGCAGTCTTGTTGATGTTTGTTCTATCAGTTTCATCCTCTTGTAGCAACGGTTTTGTAACATCATCAGCACACTTCCACCCGGCATCATCAGTTTCTTCTTCACTAACATGTATTTCACTGTTACTGTCTGTTGAGCTCTGTAATGTAAAAATTGTTCCACTTTCTTTAGGCTTGTCATGCATGTGTCATCAAGGAGCTTCCCTTGAGTATCAGACAATGTTAAACCAGGATCTGGTGTCTGTCTCTTTTTAAGTTTCCTTGATATCAGCACCTGGTCTTTCAGTCCCATGCGGTTGTCATGCCAAATAACCCATAACCAATGTTTGTTTTGTTTGTTGTCACTTCCAAAAATCGACAGTGACAGATCTGTCCAAATCTCAGAATTATATGGAATGCTATGTTCAACATTCACTTTTGAGAACTGTCTCACGACAACATTGAAACCACCTGCTAAAGCCAACAGGTCCTTTGCTGCCTTTTGTTTCTTACCACGGGTCATATTCTACAAAGGTATTGAATAGACAAACAGTATCAAAATACAATTTAAATAGTATTAACAAAAGTATTACAATAACAATAATAAAACAGTAAAACTTTAACATATATCGTTGAAGTTTACGGCTTGAAAAAGTACATATACTATTTCACACATGCTACAAACTGTATATTCTGTAATGCAAAATAAATATAGATACAGTATTTGGCAATCTTAAGAAATTGATTATTTAAAATGTGTGAAAGCTTGTACTAAATACACATTTTTAAGTACATAATAATTAATTTTACATATGAACAAATAAGTACACACTCATAAGCACAGACATTAGGAGTCCAAGCAAAAAGTACTGAACCCTTAATGCATTTTCAATCATTTGTATTTTCTTCTTCATATTATTATTGATCTTTTGTCATCCTCAGACCCGCATACAAAAAATTATAATAAAAAAGCACATTTTTATTAATTTAATCATAGTTGAGTCAGAGGCTGATCTAGAGGCCTATTTGTAGGTTTAGCCCATAAAGGCTTTTTTGCCTGTATATTGCAAACACCAAGATTACATGGCAATTTTCCTGAGTGTCTAATGTCTGATGCTAACAGCAAATTCAAAAAATTCTAACCAAAACCCAGTGGAGATTAAAGACTGATTACTTTGAAATCAAAAGCTATAAATGCATTTGTTTAACTTACATCAGCTACTTGTGCTTGAACCCCAGTAATCAATAATATATTCCTCGTAGCTTTTTTATGCTAATATTACTATCAATATATAAATAGGCTAATAAAACACCACAGGCTAGTTTATGCTCATTGACAGTCGACTGGTAGTCAGGATTATCAATTGTTGTTTTTACTCACCAGTTTTGAACGCTGTAGATAAGAAAAAAAGAATACAAAATAGCAGAAAAAAAGAATAAAAAAACAAAGAAACATATCACACTGATTCGGTAATATAAGCGCGGAAATCGAGCCGTTCGCGAAAGCAACTATGATGCGCTGTCTCAACTGTTTTCAAATTAAAAATCCGTCAGAGGGCAAAATAAAGATTTTTTCTGAAATATATTTTATATTTTTTTAAAATCTTTATATTTCTGTCTGACTGATTTTAAAAATAATGTTTTTATGAACAAAATATTTTTTTAGTAATTAATAGATAAAAATAAATAAATCTTCATATTAATTTTCAAAAGACAAATTAAAATAGTAATTTAAAATGATACTTCGAACGATGTCAGATCTATTGTGGACATGTACATCGGTTTTGTATGTGAATATATAGTAAAGTGTAATTTACTCATTCAAATATGATGATTTGATGCTCAAGAAAACATTTATGATTATTATCAATGTTTAAAACAGTTTTAAATTATTTTTAATTATCCTTAAATTAAGGATTCTTTGATAAATAATAATTTCAAAAGAACAGCATGTATCTGAAATAGACTAAATTAAACACTACTGTTCAAAAGTTTGGGGTCAGTTAAAAAAATTAGAGGGGGGAGGGGGGGATGAAAGAAAACATTATTCCTCAAGGATGAATTAAATGTATCAAAATTTACTGTAAAGACATTTATAATGTTATAAAATATTCTATTTTAAATAAATAATATATTATATTCATCAAATAATTAATATTTAATTCACAAATTGTATTAATTATTAATTCATAATAATTAATAATTAATAAAAATTGTACACAACTTTTTTCAACATTGAAAATAATAATGAATGTCTTTTTAGCATAAAATCAGCATATTAGAATGATTTTCTGAAGGATCGTGTGACACTGAAGACTTTAATTCACCATATATATATGATGAATAATGTAGACGTGTCAGTACTCTTTTCTTCACAAAATGATGTAGTCTAGAAGATTTCGATATAATTAAGTTGAGGTAAGCATGAAAAGGAGTAATTATTTAAACCACTAACAGTTATGTGTGTTAACCAATTACATTATGCAATTAATAAATAATATTAAATAAGATTGTAATATGTTCAATTGCTTAAAGGTGCAGTGTGTAGTTTTTAGCGGCATCTAGTGGTGAGGCTTGCGAATTGCAAACACCACTCTCCCTCCATTTGCAAACACGATTTCGAAGCTACGGTGGCCAACGTAGGATAAAGTCAAAGAGGATAAAGTATGTCGTCGTCTGAGTCAGCAGAGAGTAGCAAGTCAAGCAATGAGGTTTTTTTTATATTATATTTTATATTAAATTGTATTTACTTAATTATTCAGTAAAACCACATGTTATTGCGATTGTTATTTTTAATTGTTCATTATTGTGTTAGTGTTTTATTCACTGACTTTAATTCTTAAAGCTTGTTTCCATGCTAGTTAGTACAAGATAAGAGCTATGGATAAGAGCATCAAAGCAGCTACGTAAGGGGAAATAGTTAACGTTACGATTTCCGAGGCATCACTCGGACAGCATTGCTTATACACGGTTTCAGAGTCAGGGACAACCTGAATACGTACCAGAGGTAACTGGAAGAGGGAGAGGGAAAGGTAGAGGGAGAGGAAGAGGAAGAAGGCGGAGAGGCAGAGCGCAGAGGTGTTGGAGGTGCAGTCAGGGAAAGGAGAGGCAGAGGAGGAGCTACCCGGATCGATGGCTCAATAGAGGATGAAGAAAGAGTGTTAGCCCTCCAAAGTAACCGGAGAGCTGTTACCGAGGTTTGTTTTTATAAAGTTATTGTAACGTTATTATATTCTGACCTGTCTGCACTTTATGACATCCAAGCACACAATGATAACGTTATTTACATAGTAGCTCTGTTCACATGTACCCCTGGTACTGTAACGTTAGTTAGTAGTTGAATGTTTTCATAGTGTAACCTGTCATTTACTGGGCAACAATGATTATAGGAAGCCATATTACACAAGTTTAGCAAATACTGGCCAGACTACAAACCCCAATATGGTACCATATTGTCAACATATTTAATATTTAAAATATGTACATATTTTATCAGAATCAGAAATTATGTATTGATAACCTATTGGATACTCTGGGTCACATTTGCTAAGCTTGCATGTCAAGATACTAAGGAGAAGAAATCACTATATAAAGTAGGAAATAAAATTTTAAAATATAATTCTAAATAAAATTAATGACATTGACATAACTTATATCATCAGCAGAAGTGTAATGATAAATAGTGCTAGAGCATAAAATACTAACAGTAATAATGAGTACTGCTATTGTTCATTTTGAGTGGATACAATATTAAAAACAACATTATTTTGACATAGTAACCAGAGTATATAAATAGAGAATATTGCATATTGATTATTTTTCCCTGTGCCCCTTTTCTTCAGAGACTTCTACAGGAGATGACCCTAGAAGAACACAGAGAGCTCTCCACCCTTCTGCTTGAGAGACAGCCAGGCCTGGTCTTTGATGCCTTGATAATGCATCAGCGCAGACACGGTGCTCCACCTTCTGCTGGAGTCCCAGAAGTACCTTGGTGTACTTGTGGTAACTGTCGGGAAATGCCTACGGACCAGGAGAGGAAATGCTGTGGCCAGGATAAAGCAAATTGTGTGAGCCTAATGCCCCACTTCTCCCAGTACTGCCTTGAAGAAGGCTTTATTCGCAATCACAGACAGTACCGGGAGGACATTACGGCATTAGGCAACATCAGGGAGCCTGGGGATGACAACAGAGAGTACCGTTATGGAGCCTATAGACACTTCATCTATTGGCAACATGGAGCTTTAGGCCAGGGAAACCAACTTGTCATTCCCAGTTGTTGTGTTTGGAGGATCAGGGACAAGTTCCCTGATCCTCAAGGACACTACACTGGTTTTATTCCTGGACTATGCATTTCCTTCCAGGCCCTCTGGCATGTTCATACAGTTTACACAAGTACTCACAAATCTGCCTCAGCATCATCAAGGCATCAAAAAAATGTACATATTTAATATTTGATATATTACTTTTATATATATATTTATTACTATTGTTCCCGTCTTTATTTAATTTTAATCTATGTTTTATAGTTATATATTTTGTTATAGTTGTTCAACTGCAGTTCTATGTTATTGAAAAAATAAAAGTTAAGAAATAGAAGCACATGGTGTTTTATTTTCCATTATATACATTTGAACATGTTTTTATAAAAGTATGACAATTTCAAACTTTGCCTTCAAATTATCAAAATCAATTTTATTTTTTTATATTTACATAATATGGTACATCTGTAGCCTTACTTATCATTGCTTTTCAAAATTGAAAACTTTAATTTGGGCTACCTACTGAAAATAATATGCGCTGTTAACAGTGTACTTAGCAGAATAAGGTGAAAATAGTTGAAAGCTATGACTTTGTCGTTGAATTGAAGTTCTTTCCATCGTGATCCTGCTTGACAAGGACACATGCAAGGTGATCTCCTATGGGGATCCTTCCACATCAGATGCTGGTTGGAGTAATGGTCCTGTTGAATACAGTGCCATCACACGGTTACAGACTATATTGTACAGCAAATATCATTCATTGACATGTAATAGGGTACAATATAGTTATCAAATATTTTATTATATTTTTGTTCAAGGCCCTGAATTTCAGTGGCTTCTACAATGACATCAAGATGCTCATCTCTGTAAAGAATTACAAAAGAAAGTTGTGTATATCCCACATATGCACATTCAACACTAGATATAGACCAAATATAAATTCAAATTACACAATAATCATAATGATCATGTTTATAATCAAAGATATTAGGACAAAATTAATACATCATAATGCACGTTTTACCTGTCTGTTCCACTGGAAGACCCTATACTAGACAATGCTGGAGCTGGGACTTTCTAAAGGCTTTATCTTCAAGGGAGTTGATGTTGCAGGACCTGTCTCGTACCTGGAGAAAAAACAACAGCATCAATAAATGAAGTGCTACATGACACAGTCGTATACGACTGTAATACATTACTGTTTTGTAATTCACAATGTGTAACATCTTGTTATGGTTTGCTCATCGGGCCTAATAAACTGAACATCCCAAAAAATATGACATCTATTGCAAGTATGATCACCGACAGACAACATAGCAAACGTAAGCCAAGAGTGTGTAACATTGTCACTGTTTCTATACAACAGTCCATTATAAACCGAAATCATAGATAATGTTTACAAATCCATGGTAAGGTAAGGATCAAGGTCCTTAATATGTAATATAATTATACTAATCAGCTAATTGTCTCACGAACGTAACCAGCAAATTTCTTCCCACATAGCAAACCCATAATACAGCGAGGGAGAAGAACTGAGTTACATGAAACAATCTAAGTTACATATTTTAAAAAACTGACACTTGGTGTCTATGGCTAGCTATGTCTAGGTATTGCTAACATTATCAAACAACAGTTTTAATTTTGATTGTTAAAGTTTGAATATCTTACCTGTCCAGCAGAAAACAGGCAACCTCGGCGTCGCTTTGAAAGTCCTTTTCCCTCATAAGACCCTTCCATCTGGGTAAAAGCCACAACGATGTTGATCCGCGATTTTTGTCTACGAGTCTGCCTTATTTTTCTAGCTTCATCATACTTTCTCTTCTTTGAAGCAGATTTACCCGATTTCGAATCTTTTCCTGAACAATAACTGTGGTCCATCATTCTCCAGAAATTCTGCCGCTTTTTTTTCTGCTGCTTACTATTCCGGTTAGATACGAAACGCGCTCTGTAACGATGTTTGTCCGCTGTCGGCTATGGTAGAAATATGACGTCACAACATGGCTACCTTCATAGAAGGGGATTCCCGCGCCTATGTAGATATAAACGACTCATTCTAAGGTAATACAAACTTTACGGTTCATTAAGTAAGGTCTTTATACACCACTAAACACTAAGTTATGGATTTTATATTGCATTTCTGTCAATAGATCCACAGAAATATTACACATTGCACCTTTAAATATGTTCGTTTTCCCAAAGTACTGTGCAAATGTTGTTGCAAATTCAAAGTCCTCAAATCGTGTCTCAAAGAAGTCGAAGAGTCGAAGCTCCAGGTCTCAGAAGAATGAACTTTATTGACAAACAACAAAGTGAGATGCCAGCTGGCCATCTGTACATATGACTTGCAATAGTCAAGCTTCAGGTCTTATTCCTTTTCTTATCACTAGGTAGCTAATCAGCTATCTTTTTCTTTTTTTCATCGTCTCGAGATTCCGTTACCATTAGAATCATCTTTGTGTGTATATATATATATATATATATATATATATATATATATATATATATATATATATATATATATATATATATATATCAGGTAACATGACTCTCTGCACCTGCAGTGTCCTAGTGCCATCCATCATTTTCAATTAACATGTTAGTACCATCTTGTAACCACACACATCATCTCTCTGAGCTTGTTGTACTTTTCCATCCTCACAGACCCTTTGACCTGGTTTAACCTGGTTTCTGTCTTAGACACAGCAATACAAACTTTTAAACACACTTGAAAAAACTGAACTGAGGAAATATTTTCATTCACACACATTTGTTTCATTGGAACATTTATTCGGTCATTTGAATAAAAGAAAATATAGTAGTTATGATAATATAAGGGAACTTTATCAGGATGCATATTATCCTGGATCCATGAAATAAGTGGCCTTTAAAAATAAAAATCTGCTGCCTCTACGGGAATTTAACATAGGGGTGTCCTTACGTATGCACCCTTTATTTTAAGGAAGAACATTTATTTATTTAGATACATTATTCATTCACAAAGAAAATTGGTGTCCATTGGTGTCCTTAAAGATTGTATTTTTCCTAATTTTTTAATTAACGTATTAAGATCAATTTCCAAAAGGTGACTTTTTTATTACTCTTTTTAGTCAACTGTAGCATTGGTGTATTCATTTATGCTTAGCACTGTACATATTTGTGTACTGTACATACTACAGATGAGATGTTCACAATATCTCCTTTACTGTAAGTCAGTATGGACAATAGCTAATTACTACAACCTTTGTATCTACAACTACAACATGAAAAAACACTTTAGGTGAATTAAAATAACATTTTCATATTAATATTTGTGTATTGTCCGTACAGTAAAGGAGGTATTGTTCAAATTTCACCTGTAGTAAGTCAGTATTGTCGCTAGGAACATACTGCAACCTTTGAAACATGAATAAATCCTTTAGGTGAATTAAAATAATATTTTCATATTAATATGTGTGTACTGTACGTACAGTAAGGGAGGTATTGTTAAAATTTCACATGTAGTAACTCAGTATGGTCACTAGGGAATTACTACAAGCTTTGAAACATGAAAAAATACACTTTAGGTGAATTACAGTAATATTTTAATATTAATATGTGTGTACTGTACGTACAGTAAAGGATGTATTCTTCAAATTTCACCTGTAGTAAGTCAGTATGGTCACTAGGAACGTACTACAACCTTTGAAACATGAAAAAACACTTTAGGTGAATTACAGTAATATTTTCAGATTAATATGTGTGTACTGTACATACAGTAAAGGAGGTATTGTTCAATTTTCACCTGTAGTAAGTCAGTATGGTCACTAGGGAATTACTACAACCTTTGAAACATGAAAAAAACACTTTAGGTGAATTACAGTAATAATTTCATATTAATTTGTGTGTACTGTACGTACAGTAAAGGAGGTATTGTTAAAATTTCACCTGTAGTAAGTCAGTATGGTCACTAGGAACATACTACAACCTTTGAAACATGAAAAAATACTTTAGGTGAATTAAAATAATATTTTCATATTAATATTTGTGTACTGTACGTACAGTAAGGGAGGTATTGGTAAAATTTCACATGTAGTAACTCAGTATGGTCACTAGGGAATTACTACAACCTTTGAAACATGAAAAAACACTTTAGGTGAATTACAGTAATATTTTAATATTAATATGTGTGTACTGTACGTACAGTAAAGGAGGTATTGTTCAAATTTCGCATGTAGTAAGTCAGTATGGTCATTAGGGAATTACTACAACCTTTGAAACATGAAAAAACACTTTAGGTGAATAACAGTAATAAATTCTTATTAATATTTGTGTACTGTACGTACAGTGTTGTAAACTTCTTCCTTCTTCAGTGTAGAAAAACTCAGAAGCGAAAACCAGGAGACTTATTTAAGCAGGATTCTTTATTTGCTGTAGTCTGCTTCGTACCCAAGTTAAGTCAAGTCTAATCTAGTCTTTACATTGTAATTCATATACATTTCAAGGGGGAGGGATTACATTGTGATGAACAAAGCATGTAAATGAGCTGAGACATGAGAGCAGGAAAGGCATAGACTTCTCGTACTGAGATGAGACAAATGGTCTCAGTAATAAAATAGCAGGTGTTCAAACTTGCTCAGCATTACTCTTCACCCGGTAAACAACGAGAACAGGAAAAGCCTAGCCTTCTAGTACTGAGATGGGACAGTCAGGAATATCCCGCTGGGAACCCCTACCGTTTGCAGAGATTTCCTGGTCTCATCATTTCTAAACTTTCTCAATATAAAATACTATTGTATTGGAAATCTAAATTAAACATTTAAATAAATTTGTAATCCTACATTTCCCCCTTTGAGAGTTCTAAATAACTCTGACAAAATACAAATTTAGACACTTAAAAGTTAATTCTTGTAACTTGTAGCGACAATGAGTCTTACATTAAATTAGCTCAAATTATATATAGGGAATTTAATAATTAATCATGAATGATTAATATATTGCATATTACAGTTAAATTATCGAAGCTGAAAATAGATCGATTGTATATATGAATGATCACCATAATGGGTTATGGTTCGTCATTAATATATCAATAGTCTTATTACAGATCGATTATATGAGATAACCTTAAATGGAATTAATTTAGTTATCGAACAATCTGTTTGTCCAGCAAACGGCCGTAAGATTAACTTATCAATTTTCAACAAAAAGTATCTCTTTCTTATAATTCCAAAAAAAGCTATTTTCTGGCCATGAAAAATCACCTTATTGTTATTATAAAATTTAGGTTACTGAAATAGTAACGAATTGTAAATCTTTGTAGCTAAAGGGTCGAACACTTCATTGACTTTATAAAAATGAGCACTTTAGACAATTAGCCATCAAGAATATAATGGTTTTAATAAAAAGAAACTACGGATACAGAATTCTACATTTAAACCCGGGATACATGTATGTACAATAAACAGTAAAACTAACGAGACAAACGAATAACAACGGGAGTGAGATTGAGTGAGAGAGAGAGAGAGTGAAATATATATATATATATATATATATATATATAGAGAGAGAGAGAGAGAGAGAGATAGAGGATGAGAAAGTGAAACTAACGGTCAGGATGAGAGAGATCTCCGGGGTGATCACAGCATGGCAAAAATCACAGACAATAACCCTTAGAGAGGCAACAAGAAATCACATCAATCAAATCAAATCAATAATCTATACTTGCGTATATGGTTCTCTTTGTGTGAGCTGAAGAACGCAGAGTCGTATGCGTGTTTGTCCTTCGGCGCTATAGGCTTGTTCTCTCGTGTCTTCCGGGGCGGGCAGACTCGCGGGAAGTTTTAAAGGTTCACCGAACGTGAAGTTACCAAGGAAATCGTTCAGAGTTCATCTCCCTCGGGAGGGAGAGGCGAAAATGAAAATAAAACTTAGTAAAGAAAGGAAAAGAAAAGAAACGCGGTGTAAAGCTCCCTAAGGAGCCATGGGACCGGAAACCTCTCACAGGGAAAGTGCTTTCTTTTACAAAATCCTGTGTCAGTTTCTTATAGAGAGGAGGGGTTCACGCCTGCTTCGCGTATGTGAACCAATCATCTTAGAGCATCTCGAGCGGGAAAAGTTCTTCTTTGTCTTGTCAGGATAATTGATGATGCTATAAAATTTTGTCATTTCTAGCCAGAAAGATTGTACACACAGAACAATACATGTTACTGTAATATCCTATGTATGACTGGTTTAGTCAAAACAAGACGATCAAACAGGTACCAAGAATGGCCGGAAAGAGTAGAAGAAACATAAAGTTACATTCATATGCAGAATTACACACATTTAATGTTCACTCACACGACTATAAAGCCATAATACCGGCTACCATGACCTAGGAAAGATCAAATTAATGTTTATACATTTCTTAAGTGGTTATACTTATAGAAAATATGTAATTGCAGAGTCTATTCCTCTTTCTTTATCAGAATTCAAGTGGGAGCTGTGATTCCCTTGGAATTCCTTTTGGGGGTCATAAAGTTTTATGACCTAGCAAGAGGGAGAGTTACAGAAGATGATACTGTTAGGTAATCTTTCTTTAGAAATACACTTAAGATTTGAAGTAACAGACCAGTCTCCAATTACATCTATAGAATAAGACAAAACTAATTAGATATGCATGCATACAGGAAGGTTAGATACAATTCTGTGTTATATACATTAAGGACATTCCTATCCTAAGTTGCACACAAAGGACGTTTGTGTGCGGGTATGTGTGGTGTGTGTGTGTGTATCCTTAGGGCATATTGTCCATCCGTGGTGTGCACCACGTGAGGGTTTCGAGAACAACGGGGACCTGTTTCTTGATTGCGCAATGCGTCATAAATGGAGTTAATCAATGACCTGCTGGCAGACATTGGGGCACCATTTCACATGATTCAAGGTTTTGTGAATTAAACATATATGTGTTCATATTTGTTCAGTAGTGAAAGGAAAACAGGATTCGGTCAGTAGCTACATATTCCCCCTTTTCGTCGGATGAAGTCCCTGTGTGAACATCATCGGACGACAATCATCACAATGGCCGACTGGCAGGTGAATCCTGATGGTCATGTAGCAGGTGGACCATGGTAGTAGGGTAGCAGGTGGAACCTGATGGTAGGATGGCAGGTGGATCTTAAAGCTGAGGATTCAGCTCGATGAGGTTTGGCGTGGTCTCTGACTTGGCACCCCCTTTCCGGGGATTCCGTCTGAGACCTTCAGGCACGGCTTTCGTGAGCTCGGCTGTGTCGCATCTGGTGGAGTCTTCTGTACAGAATGAATGCCACGCATAGTGTCAGAGTGTGGCTGATTACCTGTAGAGATGCACAGCACAATGTCGGCTGAGGTCCAGCCTAGGACCGCAGATGAAGTGTTCAGAACGGGCAGTCGAGACAGTGCTTGGATGGCTGTGTTGACCGGAGAAATGTCAATGAATTGGGACCCCCTTTCCTCGATACAGAGTTCCAGTTCTGGATCTAAGGTGAAGTTGTAGTTCTTGAAGGATGGGAGTTCCAGTGCTGTCTGGTACTCTTTGCTCGGAAGATGGTACAATGCCAGATCATTCAGGTGGAATATGGCACCTTTCGGGGCTTGAATCCACGTACTGTGGTTGAGCATGTTGACACGGCTGGTTGTGTCATGCTGGTCGTAAGTGAGAGTAGCTGTACGCACAGGTGTGTTAACGAGCCACCTGTCACCTACAATCTCTGCTTGCGTCTCTGTGACTTTTGCTCGAGGCTTAGCTTTGGCTGGGCAGCGTGTGTTGCTGACCAGGGGTTGCAACCCGCAGGTTCCTTAAGTGTTGTCTCTGAGGAAGGGTTTGCAAGGGCAGAGATAGTGAATGAATTTGGTGAGGTACACATGTGCAGGTTTGGGGCCAGGTGCAGCTGTCGTGGTAGGCCACCACATCTGGAATGTGTGCCTTGTTGTGGGTGTTGCTTTTCAAAAACCTGACATTGGCAATGTCTTTAAGTCTGTAGACTTGGTTTGACTCGCTGATCGATTGGTTCAAGAGCACATCCACTTCCCTCTGCTCGTGATCGACGTAGAGTAGGATGGCGCTACCCAGAGAGTAGGCCAGGTGTATTTGTAGAGGATCAGTTGGCCTGGTGATGGCGGAAACCAGCATAGTTAACACAAGGCTTAAGGGTTTCAAGTACGGTGGGATTCTACCCGTGGTTGGGCTGTCATTTGAGGAGTTAACCTCCCAAGCAAAGTCATTCTGGAAGACAGTAAACAGCGGTTTCATGCAGTTCATGGTCTGATTCAGCAGGACGCTGTGAATGTTGAGAATGACCATGTTCTTCTCAATGTCTTGCCGATGGTTTGGAAAGATGCACTCTGCGTGGTGAGTTGCTCTTTTAGCTGTGAAAGTTCAGTCTGGATTTCAACCACATGCTGTTTCACAGTGGCTATGTTTGCTGTCTGGACACTTGGCATACCAGTGTCGAACAGAGTTCTGGCGGCAGCTACGGCTCCGAGCAACGCTCCCAGGAACCGTTTTGAGTGTTAGTTGGTGCTTTAGAGTCCTGATTGTGTAACAGTCACTTTCCCAAGTTGGTTGGACATGTGTTCGACCTTGGCCTTGGCGTGAGAGAGGGAGTCCTCTGTCCATCGGGCACTTGCCCAGCTGTATTTGGCTACGGTGCTGGGGTAGTGTGCTCTGTAGGCCTTGTGGGGCTGGATGAGTCGAACATGCGCTTGATGGGTGTAGGTCCTGCAGTCGGTGATCAGGAGTCTCAGTCGTTATCTCGGTGGCAGCTGTCCTCTGGATGGCTGACAGCACGGCATGGCAAACCACAGCAGCAACCTGGTACAGACAACAGGGAGAGAGAGAAAGAAAGGGGAGGAAAAAAAACCAGCGAGGGTTGTATTTGGTTGGACTGGGCAGTCTTTTTATTTCATGGGTGGCAACTAGGTTTAGCTTGCCTTGGCCCATGTTTTGCCACATCTTGCTGCTGGCATGTCGCTTGCTTCAGTGTATTGTCAGTGGCTCTGGTGCTGTGGTTTGCAGCGCATGATGCGTCATGGACGTACATTGGCCTTATCCCCCCTTTGCGCCGTTGCATTACACGTCTTTGCATTGTGGTGTCAGACGGTGCACACATAGAATGCAGCTCTGTGCACGCAGCATGTGCTTGGTGTCATGTCGTGTTCTGAGTAACTGGTTGTCAGTGAGTGTAGACGGCAGTCAAGGGTTGGTTGGAGGGGTCTGAGAGGTGGTGAAGCAAAGTCTGTATTGTGTCAGAAGCCCGCATGTTCGTTATATTTGTGTTTGTAAACAGCGGAGCTAGCGTAAACTGCTGTGAGGTAGACAGTTTAGGTTGTAAAGTTCTTATGCTGTGTGTAATCACTTCAAACTTCAGGGTGGGTGGGCGGGTTTGAAGTGACCACAGCTAGTCGTTAAGTGCACCAGGCTTGGTGAGGGTATGGGTTTGGTCATTCAAGTCTTTGTCAAGGCCCGGTTGCCTTGAGTGTCCTTTCACCTTTTTCCAGTAGACAATCATGTTGTTTGTTCTTGTGATGTCATCGCATGCCTGGAACCGGTGTTGGTGTGTGACAGGCATTGGTGTGTGACAGGCATGTGGTTTGAAGTCTTACAGCCATTTTGTTTCCAGCCTGGAAGTTGGTATGGGAAACTGAGTCTGGCATAGTTAAAGTCTGTGCCCATAAGGAGTTCTTTGATGTTATGCGTCAACGCGATGTGCAGCGTTATGAGGATGGCTGCTACCTCAGCATATTGTAATGACTGCGGGCTCAACTTGAAGTATTGTGGTGGGCACGGTATGTCATTTACCTACAGCAACTGATTGACGGGTGCCCTCATGGTGGTAGGAATATCCATCGATGTAGGGTGTGGGCATACCTTGACACGCATTCTCTTTAAAGTACCCGTGACAGGTCAGTTGTTGTTGTTGGGGTTCTTCTACATTCACCGTCGCAGCTGGTGTGTTATCAGAGCAGTTTTGGCAGGCTGCCAGGCCGTGGCCTAGCGCACACTTGTGATTTTGAGCATAAGTGCCTCAACATTGCGCCCCTGGAGGGCCATTAACCATGTGGCTATGCGTGAATTGGTGACCACGCCATCTCGGATGCAATGGATCCAATGTAGTTGGAGAATCTCTGGATGGCCCATACAGTGCAGAGCAGGGCTTTTTCACAGTCTGAGAATTTAGTCTCTGGTGGGAGAAGTGTCCTGCTGACATATGTAACGACTCCTTTGTCTTGATCATGCCTTTGGTACAGGCCAGGCTGAGACAGTGGTTGGAGAACCCAGCTTCTAGATAGAATTATTTTTGTTGGTCAGAGTAAGCCAGATATGGAGCTGTGCATAAGTGTCGTTTTAGCTCATTCAAGGCATTGTCTTTAACTTCTGTCCATACAAATGGGCAGTCTGTTTTCAGAAGGGCATTTAGAGGTTTCGCAATGTCTGAGTAGCTTTCGCTGAACTGCCGTGAGTAATTGCGCACCCATAGAAAGCTTGTAGCTTGAGATGTTTGTGGGTGGCTTGATGTTTTGAACAGCTTGAATACGGCTGGACTGCGGTTCGATGCCTTGTGATCCGATGAGTAGGGCCACATAGTTGACTTTGGTTCGACACCACTGTCCTTTGTGGAGGGCGTTCTTGGCACCGGCAGTGGATAATTGGTTGAAAACATAGTCTAGCTCTAGGCCACATCAAGTGTTGAGAAGATTGTGGCTTTTCTGATTCTGGGTATTTCTTGCTCCAGCTGGGTCATGGGCCATCGGGACAGTGGCACCTGTTGATTCAGTTTCCTGCAGTCAATGGTGGGTCGCCACTTGCCGTTTGGTTTGAGGACGGGCCAGATGGGGGCAGAATGGGTGCTGTTGCATGGACGGATGACACCTTTTTCAAGCCTGGATTCGATGATCTCTCGCACCGGTTCGTGTGAAGCGATGGGGATCTTGCCTGACTGCCTGACAAAAGTGGGAAGAGCATTAGGGTGCGTTGGGATGCGCACAGTGTGGGGTTCAGTGAGACCACAATCTAAAGAGTCTTTGGCAAAGGATGCTTTGAACTTGTAAAGGACTTGTCTGAGTCTTTGTAGATCTGCATCATTTTTAATTGCGTCAGCGTCTTTTAGAATTTGCTGAACTTGAGACTCAAATCCTGGGTACGGCTCCTCTGTTGGTGTGTCGTCTGTCGTGTTGGCAGGCAGAGGTGCAGCAGCGTCGTCAGTCTCGCAAGCAAGCTGTCTGGCGACTTTGTATACTGCAAGGTATTGGTCCTCTGTCAGTGCTGTTCTGCATACCTGGTCTTTGTCCATTGGCATGACCGAAGTGATGGAGATGAGTTTGAAGGGTGCTGTGAACACTGTGTGGTTTGTGCTCCCTTCGGGTATCATTGAAGATGGGATGGGCCCAATGATTGGTAGTGTGAGTTCAAAGTCATGGAAGTCGTGGCTCACTAGCCATCCCACCCGATAGACTTTTGGAATGGTGGTGTCCATCGCCACACAGTTGTTGAAAAGGATGTAGACTACACGCGATGACACTTCAGTAAGGGGTGTGGCTTCCAGCGTGAGTCCAAGTTCAACACATTCGGGTGAAGGTTGAAAGAAGCCCAGCGTGTGGTTTTAGGGTTTGACCACAACGCATGTTGAGCCGGACGGCGACCCCTTTGGTGTAAGCTGGTATTCAGTGTCCTATTCGTTGATTAGGGTGCCAACCTCAGGAATGGTTTGACCTGACAGGAGGTTCTCAGTGTTGGTTGGAACAACAGGGGGCTGTAAAGTCAATGGGGCCCACACTACCTCAAAAATGATGTCCACATGAGCCTTGAGGTGAGTCAGGATGTCTACCTCAATGTAGAAATCATGGGGCGGGTCCGGAAGGACCAGGAAGTAATGGGTCAGACACCGGTGGTTCCAGTTCAGGTTCAAAGCGAAGACACCTTTGGCCGTCATCATGGTTGATGGGTACGTGTTTAAAGGAAAACTGGTGCGCTTGCTGGCAGAAGGAAGGTCTGGTGTGTCTTAATGAGAGCATTGAATAGTGAGACACTGATGGCTGAGTTGTCTGCCCATAGTGCAAGTACAAAGTCAGTAGTGGTTACATCATTCAACTGCAGGTCAGTTGTGACCTTGGGGCAGAAGGAATCAGAGTCTTTGGTGAGCTGTAAGGTGCATGGTAGCGGATTCGAACCTACAGTTGGTGTTGAGTCTGTGTCTTCATGGCTGGCTGTGGGAGTTTCCGTGAACTCTTTGACTTGAAAGTCTGGTTTTGCTGGAGTTCCCGTGACCTTTGTGATCGACCGTCTAGCTGTGTCTGGAGGGGGTCAAGTTCTCGTACTTGAGCCCAGACTTTGAGCTGTTTCAAGTCCAGTAACGGTTCAAAGCGATCTAGCACGTCTTTGCCAAATAGAAGTGGGTAAGTGTTCATTTTTTAGGTGTGCAATGGGTGGATCAGACTCATAGAATCAATTGTCAGGTGGATGGGAGCTACCTGTTTGAGCCGGATGTCGTTCTGGCTGTGGGATTGCACGTTCAGTTCACAAGTTTGAGGTGTAAGAGTTCGATCTTGTCTCTTAGCTTGAAATTGGAGTCTTTTTGAAAAGGTGAGATGAGATCACCGTAAGATGTGATGCTGTGTGTTCCCTGCTCACTTCCTTTTCCAACATGATGTTCAGGAGGAGTTACCGGCCCACCCCCTTTTCGACCAGGTTGCCCAGGAATGTTGTCATTGGGGCAGGTGTGACGATCAATGGGTGGTTAGGACCGGTTTTGTGTGGCTGTCTGCGGGTGCAGATAGCCAAAACAGCATTTTCTGGTACCTTGGGATAGTGGTACCTGATATGAGGAAGTGTGCTGTCTCATTCAGGGTGTACAGCTGTCAGCTGTGGAGCTTGGGTGATGCTGTCACCTTGTGATGTGACAGTTAGCTCTGTGGTCTTTGGCTGACGAGCAGTGTTCGGGGTGCTTGGCTCAGTCAGTTGGTAGTCAGACCGGGCGTTGGTTTCGGTTCTTATGCTTAGAAATAGCATAAGTCAAGTTCGTTTTTTTTAGATCGTGTCTCTGCTGAGTAAGCTCGTGGATTTCAGCTCGGGCTGCGTGCAAGTGGTTTTTGCAGGCCTTGGCTTTAGCGTCTCTTTCTTTTAGTTCAGTCTCTGGTCTTACAAGGAGAACTTCACCTTGTCGGAGTTTCTCGTTGAGTTCCTCTCTGGCGTTTCTCTCCGCTTGCTTTCTTTGGTCTGTGTCGAGACGAAGATCACACAGGGCCTTTTGAAGTCTTTCCGCTTCTTTCTGTAGCGCTGGATCTGTGTCGTCCTCTTTCTTGCCCTGGTTCTGGGTCTCGAGGAGGAGCTGATCAAGGCGACTCTGGGTTCGGGCCTGGTGCTTCCGGACCTCCTCCGCTTGAAGCAGAAGCGCTGCTGCTTGTTGCTCCAGGTCGATGTTACTCCGTTCGCTGAGCCTTGCCTGGGGGACGAGGTTGTGTGCGATGCCTCCGACGATTCTGGCCCAGTCTTTGTAGCTCAGGGTTGGATCCAGGGCTATCAGCTTGTCCAGCTCGGTGTCCAGCTGCGATTGGCTCAGATGCTGCAGGTCACTGGCGTCCTTGGGCAGGAAGGGGGTCGTCATGGCTCTCGACCATGACTGTAGGACAGGAACATACTGGCTCACTGTGGGCGAGAGGAACACAACATACACAAACAAAGAGACCAATGCAAGTCCGTTCTAAGCTTAACAAGCTATACTCATACGGGCTATGCCGTTCATGAGAATTTTGGGGCTAACTGATGTAAACAGTTAGCGAAGCCAATTGATTTGGGTCGACGAAGGACCCGAACTAGGGATTTGACAGGCAGTAGCCTAGCGGGTCACGTGATGACACCGGCTGCGTAATTGTCACTCTATTCTATTATTTAGCTTCCTTGGTGGCTCTCACAGGTTACTGTCTCTAAGTGAAATGAAAGAAACAAATCACAACAGAACACAGAGATAGAAGAGATCAGAGTGAAAGGAAACAATGAAAATGAATAGGTCTGAAATGAACTGGAATAAATACTAACACCGGAAGTGTTAGGGAGAATAAGGAGGCCTAAGCCGACTACCGCTGATAGGGTTTAAGATAGGGCCTACGGGTGAGTGGGGTTGTCGAGATAGCAACCTAAGAAAGTGTGGCTTGGAGAAGAGATGGGCCAAACACTTAAAATATCCGGGAGATATCTAGTATTTTGTGGCTCATAGTAGGTGGAATGGGTTTTTATTAAATTTAGTTTACCTGTGCTGAATTGAATCCACTCCGGTGAGAACCAGTGGCATGGTCAACCTCCCTGGCGCTTCCCAAACACTCAACCGCGGTTTCCTCGGCCCTCCGTTACTCTGTGTCGCGTTGCGCCCTCCCAAACCGCCTTTGTGACTTTAAACACAACTCGGCAAAGCCAAGATGTCAACCGCCAGACAACACTACAAAATTGGGCTGTTCCCCAGAACCCTCCCGGAGGAGTGGCCTCTTTTTAGGCCCCGGTTTAGGTACTGGTCCCAGAAATTGCCTTTTTGTGTCGGCTGGACTGGTTGACTACCTTTGGAGTGCCAAATTGCTGATGTCAGCACTGCGGGCCGCAACGACGGACAGAGATAAAAGAAACCGAGATTCACGCACAGTAGGGTGTTGGTAACGCTGGTCGGACAACCCTGCTGGCCGGATAACCCTGCTGGCCGGAACACCACCAGAGATGACTTCAAATCACCAGGGAGTACTACAATAGATACACAAAAGGATGAACAAGGGAAGCTTAAAGTGAATTAAGGCTTGTTTGTTTAAACCAAATTGAGTAATTATTTATGTAGCAATAAGAGTCGAAGGTTTTACTAAATAATAATAAAAAGAGGGAATTATGATAATGTTGGTAATTATCAAAATAACCTAACCCAAAAGAGAGGAAAAATAATTAAAATCAAAATATAAAGAGACAGGGTGAAACACTGTAGATAGAAGAAGCAGGCCGCAGTAGTGGGTTTTCACCACGAGGGGGCGTATTCCTTCTCTGTGCTTTGCCTGGGTAAACAGAACACTTGATTCAAATTCAAAATTCAAAACTTGTTTAAATTTAAAACTTAAAACAAGCAGGAAAGAATTAAAAGGGAAATCAGAATGATATCCTATAATAGCTAATAACACCGTAAAGTATCATTAATAACTATAAAATAATCAAAAAGGGGAAGATGAGATCGATGCACAATTCAAAACAGAGTGAAAGGAGGAAAAACGTGATACCGACTTAGGGGGAAAGGCCACAGGGTGGCGCTGTTCCCTCCACATGGATATCAGTGACTGACAGGCAAACACGATGTAAATTTAAACTGGTTTAAAAACAAATTAAAATAAGCGTGAAAGGAGATTGAGAAATCAGGATAAAATTTTATAATAATTAACAACAACAGTAAAGTATCGTCAATAACTATAAAAAGAGAAAAGTAGAAATAGGCAATTCAAACAGAATTGGACAGAGAGACAAGGAGAGTTGAGTGAGCCGACTTGGGCTCTCTCTGGCTGTGCTGGGATTTAGTTTAAGTTGTAATTCAAATCTTGTCTTGAACCAAACTCAAAGTAAATGTACCAGTCAAAAGCAGAAAAATTTGTCCAACACAAAATAATATTTGCACGAGCAAAGGTCTAAATGCAAATAATTCTTGAGAATTTAGACAGGGAAATGAATTCCCTTAATTCACAGGGAAATTAATTCAGCAGTAAAGAGAGCATTATCTGAAACGGCCACAAGATGGCGTAATTGCGCTCATGCAGGCTGAAGTCAGAAGGCGGGGCGTAATTCGAGACTCCTAAACACTTAAAGGCCGCCCTCTGGTGTTTAGCAAGCGGAATTACAACCGACTTTAATGTGATTCAAACTAAGAGCTTTCAGCTCGCGTTGTGCGCTGAATTCCTGCAATAAATCACAAATAAACAAGCTGATCTCTGTGGATCTTTCGGTGCTGTACTGCAAAAGAGCGTGAAACAGGATTTTTTCGCTGTGAAAACACGCAGATGTGAAACAACAGGAATTTCCGTCTGTTGTTACTCACATAAACATTTTTATGTATTAGATTTATATTTAAATGTATCAGATCTTTAATTGGGTAGCTAAACCAATTTTGACCAGGAGTTTACCGTTTTTGTTGAATATCACTGGGTTAACCACGAATTCAATAACGACATTATGGAAGGCCTTTTACCACTGAAGAGAGGAAACTCGCTCTCGATCAGATTTACGTCTTGCTCTGAGAAAGAGATTCTCGTCTTAATCAGGCGTTTAAATAATATTAACATGTACCAGCTGCAAAGAGTTTGCTTCGTCTTTACAGGGACAGGTATAATATGAACTGCGTTGCGCGACTTTCACTGGAGCGCGCATAAAAAAATATATATATATATTAATACACAATATACTCATAGATTGAAACTGAATTTGCTCATAAAACAAAGTTTGAAATGCCTCGCGATCTCCACCAAACTGTAGCGACAATGAGTCTTACATTAAATTAGCTCAAATTATATATAGGGAATTTAATAATTAATCATGAATGATTAATATATTGCATATTACAGTTAAATTATCGAAGCTGAAAATAGATCGATTGTATATATGAATGATCACCATAATGGGTTATGGTTCGTCATTAATATGTCAATAGTCTTATTACAGATCGATTATATGAGATAACCTTAAATGGAATTAATTTAGTTATCGAACAATCTGTTTGTCCAGCAAACGGCCGTAAGATTAACTTATCAATTTTCAACAAAAAGTATCTCTTTCTTATAATTCCAAAAAAAGCTATTTTCTGGCCATGAAAAATCACCTTCTTGTTATTATAAAATTTAGGTTACTGAAATAGTAACGAATTGTAAAGCTTTGTAGCTAAAGGGTCGAACACTTCATTGACTTTGTAAAAATGAGCACTTTAGACAATTAGCAATCAAGAATATAATGGTTTTAATAAAAAGAAACTACGGATACAGAATTCTACATTTAAACCCGGGATACATGTATGTACAATAAACAGTAAAACTAACGAGACAAACGAATAACAACGGGAGTGAGAGAGAGAGAGATTGAGTGAGAGAGAGAGAGAGAGAGAAATATATATATATATATATATATATATATAGAGAGAGAGAGAGAGAGAGAGAGAGAGAGAGAGAGAGATAGAGGATGAGAAAGTGAAACTAACGGTCAGGATGAGAGAGATCTCCGGGGTGATCGCAGCATGGCAAAAATCACAGACAATAACCCTTAGAGAGGCAACAAGAAATCACATCAATCAAATCAAATCAATAACCTATACTTGCGTATATGGTTCTCTTTGTGTGAGCTGAAGAACGCAGAGTCGTATGCGTGTTTGTCCTTCGGCGCTATAGGCTTGTTCTCTCGTGTCTTCCGGGGCGAGCAGACTCGCGGGAAGTTTTAAAGGTTCACCGAACGTGAAGTTACCAAGGAAATCGTTCAGAGTTCATCTCCCTCGGGAGGGAGAGGCGAAAATGAAAATAAAACTTAGTAAAGAAAGGAAAAGAAAAGAAACGCGGTGTAAAGCTCCCTAAGGAGCCATGGGACCGGAAACCCCTCACAGGGAAAGTGCTTTCTTTTACAAACTCCTGTGTCAGTTTCTTATAGAGAGGAGGGGTTCACGCCTGCTTCGCGTATGTGAACCAATCATCTTAGAGCATCTCGAGCGGGAAAAGTTCTTCTTTGTCTTGTCAGGATAATTTATGATGCTATAAAATTTTGTCATTTCTAGCCAGAAAGATTGTACACACAGAACAATACATTTTACTGTAATATCCTATGTATGACTAGTTTAGTCAAAACAAGACGGTCAAACAGGTACCAAGAATGGCCGGAAAGAGTAGAAGAAACATAAAGTTACATTCATATGCAGAATTACACACATTTAATGTTCACTCACACGACTATAAAGCCATAATACCGGCTACCATGACCTAGGAAAGATCAAATTCATGTTTATACATTTCTTAAGTGGTTATACTTATAGAAAATATATAATTGCAGAGTCTATTCCTCTTTCTTTATCAGAATTCAAGTGGGAGCTGTGATTCCCTTGGAATTCCTTTTGGGGGTCATAAAGTTTTATGACCTAGCAAGAGGGAGAGTTACAGAAGATGATACTGTTAGGTAATCTTTCTTTAGAAATACACTTAAGATTTGAAGTTACAGACCAGTCTCCAATTACATCTATAGAATAAGACAAAACTAATTAGATATGCATGCATACAGGAAGGTTAGATACAATTCTGTGATATATACATTAAGGACATTCCTATCCTAAGTTGCACACAAAGGACGTTTGTGTGCGGGTATGTGTGGTGTGTGTGTGTGTGTATCCTTAGGGCATATTGTCCATCCGTGGTGTGCACCACGTGAGGGTTTCGATAACAACGGGGACCTGTTTCTTGATTGCGCAATGCGTCATAAATGGAGTTAATCAATGACCTGCTGGCAGACATTGGGGCACCATTTCACATGATTCAAGGTTTTGTGAATTAAACATAGATGTGTTCATATTTGTTCAGTAGTGAAAGGAAAACAGGATTCGGTCAGTCGCTACAAACTTGTGATTGTTACAGGCACAGGCTTCTGTGTTGCTGTTTTTGCAAATTGCATGCTGACACAGAAACAAACATGCAAATTTAGGCTCCGTGAAGTTCTTAAGGGTAATAGTCTTTTCTGTTTGGAACTGTCATTTCTTTGTGGGGGGCGTGAGTCATTTGTTGAATGAAACACTTGATACTGTGGACGCATAGATAGTACGCTAGTAGAAGAAATAACAGCAGAATTGCTATTTCCTTTAATCATATCCACAGTTTACCTAACAAGTTTCCGAACCATGAAGAATTATCTTCAGTCATCTGGTGTAATTTTGCTGAAAGATCAAGAATGTCTTGTTGGATTTTGTTCAAGTTCTCTGTTGGATCCATTAAAACCCGGTGCAGCACTCAGGTCCGATGATGGTGCAGGCTCCTCCTTGCGTTGCTAGAATGTAATCTAAGGCCACTCTGTTCTGTAAGATCATTATCTTGTGCGAAGCGAGAGTGTCTGTGATGTTACTGGTACGACAATCTTGATCATGTTGATGGATGACTGAAGGTTTCGTATGTGAGTCTCTGCGTTGTGTATTATTTGTTTTTTCTTTCGTGATAGTTGGTTCGGCAGTGAGTCTAATCGTGTTCTTGAGGTTTTCTTGTGGCTTCATACGCAGATGAGGAGGTCGGTGCGTATGGGTCCCGGACAGCCATCATCAAGTGGTATCTGCACAGAGTAAGAAAGAAAACAAAAGACAGGAGAGCAGTATTTGTTCACACACTAGGGTTGTAAACTTTTTCTGAGTATGCTAGACAGTAGAGCAGTATTTGTTCAAACACTAGGGTTGTAAACTTTTTCTGGGTCTGCTATTGTTGTTCCATCTTTCCCTATTTCTTAATTCCTTTGACACCTAAAGAACGCAGTGAGGTGAGGATGGATTACTGGATGGGAAGGCCTATGAGGGATTCTTCACCGCAGGGTTGGCCCCCGACGCCTGTTGCAATCGGGTCTTCCCTCGGCTCCCCACTGGTTCGTGTCCTATCCTATCCCTGTAGGTGGGGGAACACTTTACAGTGTGTACAATGAGTCCAGGTTTTCCTTCCCTGACACAATACTGCAGCTGCTGTAATCAACATCACTTGATGTGGCCCATGCCACTTTGGTTCTAATGGAGGAAAACGTCTTTGTACAGATCAATTATTGATTCAGGAGGCATCATTTTCTTCTGTGCTGCACTACCTGAACAAACTTGTACAGTTGCATAGAAACAAGCCGGTTTAGCTGCCATATCAGCAAGAGCATTACCTTTAGCTTCCGAAGTATTAGTTGTGAGATGTACTTTCACTTTGATCACTGCTAATTTCTTTGGAAGTTTCATGGAAAACATTAGATCTTTCACTAATTCAGCATGCTTAATGGGGGATCCAGCAGAAGTTAGAAACTGTCTGGTTTGTCAAATGACACCAAAATCATGAATTACCCCAAAAGCATATTTGGAATCTGTGTAAATATTAGCAACTGATCCTGAAGCTAGCGTGCATGCTCTCGTTAGGGCTACTAGTTCTGCAGCTTGAGCTGAAAAATGATTTGGAAGACGTCCTGAAGCTAACACTTCCGTGATGGACGTTACTGCATAACCTGCTCGTCTGTAGTAATTTCTCCTTCATCCTCTAACAAAACTTCAGTCATAGCAGACATCATACATGAGGACGGATTCGTGACAGGTGCACGCTGTAAGACAATATTCAGCATTATTGTGGACACTGCATGAGGGCTTTTTTTTACGTTTACAGTCTGAACTAACACTATTAATGATGAAAGGCCTGTGCTATAAAATAACATTTAAGGCTGTGAGTCTACTTTAACCAGTGTCCCCCAAAGGAAAACTGAGATAGTCACTTTCCTTTTGTTCTATTAAACAAAAACAGAAGTCTTTTAATCTCTGTTGCAAGTAAGTGGGGAAATAAAGCACTCACAGCCCAAATGGTTAACATGTCAACCAGCTGCCCCAGTTTCAGAGTAGCAAGCAGACTGAGTAGGAGCTGAGTAACATTGTTAACTTGTTTAAAGTTCTTTTTGTTTTTCCTACACTCTTTTCCCCAATGTCCATGTTTACCACAATAATAACAACTACTGCCCTCTCTCTTAGGACATTTGCGTTTCTGTTGATTCTCTGTGTTGACCTTAAAGGATGCTGTTGCAATTTTTACTCTTTCCTTGACATCAGAGTCTCTTTCCCATGCAGCCAAACTGTCTAAGTTGTTTTGTATGGTTCTAGTGGACCATGTTAAGTCTAAGAAAGGCAATGCTTTTCTATGTTCTGACAACAGACCATCAAACCATGTGCGAACTAGGGGACCATTTTCTTCTAGCACCTTCTCTGAAGTGTCAGCTATACCACTGTATGCTGCTGCTGACTGACAAAATCTTTATAAGACTGAAGAATAAGACTCAAAATCTGGAAGAAAAACTCAGAAGCGAAAACCAGGAGACTTATTTAAGCAGGATTCTTTATTTGCTGTAGTCTGCTTCGTACCCAAGTCAAGTCAAGTCTAATCTACTCTTTACATTGTAGTTTATATACATTACAAGGGGGAAGGATTACATTGTGATGAACAAAGCATGTAAATGAGCTGAGACATGAGAACAGAAAAGGCATAGACTTCTCGTACTGAGATGAGACAAATGGTCTCAGTAATAAAATAACAGGTGTTCAAACTTGCTCAGCATGACTCTTCACCCGGTAAACAACGAGAACAGGAAAAGCCTAGCCTTCTAGTATTGAGATGGGACACTCAGGAATATCCTGCTTGGAACCCCTACCGTTTGCAGAGATTTCCTGGTCTCATCATTTCTAAACTTTCTCAATATAAAATACTATTGTATTGGAAATCTGAATTTAAATACATTTGTAATCCTACAGTAAGGGTGGTATAGTAAAAATTTCACCTGTACTAAGTCAGTATGGTCACTAGGTAATTACTACAACCTTTGAAACATGAAAAAACACTTTAGGTGAATTAAAATAATATTTTCATATTAATATTTGTGTACTGTCCATACCGTAAGGGAGGTATTGTCAAAATGTCACCTGTAGTAAGTCAGTCAGGTCACTAGGAACATACTACAACCTTTGAAAAATGAATAAACACTTTAGGCGATTTACAATAATATTTTCATATTAATATGTGTGTACTGTACGTACAGTAAAGGAGGTATTCTTCAAATTTCACCTCTAGTAAGTCAGTCAGCTCTCTAGGAACGAACAACAACCTTTGAAACATGAATAAACACTTTAGGTGATTTACAATAATATTTTCATATTCATATGTGTGTACTGTACGTACAGTAAAGGAGGTATTGTTCAAATTTCACCTGTAGTTAGTCAGTCAGGTCTCTAGGAACGTACTACAACATTTGAAACATGAAAAAACACTAGGTGAATTAAAATAATATTTTCATATTAATATGTGTGTACTGTACGTACAGTAAAGGAGGTATTGTTCAAATTTCACCTGTAGTAAGTCAGTCAGGTCTCTAAGAACGTACTACAACCTTTGAAACATGAAAAAACACTTTAGGTGATTTACAATAACATTTTCATATTAATATTTGTGTACTGTACGTACAGTAAGGGATGTATTGTCAAAATTTCACCTGTAGTAAGACAGTCAGGTCTCTAGGAACGTACTACAACCTTTGAAACATGGAAAAACACTTTAGGTGAATTACAGTAATATTTTCATATTAATATGTGTGTACTGAACATACAGTAAAGGAGGTTTTGTTAAAATGTCACCTTTAGTAAGTCAGTCAGGTCTCTAGGAACGTACTACAACCTTTGAAACATGAAAAAACACTTTAGGTGAATAACAGTAATATTTTCATAATAATATTTGTGTACTGTCTGTACAGCAAGGGAGGTATTGTCAAAATTTCACCTGTAGTAAGTCAGTATGGTCACTAGGGAATTACTACAACCTTTGAAACATGAAAAAAAAAACTTTAATTGAATTACAGTAATATTTTAATATTAATATGTGTGTACTGTACATACAGTTAAGGAGGTATTCTTCAAATCTCACCTGTAGTAAGTCAGTATGGTCACTAGGAACGTACTACAACCTTTGAAACATGAAAAAAAAACATTAGGTGAATTACAGTAATATTTGCATATTAATATTTGTGTACTGTACATACAGTAAAGAAGGTATTGTTCAAATTTCAGCTGTAGTAAGTCAGTATGGTCACTATGGAATTACTACAAGCTTTGAAACATGAAAAAACACAATAATTTTTATTTTTATTCTAAAAATATGTATGTATTGTACATTCAGGAAGGCAGGGATTGGCAAAATCTCATCTGCAGTAAGCCAGGATCGTCACTAGAAACGTCTCGGTTACGTATGTAACCCTAGTTCCCTGATAGGGAACGAGACGCTGCGTCAAACGCTGTGGGAACGCCCCTGCGTTGTGCGTCATGAAGCACGTATGGAATCAGCCCAATGGAGAGATGGAACGTCATAGGCGGGTGACGTCATCGACCAGGAAACTATAAAGCACCCCATAAATCCAAGCGCAACAGCTTCTGATAGGCCTGAAGGAAGCGCTAGCGGGAATGCTGGGAGTATGGTGGAATGACGCAGCGTCTCGTTCCCTATCAGGTAACTAGGGTTACATACGTAACCGAGAAGTTCCCTTTCAAGGGAACTCGAGCTGCGTCAAACGCTGTGGGAACGCTAATACCCACGTCGCCATAGGACCAAGTGACCGCCATGTGAGAACTAGCGCACAGAGGACGAGAGCACCTGTGCCCCAGGGGTAGAACTTAAGTCTAGGTCGTAGAACTTAATGAAAGTATGCGGTGAAGGCCATCCAGCCGCATCACAAACGTCACTGAGGGAAACTCCTGACAGTAAGGCTTTAGAAGCCGCCATACTCCTGGTAGAGTGGGCTCGTACAGCCAAAGGTGAAGGCTGACCAGCCGACTCATAGGCAAGTGAGATAGCCTCGACCACCCACTTGCTCATTCTCTGTTTAGACACCCCTTCTTGGGTGGCCCAAAGCACACAAATAGTTGTTCTGACTTCCTCCACAGGGCAGTTCTGTGGACATAGGCGTCTAACGCCCTAACAGGGCAGAGTAAATTAAGTTTCTCCTGGGCAGACGACAGAAATGGAGGAGGATAAAAGGCCTGCAGAACTGTAGGTCTAACAACATTAGTAGGGACCTTGGGAACGTAACCTGGTCTAGGATGCAGAAAAGCCTTAACCATGCCAGGCTAAAATTCCAGGCACGAGGGTGAAACCGACAGAGCCTGCAAATCTCCGATTCTCTTTAGTGAGGAGATAGCAAGAAGAAAGATAGTCTTAAACGTGAGAAACTTCTCAGGAACTTTTTCGATAGGTTCAAGAGGAGCTAGGGAAAGACCTTCTAATACGATGGCCAGATCCCAGGCCGGCACCCTCGTACGAACTGCTGGCCTCAGCCTCAGTGTGCCACGAAGGAAACGAGTTATAAGCGGGTGTCTCCCAAGACAAACTCCACTGAAAGGGACGTGGTAAGCAGCCAGTGCCGCCACATACACCTTTAGTGTGGAGGGGGATAGCCCTGTGGAGAAGCGCTCCTGCAGGAATTCCAGCACTGCACCCACTGGGCAGTTAACTGGGTCCTGCAGGTGCTCTCCACACCAAGAAGTGAAGAGTTTCCACTTCAAGGCATAAAGCTTCCTCGTGGATGGAGCTCTGGAGTGAAGAATGTTCTCAACAACCTCGGTTGAGAGACCAGAGTTCATGAGCTGGGCCCCCTCAGAGGCCAAGCCCACAATACTGGGCGGGGGTGAAATATCATGCTGCCCGCCTGAGAGAGTAGATCCCTCCTGACCGGGAGCTCCAAGGGAGAGCCGTCCAGGAGAGAAATCAGGTCCGCAAACCATACTCGGGCCGGCCAGAACGGGGCTACTAATAGTAGGCTGACCCCGTCCCGGCGAACCCTCTCCAGAACTCCAGGTAGCAGAGCAATCGGGGGAAAGGCGAACAGACGTGACCTCGGCCACGGCTGCACCGTAGCGTCCAACCCCAGAGGGGCTGGATGGCTGATGGAAAACCACAGATGACAATGCGTGGTCTCCTTGGAAGGGAATAGGTCCACCTCGGCGCGACCGAAACTCAGCCAAAGGAGCTCCACCACCTCGGGATGGAGTCTCCAATCCCCCGGCCTCGGCCCCTGTCTCGACAGGGAGTCTGCTACCACATTCAAATACCCAGGAAGATACATTGCTCTCAGAAATAGTAACCTCCCTTGGGACCACAGGAGGATCTGACGGGCCAACTTGTAAAGCCGGCGAAACCGCAGGCCCCCCTGATGATTTATATAAGAGACCACCGACGTGTTGTCTGACTGAACTAACACATGATGACCTCTCAGGTCTGCTAGGAAGTGTTTCAGAGCCTGGAACACCGCCAACATCTCTAGACAATTTATAAGCCGTGATAGATGATGGTCCTGCGACAGCCCTTGGGCTGGACGACCACTCGTGACCGCCCCCCACCCTGTGAGGGAAGCATCCGTCGTTAGCGTTACGTGATGACATAGAGCCCCCAACACAGGCCCTTTGAATAGGAACCAAGTTTCTTTCCACATGACCAGAGCACGAAGGCAGCGCCGCGTGACTTTGACCGTGCGGAGTTTCCCCTCGGGGAGAATCCTTTGGTCCTGAGCCACCACTGTAGCGATCTCATGTACAACAGGCAAGGTATAACGTCGGACGCTGCTGCCATCAGACCCTACAGTCTCTAAAACTGTTTTACAGTAAGTAGCTGGCTAGCTTTACTTGTTTCACAGCTGAGAGAATCGAAACGATTCGGGTCGGAGCGAGTCGCGCCTGCATCGAAACCGAAACCCAAACGACACCCAGAAAAGTGGTCTTCTGAGGAGATAATACACTTTTCTTTGCGTTCAGCCTCAACCCCAACTTCCTGGTATGAACGAGAACGACATCTCAATGTCGAACCGCCATCTGCTCTGTCTGAGCTAAAATCAACCAATCGTTGATGTAATTGAGGACACGAACACCCTGAAGCCTCAGGGGCACTAGTGCTGCGTCCATGCATTTCGTGAAAGCGCGGGGAGATAAAGCTAGACCAAACGGAAGAACCCTGTGCTGGTACACCTCGCCCCCGAAGGCGAATCTCAGGAACTTCCTGTGTTGTGGAAGGATAGAAATGTGGAAGTACGCGTCCCTTAGATCTATCGTGACAGACCAGTCCTCGGATCTGATTTGTGACACGATCTGCTTGATAGAGAGCATCTTGAATTTTGTCTTCCCTACCGAGCGATTCAATAGGCGCAGGTCTAAAATTGGACGCAACCCCCCATCCTATTTTGGAACGATGAAATATCGGCTGTAATAGCCTGACTCCACAATGGGAGGAGGAACCCGTTCTATAGCGTCCTTTTGAAGGAGTGCTTTCACCTCTTGTTCCATAACCAGAGCCTGCTCGGGGCCCACCACTGTAGGCAGAACCCCTCTGAATCTTGGTGGACGACACCTGAATTGGATAGCATAATCCCTTTCTATTGTCTGCAGGACCCAATGAGATATTTTTGGAAGGCTTTTCCACTCTGCCAGAAATTCTACTAAGGGTACCAGTCTCTCGAGACTGGCCTCTGGTGTAACTTGAGCAGCAAACGCAGCGCCCTGTAACGGCACACCGGCAGGGAACAACTGGTCTAACCGCTCTGAAACCCTCCTCAGAGGGAGCGAGCGTCCCTCGGGAAATCGCTCGCTGGGACCGTCTGCGCCCCGGCATGAAGGCGGGGTTGGCAGAACGGGCCCCTGAGGGCACCGAGGAAGAATGGGCACCGTAGAAAGAGGTGAACACCTTTCCGCCTCAGTGGGGACAACCCTCAGTGTCCTGCGCGCCGTGGCGCCAGGACTTCTTCTTAGCCGAAGCCTTCTTAGCTAATATAACTGTCCTCAGATCAGTTCTATTACTGGGAGATTTGGGCTAAGAGTGCCACGGCTGAGCCCACTGTCCAGCAGGGGGCGCACGAGACGCGACACTCTGCTTCAGCGCCCTATATGATGAGCTCGCAGACGGCCGGGGCTGCTCCCGCTCAGCAGCCCCAGGGACATGAATTTTTAAAGGAAGAAATTACTTAAAAGCTGTTGTTTGCTTTTCCTTCTCCTGGAATTTATCGATGACAGAATTTAGAGAGGAGTGTCTAAAAGGAAAGCTTTTTCTTTTTCTTTTATATTTGTCTGATTTAACCACAGATGTCTTTCTGCGGCCACCAGAGCTGCCATAGATCGACCCACTATCTTGGCCGACTCTCTGGTTGCGCGCAGGGATAAATCAGCAGCCTGACGCAGTTCGCGAACCACGTCAGCACTGACCTCCTCACTCTCACTCACGTCCCTCAGCAGGTCAGCCTGGTATGCCTGCATAATAGACATAGTATGCAGACATGACGCAGCCTGACCCGCCGCCGAATACGCTTTACCCACAAGAACCGAAATATTTCTAAGAGGCTTGGTGGGTAATGCCGGTGCCTTAACAGATGACGCAGCCTCGAGGGAGAGAAAACTCGCAAGCGTCTCTTCCACGCGAGGCATAGCCGAATAACCATATGATTTTGCCCCCACAATATTAGAATATGTTGAAGTCTGGGGACTAAACACTCTATATGACACCAGTTTTTTCCACGATTTCGACACCTCAGTGTGGAGATCGGGAAAAAACGGCAAGCACCGGCGTGGAGGTTGCACTCGTGACGGCAAAAATTTCTCATCTAATTTTGATTTAGAAACAGACTCCTGTCTAGTCACTGGCCATACAATGCTGAGTTTTTCTACAGCTCTTGTTAATACCTCCACTAGCTCATCACTTTCGGGAGTGTAAGGTGGCGAATCCTCCACATCTCTCTCATTTATAACTGGTGCCTCAGCCCGAGCGGAAGAAACCGCAGCGCGTGCTTCCGAACACGGGACTGAGGCACTGGATCTCACAGGTGAAGGGAGAGATAAGGCAGAGCCCGTCTCTAACCCCGCTGAGAGATCCATCTCCGATCCCCACGATACGCGTCGTCGCTCTGCCTCGGCAAGAGAGGGACCCGAACCGTGGGGAGCGCGCACCGAACCGCTCTCCTCGAAGAGCGGCCGGCGGGAGCGGAGCGTCCTTAATGGCAGACGCTCGCAATGCTCACAATCAGCTCCCTCGAGAGCTGACTGGGCATGCTGCACTTCCAAACAAACAACACAAAGAACGTGTGTATCCCCACTCGTAAAATAACGCGAGCAGGGAGGGACACACTTCCTAAACTGCTGTTCGTTCGCCATATCTCTCTTAATATATATATATATATATATATATATATATATATATATATATATATAAATTGTTTGTGTGGTGCAGAGTATGTAAAGACAGACAATATTCACACAGGGACAGATTCACATATAGCGCGACTGAAGGCACAGAAAGCTGTTGCGCTTGTGTTTATGGGGTGCTTTATAGTTTCCTGGTCGATGACGTCACCCGCCTATGACGTTCCATCTCTCCATTGGGCTGATTCCATACGTGCTTCATGACGCACAACGCAGGGGCGTTCCCACAGCGTTTGACGCAGCTCGAGTTCCCTTGAAAGGGAACAACTAACACCATTAATTATTGTAATTCGGTTTGCATTGTGAGCTGAATTTGCAGACGGTCCCTAAAGCAGCGTATGTGAATATGCAGCGTATGTGAATATGCAGCGAATATCGAACCTAAAACTAACTTTACCCCACTCTCGAAGCGTACATGGAATGCCATATCATGAGAGCTCAGTAAAGATGCGAGAAATGGGTGTCCAAGCTCTGAGATCAGCATTCGGAGACTATTTGCCAAGCATATTATGCGGAGAAAAGGACACACTTCTGATTCATACCTTGACATTGCTGTCTCTCGAGCAATAAATGAGGTAACGTTACATGATATAAAAAAGTAAAACATGTAGCATAGACCAGTGGTGTAGTCTACGTGATACGCAGCCTTTACGCTGTAACTTATACCCACTAGGAACGGTCAGAGATGTCCGTATCCCCGCTTAAAATAGCGAGATGATACGTACCAACATTATTTTGAGACAGAACTTTCACACGTTCATTCATAAATTCACCCCGTCTGGGTTGCAAAGCACTGAACTGACATTTTCGGCTTCCATGGCCTGTGAGTGTGTGTGTGCGTGTGTGCAGTAGTAGAAGTAACAGTTCCTGGATGCTTGCTCATGCATTTCAGCTGATATAGTAGCTACATAACCTAAGTTTGACAATGGTTTTGGGCGATAAGTGTGCTTGAGATAATGTGGACACTTTTTGTGTCGTCACTGTTAATAATATTCTGTAATGAATGAGTGTTGGTGATATAACTGCACATAGGCCTATGTTCATTGTTATTACTGCCTCAGCTTTCAATTATTGTTAATAATAGTTCCAACTTACACTCTTAAATGTGCATTGAAAATTGCCAGCTGATAAAACCTGTGCTCCAGGGACCAGATTCATAAAACAGCTAAGGCTTCATGTAGGTCCTAACTGGCTAAGTTAGATGGTGATTAACACTAAACTTTAAAAAATCAGTCTATTCTCCCCACCTGCATAGGTATTATTTCCTGATTACTGCATTATATTCAATTATGTTTTTATATTCTGAATCGTCACCTGCCACCTGAATTTTGTGTTTCCCTTTATATAAATGAAGACATTTCCACCATAAATTGGTGCAGAAAATGTCTCCAGAATGCAGGAAATTAAGCGTTCAATGCTCAAAATCTTTTGGGGGAGGACCCCCAGATACCCCAATCGTATATTTTCATCAATGAATATTTCTTTAAATAGCATTATGTAGGGTATGGACCAATCAGACACATACTAATTATTCTTTATATACAAAGGTTTATGAAACTCCTCACACAGCCCAAATGAACAAACACAAGGGCAGAAACAGTGTCATGTTACAGGGCATGATAAGGAGATTTTACGACCTCCGAGGAATGTGGCCACATACTCAAGAGAGAGACTATGAAACAGAAACCCTCTTTAAAACCGACTTTGCTGCATTAATCATAAACTAACTGATCTATAAATGAACATGCATAAAACTGTGAAAGAAACAGTGTAAATGGTTTACTGTCCTGTGTACTATTAGGTATATATTATGGTATGTATGCTGGTATACAACCAACTAACGATCAATGTAACCTCACCTGTATCATGCCTCCTACCTAATTAATCCTCATTTAATGACTCACACTTTGATGTACATCACCTTCTAGAATGCAGTGTGGATGTGTTATAGCTATCTGAGCATTAATGAAGGTATAATCATGCTAGGGACAAAGATCCGTAAATCAACTAAGAGCCACTTTCCCTCTAAGACATGTCACCTTTCTGATTGGTCGAGTTCAACCCTTAGGGGAGGATCTTTTCCAGGCCTTATTAGAGACAGTCCACATGTGACCTCCCTCTCTTAGTTCTTTCATCCAGCCGCAACACTGTTCTGGTTATACTGGGGAACCCCCTCCCCCTCCACGGGGGCCCCAGGGACCAGCAGGCCTCGATTCCAACCAGATATGGGCTCAGGCAGGAGAGAGATGACTCTCTCACAAAGAACCAAGGACAATCTCAAGAGTTTTGGAACAAAGACTCCAACCAACAACGACTCAAATCACCCATCCTTCCGACTTTCTCACTTCTCCTGGGTGCTCGGCGGGGGGCCTCAACAGAGTCCCAGGCCTTGACCAAACCAGCCATGCGTTCCTGGAGAAAGAGAACGCTCAACCAACTTCCACTTGACACTGCCGGAACCATCAACGACTTCAATTTTCAACAACTTCAAGAATTGTTCCCATTACAAATGCAAGTATTCAATTCAATGAAATGTGAAAATGAAATTCTGATGGTTCTTCTCATAGACCCTCTTCCGGTTTCCAATTTCATCCTATCACTGACCTATTTATGTATTCATGTGTGTATGTTGTTTAGTTTATTTATATTCATATAAATATCTATATTTAGTTAATAAAACTTGTACATAATATGTATTTGGTTCTGTTTTGTTTGCAATACAAGTCACTTTACGATCACGGTTTTTGCTACTGGCTCAAAGTACTGTACAGGCGAAGAAATAATTATTCTTCTGTGGCCAGGGAAGATACCCTTTTCTTGGAATAAATTAATAATCAAAAGAGTTCGTTGGAAGAACTGATTAATTGATTGTAATATTAATTCAGCCACATCAAGTTAATCCAATTAACTGACCCAAATATTTATAATTAATAATAACAAGATATTATTGATTATTAATATTTCCAAAAAGCTGAGTTTCTTACATATATGGTGGAGAATTTTAAGGCATCGTATTAAACATTGTATGCAAGCAGACAGTAATCAATCATATGTTGTCCCATAAGTTTTTATTAACATCTCATACATGCACGTACAAGTTTCTGGGTAAATCAGCAAAACTATAGCTTGAATATGCCTTCCTACGAATGGCAGAAAGTTCACAAATGCCATAATGCATATTTAAATCGTACGATAAGAAACTCCTGATATATTAGAGAAGAAAGCCTAATTTTAGATATAAATCGAGCATAAGCCTTCTCTGACGAAGAAATCTCAGATTAGCCGCGCGCATAAATGGTACCAGAACAAATTAACCTGATATGGACGAAGAAATCTCCATTTTCAGCATTTTTGAATGTGATCTGAGCGATGTTCCTCAATCACAGATTAAGGACTTATAATGCTTTACGTCATTGTATTCAAATTAAACCGCTGAAGCGCTCATATGAAACAATCGCGTCGAATTAGTGGTATAAATTCTAGCCCAGCTAACTAGAAAATTTGCCATTGTCTGTGAAAGAACGGTGCTGTTTTGATTTGTTAAAAAGAGTCACTCACACGCAACGTCCGCTGCTCCGGCCGATCTGTGTTGTTGGTTGGCATTGCGTCCGGAACGCGAGCAGGCGTTCCTATCTAGTTTTTCTGACAACAGCACCAATCTCACAGACCCTCGTGTAAACAAGCGACGGTTGTAGCCAATAGCTCCTTCAATCCTAACTTACAAGTAAAACCCTCTAACTTACCTCGAGTGATAGTTTTAGCACCGCCTAAAAACTTAGACACGTTAGAGCGTAAAGTGTAACCTTAAACCAAAGACTATAGATTTTGTGTGATTTGAACTGAGTGATTTGAACACGAGTAATGAGAGTCAAAGCTCTTCGAGGCTTTGAATCAAAGGAGTCAACTGCGTCACAAATGATTCTTTGTCTGAAGCGCCCTCGCTGGCGACCCCTGCTGGTCAAAACAGTGGAAGTGTAGCGGAAACTCAAATCAACGGAACACCTTTTACAAACCAATCGCAAAGGTTTTATCAAAAGGTGTAATCAGGTAATGGCAATCCGCGAGCTACCTAATATCGTTTAATATGAGGTGTCTTTCAAGGCACAATATCTTAGTAAACTGTAGGGCTCGTTTTATGAAAGCTTCACTTGAAAGTCAATCAGACCCTTTATCAAATGCGTCATTAAATGTGTACGAATCTATAAAGTGATACGAGATCACATAGATACCAGATACACACTGGTTCACGAACCGTTGAAATTTAAAACAATTTCGAAACAGCTATGACGCGTAACGAAGCCCAGTTTAATAAAATCACCTGACCTTAGCAGTGATACACATTACACACTCCGAATGATTTGAGACGAATGATTCACCCTGGTGTCAGAGCTTCACGAAGCACGTCTCATAAGAGGGTTAAACCACCCTCTTCTCTCTCTCTTTCTCTCGACCCCTTCCTCTTGGTTTCACTTTCAGATTGAAACCCAGATACTTTGGGTTTTTATTTGTGTTTCTTTTATTTTTACTTAAATCTACCCCTATTTTATTTTGTGTATTTACACCTGTTGAGCCTGAATCGTCCTATTCAGTTAAGTTGAATTTAATTAAATTGGGAATTTAATTAAATCAATTTGCTTATTCAAGTTCCCCCCTAGTTACCAGAGCTATGAGAACACACAATGTTTACATACATTTTTTGTTGATTTTATTTCAATTTAGTTATTTACTTTTGTTTCAGCCTGAATACTTATATTCAGCTAAAGAAAAAAAAAGAGCTTAACTAAATTTGAAATTTAATTAAATTACTTGATACGCTTCCCTTTCCTTTTAGTTTTCTTAGAGCTATAAGGACGTTCTAACTTTACCTTTACCTTATTTTAGATCACTAGTCACTATCCCCATCTTCTCTCTCTCTATATGATTACAATATCTAGCGACTGTTGTTTCCATAGCGAGTTACACAGGTCATTAATATCCTACTTCCTGTCTGTTTTACCCATCCTCACTCCTTAGCACCAAGCTAAATACATGAAGTACGGCTAAACACAAACGCACAGTAGGCCCCAGACAGAACTGGAAACACTCCCCACTGTTTCTTCTTCTTCTTTTGGACCTTGAGATGTCTGATGTGTCCCTGGTAGCTTAGTCTAACAGCAGCATAACCCATAAGTGACTCCTGTTTACCTATGTCTCCTAGCTAAACCTAAATAGGTAAAACACTCCTTTCTTCCTCTTCTTTTCTGGTTTCATCCTATTGTTTTATTTTGGCTTTGCTCTATCTGTTACTCTCGTAGCACAACATGTGAGAAGAACCATCAGCATTTTTGAGTAATAGGTTATGACATGTAAGAGCCCAGTCATCAGTCGATGCTGCTTAAAGCACGTCAACTAAGATACTCAAAACTTTTTTTTGTTGTTGTGTGTGCTCACCAACACTAAATTTTAGCTGCTCCACATAGCATTCTCCCACACAGATAGCTCACCACCTCTGTAGAAACTTGCATTTGCCTTTGCCATTTCTCTCTCGTGTTCCCACAAGTGTGCCAGTAGGCCTCAGACACCCGGCTCTGCCACCAAGACCACCTGAAGACCCGGCAGAGCAGTGTCATGGACATCCTTCAGTCTGAAGCAGGCAACGACCTGCCACGGCAGAGGAAGGAACAGTTAGGCAACAACGAAAGCAGACGTCTGACACCCAGCCTGAGCCACCAAGAGCTGAGCAGCATTATCTTCTCCTTGGCCATGCTCCCGCAGGCCTCAAACAGGAGGTACATGAACTAACGCTGCCAGCCACAGGACTCCACAGAGAACGAACCCTGCTTAACGGTAGAAGGCACAGGACAGATGCAGAGACCCTGACAGCGTGGAGCAACTGAAAGAGATCACCAGTTTTCAAGCGGCTCTGACAGCTGCTGAGCACCTGCCAACAGACGAGAGAGGAACTGGTTGAACTCAAAGAGAGAGACGCTGAAGCCATCGGCTTGCAGCCAGAGCTGAAGTCCCAACACTGACTCAGCGATGCTGCAACATTATAGACCAGCTCGATGTGGTCCAAATAGAACTGACACAGTCCAACCAACTGCAAATGGACCCCACGAGAAAGATGTACCCTGCTGAACTTCGCATCAGCAGCGTAGGCTTCCCCAGCCCTGCACAAAAGGGGGGGGGGGGGGGGGGGGGGGAGACAAACCCCCCTGCTTAACATGTCATCAGACAATTTCCTTAAAGCTTCTGCAGCCGTGGAAGGAAAAGGATTGATTCAGAAGAATCTTGAAACGACGAGTGTAGTGACACTCAAAGACCTCAACCGAATGGCCAGACATATCCCTGCATTTACACCAGAGCTTGCTAGACTCTATCTGATCTGGATCACATCCAGCCCAGAGTTGCGACGCTTTCTGGCTCGGCAGCCAGAAAACATCCAGTCTATCTACCAGCAGCTGGAACAAGCCATCACAACAGGATTCTCAGACTTAAGAGTCTGAATGTAGACTGGGCGCGGTCCCAGACACCAACCAGGGTAACCCTGAAAGTCCCTGTGCTACTACCACAGACATCAAGCGAGCTACCTCGGAGCGTGCAACGAACCTGTGATGGAGGAAGACACCAGCTTCAAGAACATTTTGACTCTGAACTTCAAAACCCAGAAGACACACAGCATGACCACAGTGCACGACTCTGCTACAAAGTTCCAAGTCAGCATAGGACATAAAACTTTTAAAGTAGATGAAAATGTGTGCTCAAAAGGAAGCAAGAGTTTGCATTAGTAAAAATGTAATTTTACTGATTTAAAGAAAATCTTGAATGCAGGTGTAAGCCTCACGTGCCAACAGACTATGCACTGCTTTTTGAAACATACAGACATTGTGCCACCCGCTGGTTGAAATATACACTGCTGCACATTAGTTTTCCATGACAATGACTTGTTACAGGAAATACAAACTCCAAATAGGGCATTCGTCACCCTAATGCCAGATAGTAAGCAAACCACCTAAGCTGGGAAAACTAGCATGACCTAGAGCCCCTTCGTAACTACTGTTATCCCAAAAGTGCTTATTTGATCATTCCGATCCAAATGGGACATGATATGCGATACACATTTTGATCACTAGCTGCTGGCTTGTCTAAATGCAGATAAAACGATAGCTGGAATTGACATCTCTACTTAAAATAATAATAATATAAAAAAAAGGGTCTTAACTGGTATCGGTAATTTCAGCATTAAAGCGTAAGTCTGTTTGACAAAGGAATCTCATCTCAGCGGCATGCAAACTGTACCGGTATTTATTAGTCTGCTTTGGTTGAAGGAATCCAAATTGCAGTATTGCTTAATCTGTTTCTCGCGAAGGAATCTCAGAACAGTGTTATATGCACGTAGACTTGGGTGATGCTCCCCTTTCTACAAAGTGAAGACCTTACAAATTATTGTTAGATTGATATAATTCACCTAAATTTTGGCTGCATCTACAAGCAGAGAGCTACCTAGCGATCAAAACTGTTCACTCGCTGAAAAGTCAGTATTTATGCATGAGATGGACGTAACTATATAGGCTTAGACAAGCTTTGACTTACAGCAAATCTATTTCCTTATTCTGTAAACAAATAGAATAAGTTGCGTAAAGTAAAGAGAAGAGTTCCATGAGTAAAATTTGCAAATGCCAAACCACATTTGCATTTTACTGAATGTAACATCAAGTTCTTGAAAGACTTAAAGTATAGGCGCCCCCTTTTAACCCGTTTAAACATGCATAACTCATTTAAAATGTGCAGACATTCTTCATGGACTGTTGAATTGTTCTGACATGCACTGGTTCCCCTGACAACGACTTGTCACAGGAAGTGCTAACTCGTGACGTCATTTTGTAAACAAACCTGCCTAGGTGGCGAAGCTAACTTAACCTAGCGTCAATCCAGCTTAGGCTAATAATAATAAATAATAATACATTTTATTTATAGGCGCCTTACATGACACTCAAGGACACCTTACAAACACAATAAAACAAATCAACAATAATCAAATACTCATTATTACAACCTTAGATACAAGTAAAATAAAAAATAAAATAAAAAAATAATAATCACATAAAAGCCTGCCGGAAAAGATGGGTCTTAAGGCGAGATTTAAAAACATGAATACTTTCACTGTTTCGCACATCCTGTGGCATCAGGTTCCATAAATAAGGAGCTGCAAAACTAAAAGCCCGGGACCCCATAGAAGTAGTGCGGGTTCTAGGGAGGACAAGAGTGAGCGAAGAAGACGATCTTAAAGTCCGAGATGGAGTATAGATATTAAGAAGGTCCAATAAATATGAAGGAGCAAGGTTATTGAGTGCTTTAAAAATAAGAAGAAGAATTTTGAAATCAATACGATATTTTACCGGGAGCCAGTGCAAGTGTTTTAGTATGGGAGTAATGTGTTCAGCAAGGGGAGTTCTGCTGATGATGCGGGCAGCCGAATTTTGTACTAACTGAAGTTTATTGAGTACCTTAGAAGGCAATCCATAATAAAGACTGTTGCAAAAATCAAGACGGGACGTAACTAGAGCATGGACTAGAATTGACGTGCTCTTTACTGAAAGAGCCGGACGAAGTCGATTGATGTTGCGTATATGAAAATAAGCAGAGCGGATGAGACTGTTTATATGTGCTTCAAATGAAAGAGTACTGTCCAAAATGACCCCCAGACTTTTAACTTGTCTAGATATAGAGACCGGTAGATCGTCAATTTTCACAGATGAGCATGAAGATTTAGACAGATTGTTTTTTAAGCCAACTAGAAGAATTTCAGTTTTACTGGTGTTAAGTTTAAGAAAATTTAAAGAAAACCATTCTTTAATCTCAGCCAAACAGTCTGAGAGGACCGATGGAGGAAAATTAGCGGAAGGTTTAGAGGACAGATAAAGTTGGGTGTCGTCGGCATATAGGTGGAATTGAATGCCAAATTTCCTAAAAATATTACCAAGGGGTAAAAGATAAATTATAAATAAAAGAGGACCCAATACTGAGCCCTGCGGGACACCTGTTTTGACATGCGAAGTCTTTGAGCAGAACTGCTTCAGCTGAACAAATTGAGTACGGTCCGAAAAATATGATTGAAACCAAGTCAAAGGGGTGCCAGTAATTCCAATAGTCTCCAATCTGTGCAACATAATTCTGTGTGATACAGTATCAAATGCTGCACTTAGATCAAGTAAGATTAAGATAGATAAAAGTCCAGAGTCAGCAGCTAACAATAGGTCATTAGAGATCTTAACTAAAGCAGTCTCAACACTATGGTAAGGTCGAAACCCAGATTGAAATTGCTCGTACAGACCATTGTGAGACAGATGACTCTGGACTTGAGCTGCAACACACCTTTCCAAAATTTTAGAAAGGAAAGGAAGAGTTGAGATGGGGCGAAAATTATCAAAGTTACTTGAATCAGCCCCCGGTTTTTTAAGTAAAGGAATTATCACAGGAGTTTTCAGTTGAGATGGCACAATTCCAGAAGTAAGTGAAAAAAAATGTATAATTTCCATAATTAAAGGAGATAGAGAAGACAGGCAGGATTTAACCAGGTACGTTGGATTAGGGTCCAACTGACATGTGGTAGATTTACTCTTATTAATAATAGTACTTACTTCCTCGATGGTTGGTAGTTCAAAAGAGGTAAGCATAAAATTAGGAGGTTGATCAGAGCAAGGGTTAAATTGACAGCTGTCTAACTTTGTCACAGACATTTGTTGATGAATGTTTTCAATTTTCCTTATGAAAAACGACATAAAACTTTCACAGAGATCAGCAGAGTAAAGATGTGAGGGAAAAGAATCAGGTGGTTTTAAAATATTATTTAACACAGAAAAGAGAGTTCTTGAATTCCCTTCACCAAAACTAATCACACTGGCAAAGTAATCAGTTTTAGCTGTAGTAAGGGCAACCTTATAATTTTTCATATGCTCAGAATACAGATCTTTATGCACCACAAGTCCAGTCTTAACATATAATCGCTCCAGGCGTCGACCTTTAACTTTTAATATGCGTAGTTCTGGAGTAAACCAAGGAGCAGACTTAACAAATGAAACCGACCTGGTTTTTAATGGAGCACAAACATCTAAGATAGTTTGCAATCCATTATTTTAATGTAAAATCAGGCTAAGCTAAGCTAACCTAGCATCCATCCAGCTTAGGCTAAGCTACATAATAACTTTTACAGTTAGCGGTTAGCATCATTTACTTGAAGTCTTAATTACAGCTTTTATGTATACAGCGCGAAGTATTCTAAAATACTTTCTTTAACCCCATTTAGGGTTTCTAATTTTTCTCTTTCCTTACTTTCAATTCTTCTCAGCTGAATTTCACCTTCACTAGTTTAGGCATAGTCCTTGCTGAGCGCTGTAGGCTAAATTCGCAGATGCCCTGTCAATTAAACCCGGGTTTAATTACATGTAAGCTGTGAAGCTAGAGAAGAATTCTTATAGTTATGAGAATTTTCATCAGCATGTTGATTAAACCTTTGGAGGGACACACACGGTGTGGTCTTAAACACGCAACAGCTGTGACCCACTATGGAGTGTTGGTCCAGGCAAATCTAAAGGTTAGTCACTAGTGCTATTGATTATTCTCAATTTCAGATCATTCCCGCTGTTTTGATCACTTGCTTAAGTCCTTTTTATTTTTATTTTACTTCGATGATAATAGCAGTCAGCTATTCACTTGTCTATTCTGTCATGTATATGATTTATTTCCATTTCCTCTCTTGTTCAAATGTGGTTCCATTTCCCATAGGGCCCAGAAAGGAACCAGAGACACCTTTATTTGTGATTTTGTTTATTTTCAACAAGTGCACTAATTTTTATGACCCTGCAACACAAGTAATTTCAACGATTACTAGGACATAACTATAGTCCTGAGGATTGATAATAAGCATAATTTGAATAGGAAAGCTGTCCTTTTTCCTCCTATTCTTCACTTCGTCAAGCCGTAGTGAACCACAAGTTAAGTCCAGAGAAATATTTTAGTCATAAGAAACATGTTAAGTCATTTATTTCATCTCGGCTATGCCCTTTCCAGGAAATACTCTCGGAACCACACAAGTCTTAGCCTCCTAACATCCACAGCTAAGATGATAAGGATACAATACACACTTCACTAGCTAGCTACACATGAAATACCTAGCTTTATGCTACATATCTAGCGAACCCATTAAACCGTGGCTCTGAACTTTCTAGGGTCATGCATTAATCTCTCTCCACAAGTGTGCCAAAATGTTGCAGATCCTCTGCTTAACCTGACCTTAACCGGACAGGAGACCGAAAAGACTGACAAGCCATCGCGAGGAACACTGTTCCACCCATGGCTGCTGACATCCGACGGCACCAGAGCCAACGGAACTGCACCATGAGAGAAGAGGACAAACGACCCATGACCCAAGCCAGAGTTACAGCCACACCGGGGTGATCAAGATTCTCATCTCCTTACCCCACCTTATGGGTATAAAACAGAAGGTAAACAACCTCACATAATAGATCACAGCGTCCCACAAGGAGCGGACCTGTGCCCAAAGCCTTACAGACCAGCTAGAGACTGAGGTTCGAACCAGATTCAATGCAGCTGGACTGAGCATGCCCAGGACCAGCACAGAACCGTCACAATGGCAACAACCCAGGTACCAGCCAAGCCCCTTTGAGAAGCCATGGAGGACAGCACCCTCAACCTGCAAACACCACAGGAGGACCAACGGCTGTCAACGACAGCATCCTCTTCCATACCCTTCACACAGGTGTCAATCTGAGGCTCCGCAAGGACAGCTGGACGCACCTGCCTCAGAGTTACTGGAGCCGCTGACACACGCAAAATAGCTCCCTGCACAGGACTCAACCGAGGAGTCCTGTAAGGTACAAGCTTCCGACTCCTTGCCCACCCCAGCTTAGGCAAGCTTGCGTCGGCACCACCATAAGGACAGAACAACACTTCAATCCTTCAGACCTCTCGTGACTGAGAGGCTAACAATCACCTTCTGACCTCCGGCCACCAGCACCAGGTCAGCTTGAAAACCTCTCTATGCTAGATAGAGGCCTAAGCACTTCCTGCAACCACAAGGAAACACCTGCCCCAAAACTAATGAACATCAGAATGCCCCAATACCTGCTGCCTCAACACCTGCTGCAGAGACCTGGACTTGGCTACTGTCCACATCACCAGCCGTGGAACGACCACCGCTCCAGAAGACACGAGCAACCAGAGGCCACCATGGCCTTCCAGCCTTCTATGACAAGTGTGTGTCTGATCTCTCTGCACTTCCAACTTCGCTCGTGGTTGTCCTTGAGGGGGGACAACAACGATCGAAAGGGGGGATCTGTAGGGTATGGACCAATCAGACACATACTAATTATTCTTTATATACAAAGGTTTATGAAACTCCTCACACAGCCCAAATGAACAAACACAAGGGCAGAAACAGTGTCATGTTACAGGGCATGATAAGGAGATTTTACGACCTCCGAGGAATATGGCCACATACTCAAGAGAGAGACTATGAAACAGAAACCCTCTTTAAAACAGACTTTGCTGCATTAATCATAGACTAACTGATCTATAAATGAACATGCATAAAACTGTAAAAGAAACAGTGTAAATGGTTTACTGTCTCGTGTACTATTAGGTATATATTATGGTATGTATGCTGGTATACAACCAACTAACAATCAATGTAACCTCACCTGTATCATGCCTCCTACCTAATTAATCCTCATTTAATGACTCACACTTTGATGTACATCACCTTCTTCTAGAATGCAGTGTGGATGTGTTATAGCTATCTGAGCATTAATGAAGGTATAATCATGCTAGGGACAAAGATCCGTAAATCAACTAAGAGCCACTTTCCCTCTCAGACATGTCACCTTTCTGATTGGTCGAGTTCAACCCTTAGGGGAGGATCTTTTCCAGGTCTTATTAGAGACAGTCCACATGTGACCTCCCTCTCTTAGTTCTTTCATCCAGCCGCAACACTGTTCTGGTTATACTGGGGAACCCCCTCCCCCTCCACGGGGGCCCCAGGGCCCAGCAGGCCTCGATTCCAACCAGATATGGGCTCAGGCAGGAGAGAGATGACTCTCTCACAAAGAACCAAGGACAATCTCAAGAGTTTTGGAACAAAGACTCCAACCAACAACAACTCCAATCACCCATCCTTCCGACTTCCTCACTTCTCCTGGGTGCTCGGCGTGGCCTCAACAGAGTCCCAGGCCTTGACCAAACCAGCCATGCGTTCCTGGAGAAAGAGAACGCTCAACCAACTTCCACTTGACACTGCCGGAACCATCAACGACTTCAATTTTCAACAACTTCAAGAATTGTTCCCATTTCAAATGCAAGTATTGAATTCAATGAAATGTGAAAATGAAATTCTGATGGTTCTTCTCATAGACCCTCTTCCGGTTTCCAATTTCATCCTATCACTAACCTATTTATGTATTCATGTGTGTATGTTGTTTAGTTTATTTATATTCATATAAATATCTATATTTAGTTAATAAAACTTGTACATAATATGTATTTGGTTCTGTTTTGTTTGCAATACAAGTCACTTTACGATCACGGTTTTTGCTACTGGCTCAAAGTACTGTACAGGCGAAGAAATCATTATTCTTCTGTGGCCAGGGAAGATACCCTTTTCTTAGAATAAATTAATAATCAAAAGAGTTCGTTTGAAGAACTGATTAATTGATTGTAATATTAATTCAGCCACATCAAGTTAATCCAATTAACTGACCCAAATATTTAAAATTAATAATAACAAGATATTATTGATTATTAATATTTCCAAAAAGCTGAGTTTCTACATTTAAAATATCTTCTTGTCTTGTTCTTGTGACCCCAATATTCTGGATTGTAACGTAGCCTATCATATGCTGTGTTTTGTGTTTTGTCACGACTCTAATCTGAGCCGTTATGTCCCCACCACTGTTCAACACAAAGTGACGCCCTTACCCACTTGTAACTGTCATTGGCTGTTAAAGTCTGTGCAGTGTTGACAACACACAGCCTAAGCAGTCCTTCAGAATGCTCTATATTACATGTACATGCATACTGTATGTATTAGTGAGTGTAGTGGTGCTTATGGGACGTCGTTCTGGGACGGGGTGTAAGAGTCTGGGAGGGAAACATCACAGTATACTCACAACAAAAAACTAGACTACACTGTACAAGACCTAGGCTATTTGATGGTAGACAAACAATTATGTGCCTGTGTATGTGTGTGTTTTAACAGACTGGATCAACATATGGTTGTAAAATGATGACAGGCTACCTGTCCTCAGTTGGGGTACGTGCAGGGGAATGCCGCGTTGGGAGCGTTCTGAGAGCAGCCCATACCCTTTACCATGAAGGACGGCGTCAAGTATGTCCGGTGTTTGGGGTACCAGGGGACTCCACTGGACTTTTCCTTCATTTTTTAAAAATGTTACCTTCATCTCAGGGGCATGAAACTCTGTGACTATTTCTAAATAATCTATCTAAACGTGAACAAAAAAACTAGGCTTGATTTGGTTGTTCTAAAGGTGTGTACAATTTTTTTTTACCGTTTGAGTTAGGGGTCTAATCATTGAAAATGAATGGGTAAATGAAAAAAATGACTTTTTTTTTTCATTTTGTTTGTCAAAAAAAATAAAAGTAAATCCATTATAAATCCATTATAAATTATAAATGTATAAATTTCTGCATATAAACCAAGGACTGGTCCTAGAGCATAAATAAAAAGTGGAACGAACTTTCCATCTTACACACACACACACACACACACACACACACACACACACACACACACACACACACACACACACACACACACACACACACACACACACACACACACACAAACAAACAAACACACAAATATATGTGACTGCAACAAAGAGCATTTTTACAGAATTTGGCAAATAAAATAAACAAAACTGGCATAAATCTAAAAATAATTACATTTAAATCAAGGTCTGGTCCTAGAGCATAAAGACAAAGTGGAACAAACTTTCTATCTCATACACACACAAACACACACATGTATGTGACTGCACATTGTTATTGAAATTGGCAAAAAAACAAAAATCAACTAAATTGGCATAAATCTGAAAAATTTCATAAATGCAACATGGAACAAGCAAGTTCCCTCACTCTCTCACACACACACACACACACGCACACACATACAGAGAGAGAGAGAGAGAGAGAGAGAGAGAGAGAGAGAGAGAGAGGGGGGAAATGTGACTTGTAATGTTTCTGCAAATGTATGTATAATAATTTGCAAAAGCAGATAATTCAAAATATATCAGACAACGACAACAAATTCTAACTTTGACAAAAATAGATTTTTTATGTATTTCAGAATGTTTAAATATATTTTCACAAAATATATATCATAAAGTTGTGAGGAGAAGTGGAAGCATCAAGAAAAATGAAGTGAAATGTCCTATATTGTCCTATATGGACCTCTATTGGAAATATGTGGTCATTGCACTTTCTCACTGTAATTATAATTTAGTTTTAATAGTTTTTCCACAAACCTGCAGATGGCAGTATTCTATCCCTAACACATAGAGCAATGTCCAAAAACAATTTAGATTTAATTAAGATCGTAATTTAAGTGATTTCTTTAAAAATAAATTTTTCATGAGCCAATTTATGGCCTAGTTAAGTAATTGTGCAGTAAATAGGTAAACAACTTCCAAATTTCCACAAAAACACATAAATATATATTTGAGAAGTAAATAAAAAATATGATAAATAGTTCCCTTTCAAGGGAACTCGAGCTGCGTTTGAGACGCGGTGGGAACGCTCTGCGTGATTACGTCGTGAAGCACGTGTAAAATCAGTCCAATGGAAGCCCGCTACGACATAGGTGACGTCATAGACCAGGAAACTATAAAGCAACCCTGAAATCAGACCGCGATAGCTTCTGCACCTTCAGCAAGTGCTCTCTGTATATCTGTCCTTGTCTATTTATTGTTGTCTGTCAAGCCCCTTATATATATATATATATATATATATATATATATATACATATCACTATGGCGAGCAAGCAAAGTTATAAACCTTGTGTTGTGCCCTGCCCTCGTTATATCACGGGTGGGGACACATATACTATGTGTATTGCTTGTTTGGGAGTGGAGCATGCCCAGTCAGTCCTCGAGGGGGCTGACTGTGAGCATTGCTTGAGTTTGTCTATGAAAACTCTCCGCTCTCGCCGGGCGTTCTTTGAGGAGGACGGTTCGGTTCGCGCTCCCCGAGGTGCAGGTCCCGCTGTTGCCGAGGCACAGCGTCGAATTTCATCTTGGGGTTCGCAGATGGATCTAGTAGCGGGGTTTGAGACGGGCCCCGCCCTTTCTCAGCCCTTACCTACTGGATTTGGTGTCTTTGCCCAGGAAGGAGCCCGCTCTGCGGCTTCTCCTTCCCAGGCTGAGGCACCAATATTACGGCTTTCCAGTTCTGAGGATCTGGATGTCGGTAGTATGGGGGATATTGAGTGTTCGCCAGCTCATGCCCCTGCTGATGAGGAGCTTATGGAGGTTTTATCTCGTGCTGTTACTAAATTAAATATTGAGTGGCCAGCCGATGATTTCGATGTTGAATCTAGAAAGAGTCTTTTAGATGAACGTTATTTACCATCTAGATCACGACCTCCTCGTCGGGAACTCCCGTTTTTTCCCGATCTCCACGCCGAGGTTTCGAGATCGTGGATTAAACCGGCGTCTTTCAGAGTGCATAACCCACAAACTAAGAATTATAGTAAAGTTCAAGGGATTGATCATTATAGTTATTTGACTATGCCTCGTGCTGAAGACACACTAGCGAGCTATCTCTCCCCTGAGTCTTCTTCTTCTCTGAAAGCCCCGACGTTACCCACCAAACCATTAAAAAATACATCTTTGTTGGTGGGTAAAGCGTATTCGGCAGCAGGTCAGGCCGCAGCATGTTTGCACACTATGTCGATTCTCCAAGCGTACCAGGCTGACCTGCTGAAGGACATAGACGATAGTGAGGAAGTTAGTGCTGACGCAATTCGAGAATTGATTTATCTCTCCCTCTGGCCACGGAACGCCATTTATGGTTAAATTTATCAGAAATAAAAGATAAAGATAGATCTGTTCTTCTGGACGCACCGCTGTCACCTACAAGTCTGTTCGGCGACGCTATAAATTGTGTCGTCGATAGGTTTCAAGAAAATAAGAAACAAGCGGCTGCGTTTCAGAGGTTTCTTCCTCGCCGGTCTATTGTCCCCGGCTGTTCGTAGTATAAAGTCTGAGCAGCCTCGTCCGTCTACGAGCTCCGCTCACAGAGTTCAACAAAAACAGAGCGTCGCCGCTCGGGCACCTCCTCAATCTACGGTTCCTGAGTGGCGCTCGCAGCCCGGACCTGTTAGGGGTAGACAAGATCTGAGGACTGTTATCTCTAGGAGAGCTTGGTCTAAGAAGAAGTCCTGACGCCAAGGCTATCAGGCTTCTGAGGGTGGTCCCCTCCAGGGAGGAACGGTTCCGAGGAACCGTCCCTCCTTGGCACCCTCCGGGGGGCGACTCTCCGAGGAGAGCCGCAGCGCTGCCCCTTCGGTTGTTCCCTGCCGGTTCGCCGCTTCAGGGCACCGAGGTGTCAGCGTCCCCGTGCAATCCTCTGAGGAGGCTTGTAGAACGGTCAGTTCGGTTGTTCCCTGCCGGTTCGCCGCTTCAGGGCGCCGAAATGATTGTTCAATCAAATCCAGAGGCCAGTCTCGAGAGACTGGTTCCCTTATCGGAATTTCTGGCAGCGTGGAAACTTCTGCCAAATATTTCTCTATGGGTCCTGCACATAATAGAAAAGGGTTACAGAATTCAATTCGGTTCTCGTCTGCCCAGATTTTAAGAAGTCCTCCCCACGGTGGTGGACTCACAGCAGGCTCTGGTAATGGAGCAAGAAGTACTGACACTTCTTCGAAAGGGAGCTATAGAAAGGGTTTCTCCTCCCAGCAGAGAGTCAGGGTTTTACAGCCGTTACTTCATTGTTCCAAAGAAGGATGGAGGGCTGCGTCCTATTCTAGACCTGCGCCAGTTAAACAGCAGGGTTCAGAAACTCAAGTTCAGAATGCTTACACTCAAACAGATTGTATCACAGGTTCAGTCCGAGGACTGGTTTGTCACAATAGACTTGAAGGACGCGTACTACCATGTATTTATCCATCCTCATCACAGGAGGTTCCTGAGGTTCGCTTTCGGGGGCGAAGCATACCAATATCGGGTTCTTCCATTTGGCCTAGGTTTATCTCCCCGCACTTTTACAAAATGCGTGGATGCAGCTCTGGCTCCGTTCAGACTCCAGGGCATCCGCGTATTAAATTACATCGACGATTGGTTGATTTTAGCTCAGTCAGAGCAGGTGGCAGTTCAGCATCGAGATGCTGTTCTGTCCCACATAAAGAGTTTGGGATTGCGGCTAAACACCAAAAAGAGTGTGCTCCTCCCTGCTCAGAGGACCACTTTTCTAGGTGTAATTTGGGATTCGACCACAATGCAGGCACGCCTGTCTCCTGCTCGTATTTCGGCGATTCTCACAACCGCAAAGAATGTGAAACTAGGCCAGTCACTCACTGTGAAACAGTTTCAGAGACTGTTGGGTCTCATGGCAGCTGCGTCCAACGTTATTACTTTTGGCTTTCTGTACATGAGACCCCTGCAGTGGTGGCTCAGGACCAAGGGGTTTTCTCCGAGGGGAAATCCGTTCCGCAAGATCAAGGTCAAGCGGCTATGCCTTCGTGCCTTGGCCTTGTGGAAGAAACCTTGGTTCCTCGCCCAGGGCTCAGTGTTGGGGGCTCCTTGTCGACGCGTCACGCTTTCGACGGATGCTTCCCTCACGGGATGGGGGGCGGTCATGAGTGGCCGCTCGGCGCAAGGTCTGTGGCAGGACCATCAATGTTCCTGGCACATAAATCGTTTAGAGTTGATGGCGGTATTTCGAGCACTCAAATATTTCCTGCCAGACCTGAGAGGCCATCACGTGTTGGTCCGCACAGACAACACTTCGGTGGTCTCCTATATCAACCATCAGGGGGGTCTGTGGTCACGTCACCTTTGCAAACTGGCCCATCAGATCCTCCTATGGGCCCAGGGGAAGTTACTGTCGCTCAGGGCGCTATATATTCCGGGGCGTCAGAATGTGGGAGCAGATATTCTGTCGAGACAGGGGCTGAAGCCCGGGGTGTGGAGACTTCACCCAGAAGTGGTGGAGTTCCTGTGGGAAAAGTTCGGTCGTGCTCAGGTAGACCTTTTCGCATCATCAGATTCAACCCATTGTCCCATGTGGTTCTCTCTAACGCACCCAGCTCCTCTCGGTCTGGATGCTATGGTGCAGGTGTGGCCGAGGCTGCACCTGTACGCCTTTCCCCCGATATCTTTGCTTCCGGGGGTTCTGGAGAGGGTTCGCCGAGAAGGGGCTCGTCTGCTACTAGTAGCCCCTTATTGGCCGACCCGAGTTTGGTTCTCGGACTTGGTGTCTCTTCTGGACGGTTCCCCCTTGGAGATCCCAATCAGGGTGGACCTCCTGTCTCAGGCCGGGGGCACGATATTTCACCCTTGGCCGGAGTTGTGGAAACTGTGGCAGGGAGACCGGTCTTTCGACCGATGTTGTAGAAACCATTCTTCAATCCAGAGCTCCTTCCACGAGAAGGCTGTATGCGCTAAAATGGAAACTTTTCACCACGTGGTGTGTTGAACGTCAGTTAGATCCTGTTAACTGCCCTGTTGGTTCAGTTCTTGATTTTCTGCAAGACCGTTTCTCGGCCAGGTTATCTCCTTCCACCCTAAAGGTTTACGTGGCGGCTATATCTGCCTACCACACCCCTCTGGGGGGTACTTCTATTGGGAGAAACCCTCTAATTACTCGCTTTCTCCGTGGTACATTGAGGTTGAGACCTGCACTGCACTCTAGAGCACCGGCTTGGGACTTGGCCATTGTACTCGAGGGTCTGGCTTTAGCTCCCTTTGAGCCCATCGAGGAGGTTTCTGAAAAGTTCCTCACTCTAAAGACTTTATTTCTCCTTGCTATCTCATCTATCAAGAGAATTGGTGATTTACATGCTTTGTCGGTTGCCCCTTCATGTCTGGAATTTGCACCTGGTATGGTGAAGGCATTTCTCTACCCCAGGCCGGGTTATATTCCTAAGGTCCCACTGAATGTTGGGGGCCCAATAGTGCTGCAGGCCTTTTATCCTCCACCCTTTAATACCCCTGACCAGGAACAGCTTAACCTGTTATGTCCAGTCCGGGCTTTAGATGCCTACGTTCACAGAGCTGCCCTGTGGCGTAAATCTGAGCAACTATTTGTTTGTTTTGAGTCACTCAAGAGAGGATGCCCTGCATCTAAGCAGGTTATGAGTAAATGGATAGTCGAGGCTATTTCATTGGCTTATGAAGCGGCCGGACAGCCTTCACCTATGGCTGTGCGGGCCCATTCTACTCGGAGTATGGCGGCCTCTATGGCCTTAATTTCGGGAGTTTCCCTTCTTGACGTATGTAATACAGCAGGATGGTCCTCTCCGCATACATTTGTCAGGTTTTTTGGCCTTGACCTCTCCACTCCTGGGGCGAGGTTGCTTGCTTCTTAGTGTGCGCAGGACCTCACACAGAACGGGCATTTGTCACTATGGCGTAGTGGGTATAGGGTTCCCACCGCGTCTCAAACGCAGCTCGAGTTCCCTTGAAAGGGAACGTCTCAGGTTACCTATCTAACCCTGGGTCCCTGATAGGGAACGAGACGCTGCGTTTGCCTGCCATACTTCCGGCATGCCCTGATCGACTTGCTTCAGGTTTTTCAGAAGCTATCGCGGTCTGATTTCAGGGTTGCTTTATAGTTTCCTGGTCTATGACGTCACCTATGTCGTAGCGGGCTTCCAATGGACTGATTTTACACGTGCTTCACGACGTAATCACGCAGAGCGTTCCCACCGCGTCTCAAACGCAGCGTCTCGTTCCCTATCAGGGAACCAGGGTTACATACGTAACCTGAGATGTTTTCCGTATAAAAAAATTATATTTCCTTATGCAATCGCTCTTTAAAAGTTTGGGGTCTATCAGACCTCAAACACCAAAATCGTTATCCTTTTTGAACACCGATCTAGGGTTAAATAGGCTAGTCCTGAATTTTATATTTTTATAATAGACAAGGTTTTGCCCAATAGGGTCCGACTGCAGACCTCCTATGTGGAGTTCAGGCAATCTGGCTGTCATCTTATCTGTCAGGATGTAAATGTCAAGATTTTTATGGCAAGCCCTTTTACCATTTATTCTTTAAAACATACTAGTTCCTATTTAACTGCTACTAGTACTTACTTATTAGTTACTATTAACTATTCCATTAACTACTAATACGTATTTGCGTTTTACTAGAAACAATTGATTAGATACTAGCACGTTTTAGTTACTAGTAGGCTAACTATTTTATTAGTTACTAGAAACTAATTGCACATTTTTGCAATTGCAATCTATGGGGATCTAACTAATGCAATCTGACTAATTCATTAATTACTAGTAACTATTCAAATAGTAATAGAATAGAAAAAATGTGCAATTAGTGACTAGTAACTAAAATTAATTACTAGTAACTAATGGAAATAGTCACTAGTAACAAAAAAATAAGTACTAGTATTTAATCAATTGTTACTAGTAAAACGGGGATAGTTACTAGCTAATAAATAATTACTAGTAGTTTTTAAATAGCGACTAGTACGTTTTAAGAAATAAATGTTGAATGGCTTCCTATAAAGGTTTAAGATAACAGATTGGGATGATACACCTCCTGTGCATTTCATTAGCCAACGCAAAGTCATATCATTAAACCGTCACATAGCCCAAGTTAACATTAAAGTTTGGCAGTTAAAATACCTTGCACAACATAGTATTTTAAATCATATCTTATACCAACATATTCTGAATCACAGTCAACCAGTCATGAAATCTATGGAATTAGTCTATGTGTTTTGTGGCCTTTTAACCATGCACATCCAGATAATATTTTTCAATTAATTCTGAGCATTATTGTTTCAACTTAAATATTTGACATGAACTGTTTATGTATTACGATGGTTACCTTTAGAGAGTTGTGGGTGATTCTGATGTAATTTCCGTCCTGACAGATGGGATGAGTCCCACAGAGGTCTGCTGGCAGACCCTTCTGGCCATGTAGCCTATACTATGCGCATGTATACCTAATAATATCTAGCCTATATCTAATGCTGACTAATATATTTTCTTGCTTGCATAGGGTTCCCGTAACTTTAACCTAATCCCATATAATGCTGAGTATATGGGACACAAGATGCACATGGAACAAAATGAAAAATTGGTCATGTTTGGAGTCTCATCATTTCTCCCCTTGGCTTTTAGATTTTCGGGAAGGAAAAAAATTCCACTCCCCTGTCCAAACTTTTAGGATACCAGGTATCAGATTTGCACAATCCATACGCACAAAGCATGTTTCCCTCGCTCGAAAGCTTGCCAGACCTCCCGCGCCTAGTTACGGTTGCTTAGACACGAAGGGTCAATTGTTCAGAGTGGTTACAATCAGTACTTCAGATAATACTTATTCTAGGATTTTGAATACAGAACTTTTTCTTATGATGTTTTCAACATTGTGTGGTCTTGGGGATTTTACACAACAAGGTTATTCTTAGTCTATTCACTATATCCCAACTGTTAATAACATAGAAACACATTGTTAACAGACCTCTATCATCTCCTTTAAAAAAAAAAAAACACAGAATCACACAGTGGAAAGGATGTGGCCAGAAATTAACAACATAGTGAATTATCCACTAAAGGAGGCCCTCATCCAGCTACAAGATCAGGAAGCAATAGATATAGAGGACAGTCTGACAAGGTTCTGCACATCTAATCTGACCTGCCATCCGACCAAACTTCCACAGCATGCTGCAAATACTGGATCTTCCATGCAGAGGGCAGAACTCGGACGTTTTTACACCATATATTGTAGAATTAAAACACTTTAAACCCAAATGTCAAAAAACATACTCGAATCAATGAACAGCATTTATGAAGCTCCATTCTTACAGATCATTAACTAAAAAAAGTTGTTTTAGTGTTTAGTTACAGAATACAGAAAGTTAGAGGTGATACAGAAAAACCTAACTTAACTTATATGACATTGAGCCTATCCTAATTGACACGATTACGGGCTGGAAAAATAATAAACTAAGTTAGCTGTCACAGTTAGCACCACTGAGTGACACTGCTTATTTAGACGGCTTGTTACCTGTTCCACGCGGTTGGAGATTGTGCACTGCGCATGCGCAAAACAGAATTGATGGCACCGTGGGAAATGGGAGAACAGATAAAGAAAAATAAAGACACTATAAATTCAACCCATTGTTTCGTTTTGGTTTCTTTGTTTATTATATTTCCCGTTTCGAGCTTAAAGAAAGGAAACAAACATCAGTTTTGAATTTTTTGTACATACAGAAAAACAGAAAAACAAAATATTGATTTGTTATTTCGTTTTTGGTTTGCCAGATTAAATGGAATAATTTTGAATGATCGGATGATACACGAACCATGTTGCCATCTGATGTACCAAGTTAATGTTGAAACAACATTAACATTTCATACTACACTTCAATGGTCAACAAATTCCTGACCATTTCGAAATTTTGCGATAACCTTTTCAAATATAAATGACACCTTTCAGCAGTTGAGTCAATTTATTTTATTCAATCAATCAATGACAAAAATATATTAAAAGATTATTCTTTAAAAAAAGGGAGAGATATAGGACATCAGCATTTCAACCTTTAGAAATAAAATTGGCTTCATAAGTCTGATGTCATAACTACAGGTGGTCCAACGGTTCAGGTTTTTAAAAATCTGTCTTGCATCAGACAACTGCCTCTTTTCCTTTGGGTTGCCTGAAATCTGAAAAAGAAAGCATGATGTTACTCAAGAACAAGTCAATTCAGTTGTCATACAGTCACATTCAAGAATGTTAATATACTAAACACAATACGATTCACTTTTTGAAAAAAAAGTTGCTGAACACAAAATATTCTAACTACGATTTTAAAAAGTATTGTTAAATTCTGTTTATTTGATTTATTTTTCTAAAATCTATTAATGCTTCAATATCAAAAGAAAGCACTATGGCAGTGGTGTCCGATTTTATCTCCGGCCCTAATTAAACACACCTGAGGCAGCTAATCAAGGTCATTAGGATCCATGAAGGGAGGTGCTGGAGCTAAACTCGTAAACTCAATTCATGAAGAGGAACAAAGCTCTGAGCTATAGCCATTAACTACATCTCCGTTAATTTTCTGTGAAACTACTTAGCATTCAAGTAACAAGTTTATCTTGTAGAGATTTTCAGGTTTCTTAGGTTTTTTCAATGAAAATTTCTTTAAAGGGATAGTTCAGCCCGTAATGAAAATTCTGTCATCATTTACTCACCCTCAAGTTGTTCCAACCCTGTATGAGTTTCTTTCTTCTGTTGAACACAAAATAAGATATTTTAAAGAATGTTGGTAACCAGAAAGTTGACGGTGGCCATTGATTTCCATAGTAGGACAAAAATACCATGGAAGTCAATGGCTACCATCAACCATCACATCGTTGTTTCAGAAAGGAGGTTAAGTGAAAACTCTGAGTATGTTAACCCTGAAATGAGGGAAACTCTGGGATTTCTGTTTCAGAATGGGAGGTAAGTCAAACCTGAGAAAGCAGGGTAAGTCAAGCCCGTTTCTGAAAGAGAGGTAACTTATACTCAGAGTCAGTTACCATGGTAACCTAACCTGGTCGGGAGCAGGTTGGCTTCCGTAAACCCAGAGTTTATTTCGGTCTCCTCCCCTTTTTTTATAGAGGAAGCGGTGTTTAAACACCTCATTCATTCTTTCGGTACATTTATTCATTGCTGTTTTTTTCCCCAATTTTTTTAATAAGATGAAGTCTATATAACTTCTTAACTGGCAACTGAAAATACAGTAGATTAGAGTTACATCTTTTAGTTCTAAACAAATTCTACATAAACTGTGGCATTCACTGAAAATCACTGAACCGTGTTCATCTGTGCACCGGAAGTTGATGGACCTTCCTCCTGCTGTTCTTCCACACTCCGGGGACGGGGGAGAGATAAGAATATCCGTTTATACTTAGATATAAACTTAGATTCTATAGGCTACTTCAAATAAATAATGTGAAGAAATGTGAATGTGTAGATTGTTTGATGTATAGACACATATTATTACCATTTCCTCTGTAGGCCTCTCTGTGGCAGCAGAAACTGTTTCTTCATCCCCATCGTCCTGTGAAGCTGAGCATTTAGTTGAGCACATTTTATAATACTATTTATCATAATTTCTGGTGTATTGAGTAGGCTACTTACAACTGTCTGGGGTTCTGTTGGGACAGGAGGCTCCAAAAAACAGATATTACCATCAGAATCTTTTGGGAGCAACAAAAAACCCAACCCAAAGTAAAATAAATAGAAATATCAAAAACAGCCTAAAAAATAACACATATGTAGACCTCTTAAATTTTATGAAGGCACTTGAATCTTCAGGAGTGACTGGCTCTGATGAAGTCCCTCCAGGAATTCCCTCAGCCATCTCCATTCCTCTCCATCTCCTCTGCATCTCCATCTCCATCTCCTCTGCATCTCCATCTCCATCTCTATCTCCTCTGCATCTCCATCTCCATCTCCATCTCCATCTCCTCTGCATGTTCATCTCCATCTCCTCTGCATCTTCATCTCCAACTCCTCTGCATATTCATCTCCATCTCCTCTGCATCTCCATCTCCATCTCCTCTGCATCTCCATCTCCATCTCCTCTGCATCTCCATCTCCTCTGCATCTTCATCTTCATCTCCTCTGCATCTCCATCTCCATCTTTGCAAGCCTCTTCCTTTTTGTTGGCTGAGTAGAACTCAAATGAGAATGAACATTTAATTGTGTTAATTAGACCTATGTCAAAAATACTGCTGCACTGCAAGACACTGGATGCTATTTAGTTATTTAATATGTCAAATGTTTGTAAAGTCAGGTAGCCTACATCCATGATATGCTCAAGCCTTACCTGATTGAATTATGTTTTTATATTTCATTTTCAGCTGCTGCCATGTTCTTTTAATGCCTGCAGGATTGCACCTACATGAAAATTAAAACTAGGTTGAATAACATACTGTTCTTCCAGTTTCACCTCTGAAATTATAACAGTTGGGTAAGTTACTCTAAAATAGTTATAAAATAGTTATTAATTACTAACTACAAATGACATCTTCAACGGTGTAATTAGATTAATGTAATAATTACTATCTCTAGAAAGTATTGGTCTGCTTATTACTAATTACTTTATAAATCCCATATCAACCTCATCTACTTGAACAATACAAAAATAGACAATAAACTGCACTTTAAATGCTTTCAAATCAACAATATACAATTGCATGAATTATTCTTGAATTGACCAAAGTATGTAGAGAGAGAAGTTACATTAAAAATATACCTTTTATAAATGTTATGTTAAATCCACTATTGTTTTATACAGAATTGTTGTATAGTCTATGCAGTATTTAATGCAATGACATCATATTTTACTTTATATTACATACGAATTAAGAGTAATCCCTTTAATTAAATTACAGTATTTAGATTACTTGGAAATTACACCCAACACTGTATAACAGTAATTAAAATGTAAACTTACGCATTGACTCGAGCAACTATTTTCTCCCAAACTAACTCTCTCGATCGCCGCTGCTGCCTTGGTTGCTTAAAAAAATTAATTTGCGTACTGCTGGTGAGAAATATGCAGACCTCTTTTTGTCTGGCTGTTACCATGGTGACTCATAATATCTGTGCTCAATTGATAATGGCTTTTTATAGTTGTGGTGCACGCGCTTAACTCAGAGTCAGTCAACTTAGAGTTGATTGAACTTACTCATTTCAGCTGTTCTGAAACCGAAAACTCAGAGTTTCCCATCTCAGGGTAAGTCAACTCAGAGTTCAAGTTTTAACTCAGAGTAGGTTGAACCTCTTTATTGAAACGGGCACCTGGTTACCAACATCCTTCACGCTATCTTCTTTTGTGTGCAGCAGGAGAAAGACATTCATACAGGTTTGGAACAACTTGAGGGTAAATAAATAATGACATAAGTTTCATTTCAGGCTAAACTATCCCTTTAAAGCTGCAAATTCACCTTATGTAGACCTTAATTTCTTTAAATATCACAAAATAGCCATGTCATTCACTTTCTTAATAAACACAAGATGTTTTTTGTTATTGTGTTTCAGTGGAAACAAGCTAAACTGAATAGAAATCAGTTAAATTTCTCAAATTTAATACAGATTCAGGAATATGGATGGTTACCTGATTAAGCAGCGATAAGACTCAGGATATCATCAAGTCCCAGGTCAGGTGATTATGCTGTCGAAACAACAACTCAGTGTATAATCAATGTCAGCATTATCAGGAGGGTGCTTCTCTTTTTTTTTTTTATTGTCCATCTGCATCTGCCTTCACTCCTACTAAAGGAGCAATGTGCTCTGTATGCAAGCACTAGCGGATGCAAGACATGGGCTATGTTTGCAGTGTAACATTCCTGTTCATGTTCATGTCTCCTGCACTTCAAGAAATCGGTTACATCTTTTAGTTCTAAACAAATTCTACATAAACTGTGGCATTCACTGAAAATCACTGAACTGTGTTCATCTGTGCACCAGAAGTTGATGGACCTTCCTCCTGCTGTTCTTCCACACTCTGGGGACGGGGGAGAGATAAGAATATCCGTTTATACTTAGATATAAACTTAGATTCTATAGGCTACTTCAAATAAATAATGTGAAGAAATGTGAATGTGTAGATTGTTTGATGTATAGACACATAATATTACCATTTCCTCTGTAGGCCTCTCTGTGGCAGCAGAAACTGTTTCTTCATCCCCATCGTCCTGTGAAGCTGAGCATTTGGTTGAGCACATTTTATAATACTATTTATCATAATTTCTGGTGTATTGAGTAGGCTACTTACAACTGTAAGAACTTACTACTTACACTGATTTCTCTTGACTTCGCTATCCTTCATCAACACAATGTCTCCTTCCTTGAGACAAGGCTTCTTGTCTTGCCACTTCTGCCTACTCTGTAGAGTGGCAAGATACTCACGGCGCCATCTTGTCCAAAATGTTTCTGCAAGATTTTGAACTCTTTTCCACTCAGCCTTGAAAAGATCTTTATCTGTAAACTCGCCAAGTGGCGGAGGGATCGAACAGGTTTTCTGGGTCAACAGAATAGCAGGGGTGAGTATTAAAGGAACTTCAGGATCTGAAGATACTGGCACGAGAGGGCATGCATTAACCCTTCGGAGTCTTGGGCTATTTTGGCCGTTTTTGAGTACTTTTATTTTTTTTAAAATTTTGCAACATAAACAAATGTTTACCATACCAATGTTTGGTATAATTTTTTTCAGCACAACATCACCTATATGATCAGAATTAGTTTTTCACTTTGATGTACTCTATCAACATACTGGACCCAAAATCACACAAAAAACACAAAATCCGAATAGAAAAATTATAGCTTTTCTACTACAAAAAACACAAACATGCTCAATGAAGCATTTTAAAAGGTTTAAAATGTAAACACAAGTTGTAAATGTCAACATTTACAGGTAAAATTCAGATATAATCAACCAATATACAAAAAAAATATGATTTACAAAAAAAAAGCGGGTGTAGCCATAGGCTTTTTTTCTTTCTTTTTAGCTCAGACACTTTTTAAAAAATGTTGTGCACACAATTATTCAGAGAGCTATATTTAAAGCCTTGCATTCCGAGAGTATGAGGGTTCGCAAATAGTGCAAAGACAACATAAAAAATGTAAAATTGAGATAAAATTAAACTATATGCAGCAAAAAGCAGGTGTGGCAATAGGCGTTTTTTCTTTTCTTTTTTGCTTAGAAACTCTACAAAACACTTCATGTACAATTACACAGATAGCTACATTACAGGGATTTCATTCCTTGAGTAAGAGGGGTTCCTCAATAGTGCAAATATACCATAAAAAAGGTAAAATGAACACAAAATCAAATTATACATACAACTATTTACAACAAATATCAGGTGTTTTTTTTATTTTTATCTGTGCCTCTCCTCAAAACAGTTTATCTAAATCTACTCCTAAACTAACTAAACTACTCCTAAACTATCTACACTACTCCTAAACTATCTACACTACTCCTAAACTACTCTCAAAATCTACTCAAACTCTTACAAAAACTAGCAATAATCTCTCTCTCTATATATAACGTATATGTCACGATGTGGGTTTGTGTCCTGTCATGTTCTTTGGTTCCCTGTCTTGTTCATTAGTTTTCCCAGGTGTTTCTGATTTTCCCACGCCCCCTTGTTATCCTGTTAGCTCGTTTGTCCCTGATTATTTAAGCCCTGTGTTCCTGCCCTGTCTTTGTGAGTTGTTGAATGTATGATAGATGTTAACATTGGTTATTTCTGTATCCTTGAGTCCTGTTTCTGAGTCTTTGAATCCTGTTCCTGTCTAAGTTTGTTAATAAAGCCACACTGCGTCTGGATCCAGCCTCATCGCTATTTCTAAAGCACTACGTTACAGAACAACTCACCAAGACATGGATCCAGCAGTTGTCAGCAACCGGGCTCTGGGAGAATACCTGTCGACGTTTTTGCAAGAGGGCCAGTCCGTCCAAAGGTACGCGAAGGATTTTCTGTCCATTTGCCATCTGGGAGCGCTAGATGAGATCCAGCTCATGGACCTGTTTTGGAACGGGCTGGATTATAAGATCGCTCGATGGATGCCGAGGGATCTTACTGAATGGACTCTTGACCGGTATATTGCTCAGGCTTGCTCCTTGGATGATCTCTTCTCGATTACGGGCTTGTTCTACTCGACACCTCCCGGGCTCTCGTCGCCTCTCGTAAGCCCAACCGAGGCCGCGCTTCACGTGAGCCTCGACGAGCATGCAATTCACGTGAGCCCCGACGAGCATGGATTTCACGTGAGCCCCGACGAGCCCGCACTTCTCGTCTGCCCCGCCGAGCCTGCGCCTCATGTGAGCCCTGCCGAATCCAGTGAGTCAACTGCTGAGTCAAGTGCCACCGAGTCAAGTGAGTCAAGTCCCGAGTCAAGTGAGTCAAGTCCCGAGTCAAGTGAGTCAAGTGAGTCAAGTGAGTCAAGTCCCGAGTCAAGTGAGTCAAGTCCCGAGTCAAGTGAGTCAAGTCCCGAGTCAAGTGCCGCCGATTCAAGTGAGTCAAGTGCCGCCGATTCAAGTGAGTCAAGTGCCGCCGAGTCAAGTGCCCCCGAGTCAAGTGCCGCCGAGTCAAGTGAGTCGAGTTCCAAGTCGAGTGCCGCCGAGTCAAGTGAGTCGAGTGCCGCCGAGTCAAGTGAGTCGAGTTCCGAGTGAAGTGAGTCGAGTTCCAAGTCAAGTGAGTCGAGTTCCAAGTCAAGTGAGTCGAGTTCCAAGTCAAGGTCCAAGTCAAGTGAGTCAAGTTCCAAGTCAAGTGAATCCAGCCAAGTGAAAGTTTCAAGCCCAGTGAAGCGCCGTCGCAGGAGGAGGAGGACTCGTTTTGCTCACCAGGCTCCGGAGGGCGTTCCCAGATGCCTCGCCCTGCCGGCCCCGCCTCTGCGCCTGGCCCTGCCGGCCCCGCCTCTGCGCCTGGCCCTGCCGGCCCCGCCTCTGCGCCTCGCCCTGCCGGCACCGCCTCTGCGCCTCGCCCTGCCGGCACCGCCTCTGCGCCTCGCCCTGCCTGCGCCCTTCAAGCTCCGGGAGGGCTTTCCTGAACCCGTGGATTTCCCCAAGTATTTTTTGGGGGGGGGCCAAGGGTCCGGTGAGGAGACCATGAGGGCTGCGCCGCCATGGTCGTCTGCAGGGGCTTCACCTCCATGGCCGCCATCACGTCCTGCTCCGCCCTGGCCTTCGCCTCGTCCTGCTCCGCCCTGGCCTTCGGCCCAGTCTGGTCCGCCCACGCTCTGCGGCCCAGGCCCGCCTTGCCTAGGTCCAGGTCCCGTTCCCCTGCATGGGCCTGGCCCCCCATCCCTCCCCCAAGACCGCCCTCCTGGACTTTTGTTTGTTTTATTGGGCTTCAGGAGCCGCCCTTAAGGGGGGGTTATGTCACGATGTGGGTTTGTGTCCTGTCATGTTCTTTGGTTCCCTGTCTTGTTCATTAGTTTTCCCAGGTGTTTCTGATTTTCCCACGCCCCCTTGTTATCCTGTTAGCTCGTTTGTCCCTGATTATTTAAGCCCTGTGTTCCTGCCCTGTCTTTGTGAGTTGTTGAATGTATGATAGATGTTAACGTTGGTTATTTCTGTATCCTTGAGTCCTGTTTCTGAGTCTTTGAATCCTGTTCCTGTCTAAGTTTGTTAATAAAGCCACACTGCGTCTGGATCCAGCCTCATCGCTATTTCTAAAGCACTACGTTACAGTATATATGTCTCTCTTTATCAACTCCGTAAAATCCTCTGCCTTTCAATTTTGCGTCTTAGCTCAGTTGGCTCCTCCTCCATTCCCTAAAATGTGCAGCCTGAAGAGCAGAGTCAGCAGATTCACACATTTTTTTTGTTTCACAAAACCGTTTTGTTTTATGACAAAAACGACGAAGTTATTAGAATAAATACAACGCCTGTCGCATCCCATCTTGCGTTCTTTTACGAACGCGTCAGTATTTTTGTATATAAAGTTTAAATGATCATATCTCCGTTTTTACTTGGTCTATCAACACAAAACAAAAAGTAAAATAGAATTTCAAGCCAGCACTTTCGACAGAAGTGGACGGCAGCGCTCAACGTGACTTTGTTTCTATGCTTCGACGTCTTAAACTGGTCATTTAACTTGATCACGCCGGCGTGATCGGCGACCCCGAAGAGTTAATGATAGCAGACACTTCAGCCATGAGGGTTACCAGAACGTTGTGTGTGAGATGCAGGGACTTTCCTTCAAGCAACATACAGTCAAGAATACGTCGGGCTGTACCCACCATCCTTTCCCAAGCACCTCCCATATGTGACGCATGGGGAGCGTTGAATATCCATGAACAAGCATGTTCTTGTAGATACTTCTGAAGATCAGAGACTGAAGTTTCTTTATTAATCTTGAGCTCCTGCACTGCTCCAATAAAGTTTGTGCCACAATCAGAGCGTATCTGCTTTGCGGGTCCCCTTATTGCAAAAAAAGTCTCAGAGCATTAAGGAATCCGCTTGAGCTCAATGTCTCTACAACTTCAATGTGCACTGCTCTTGTGCACATACATGAGAAAATGATTGCCCATCTTTTGGAATTGGAGCAGCCTCCTCTGGTGCGGCGAGAAACAACCTGCCATGGTCCAAATACATCGACTCCTACATATGTGAAAGGTGGAGCCACTTGAAGTCTTTCTGCTGGCAAATCTGCCATCAGTTGGAGCTCTGTAGGATGGCGAAGCCTTCTACATGTTACACACTTGTTAAGTAGACTTCCAATGCATCTTTTGGCACTCATCAGCCAATACCCTGCTGCTCGTATTGCTCCCTCAGTAAAATGCCTTCCTTGATGTTTGACTGCTTGATGGTAATGTCGAACAAGCAAGATTGCTACGTGATGTTTACCAGGAATGATCACAGGATTGGATTCTTCATTCTCAAGACCTGCCTGAGCAATACGGCCTCCAACGCGCAGAAGACCATTGTCATCCAGAATAGGATGAAGTTTCCGTATACTACTTTTAGGTGAGAGATTGCATCCTGCTTTTATATCACTTAGCTCTTCAGGAAAGGCTACATTTTGAACGCTCTTTAGGATAACAATCCTGGGTTTTTCCAACTCCTCATTTGTGGGACTGTTACTACAAAGATGCCATCCACTACATCTTGGCTCTTTCGTTAAATGGGAGAATGACTGGGAGATGGGGCTTAAATGAGCGATCGCTCTGATTCGCTTATTCAAGCTGGAGAACCGTTCAAAACGCTCAGGAATCAGGAACTGAGTAGGCACTGCAGTTAAACATGAAATCACTTGTGGTCGGATTTCTGGATCTTGATCAACAAGGTCATAGTTCTCTTGAAGCAAAGCATTTAAGGATGGAGTGTTCTGAAAGAAATCTGGCCCTGTAAGCCAAGTTGTACTACTGAGATAATCAGCTGATACAGATCTATACCCATGATCTGCACGATTAGCATCTGATGGAACATAGCTCCATTGACTAGGAGTAGATGACTGAAGAATTCGTTGGACTCTGTTGTGCACATACACATAAAAGTGTTTTGTTCGATTATGAATATACCCAAGAACAACTTTACTATCTGTGTAGAACTGGATATTATTGAACTGCAAGCCTATTTCTTCTACAAACATGTCTGCGATCTCAACTGCCAGAACTGCTGCACAGAGTTCTAATCTTGGAACAGTCAGTTCTGGCTGTGGTGCCAACTTTGTCTTTCCAAACACAAAAGCAGTATCTGCTTGGCCATTTTGAGATGTGGATTGCAGATAAGCTACAGCTGCAACAGCTTTCACAGATGCATCTGCAAATATACACAATTCCCTAGTCTGAACCCCTGAAGTAGGAAAATATGTGTAAGTTCGTTGTATCTTTAGATCTTGCAGGTTTTGCAAGGAATTCCTCCATCTGATCCATTCTGGCTTTAGGTCATCAGGTAATGGAGAATCCCAGTCTTCAGTCTGCTTTGAGAGTTCCCGAAGCAACAGCATGACTTTGATGGTAACAGGAGCAATGAAACCATAAGGATCATATAAGCTGTTTACAGTTGACAGAAATGCCTCAATCACTGCAGGTCGATGGGAGATTATTTTATGTAGCCTAAGGTTTGCTACTGCAAGCATGTCTAGAGTTTGCTTCAGAGCACTAATTGCTGCGATTTCATTTGGGAAGGATTTCAGAGCATCATCAACATAGAAATCATGTTCAACAAACTCTTTAACTTCACTGTCGAAGTTCTTTTCTTCCTCCTTGGCCACTCTATGCAAACCATATATGGCAACAGCAGGAGAAGGACGATTGCCAAGCACATGTACACACATTCTGTATTCCACTTTCTTTACCAGGGTCATTGTCTTGATACCAGAGAAAGTGCAGGAAATCTCTGTGATCCTTTCTGACTAAAAAACAGTGGAACATATGCTGAATGCCAGCGGTGATCGCCACTGGCTCCCTACAAAATCTTAGCAACACTCCCAGGAGCGTATTGTTGAGATCTGGCCCCTTAAGTAGGATATCATTCAATGAGACTCCATCATAAGGTGCACTAGAATCGAAGACCAAACGGATCTTGCTTGGCTTCTTCGAATGATAAACACCAAACAATGGCAGATACCAGCATTCTTGGTCTTTCTTGAGTGAGGGAGCAACTTCTGCATGTCCTTTAGAGAACATGTTCTCCATAAACTCAAGAAAATGAGCTTTCATTTGAGGACGTTTGTCCAAAGTATGACGAAGTGAGGAAAGACGGCTGTACGCATACTTTCTGTTATTTGGAAGCCTTCTTCTGGGAACTTGAAATAGCAAAGGAGCCACCCAGCCATTGGATTCATCTTGGTAGAACTCTTTGTGCATTATGCGTAGAAACCTGTCATCGTCCACTGACAGTGCAAGCTTTTGATCTCTGGATGTGCGAACAAAGATTGATTGGCCTAGCTTCTTGCTTGCACACGTTGCTAAAGCACTTACACTTTTTGATGCAAGAGGATATTGAAACTGAAATTTTGTGCCATACTGCTCTTTTACATGGAACTGACTTTCACAGGGCCAGAGTAAACTGGGGCGACCACTTTCAAGTATGGAGGTCTTAAAAACATCTACATGAGCAGGTCGATGAGCACCTCCAAGACATACGTCTCCTATAACTACTCATCCAAGATCTAACTTTTGAGCAAATGAAGCGTTGGGTGGACCATTAATCTATTGACGGACCTTGTGGACCCTAATGAGGTCCCTACCAAGGAGGAGAAGGATGTTAGCATCTGGGTCTAGGGACGGTATTTCATGAGCAATATCTCTCAGGTGACTGAAATGACGTGCTGCATCTGGGGTAGGAATTTCAGAACGAATGTTAGGAATCTGATTGCACTCTAGCAGTGTAGGAAGTTGAAGGCTTACACTCTTATCAAATGATTCCACAATGTAGCCACTTGCTCTCCTTCCTGTTGTCTCTTAATCCAGCACATGTCTTGAGTGAATACAGAAAAGAAGATCCTTTGATTTGAAACTCTTCAAAGAATTCTGTTCTTGCTAATGAGCGGTTGCTCTGTTCATCAAGAATTGCATACATTCTTCTGGATTCGGTTTTGTTACCGACAGGATAGACATTAACCAAACAAATCTTGGAACATGCTCTGGCACTCCTTCCAGCTCCACACACTTCAGTACACTTTGAGGTTACCTCTTGGTTGGTTAATTCATCTTCCTCCCCGCCATCTTCTAAGACAGGAGAGATGGTTTTCCTCCAAGGTGCTGGACCAGGATGTAGAGCTGACACATGACGATCACTATCACATTCAGTGCAATGGATTTCAGCTTTGCCGTTTTTTGCCATGTGATCTACAGAAGAGCAGCACCTGAAGCATACTGAATGTTCTTTAAGAAACTGTTTGCGATCCTCTAGACTTTTTGCTCTAAAGCCACTGCATCTTATTAGTGGATGAGGCTTATCATGAATGAGACAATATCATTGAGGATCACCAATCTGTATCCTGTCTGTAGCATCTCTTGTTTCAGACATATTAACTTGGGTTTTATGAACAGCTATAGAAGCTTGCCTGAAATTATCTGATCTTTCTCTTTTTTCTTGTAGCGGCACTGAATGAAAAATGGCAAAGCTGGGATCTGTTCTTGTTTTAGCTTCTGAACGAATAAAGTCAGAAAACACAGAAAATGGTGGGAAGGCCACATAATGTTCTCTCTTGTACTTCGATCCATACGATATCCATTTTTCTTGGATACCATAAGGAAGTTTTCCTACAATCGGGCTCACACCATGAGCAGTGTCAAGGTAAGACAACCCGGGAAGTTGTCCAACTTGGCTGCCTCTTGCCCTGCAAGCAGGTCTCCAAGATCACGCAGCCTATAGAGAGCTTTACCTGATATTTAGGGAAGCTTTCCAATTTGGAGAAGAGAGCCCTTTCAGTTGTCTCTGGTGAACCATACATTTCCTCTAACCTCTCCCAAGCCATTTGTAGACCTTCAAAAGGGTGCCTAATATAAACTGATTTTATTCTTCGTACATGTTCAGATGATTCTCTTTTGAGATATTTGATGAGCAAATCCATCTCTTCCTCTGGCTTAAGGTCAAGGTCTGCAATGGTACTTTTAAAAATGATCACCAAGCCCAATAATTTACAGGTTTATCATCAAAAGAATTCAGTCCAGAAGCTACCAACTGACTGCGTGCAATGTATTTGGCCAGGCTGTAAGTGTCTGACATGTGCTCAGGACTACATTGTAAATTACGGCTAGAAGCTTGCTGTCTTGCATAGTCTGCAGTGCGTTGGAGGCTGATCTCTTTGGAAAACTCTGACGCTGATACATGGTCTACTTCTGTGAAGGCTGCTGCTAGAATTTCTGCTTCTGCTACGGCCGCATCTCTCTCTTTCTCTTCCTGCAGTGCCTCTAGTGTTGCTTGAAGTTGGGCTTGTTCCACTTTAATCTCAATGTCTGTCTTTGCATGAGCCGCTCTTGCTTTGGCTGCCTCTGCTCTTGCATGAGCTTTCATGACGGCTAAACTGGCCGTAGAACTTCTTGATGAGGTAGAAGATTGAGAACTTGAGCAAGCATCATCACTTTCTTTGTGCATGCGATGGTGCAGTGATGATTTAGATTCTCTTGAAGACATGATTTTTGTGCAGGTTTACAAACAGAGATATTCTTTTATCTCTCTGATAGATGCAGTTGTTAGACAGGCAATCCATCCATCTTTCCAATTCGCTGCGTATCTTTTCACTGTCACTGGCCTCACGGTTTTAATCAATCCAGCTATCCAGTCGCTAAACACTTCCACAGTAAACTCCACGAAGGTGCAATTTATGTAGTTTAATCATGAAAAGTGTGAAACTACAAAGAAGAGAAAATACACAAACATGAATTTCACAAAATAGATAAATCATCAAAATGAGCACGCTCAAACACACAAGGCAAATAACCAACAACAATACAGTTGTATATCAACAGCATTAATACTTGAGTAGAAAAAAGTAACAAACATGCTGAATTAAATGCTACATTACATAGCACAACAATAAAAGTACACATAATGCTCACTAAACAAAATCAAACAGTCACTTACAGATATCGCATTGAAAATAAGGATGGCTGGCGCGAAACAGACGTTCCGAAGCTTTGCGAGATCCCGAAGCAAAGATGATTCGAAACACTGATCCGAAGCGTGATTCAAAACACCCACGTCACGTGACAACGGCTAAATGAAGCGTCTAAGTGTTTCATCAGGTGGAGTGCTCCTCCGAATCAGGGTTTCATTGATTGGTCGGTTCGGGAACAAATCACACAATCACACAGTATAAAAGTTTTGTCAACGCATTTTCATATCGTGGGTTTTTGTGAGAGGAGTTTGGTTTTGAGATAGCGGATTTTTGGTGATATAGTGACATTTATAGTGCGATTTGTTTAGTTATATTTAGGATTTAATTTACATTTACACATTGACTTAGAGACACACAGAGTACATATAGTGACACATTAATAGATGCATTGATAGAATATATATATATATATATATATATATATATATATATATATATATATATATATATAGATTAATAGATAGATACATATATTACAGATACATATAGATTATTAGATAGATAGGCTACATATAAGATAGATAGATAGATAGATAGATAGATAGATAGATAGATAGATAGATAGATAGATAGATAGATAGATAGATAGATAGATAGATAGATCGATAGATAGATAGATAGAAATGGAGGCTCCACAGAAGAGATGCCGTACATCTGTGGTGTGGGAGCATTTCCATTTGGAAACCCCAAATAAAGTGAGATGTGTGTATTGTGATCGGCAGCTAGCCTACTGCAACAATACATCATCCATGATGCGCCATTTGAGGAGCATTCATCCTGCCATTCTGCAAGGTGCAGAGGATGGTAGTGTTCCCCCTGTACCAAGGCCTGCTACTGACACTGCTGGGCCATCTAAGCAAGGTATGCATTGTTTGAAATATAGGCTAATTATAAGTGAAATATAATAACTAAGTGTTGGGCCATTGTTTAGAAAGGCCATGGACTAAGACATGCCTAACATCCCAATCACAACTGCCAATCACTTTAAAAACAAATGTTGTCAATATAATATTATACTTTGTGAATATACATTTTATATGTCTACATATGATTACCCAATCTACAGCCAAGACATCATTCTGTTTTTTTGTAATTGTTGTATTTCTATAATGCACTTTATCTTTCTCTGCACACTGAGCATAAATATTCATAACATAACTTTGTTTAGGAAGGTTTCCAAATGAACCAGTAGACTACTTTCACGGTAGGCTACTATTTTTCCAATATATTTGTCTGAAAGTATGTTTTATCTTCTCTTTTAAAAGGCAGACAGAGGGAATTGGATGAGGCTCTTCTGAACATGGTGGTGAAGGATCTGCAGCCCTTCACCATCGTGGAGGATGAGGGTTTCAGGGCCTTTGTGAACAAGCTTGATCCAAGCTATGTCCTCCCATCCCGGAAGGTGCTCAAAACAATGGTCAGCGAAAGGTACAACACAACCAAGGAGAAGACAATGGAGGACCTACAAAAGGCGGAATTTGTTAGCCTTACGGCTGACATGTGGTCTTCCATTAATATGGATGGATATCTTGGTGTAACATGCCATTACATAACACCAGAGGCAACAATGGCAACTGTTTTACTGGGTGTAAGGAGGTTTTACCAAACCCACACAGCCCAGCATCTCATGGAGGCTAAAGCCTTGCTAATGGCTGAGTGGGGAATAACCTCCAAAGTTCACTGCATGGTGACTGACAATGCATCCAACATGATCCTAAGTGCTCAGCTACTCAACCTTCGCCATGTCCCATGTTTTGCTCATAATTTACATTTGATAGTGAAAAAGGCCCTGGATCAAACCCCAGTAATCAATGAAATTCGCCAGAAAGCCAGAAAGATAGCGGGGTTGTTCAGATCCAGCTGCAAAGCAAAGGACAAGCTTGTGGAGATGCAGAGCTTGATGGGCAGACCAAGTCTGAAAATGATACAGGAGGTTGAAACGAGATGGAACAGCACATTCGACATGCTACAACGCTTGTATGAGCAACGTGACCCAGTGGGTGCTGCACTTGCCAATTTAAACAGTGATACTGCTCCCCTGACAAGTCTTGAGTATGACATTATTCAACAGTCATTGACACTTCTTCAACCATTCAAACTAGCAACAACAGAGATGTCAGAGGAACAGAGAGTGTCTGCTTCAAAGCTCATACCATTGTACAGGATGTTGCAGCACAAGCTTGCACAGAAAAAAGGAAATGCAACGCAGGAATCAACTGTACAATTAGGTAGGACACTATGACCATACGTGTAATTGGCCATAACTCTCATATTGTTGTCATTATTTTAATTAATATGGTTATCTCTTGTGTTGGCTCATAGGCTCACATCTACAAGAAGGTCTGCACTCCAGATGTGGAGGGTACAAGACTTTTAGAGCCTTGGCACTGGCTACACTGCTGGACCCAAGGTTTAAAAATGTGGCTTTTGGAAATCCTGCCAAAGCCCTGGATGCTTAAAAGCACATCACACTGGAGTGTGCTTCACTGATGCGTTCAAACACAACTCCTGGTGAGTTTCAGTCTATGTTATCTTATGTAATGTGATTCATGAAATTTATACTTCATATGTGTTGTCAGTTTATGATTTGTTACTAATTGCCGTTTTCTTTTAATTCAGAACCACAAATGTCAACATCAGGCCCATCATCATCAACACCAGTTGAAACACAAGACAGTTTATGGGAACATTTTGACAATCGTATCCGTGAGACCCAGATGATACACAATCCTACAGCTGATGCCACAGTGGAAGTGAAAAAATACCTCAGCGATGCGTTTTTGCCCAGAACTCATGATCCTCTAACTTACTGGAAAGAGAGAGCAGTAATCTTTCCTCATTTGTATGTCCTAGCTAAAAAATATCTTTGTATGCCAGCAACAAGTGTCCCTTGTGAGAGAATTTTTTCAAAGGCTGGAGAAATTATCTGTAAAAAAAGAAGTAGGCTGAGTCCTTCAACAGCAGAGAAATTAATATTTTTGAATAAAAATCTATAAGAAAGGGAGACATTGTGGCTTGATTTATTTTTATTAATATTCATTTTTCATGACCAAAATCACATTATGCAATGTGAAGAGACTACAGGTTACAAGCTTCATATATTACAAAAATACAATAATAAAAAAAAAAAAAACACATTTTTTTATTAGCTCTTTGTAAAGGTTGTTTCAGATCAACACCTGCAAGTGACCACTAGGTGTCACCGTGGAGACGGGTTTCGGATTGATTCGAAGCCTCGAAACAAAATGGCACATTTGCTTCGACTGTTTCATTGCTTCACGAAGCCTCGATCTGCCCATCACTAATTGCAAAGGGTTTTGATAGGCAAGATGAAGCTGGATGTCTGCAACCACATTGAGCACCTTGCACAACTCAAGCAAAGAAGAAATCTTCTTCTTCTTCTTCTGATTAATGGCGGATCATATCTTTACGATGTATACCGCCACCTACTGGACTACTACACAGGAGTGTGTAAAAAGGACGTTGGCAAATGATACATCAAATCATAAAAAAAAAAAAAAAATTAAAAAAATTTAAAAAAATAAAAATTTAAAAAAAAAACCAATAAATTCTTCTACTTAAACCAGTATCATGAAGATATATAATTAAATATTTGCTTCTTTGTCCCTGCATTCCTTGTTCCTGTAAAATATTATGAATATCATTTTCTGCATCAGCGTCTTTCCATTTCTGTCTAAATTTGTCAAATTTCTTACATTTAAATAAAACATGGGTGACATCCTCCAATACTTTACATTCAGAGCATATGCCATGACTTTTACCTATTAAGGATAGAGTGGAATTAAGGCCTGTGTGACCCAACCTCAATCTGGTTATCATACCTTCTTCATGCCTATTAAGACCCAATGAGGTGATTCTTTTCCCTCCAACACAGTTCTGGTTCCTATGATAATGTCTGGCATTCTTCTCTAACTCCCATTCATCTTGCCACTTTAGTGTAATCTGTGATTTAATTAAAGCTTTAGCATCTCCTTTACCCAATGGAATGTGAATTTTTACTTGGTCTAATTCCAGAGCTTTTTTAGCTAACTTATCAGCAATTTCATTGCCATCAATTCCATAATGTCCTGGAATCCAACAGAACTGTACCACTAACCCAAGGCTTATAAGATTTAAAAGAAGATGCTTTACTTCTAATACTAAATCTTCACGTATTGCATTATCTGTTATAAAACTTTGTAATACTGCCATAGAGTCAGTACATATAACAGATCTCAGAGGTTTAGTCTCTTCAACCCACCTAAGGGCAGTAATTATTGCAGTCATCTCTATTGAATATACTGATAAATGGTCACTCACTCTATACCCATATCTTTTTCCAAATTCTGGAATGTAAATTCCAATACCACAATGACCCTTGGATTCTTTAGAGCCATCTGTAAATATTTCCAAATATCCATAATATGAAGTTTTTAAATAACTTAAGCAAGGCTTCAGTAAAACTTTGTTTAGTGTGATGCTCACCTTTTCCCGCTAATAAATTAATATTTACCTCTGGTACAGGAAGCAGCCATGTAGGAACACAACTTAACGCTAATGCTGGGCCATACTTCAACTCTTTTAATCCATAATGGTTTACTAAATTGCCAATATTCCAACCAAACCCACTGGACTTTTTACAATATTCCCAACAATCACTAAGTACTGACAGAGCTGGGTTGTTGAAACTTCCTTTTAACCTTACCCAATAAGTTAGCGATAATTTCTCATACCTTAAATTAATAGGGGTTTCCTTAGATTCAACTAATAAAGCACTTGTATGAGTTGTTTTAAAAGCACCAAGGGCAATCCTCAAAGCCTTAAATTGCATTCTTTCAATTTTCTTGAGGGATGTCTTACAAGCTGAGCTATACATTATACAGCAATAATCAATATTTGATCTTATCAATGCTTTATATATGTTCATCAGAGACAGCCTGTCAGCTCCCCAATTATGCCCAGTGACCATTCTCATAAGGTTAATTACCTTTTTACACTTTGTTTCAACATATTTTATGTGAAATTTCCATGTAAGTTTGGCATCCAACCATATTCCTAGGTACTTATATTTTTCACTTCTTTCAAGTTGCTGATTATAAAGCGTAATTTTATAAGTTTCAGGGACTTTTTTTCCTAGTAAAATAAACAACCTGTGACTTTGAGATAGAAAATTTAAAACCCCAATCAACTCCCCACTGTTCAAGTACATGAATGTCCTTTTGAATCTTATCATTAACATATGAAATGTTACGTCCTCTTCTCCAAATGACAGCATCATCTGCATATAATAGACCTTCGTTACTATCTCCCAGTTTTTCATATATGTCATTAATCATTATGTTGAACAATATAGGACTGATAACACTCCCCTGAGGAATTCCATTTTCAACAATAAACTCATCAGACACTGCATCTCCCACTTTGACCCTAATGGAACGTTTAGAAAGAAAATCAAGTATATAATTATACATTTTCCCATTAATTCCCAATTTTCCTAATTTAATCAACAAACCTTCTCTCCACATAGTATCATAGGCTTTCTCAATATCCAGAAAAACTGCCGCCATTACTTCTTTCATTATTAAAGTCTTTTCAATTTTATTGCATACTTTAACCAGAGCATCAGTTGTTGACTTACCCCTCCTAAATCCAGTTTGATACCCTTTAATTGGATTTATGTATTCTAGAAAATAATTTAAACGTCCAACTATAATTTTTTCCATTAATTTTTCCAAAATGTGAAGTGAGTGCAATAGGCCTATAGTTTCCTGGATCACTTGAGTCTTTACCTGGTTTAGGAAATGGAAGAATTCTTGCCACTTTCCACATGCTTGGTAATTTACCTTCATGCCACACTTTGTTAAACAGCTTAAGAACTTTCTCCAATATATTATCAGGTAGTTTTCTAAACATAGCATAACACAGGTTGTCCGTCCCTGGTACAGAGTATGCAGAATTACTCAATGCCCTTTTAAGTTCTGACATATTAATTTCAGCATCCATAATAGACATATTTGACTCTTTGGTATTTAAGATATTCCTATTTATTTCCAATACCTCTTCTTTCCTTTTCATATACCGCTCCTCCAGGTGGCTACCCTTGTGTATGTCTGCAAAAGCTCTAGCAAGCATATTGGCTTTTCCAAATCTGAGATTGCATGGGTCCCATCTTTAATTAAAACAGCAACCTGAGGAGGCTTAAATTTGCCTATCATCTTCTTAATCATCATCCATACTTTATTTAACGTAGTCTCTCTTCCTATTGTTGAGCAAAACTGTCTCCATGAATCTCTCTTAGCCTCTTTAATAACCTTCCTGGCTAATGCCTTCTTCCTTTGGTAGTTAATAAGATTGTCCATTGTTAATGTTCTACGCAAGTTCTTAAACGCTCTATTCCTGTCCTTGATAGCCTCTGAACACTTATCATTCCACCATGGAACATTGATTTGCTTCTTTTGATTTTGACTAACAGGAACGCTTTGGCTGGCAGCAACCAATATAAAAGAACTGACAATACTATTCATTTCATCAACTGTCTGATCATTATTAATTAATATACTTTCCCCATTCCCACAGCTTTCTACAAATTTCTCCCAATCTGCTTTTTTAAAATTCCATCTTTGGGGCACATAACTCTGTTCAATCATAAATTCAATATCAACTGCACATGTAATTGGGAAGTGATCACTACCCATGCTTGTGCTTTGATCTATTTCCCATTCACATCTACTGGCAATTTTCCTATCAACTATAGTTAAATCTATACAAGAAGTTTCATTTTTATAAACATTAATTCTAGTACCATAACCATTATTTAAACACACTAACATTCTATCATTCATCATTTCTTCCACTGCCTCACCATTCAAATTTCTGCCCCATAAACTGTTGTGAGCATTGAAGTCCCCACACCAAATCTCTCTGTGACTTCTCTTAACAATACTTTTCAATAACTCACTATTTAATGCTTTACATGGATTATAATAATTAATGATAGTAAAATTACCACTACCTTTGTTAAATATTTCAGTTACCACATATTCGTGGGCCTTGGAATTAATAGACCTATGCGGTATTCCTAATTTAATAAATGTCATACACCCTCCTCTGCCTTTTTCTCTATCACATCTAATACCATTATATCCTTTCAATACAAAATCAAGGTGTGGTTTTAACCATGTTTCTTGAATGCATATGACCTCAGGTTTTTCTTTCAAATTGTGTATATATCTCTTAAATTCTTGACCATTTGTTATTAGACTTCTGGCATTCAATTGAAGAATGGAAAATACCATAAGGCTTTTAATCACTATTTTGACCCTCATATTTACAATTCAGTATCTCTTGAATTTTACTAGCTTGTGAGCTAAATCCTAAAAAGTCATTTGCAATATCCACAATTGATTTTACCTTATTACTTCCCGGATGAGGTTCAGTTGCTTTACTGATCACTGCGCAAATGAAGGCAAGGAAGTCATTTTTCTTGACCAACATTATTTCTTCTGACATTTTCTTTTTGAATTCACAGTATTCTGACTGACAGTTGGACTCTCTCATTATGATGGCTCCTGTGGTTTACTCTGCTTATTGGGTTGCTATCAATTGTTTCCCGAGCTTGCTCTGGTGTATACTGGGGAACAATTAAGCTAGCACCTTTCTTTTCCATTTCAATTTTCTTAACCGCCTCAGCATAGGAAACTTTATGAATCATTTTGCATTTCTGGACTTCTTTTGCCTCTTTGTGCTTCTCACAACCTCCATAAGCAGCACTATGATTGCCACCACAATTACAACATTTTAATACAGCATCTTGCTCACATTCACCATACTTGTGTTCTCCTCCACATTTCGCACATCTAATTTTTCCTCGACATTGGCTAGCAGCATGACCATACCGTTGGCAATTAAAACATCTTAACAGAGGCGGGATATATTCTCTCACTGAGTATGACATGTATCCCATTTGAACCCTGCTAGGTAGTTCTTTCTTGAAGCCTAATAAAATAGACAGGCTTTCTATTTTATCTTTACCTTTTGTCAACCGCTTAGCTTCACTTAAATCATAATCTTTTAAACTTTCCATGATCTCCTCTATTGAAACTGAAGTTGGGATTCCAGATATTACTCCTCTGACCTTAGATGTTGCACCCGGAATATGTGACGTTACTTTGAGTTTGTTGAGTGTGGTTTTCTTGAGAATATTACTTTGTTGTTCCTTAGAGTTTGCAAAGATCAGCATTCTCCCATTACCCATGAAACGTGCGTGATTAATCTTGCCTATTTCCTTCTCTATTGCTTTCATGATATGTATTGGATGTAAATCTGGTCCTCCCTTTTGATAAAATACCAAAATAACTTTCCAAACATCAACCTGAGGCCTCAAGGACCTGTTACCATCTGTTTTGGTCTTTTTCGCCATAACTACTGATTCTATGGAATCCGCTTCACTCTCTGACCTTTGTCGTACCTTCTGCTTGTTGCCATTAACAACCTCATCCCAAAACATTTCACCTTCATCAAGCATGTTATCTAGGTTTAACGATACAAAAGATCCACCAGATGTCTCAGCCATTGTCCAAATTACATTCACTGTGAGTAATTTATTTGATTTTACCGGTGGTCTTATTTTCCTCTACGTTGCTGTTTTTGTTTGTCTTGTATCAGTTCTCTTCCTGTCCTCAGGCCTCGAACTCTTTATTTGGTGTGTTGTTCTTTCCAGCCTTTCACTTCGAACCGCTTGCCAACTCGCCGATCCAGCCAAAGAAGAAATATGGCCTACTTCCTCTTTTAACCAGGACGCCATAGGAAAACTAAGGGACACTCAAAAATAAGTATCAAAATAAAAGTCCTTGTTTAAACTGAAGTTTAAAGTCCAGCACAATTCACAACACATAGCATACAATATAACATCTTAAGATTATTCATCATTATGTTGTCTCTGCCTTTTCTGTTTTAATGATATTCAGAACAGAAAAACTAAATGTTCCTTAATTTTTATTAACACTAACTTTATTCTCATCTGAATTATAAATATTTGATTTCCCTATAAAATGATTTCCGCGCCTCTCTCTCTCTCTCTCTCTCTCTCTCTCTCTCTCTCTCTCTCTCTCTCTCTCTCTCTCTCTCTCTCTCTCTCTCTCTCTCTCTCACACACACAGTTCGATCGCGCCTGCGCCTCTCTCACTCACACACACACACACACACACACACACACAGTTCGATCGCGCCCGCGCCCCCCCCCCTCTCTCTCTCTCTCTCTCTCTCTCTCTCTCTCTCTCTCTCTCTCTCTCTCTCTCTCACACACACACACACACACAGTTCGATCGCGCCAGCGCGCGTCTCTCACGCACACACACACTCCACCTTGAGAGAAAGGCGCGTGTGATCGAACTGTGTGTGTGTGTGTGTGTGTGCGTGTGTGAGAGAGAGAGAGAGGCGCGGGCACGATTGAACTGTGTGTGTGTGCGTGTGTGTGTGCGTGTGTATGGCGTTATTTTTTAGTCAAAAGTTATGAGCGTGTAAGACATGCTCACGAGCACATTATGTTATTTCACACGCGCAAAAATGAAACTTCAGCTGGCATGATAAAAGTACTCGCGCACAAATTCAACAACCGAGAGGTGTACAGGTAACTGCGAGCGAGCGCCTGGCATACTCTCATAGGTTAACTCTGCTTGTACAGTGGAATCCTGCTCGCGTGCAGCGGGCTTCTGCTCGCGGAGTGCTGTTTTGCTCGTGAAGTGGATTTCTGCCCGCTCAGCTGATTTCTGCTCCCTCGAGTCTACATGACTTTTGACAATTTGGGGGCGGAAACCAAGGAAGGCACTGACCCTCTTATGATTGGTCACTTTCATCGTAATCACATACACAGGGACATCCTTGTACCTTGATTGACAGCTCTCATTACAGGAAGCACGGAGTCAAAGTATCTGACGGAGTTTTTATTTATTTATTTATTTTATTGAAATATCAAGATTTACAGACAAACATGGCTGCATAACTTCCTTTTCTTTAGAATAGGATACAAGGAAAATATAGTCAGAGGGAGCAGCTCTTAATACAACAAGAATATGAATGTAGTCTTAGTACAAAAATAAGGATATTTGTAAGGAAAATAAACATTTAAATAATAAACGGTAAGGAATTATAATATAACATAACATGACATAAGGGGAGAATTCAGTCTTTGTTCATCCTTTTATCTCAGTTGGGAAGGGTATCATATATTTTTTGTGCTTTAGGACCTTTCAAAGTTTTTTAAGGATTTTATATACAGTTTAAATTCATTAAAAAAAAAAAAAAAACTCCGTCAGATACTTTGACTCCGTGCTTCCTGTAATGAGAGCTGTCAATCAAGGTACAAGGATGTCCCTGTGGTTGTGATTACGATGAATGTGACCAATCATAAGAGGGTCAGTGCCTTCCTTGGTTTCCGCCCCCAAATTGTCAAAAGTCATGTAGACTCGAGGGAGCAGAAATCAGCTGAGCGAGCAGAAATCCACTGCGCGAGCAAAACAGCACCCCGCGGGCAGAAGCCCGCTGCACGCGAGCAGGATTCCACTGTACAAGCAGAGTTAACCTATGAGAGTATGCCAGGCGCTCGCTCGCAGCTTCCCATACACCTCTCGGTTGTTGAATTTGTGCTCGAGTACTTATATCATGCCAGCTGAAGGTTCATTTTTGCGCGTGTGAAATAACATAATGTGCTCGTGAGCATGTCTTACACGCTCGTAACTTTTGACTAAAAAATAACGCCATACGTGTGTGTGAGAGAGAGAGAGGCGCGGGCGCGATCGAACTGTGTTTGTGTGTGTGTGTGTGTGTGTGTGTGTGTGTGGAACAGTGGAAACATACTCCGTCATTTTTTTTCATACATTACATCATTCAGACTGCAAACTGTTTACTTATATATGTGTACACTCCCAATAAAACACAACATCCTCAGTCACATATGCAATATATTTATATATAAATATAATTTTGGACACAAGAGGGCAGTATAGCACTATTTATGATTTTGTGTTTAAACTATCACCCGAAGAGGCCCCCCCTTCCCCTCCCCACACAGACACACACACACAGATTGGCAGGGGACACTCTCTGTCAGAGAGAGGGAGAGAAAATGCTCAGAATCCACATTCAAACCAAAATATCTGACTTCATGTTGGTGGGAACTAATGACTGTAAATTAGAAAGTTGTTCGGCTTGACAAGAACAATATACACGCCAAGTTTTGTAACTGTAGGTAAAACTGTATGTCTTGACTTCACGCTGACCGAGTTTGGTGACAATTGAATGAATTGCCTTGGAGGAGAAGTTAAAATTCCAGAGCAAGCGTTCTCCAAACAACCCATAAAAGCCGACTTCATGTTGGGCTGGCGTAAAACATGACGGAGGCAAAGTTGTTCGGCCCGATGAGATCTATATGTGTACCGAGTTTCATATTAATTCATGCAAGCGTGTTTGATCTATGGACCAAGTTTTGGGGACCCCATTCAAGGGGGCGCTGTTGAGCCCCCCTGCCACGCCCGGGTACCAGCTTCAGCTCGGCCCTGATGGCCGTGGGCTCTGACCTGTGTGTAAAGTTTCAAGAGTTTTCAAGCACGTTAAGGGCCCCAAAAGCCCCTGAAACGTTGAACACCATTAACCCTCTAGGCGCCACGGTCGAGTTTACTCGACAATATGCGGCACTGAATAAAACGGCCGATTTTGTCAAATTGGGTGTCAAATTTCGTTCGACCTCCCCTCCACTGGATGGCAGACATGTCATACTTCATCCCCGAATCAAAAAAACGTCATGTTTCTATACAAAATGTTCGAGTTAGAGCGCATTGAATCAGTGCGATCAAAAGCGGAGCTAGTTTGCGAGTGAGCCATTTTATCAGATCCTCTCCACAATCGCGGCGACAGTATTGTGGTGGAGACTTAGTCTAATACCACTGGGTATGTTAGACAAGGTCGAAGTATTCATAGGACAGTTAGGAGACAACGTGGAGGCAGGGTGAGGAGTCGCAATGACAATGACAGTAGTCCGAGCTGTGCACACTCGGCGCGCGCGCGAGGCAGATCTAGCCGCGCTGCTCGTATCATCTCACTCATGATCTGTGCCTTGCCGTGGCGAGTGAGCGTTGGACCTAAACAGGTCTTGTCTACTTGTGTTTGTATGTCATATGAATAATATATATGTGCCCCATACACGGAATCAGAGTGCCTACTGTATTTAGTAAATGGAAAATCTCTACAGCAAAAGGCCAACCACTACATGCATTCGGTTTGTTTCTACCATTTATTAGTAATGATTTACACAGTTTGTTTACTACTTACTATATACCTGAGCATTCAGTATTGTGCAATATAGCATACAGAAGGTGATGGACATTTTTGGGGGAAAGAAGTGCTGCATTTTATCATTTAAACATGTGACTTTTCATGAAAATTCTATAATCCAAGATTGCCACCACCATATGACGTCATAATATGCCAATTAGATGGGAAAATGTAATCCCTACATAAAATTTGGGTCATCCTTAATATTTCTCTAATTTACAGAAAGTCTCTATCTTTTATCACTTTTAAGATATAGCCTTTTGAAATTAAGATGTCAAAATCGAACGTTTTAGGAAAAAACCTCTGGCGCCTAAAGGGTTAAAATAATAGTCAAATTCCCCAAACCCCACACACAGAGACAGAAGGAGGGGGAGGGAGAAAATTCTACTGAAAATCACATTCAAACCAAAATATCTGACTTTGTGTTGTTCGGAGCTAATGACTGTCAATTAGAAAGTTGTCCGGCTCGAGGAGAACAAAATACATTCCGATTTTTGTTACTGTAGGTAAAACTAATACCCCATTTTTGACTAAAGGTGGCGCTACTGAGCCCCTCACCACACCCGTTTCTGAAACTTTGGACATGTCTACTGGCTAATAAATGTGATGTGTCTATCGAGTTTTATGCAATTTCAAGCATGCTAAGAGTCTCAAACGCATCAAACAAGAATATTAAAGTTTGATGCGTTGCCAAGGCAACATTATCTTAGATATTAAATAATCCTTTCACAGGTCTACATCTGGCGTATGTTTATATTATACAGATGAAGTTTGAAGCAAATCAGTTAAAAATAAGAGGGTGATTTCAAAGCATTTTGAAAGTGACACACTTCCTGCTGCCAGTTGGTGATGCTATGACTTTGACTCAAAATAGTCACATCCATGTGATCGGCCTCTTACAGCGAAACACACTGCTGAAGTTTCATCAAGATCAGTTAATCTATGCTGAAGTTATAACACGCTTCCTGTTTCACGTTTCTCGCCATAATTTCGTTTCCTCGCCACGGCCAAACCGTTCGAGATATCAAAAATCCCGTGGCAATTTTTCATCCTCAATGTATTGACTTCATGCTGACCGAGTTTTGTGCCATTTCTTTGAATTCTCTAGGAGAAGTACTTTAAATTCCATTGCATGCGTTTTACAAACAACCCTAAATAGCCGACTTCCTGTTGGGCTGGGGTAAAAAGTAAGAGTATGAAGTATATATGAACCGATGAGATCTATATGTGTACCGAATTTCATATTCTTACATGCAAGCGTGTTTGATTTATGGACCAAGTTTTCGGACCCCGTTCCAGGGGCCGCTGTCTAGCCCTCCTGCCACACCCGGGTACCATCTTCAGCCCGACCCTGATGGCCGCGGGTTCTGACCCACGTGCAAAGTTTCAAGAGTTTTCGGGCACGTTAAGGGCCCCAAAAGTGCCCGAATAGTCATAAGAAAAACAAAAGAGAAAAAAATTAATAAATAAAATATAGCTGCGAGCAGCGATTACGGGCCCAAGCCGGTGGCACCGCAACCCCGATGCCTTTAGTTACCTAAAGGCACCGGGATGGTGGTGCCACCGGCTTTGGCCCTTCATCGCTGCTCGCAGCTATATTTATGTATATCAAGTCCCTACCATCAAGCAGAGGTGGAAAGTCCAGGGGTCAGAAAGTAAAAGTCCTGCCATATTTTTATTCCACCCATGAACTCACACAGCAAAAACTTCAGTGTTAAGTTAACTTTCCTAAGAGTTCATTTGGTTCCAGACTCAAGAGTGTTAAAGTGTTAAAATGAGTGTTAAATTAACACTCAATAGTGTTAAAGTTAATGAGCTAATTAAGTGATTGATTGAGTGATGATTGACCACTATTGAAGACACCTGATGTTAACAAGCAGAATCACTGAAGGAGAAAATCACAAATTGTAAGCCAGCGTTATGGCGATACGTTTTTGCTTTAGTTGGGCTCTTAAACCTTATACATTCACTTTAAATTTGTTTTTCTGCTGTTATTTTTTATAACAGTCAAATGAACAAAGAAAAGTGTGATCTGATAGTGTTGGTTGTGTTATGGCATAATCGTGCTGTGATCTGAAAATGAAACTTATTGAGATAGATTGGTTTAACTTACTAGCAACAGTTTTGTGATTCTACAGCATACATGAATATCAGTATGTTTCTTATAATCCAAAATATTTAATAAATATAGTTCTGATCAAAAACTTTCAAATTAAATTATTTAGAAACACAGACATCAATAATCAGCCTGTGAATCTCAACAATGGTGACAATAATAAAGCATGTTGCAGTGGCTGCCACCAATCACAACTCATTAATGGCTCCCATCATGCATCTAATGCATCTAAAATTCTGGATATTTATGCAGAATCACAGTTATGGTGTAACCAACAACATAAATCAAAAACATAAATTTCAAATGATGATTGTCATAATATGACCAACACCATCAGATCACTTTTTTTCTTTGTTCATCTGGCAGTTATAACTCAAATACAGCAGCCAAACAAAATCTAAAGTTAATAAAATAAGGGTCAAGAGGCCAACTAAAGCAAACACTTATCGCCATAACGGTGGCTTACAATTTGTGATTTTCTCATTCAGTGATTCTGCTTGTTAACATCAGGTGTCTTCAATAATGGTCAATCATCACTCAATCAATCACTTAATTATCTCATTAACTTTAACACTATTGAGTGTTAATTTAACACTCATTTTAACACTTTAACACTCTTGAGTCTGGAGCCAAATGAACTCTTAGGAAAGTTCATTTAACACTGAAGTTTTTGCTGTGTGAGTTCATGGGTGGAATAAAAATATGGCAGGACTTTTACTTTCTGACCCCTGGACTTTCCACCTCTGCTTGATGGTAGGGACTTGAGACTTGACTTACTCCCATCTCTGGCGTGAGCAATCTTCTGAAACCTAAAATGAAAAATGAGACAGCCTGCAGACCGTAGGACCATGGATTTAACGGACACATGAAATAAGTACACAAGACCGAAAATTCATATGAATTCATTCTGACCGAGTTTCGTGGTGTTTGGATTAATTCTCTAGGAGAAGTATATAAAAAATAAAAGCATGCATTTTCAATGGATGAAAAAAATCCATTGAAAATCTTCGCCTTTTCTTCGCCTTTTCAAGGCTTGGGCCCTAATAATCCTTAGGAAAACAATAGGGCCTTCGCCTTTTCAAGGCTTGGGCCCTAATAATCCTAAGGAAAACAATAGGGCCTTCGCCTTTTCAAGGCTTGGGCCCTAATAAATATATATATATATATAAAGAAGCCGGTGGCACCGCCACCCTGTTGCCTTTAGGGTTATTGTGCACGATGTGCAAAAACGTAACCCTGCTTTGATTGTCGAAAATAAGTGTGCTGTAGAGCTTGCATCAGTTTGGGTGCATCAAGTGCGCATCGAGGGCACATATCAACCACAAAGTGTGCGTGAGCAACCTTCTGAAACCTAAAATGAAAAATGAGACACCTCATCCATGGGTCTCATGGATTTAACGGACACATGAAATAAGTACACAAGACCGAGTATTCATATGAAGTGTGCCATTTGGGACAGGGCCTATGATCTTGAACCACTATAGCCACATATATGAGGTAATTTAAATATAGAATAATTTTTAATGTCATAGGATATCATAGCTCAATATGTTTTTCAGCACTTAAATGTGTAGACATAGAAGCCCAGTATTTATCTGGAGGTCTTTGTACAGGTTTATTAATGTAATTATATTTTACGCTTATGTGTCCTATGATATGCAATGGAAGTAAATTTTAATGTTTAACATGGGTGTATTCACAACACATAGCATACGATATAATATCTTAAGATTATTCATCATTATGTTGTCTCTGCCTTTTCTGTTTTAATGATATTCAGAACAGAAAAACTAAATGTTCCTTATAATTTTAATTAACACTAACTTTATTCTCATCTGAATTATAAATAATTGATTTGTATAAAATGATTTCAGCGCCTCTCTCTCTCTCTCTCTCTCTCTCTCTCTCTCTCTCTCTCTCTCTCTCTCTCACACACACACACACATACACAGTTCGATCGCGCCCGCGCCTCTCTCTCTCTCTCTCTCTCTCTCTCTCTCTCTCTCTCTCTCACACACACACACACAGTTCGATCGCGGCAGATTGCCTCTCTCGCGCGCACCCACACACTCCAGCTTAAGAGAGAGGCGCACGCCATCAAACTGTGTGTGTGGGTGTGTGTGTGAGAGAGAGAGAGAGAGAGAGAGAGAGAGAGAGAGAGAGAGAGAGAGAGAGAGAGAGAGAGAGAGAGAGAGAGAGAAGCGCGGGCGCGATCGAACTGTGTGTGTGTGAACAGTGGAAACATACTCCGTCATTTTTTTCATACAGGACATCATTCAGACTGCAAACTGTTTACTTATTTGTGTACACTCGCTATAAAACACAAGATCCTCAGTCACATACATAATATATTTATAAATAAATATAATTTTGGACACAAGAAGGCAGTATAGCCCTATTTATGATTTTGTGTTTAAACTATCACTGGAAGAGACCCCCCCCCCCCCCCCCCCTTTCCTTCTCACCCTCCCTACACAGACACACACACACACACACACACACACACAAAGAGAATGGCAGGGAACACTCTCTCTGTCGGATAGAGGGAGAGATAATGCTCAGAATCCACATTCAAACCAAAATATCTGACTTCATGTTGGTCAGAGCTAATAACTGTAAATTAGAAAGTTGTTCGGCTTGACGAGAACAATATACACGCCAAGTTTTGTAACTGTAGGTAAAACTAACTGAGTTATAACACACTTTATGTGTCCTTTTTTAGTCATAAATTCATTTCCTCGCCACGGCAAAACCGTTCGAGATATCAAAAATCCGCTGGCAATTTATCATCCTCAATATCTTCACTTCATGCTGACCGAGTTTCGTGGTGTTTGGATTAATTCTCTAGGAGAAGTTTATAAAAAATAAAAGCATGCATTTTGCAAACAACCCATAATAGCTGACTTCCTGTTGAGCTGTCGTTAAACTTAGAGCACGAAAGTTGTTTGGCCCGATGAGATCTAAGTATGTACCGAGTTTCATATTATTCCATGCAAGCATGTTTGATATATGGACAAGTGTTCGAATCCCATTCCAGGGGGCGCTGTCGAGCCCCCCTGCCACGCCCGGGTACCAGCTTCAGCCCGGCCCTGATGGCCGCGGGTTCTGACCGTTGTGCAAAGTTTCAAGAGTTTTCGAGCACGTTAAGGGCCCTAAAACCTTGAAAAACAAAAATAAAAGCATTCTCACTTGGCAGACAAATTTCACCTCCCCCCAAACACACGGAGAGACGTAGGGTCAGAGAGAGAGGAAGAGAAAATTCTCCAAAACATCCACATTCAAACCAAAATATCTGACTTCCTGTTGGTCTGAGCTAATAACTGTAAATTAGAAAGTTGTCCAGCTCGATATGAACAATATACATACTGAGTTTTAAGATTGTAGATAAAAGTATAGACCTAACTCCCCCTCTTTTGTCAAAAGGTGGCGCTACTGAGCCCCTGCACCACGCCCATTTCTGAAACTTTGCACATGTCTACTGGCTAATAAATGTGATGTGTTTGTCGAGTTTCATGCAATTTCAAGTATGCTAAGAGTCTCAAAAGCATCAAAAAATAATCTTAAAGTTTGATGCGTTACCACGGCAATAGTATCTAAGATATCAATAATCCTTTCACAGGTCTACATCTGCCGTGTGTTTACATTATACACATAAAGTTTTAAGCAAATCGGGTAAAAATAAGAGGGTGATTTAAAAGCATTTTGAAAGTGACACACTTCCTGCTGCCAAATGGTGGCGCTATAACTTTGACTCACAATAGTCACATCCATGTGATCGGCCTCTTACAGCGAACACACTGCTGAAGTTTCATCAAGATCAGTCAATGTATGCAGAAGTTATAACACACTTCCTGTTTCCATTATTCGCCATAAATTCGTTTCCTCGCCACGGCCAAACCGTTCGAGATATCAAAAATCCCCTGGCAATTTTTCATCCTCAATGTCTTGATTTCATGCACACCGAGGTTGGTGACGATCGGGTGAATTCCCTAGGAGAAGTGTTTCAAATTCCTGAGCATGAGTTTCCAAACAACCCATAATAGCCGACTTCCTGTTGGGCTGGGGTAAAAAGTAAAAGTACGAATTATTGTGCACGACGTGCAAAAACGTAACCCCGCTTTGACTGTTGAAAAGAAGTGTGCTGTAGAGCTTGCATCAGTGTGGGCTCTGCAAAAGTGCGCATCGAGGGCACATATCAACCACAAAGTATGCGTGCCGTGAGCAACCTTCTGAAACCTAAAATGAAAAATGAGACAGCCTACGGACATGGATTTAACGAACACATGCAATAAGTACACAAGACCGAAAATTCATATGAATTCATGCTGACCGAGTTTCGTGGTGTTTGGATTAATTCTCTAGGAGAAGTATATAAAAAAATAAAAGCATGCATTTTCAATGGATGAAAAAAATCCATGGAAAATCTTCGCCTTTTCTTCGCCTTTTCAAGGCTTGGGCCCTAATAATCCAAAGGAAAACAATAGGGCCTTCGCCTTTTCGAGGCTTGGGCCCTAATATATATATATATATATATATATATATATATATATATATATATATATGTGACAATCAGCGGCTGGAGTGCCCGCATGAGCCACTGGAGGGCACTCTCTTCCTGCGTTATGTTCCACCATGGACTCATTATGTTTGATTATGGTTTCATCAGTTTCACCTGTGCACCCTCAGCAACCCTTTATCTGGACTGTTCTGTTCTGTGCCCATTTGTGAAGTATTGTTTTACCCAAACTCTGTCTTAGTTTGCACCTCTTGTTTCTCCGTGCTTGGACTCGATCCTTTGTGTTCCTTTAATAAATATCTGCGAATGGATCCGACCGCCTCAGCCTCTACGTGACAATATATATATATATATATATATATATATATATATGTATATATATATATATATATATATATATATATATATAAAGAAGCCGGTGGCACCGCCACCCTGGTGCCTTTAGGGTTATTGTGCACGACGTGCAAAAACGTAACGCTGCTTTGATTGTCGAAAAGAAGTGTGCTGTAGAGCTTGCATCAGTTTGGGTGCATCAAGTGCAGATCGAGGGCACATATCAACCACAAAGTATGCGTGAGCAACCTTCTGAAACCTAAAATGAAAAATGAGACACCTCATCCATGGGTCTCATGGATTTAACGGACACATGAAATAAGTACACAAGACCGAGTATTCATATGAAGTGTGCCATTTGGGACAGGGCCTATGATCTTGAACCACAATAGCCACATATATGAGATAATTTAAATATAGAATACTTTTTAATGTCATAGGATGTCATAGCTCAATATGTTTTTCAGCACTTAAATGTGTAAATATAGAAGCCCAGTATTTATCTGGAGGTCTTTGTACAGGTTTATTAATGTAATTTTATTTTACGCTTATGTGTTCTATGATATGCAATGGAAGTAAATTTTAATGTTTAACATGGGTGTATTCACAACACATAGCATACGATATAATATCTTAAGATTATTCATCATTATGTTGTCTCTGCCTTTTCTGTTTTAATGATATTCATAACAGAAAAACTAAATGTTCCTTATAATTTTAATTAACACTAACTTTATTCTCATCTGAATTATAAATAATTGATTTCCGTATAAAATGATTTCAGCGCCTCTCTCTCTCTCTCTCTCTCTCTCTCTCGCGCATGCGTGGGCGTTTGTTCAGTGAGTGAGTGCGGAGTGTGAATCGGAGCGTGACTGTGGAGTCTTTTCTTAATTTTCAAAGGTCTGTTTTACTTATACAGTATGTTGTTTCTTTCATTGGTCTTTACTGTGTATGGTCACAAAGCACTGGGAACATTGTGGTGAGAACGGGGAGTTGGATTACCCAGTTTTTAAACTGGCTGCTGCCATGGCGAATGCGGAGACGACGAGTTATGGGCAACTCACCCGGCAGCATGGAATAAAAGTGCCGGTTGGAGTTGAGTGCTCAGTCGAAGAATGTGTTTTAGCGGTAGGAGCGGTGGTTGGTGTTGGTCACAGCAGCATTCGTTCGGCATCGAGAATGAACGGTGCTGTGGTGGTATTTTTAGACAAAGTTGAAAAAGCGAATGCGGCAGTTGAAAACGGGATAGTTCTCAATGATAGTTTGATTAAGGTCTTTCCACTTGTTAACACAGCGAGAAAGGTTTTGCTTTCCAATGTGCCCCCATTTATTAGTGATGAAGTGCTGCAACGTGAATTATCACGATATGGACAGTTGGTTTCGGCTATTAAGAAAATTCCTTTAGGGTGTAAATCCCGAAACACGTTGTGTACTTGGTACGCGCGTGTCCAGACAAAAATGCGTCAAATGGTACAGAAGAGGAAAGTGGATCTCAAAATCTAAATGAGAGTCAGAGGGTGGAAGAAGAAAGTGAAGTTGGTGAGGTTTCGGATTTGAGTGTGGGCAATGAAGAACCAGGAAGTAGTGGAGTGAAGTGTAGTGAGAAACGGATTCGAAAAGATGATGAGATAATGGATATTGAGCTGGACGAGATGGTGGGTGATTTACTCAAAGAGGAGGAAGCAGCATTTGAGAGGGGGTAAAATCTTTGCGTGGCAGGGGGAGCTGCCACTCGACCAGTCACGGATATATGCGCCTGCCACTGCGTTATATGCGCCGGCCACTCGACCAGTCACGGATATATGCGCCTGCCACTCGACCAGTCACAGATATATGCGCCGGCCACTCAACCAGTCACAGATATATGCGCCTGCCACTCGACCAGTCACGGATATATGCGCCGGCCACTGCGTTATATGCGCCAGCCACTCGACCAGTCACGGATATATGCGCCTGCCACTCGACCAGTCACAGATATATGCACCGGCCACTCGACCAGTCACGGATATATGCGCCGGCCACTCGACCAGTCACGGATATATGCGCCGGCCACTCGACCAGTCACGGATATAAGTTATGCGCCGGTCACTGCGTTATATGCGCCAGCCACTCGACCAGTCACGGATATATGCGCCTGCCGCTCGAACTTACACAATATGTAAGGTTAAAAAAAAAAATGCAGCGCGCGTCTCGTGGTTCTATTAGCATCGCGCCGGCCACTACCAGCCACACGATCTCTCACTGTTTACATCCATCAGACACTCCTAATGATACACAAAAGCACACATACAGTGCAAAACATATCTTATTTACCTACTTCTCATCTTATCTGTTTTTTTATTTGCTATATTTTTACCCGTATGGGAGCGCGCTCGTGGCTAAGCGAAGCGTCGCACCAGCCACACGATCTCTCGCTGTTTACGGCCACTACCAGCCACACGATCTCTCACTGTTTACATCTATCAGACACTCCTAATGATACACGAGAGCACGCATACAGTGCAATACATATCTTATTTACCTATATCTCATCTTATCTGTTTTTTTTATTTGCTATTTTTACCCGTATGGGAGCGCGCTCGTGGCTAAGCGAAGGGATCGCACCAGCCACACAATCTCTCGCTGTTTACGGCCACTACCAGCCACACAATCTCTCACTGTTTACATCCATCAGACACTCCTAATGATACACAGAAGCACACATACAGTGCAATACATATCTTATTTACCTCATTCTCATCTTATCTGTTTTATTATTTGCAATTTTTACCCGTATGGGAGCGCGCTCGTGGCTAAGCGAAGTGTCGCACCAGCCACACAATCTCTCGCTGTTTACATCCATCAGACACTCCAAATGATACACGAGAGCACGCAGACAGTCCAATACAGATCTTATTTACCTATTTCTCAACTAAATCTTATTTTTATTCGCTCTTTTTTACCCGTATGGGAGCGCGCTCGTGGCTCTTACCGTTGCGCCAGCCACAAGATATCTCTTACTGATCTCTACACATTGTTTTATGAAATATTGTTTAAACAGCCTACCTTTTTAAGTACTCGTTTGGTGAACCATTTGTAAAGCTTTGTAAACCATTTCTTTAAATGTTTGTGTTATTCAACAACATTGAAACAGCATTGGTAATTATTTTTTGTAATAATTTATTGTATACAGAGAAAAAAGTCCTGACAGCACAATGTGTGTGGCACAGCAATGAGGCATCCCTTTGCCCTTAAAACCAATCTGGATCTCTGGATATTCTGTAAAAATGATAAGAGTTTAATCATTTAAGGATTTATAAAACACATAGAATAGACAAAGCTATAGAGCAATAACTAAAATCAGAAAAAGGGTACTAAAATGCCATTTTAACATACTTACGCCAAATGTCCCTTTGTGTGCAAAACCGTTTCTGCCTGGAACCTTTGGAAGCCCTCTGTTTTTTTTATGATTAATAGGGTTACCTTTGAAAGACCAAGAAAGGAAAGAGAGGACTGCTATTTACATGATGACCCATGAAGTGAGTCATAGGCGAACAAAATTATCAAATTTACCTCAGGAGTTAATACTTCCAAAATGTAGGATGTATTGATTAACTCTTTCATGTCAATCTTTGTGACTTGTTGAAGTCTATCAATGATCCCCTCTGTCTGTTGGCAAAAGGCATTGCATTCAACGTTGTTAAAGTATATTTGTTTTATCTGAAGTGTAGCTTATTTCCAAATGTTAGTAAATAAATGTTTATATTTGTGGGTTTTCCTACAAAAGTTACTTGATTGTTTGTTAATTATAAAATAGTTTTACCTGTTGTTCATCAAAAAAATAAATCCTTTCATTTAGTTTCATCTTCAGCTTAGTGTCAGGGTTACATCATCCAGATCACCATCTCCGCCCACTCGTTCCCTTTCACCCAACCAGACTTTTCCCCGTTCATTATCCCCTGAGCACTAATCACCGTCACCTGTGTCCCATCAACCATATGGACTATAAAACACTCACCTTCACTGCAGTCACTTGTCTGGTCTCGTCATTCCATGGCTCACAGACTTCCCGATCACTTACCTTCTACTTACCGTCGCTTCACTCATCTTGGATCAACCCATCCGTACCAGCCATCGCCACGCCACCTGCAAGAGAGGGAAAGAAAGAGAGAGACTTATAACCACAGCTAAGCTTCATTGAACTTTCTATGTTGCTTCTTCTCACCTTTTATCTCCGACCGCAATCCTTCTGCAAAATAAACACTGATAACTTACCATCTTGTCTGATTCCTCTGTGATCCGTGACAGAAGACCAGACCACAGAAAGGAGTAATTATGCAGAATCAGTCGGATTTAGAAGAGGATTCCTCAGCGGCTAATCCTCCGGTCGCCGCGGCACTCTTTCCACCACCTCCACTTCCGCAACCTCCCGCTGCTTCGTTCACTGCCTCTGCGAGTCCCATGGCCCGGCCAGCGCCCTACTCTGGTGAGGCGGAGAACTGCAGTGGGTTTCTTCTCCAGGTATCCTTGTATATCTCCATGAATGAGCATCAGTTCCGTAGTGATACCGCCCTGGTGGCTTTCATTATCTCACTGTTATCTGGTCAAGCACTTCGATGGGCACAGTCATTGTGGGATTCAGATGCCCTGGTGGTCAAATCCTTCTCAAGTTTTAAACAGCACTTTAAAGAGGTTTTTGGGCAAACAATATCAGAACTGTCCATTCACGACCAACTCTATAACCTCCGTCAAGGAAATTCTTCAGTGAGTTCGTATACGCTTCAGTTCCGCACACTAGCCGCAGCTAGCGGCTGGAATGAAACCGCCCTGATCACCGCCTTTCGTCATGGTTTGAATTCCAACGTCCGCCAGCTGTTGGTGGTGTATGAGGACAGCATGGGGTTAGAGAATCTGATCCAGCAGACAATCCGTACAGCCCAGCGTCTCACCGCTTGTGATAGGTTTGTACCCACTGTAAGTTCTCCGCCTCCGGCGCCTTCAGTCACTCCTCCAGCACCAGTTCCAATGGAAGTAGACTCCACCCACCTTTCTACAGCTGAACGCCAGCGCAGATTTCAACATTCCCTCTGTCTTTACTGTGCTTCCGACAAGCATCTCCTCAGTTCTTGCCCTGTACGACCTCCGCGACAGGCGGCGGTAAGTGCCATTCAACTCTCCCCGAAGATTGAGCCTCTCACACGTACCAGAGTACATGTATTAACCTCCTGTGTTTGTCTCCCAGCGCAAGCCCTCATTGACTCCGGGTCTGCGGGGAACTTCATATCCACCCAGTTTCTCCAAAAGTTGAATATTCGGCGACGCCGTCTGTGCCGAGATCTTCCCGTCCAAACCATACAAGGCAAGCCATTAGGTCGTGGTCGAATTCGCCATTATACACCCACTCTAACTCTTCGTATCGGCTGTTTACACTCTGAGGAAATTTCTCTTATGGTGCTGGAGGAGTCCACCGCGGATATCATCCTGGGACGTCCCTGGTTAGTACAACATCAGCCGGTACTCCACTGGGGAACTGGAGAGGTACTCCGTTGGGGTGAAGATTGCCATAGATCCTGCCTCAGTTCCATCCAGAAGGTTCATTCTTCGTCCCGTTCCAAGTCACCCGCGGGGGAAACTAGAGTTCCTGTCTGTTCTACTTCGGTGGAAAGCCCTGAAGTCCAAGTTCAAGGCGAAATCCCAGTGGAGTACCAGGCGTTCCAGGACGTATTCAGTAAGGAACTGGCAACCAAACTACCTCCACACCGGCCATGGGACTGCGCCATCGACTTGCTACCCGGAGCCACCACTCGCAAAGGTCGTATATATCCTCTGTCCATCCCGGAACAGAAGGCCATGGAGGAGTATGTGAAGGAAGCTTTACATCAGCAGTTTATTCGCCCATCTACCTCCCCTGCCGCTTCGAGCTTCTTCTTTGTGGCCAAAAAGGACGGAGGCTTGCGGCCCTGTATCGATTACCGTCATCTTAACTCTCAGACTGTCAAATTCAGCTATCCCCTTCCTCTGGTACCTGCCGCCCTGGAACAGTTGCGTGGTGCACGCATTTTCTCCAAACTGGACCTTAGAAGTGCGTATAATCTGATCCGAATCCGGCATGGAGATGAGTGGAAAACTGCCTTTGTGACCCCCTCGGGCCACTACGAGTATCAGGTCATGCCTTTCGGACTGTCCAACGCTCCTGCCGTCTTCCAAGGTCATATGAATGAAGTCCTTCGAGAGTTCCTCAACCATTTTGTAATCGTCTACATTGATGATATACTCATATACTCTTCTTCTATGTCTGAGCACCATCAACATGTCATCCAGGTCCTCGAGAAGCTGAGAGCACACAGGTTATATCTGAAGCTGGAGAAGTGCGAATTTCACACCTCTACCGTTCACTTCCTGGGTTATGTCATCAACCAACAGGGCATCCAAATGGACCAGAGGAAGGTGGAAACTATCCAGAACTGACCACAACCCTCCTCCGTAAAGGAACTGCAACGATTCCTGGGGTTCGCGAACTTCTATAGACGATTCATCCGGAACTACAGTCATATCAGTGCTCCCCTCACTTCTTCCCTCAAGGGACGGCCCAAGTCTCTGTCCCTATCTCCCTCCGCAGTACAGGCCTTCCAGCGTTTAAAGGAAACTTTCATCACTGCTCCCATCCTCATTCATCCAAACCCGGACCTTCCGTTTGTGGTAGAGGTAGATGCCTCATCTACTGGAGTAGGAGCAGTTCTCTCTCAGCGGCAGGGTGAGCCACCCAAACTCCTTCCATGCGCCTTCTTCTCCAAGAAATTAGCCCCGGCGGAGCGGAACTATGACGTCGGTAACCGAGAGCTGCTGGCCATCAAACTGGCCCTTGAGGAGTGGAGGCACTGGCTGGAGGGAGCTAACCATCAATTCACAGTAATCACCGATCATCGCAACTTGGAGTACTTAAGGGAGGCTAAAAGACTGAACCCTAGACAAGCCCGCTGGGCTCTATTCTTCACACGCTTCAACTTTGTGGTGTCATATCGTCCCGGGAGTAAGAATTGCAAGGCTGATGCACTTTCACGACTCCATCACACCTCTGTTGAAGATCTTCATCCCGAACCTATCCTCCCTCCAGCCGTAATCCTCAGTCCAATCGTCTGGGAGGTTGACCAACAGATCGCCCAGGAACTGACACGTCAACCCGCTCCGCCGGGAGGTCCAGAAGGGCGTATTTTCGTACCTCCACATCTACGTACTCCCCTTCTGGACTCCGCTCACTCCCTTCCGGGCTCTGGACATCCGGGTAGCAAGCGTACCCTCTCGCTCCTCAGTCAACGGTACTGGTGGCCGTCCATCTCCAGAGATGTCTCCAGGTTCATCCGCGGTTGTTCAGTCTGTGCCATCACCAACACCCCGAGGAGAGTCCCAGAAGGCAAGCTCGTGCCGTTACCGCTTCCCAGGCGACCATGGTCACACATTGGTGTCGATTTCATGACTGATCTACCCAATTCAGAAGGCTTTACCTGCGTATTCGTTGTTGTGGACAGGTTCTCTAAAGGTTGTAAGCTGATTCCCTTACCTGGTCTTCCCACTGCGTTACAAGCAGCTGAAGCTCTATTCCACAACGTCTTTAGGAACTTCGGCCTCCCAGAGGATATCGTCTCGGATCGGGGACCTCAGTTCATCTCAAGAGTATGGCAAGCCTTCAAACTCCTCGGGGTCACCATCAGCCTTTCCTCAGGCTACCATCCGCAGACTAACGGCCAGACTGAGCGGAAGATTCAGGAGATTGGACGTTACCTGCGGACGTACTGCCATCAGTACCAGGACAGCTGGAACCGTTACCTCCCATGGGCTGAGTATGCCCAAAACTCTCTGCGGCAGAACACCACCGGGCTCACCCCCTTCCAGTGTATCCTTGGTTACCAGCCTCCACTCTTTCCTTGGTCGGGTGAGCCCTCGGAGGTTCCAGCTGTCGACTTCTGGTTCCATCATACCGAGGGGGTATGGGACTCAGCTCATGTGCATCTATAGCAGGCAGTACGGAGACACAAGGAACAAGCGGACCGTCACCGACTCGACACCCCTCAGTATCAGCCAGGTCAAAAGGTGTGGTTGTCGACTCGAGACATCCGTCTCCGTCTACCTTGCCGTAAGCTGAGTCCTCGATTCATCGGACCATTCACCATCCAGAGGCAGTTGAACGAAGTGACCTACAGGCTCAATCTTCCCCCTCATTTCAGGATTGCTCCTTCATTCCATGTTTCCTTACTTAAACCCTTCACTGACCCTGTCACCCCTGTTCCCTCAGATAACCTTCCCACTGACGTACCTCCTCCCGTTCCCGTTGAAGAGGAGCCCATTTATCGAGTCCGCTCTATCATGGATTCTCGGCGGCGAGGTCCTCGGCTGGAGTACCTGGTGGACTGGGAGGACTACGGACCAGAGGAACGTTCCTGGGTCCTGCGAGATGACATCTTGGATCCAACGCTACTCACCCAGTTCCACAGTGATCATCCGGATCGTCCGGCTCCCAGGGGTCGTGGTCGACCTCGCCGCCGGCAGCGCCCGTCTCAGGCGTCAAGAGCCGCCTCGGGAGGGGGGGGTACTGTCAGGGTTACATCATCCAGATCACCATCTCCGCCCACTCGTTCCCTTTCACCCAACCAGACTTTTCCCCGTTCATTATCCCCTGAGTACTAATCACCGTCACCTGTGTCCCATCAACCATATGGACTATAAAACACTCACCTTCACTGCAGTCACTTGTCTGGTCTCGTCATTCCATGGCTCACAGACTTCCCGATCACTTACCTTCTACTTACCGTCGCTTCACTCATCTTGGATCAACCCATCCGTACCAGCCATCGCCACGCCACCTGCAAGAGAGGGAAAGAAAGAGAGAGACTTATAACCACAGCTAAGCTTCATTGAACTTTCTATGTTACTTCTCACCTGTTATCTCCGACCGCAATCCTTCTGCAAAATAAACACTGATAACTTACCATCTTGTCTGATTCCTCTGTGATCCGTGACACTTAGGGGCAAATGTTGGATTTTTATGCAAAAACATCCTGTTTGATCTTATTGTGCCACTTGTCAAGCCACTGTGTAGTTCCTGCAATGTGAGGAAATGGTCAATTAATTTCATACAGTAATGAAATAACTGTATGGGGGTTCATTCAGTATCTCTTTGAAACAAGTGAAACAAATATATATTATTTTTCTAATTGTGTGACAATTCAAAAAAATATATATTTGTTTCACTTGTAATATTCACCTTACAAAAAAGGCAAGTCACATTTATTCAGTTATTGGTGTGATGAAGTATTCATGTTGTTTACCATTATCTCCTGATCTGTCACTACGTCTACCATGTAGCGACAATGAGTCTTACATTAAATTAGCTCAAATTATATATAGGGAATTTAATAATTAATCATGAATGATTAATATATTGCATATTACAGTTAAATTATCGAAGCTGAAAATAGATCGATTGTATATATGAATGATCACCATAATGGGTTATGGTTCGTCATTAATATATCAATAGTCTTATTACAGATCGATTATATGAGATAACCTTAAATGGAATTAATTTAGTTATCGAACAATCTGTTTGTCCAGCAAACGGCCGTAAGATTAACTTATCAATTTTCAACAAAAATTATCTCTTTCTTATAATTCCAAAAAAGCTATTTTCTGGCCATGAAAAATCACCTTCTTGTTATTATAAAATTTAGGTTACTGAAATAGTAACGAATTGTAAAGCTTTGTAGCTAAAGGGTCGAACAATTCATTGACTTTGTAAAAATGAGCACTTTAGACAATTAGCAATCAAGAATATAATGGTTTTAATAAAAAGAAACTACGGATACAGAATTCTACATTTAAACCCAGGATACATGTATGTACAATAAACAGTAAAACTAACGAGACAAACGAATAACAACGGGAGTGAGAGAGAGAGAGATTGAGTGAGAGAGAGAGAGAGTGAAATATATATATATATATATATATATATATAGAGAGAGAGAGAGAGAGAGATAGAGGATGAGAAAGTGAAACTAACGGTCAGGATGAGAGAGATCACCGGGGTGATCGCAGCATGGCAAAAATTACAGACAATAACCCTTAGAGAGGCAACAAGAAATCACATCAATCAAATCAAATCAAATCAATAACCTATACTTGCGTATATGGTTCTCTTTGTGTGAGCTGAAGAACGCAGAGTCGTGTGCGTGTTTGTCCTTCGGCGCTATAGGCTTGTTCTCTCGTGTCTTCCGGGGCGAGCAGACTCGCGGGAAGTTTTAAAGGTTCACCGAACGTGAAGTTACCAAGGAAATAGTTCAGAGTTCATCTCCCTCGGGAGGGAGAGGCGAAGAATGAAAATAAAACTTAGTAAAGAAAGGAAAAGAAAAGAAACGCGGTGTAATGCTCCCTAAGGAGCCATGGGACCGGACACCTCTCACAGGGAAAGTGCTCTTTTTGAGAAACTCCTGTGTCAGTTTCTTATAGAGAGGAGGGGTTCACGCCTGCTTTGCGTATGTGAACCAATCATCTTAGAGCATCTTGAGCGGGAAAAGTTCTTCTTTGTCTTGTCAGGATAATTGATGATGCTATAAAATTTGGTCATTTCTAGCCAGAAAGATTGTACACACAGAACAATACATTTTACTGTAATATCCTATGTATGACTGGTTTAGTCAAAACAAGACGGTCAAACAGGTACCAAGAATGGCCGGAAAGAGTAGAAGAAACATAAAGTTACATTCATATGCAGAATTACACACATTTAATGTTCACTCACACGACTATAAAGCCATAATACCGGCTACCATGACCTAGGAAAGATCAAATTCATGTTTATACATTTCTTAAGTGGTTATACTTATAGAAAATATAAGATTGCAGAGTCTATTAGTCTTTCTTCATCAGAATTCAAGTGGGAGCTGTGATTCCCTTGGAATTCCTTTTGGGGGTCATAAAGTTTTATGACCTAGCAAGAGGGAGAGTTACAGAAGATGATACTGTTAGGTAATCTTTCTTTAGAAATACACTTAAGATTTGAAGTTACAGACCAGTCTCCAATTACATCTATAGAATAAGACAAAACTAATTAGATATGCATGCATACAGGAAGGTTAGATACAATTCTGTGTTATATACATTAAGGACATTCCTATCCTAAGTTGCACACAAAGGACGTTTGTGTGCGGGTATGTCGGGTGTGTGTGTGTGTGTATCCTTAGGGCATATTGTCCATCCGTGGTGTGCACCACGTGAGGGTTTCGAGAACAACGGGGACCTGTTTCTTGATTGCGCAATGCGTCGTAAATGGAGTTAATCAATGACCGGCTGGCAGACATTGGGGCACCATTTCACATGATTCAAGGTTTTGTGAATTAAACATATATGTGTTCATATTTGTTCAGTAGTGAAAGGAAAACAGGATTCGGTCAGTCGCTACAACCACCAATCCCTGCTTCAAAATTGATAGAGTTCTGTAAAAAGAAATGGGATGGTAAGAAAAATATTAAATGGATTTTAATGTAGTTAGTGAAGTTTGTTTGGAAATGTAAACTGCATACTTCTCATAAGGATATGACGTTTCAATGTCACATCCACAGCTAAATGCCATGTCCTTTGTGACCATTGTATGATTTATGCCAGCACAGTCATAGTGCAGCCACTCATTACAAATGTCACACTGAATCCATTGCAGTGTCTTCACATCTGGATGCATGGTTCTGCAGAAGAAACAAGATGCACATTTAAATAAATATTCAATCTATATAGTATAACATGGTAAAATGCAGTATGGTCACTTACTTGTTCCCGGTTTTTTGAAAAATACAAACACCAATCTCCTGGGCCAAACATTTGTTTTCAGCCTCATCTTTGGTGTGAAGTTTAATTTCGGAAGTTGTCATCTTTGGTGTAAAGTCTTAAGAACAGAAGAGGTGCAAACTAGTTTATGATTTTAAGCAAAATAGTAATTATAATATTTAGTTTATAATTTACAAAAATTTTAGACCCAAACAGACCATACATGCATCCATTTTATAGAAAAAGAAGCATGATTTAATTTAGAAATTGAGACTCTCCTTTACCTCAGTTTGTATATTTTCAACCAAACACGAAGCATGGTAAACTCTAAGGTGAATCAACTGTTCAGTGTGGAGCAACTCGGATGACATGTTGAGACCTTTTGCTTCCATCTCTGCAGCCTATGAAAATGTAAAGAGCTTCGTATAATGTAGTGTACTAGTAAACAATTTTTGATTGAAGACTCATTGTATTTATTATATAAATGTTAATTAATGTACACATTAGTGAAAATAAATCTCCATCCACTTACTGTGCAAACAAAAACACCACAGTTGCTTCCATCGCTTCTCTGCCATTGCTGCGGATTGCGTACAGGCCACCCTTCCAGGGAGTCTAGATTTCTAAACACATCTCTGGGAAATAGAATTAATGTAAAGTAGGCAAGTCATTCAATATTTTTAAACGTATACAAATATTAAATAAATGATGGATCGTACTTCAGAATGTCCATGTCTGATGCTGAAATGTCAATGTTGTGCTGTGTGTTGTCATAAATTCTTATTTGTTTTGCTGTCTTGTCAAACACCTGTAGAAGAAATTCAATAAAGGGCTAATTTACAACGCTTAAAAATGCTAAATTGACTTGTTTACAAAATTGTACTTCTCTGTACAGTCTCTTTATTATCTAATTTCCTCATTGTGTGACTAACACTTCTTGAGTTGAACTTACCCAAAGAATGAAGTGGCATCCTCTCTCTGGTGTCTGGCCACCAATAATTCTTGGAAACAGAATTTTCTGTGCATCATTCTATAATGAAAGAAATAGGAAACACATTATACTGTGTCATTACATGTAGAAACATGCAGGAAACCTTAATATATATTTATTTTACAAATTGTACAGTACCTCAAGAATATACAAATGAGAATCTGAAACTGTTTTTGAAGCAAGCCAGTCTCTATGCCACAAAATGAATGTGTCAGTCGTCAAGGCTATACACTGAGGATAGAACAAAATTACATGTAAATTGTATAAAGGAAATGCACTACACCTGTCTCATATAGCATGTATGTTGAATAAATCGCACAATAGGAATAATTGATTAACTTTTATGAAATTGACAAAAAAAATATTTTATGAAAAGTAGTGTGAAAAAAGTATATGTTATGAAGTAATTACTTACATCCTGGGTCTCTGCTGCAATTTGTGCAACCCGACAATTCACTGCCTTTAAAGCACAATATGAAAATGCATTGTAGAAATTGTAATGTGAGTTTCAATATCTACTGTACATGTCTTAAAAGTTTAACATTTCACATTTTAGATAAGTAACAGTTCACTAATGAGTTTATCAATTGGATTAAATTAAACTAATATTAGTCCTAATAATTGGTACTCACATTATCAGTCAGCCATGGCATCCAAATACTGGTGTCTTTCAAGAGATCAGGTGGGCAAAGGCTTTTCAGGTCACGTAGTTCCAATGAGGTGTAGTGAGAGATTTTAGCAATGACAGTGGTGTCTCTCTTCTCTACAGAATAGAGATGTGAGATTTTGTCCTAAGGTTGAAAAAGTTATGTTAATATTCTTATTTTCCTATTGAAAAAAAATAAAAATTATATATATATATATATATATATATATAAAATTACTGTTCAGCTTTGAAAACGAGCACACGTTACCTTGTTTGTTTCATTAACTGGAAACATTGACACTGAAAACTGGTAACAATCAACAGTAGAACTGTCTTCTTTTGCTGGACCCTGAGGACTTCTGGAGTCTTGGTCAGTTTTTCTTGTGTATGTTTCTAGAATTAATTTTGAATAGTTGCATTATATTAATACATAATGGCCCAGTTTCACAGACATGGCTTAACTTAAGTCAGGAGTACATCTTAGATAAGTATGGAACATTGAGCAGGGTTTATCAAAATGCCTTAGAAGAGGAAAATGCCCTAGAATACAACATAATTAGTATGAATCTTGTGACAAAACAATGACACTGATTCTAATAATTGTCAGTTCAAGTTATTTTTTAGTTAAGACAGCTAAAACATTCATTTAAGTCTGAGACTAGACTTAAGCCTTGTCTGTGAAACCAGGGGTAAGTGTCAAACCTGTATTAAATTTCATGTAAAAGTCATTTTAAATTTTCACATTCTTACCTGTTCTGCCACATACTAGTTTGCCATTTAATCCGAGGCGTATGGCCTCTGATGTGTTTTGTTTTTCCATTTCCTTCATGAAGGAACTATTAAGTTTTTCATTGTGGAGGTGAAAATAGAGACGCAGTGAGAACATGTAATGGGTGTCCTTCATTTAGCACAGTGAGTAGCGGCTTGAGGAAAGCTCTCTGTTTATTTGTTCTGCTGCTGCAGAATTAATCAGAGCAGCCAGGTCTGGGATCACTTTAAGGCTGCGTAGTCTCTCTTCAGGGCGCTTCTGGTTTTTTTGATGAAATCTGTCATACAATGAGTATCGGTCTGATGTCCCAGTCTCAGGGTGTGGATATGAGAACTTGTCCATTTCTTTGGCTTTTCCTGCAAATCTTGGTTTCCTTCTGATGTTCTTTATCCATTCAAGATCTACAGTTAACTTTCCTTCAGCTGCAAGTGATATGTTGGCTTCCGTTGGTGCACATACCCGTCCATCATTTGGCTGGAAGAATCTCTGCTGTGTTCGATTGTTCACATGTCTGGCAACACGTCCAGCAATGTCAGAGATATACACAGTGGGTGGATGTTTAAAACTTAGGAGAGCATCCCCGTGGTCCCGTGCAGATTCCTGCCACCATAATGGTGATGCATAATATACAACACCATGGGTGCAGCCCATATGTAACACTCCACCTGTGTTATAATAACAGAAATGTTATTATGCAACTGTTTTCTGCATAATTATGGGTAATAAAACAAGGAAAGCATGAACAATTCCCTGCACTAAATAATGTATATGACATGGAATACCAATATCTTACATCCAGCTTTCTTCAGCTTCACAAACATTTTGGGGTAAATCTCCTTATAAAGGAGAAGTTCCTCCAGCCTGTTTATAAGGTCTGTTATCGAGCCAGTTGAAGACACTCCAAGACAATTGCATGCCTTCACCAGGTCTTCTCTTTTGTGCTGTAGAGAAATTATAAACGATTATTATTGTTTATGGGGAAAAAAAGTTCTGGCATGCTAAAAAGGCAAACAGGTCATATTACTTTCTCAGAAGGATAATGCTAATGAAAAAAAAAACAAAGATTATTAAAGAACATTCAATGGATCAAATTATATATATTATGTAAAAATTTAAGGCAGGTAGGTTTTCAAGGTCAGTATAAAGGTAAAAGTCCCACTTTACATTAGGTGGCCTTAACTACTTTAGTACTTGCATCAAAAAACTAAGTACAATATACGTACAGTATTAAGTTCATTTTGTATTGCAACACATTTTTGCTACTATTGAGGTGGGATACAGTTAAAGTTAGGACAGGTTAGGTGGTATTTTTAGGTTTAAGAGTAAGTTAAGGTATAATGGATTGGTCAACAGTGTAATTATAGATGTAATTACATGCTGGTATTTTTTAAATTTAATTACAGTTTAAAAACATTTATTTAAACAATAACTGCATTGTATCAAAGTTATTAATTTAAATGTAATTGTATAGTAGTAAAGGCCATCTGATGTAAAGTGGGACCAATGTTATGGTACACCCTCTTAATATCTTGAATAATTATCCAAAGTCTTTCACATGTAAAATGATGGTCTTTAACTACACATTAATCTCAACAGGGATGAAGAGGAATATTACACATTAAAACTGTGGAGGATTGAGAAGGAAATCGTATCAGGTAAGTATAATTCACAGGATCATCACTTAGCTCAAAGATGATGAATACAATTCAGGTATGCTAATCACAGGTTACTAAAGTTCTTTACAAAGACAGCTGAGAGGAAGAGTCCAGAATTCCTTCAGTGAGGCCAGCCAGAATAAATGTGCATGTGGGGTCTCAGTTTGAGTTCAAAGAAGGTAATTAGCTTCAAGTGCGTCTAATACTCCGGTAAGTATGAGCGGGTGAGCCTAGTGCACTCATTATATATGGCATCCTGCTAAATATCTTACCGATCTTGAGTCCAGTATTTGCAAAATCTGGTCTTCATCAACTTCCCGGACTTCACGGCATTAAGAGTTCACCCTTTCACTTTGAGAGAGACCTTTGTTAATTTCAGTTTTTGGAACCTTGTCATCAACTCTGGTGTGTTTCCCAATCCAAGGTGCAAATGCTGAATATGTCAGCGGACTTGTGAAAGGGTTGTTAGATGAATCTGAGGAACATAAGTTTTTAGATCAACATCAGTTAATTTTGCCACTATAGCTACAAAACTACAATAAATATAGTTTTACCCTGATTTTTTACAAATGTAACACATTGACATTGTTAATAGACATTATTATCATTAAAGCCAATAGTAGAATTAAACAGGGTATTCATGGCTACCATCACAAAATCCAGTGGCAATGATCTCTTTTTCTAGGTCCTCCCATCTTGTTTCCACATTAGCCTGAGTGTCCTGGGGGCCGATGTTGTCTATGTCTGGGCGTCTCATGAGATTGACTAGAATTATAACGTAAAAGGGGTATTGACAAGCTGTATGTAATTGTGTGTTAAGGTGAATGCATTATTATTTTATTTTTTTACAGATTATGTTTTTTGTTCAGATGTTCCACTCACCTGGTAAATCGAATGCAACTTTCCAGTTGGCATCTGCTATGACAATGTATGGGTGGTGTCCACATCGGTAACAAAAAAAATTGTACGAGTACTGTCTTAGCGCACAGAAATGGTAAAATGCCTTTCTTAAAATATTGACTGGCAATTTAGATCGGGAATGGGATTCCATTGTTCTGATCATGCGACCCACAGCAATGTGATTCTGTGGAAAGTGAATATAATAACGTTGTAAACATTTAATCAACAGTTTGCATAACCACCCGTTTAAATATCTTGAAATATGCCCTCTAATTTAAATTGAAATAATAAGTTTGTGCAATGTGCATACTTACTGAAATTCCAGCTGTCAGAAAAGAGCATAAGGGGACTGACAGGAACACTCTGTTGTTATAGTTGTGGAACCCACTCTTATACTCCTGAAACCTGACCAGGTTTCTGCAGACAGGACATTCTTTTGCATAGACAGATACACCTAGATGAAAAATAAATAAAATAAATAAATAAATGCAATTTGTTAATTTACATCCTTTATAAGAACAGAATGTTATTCACCATGTAAATATTTACAGAACTCATCCTACCTTTATATTGTTTGAATATGCCGTAAACAGTTGCTTGTCGGGTGATTAGTAGTCTGTCTTCAAGATTTGGCGGAGATGGCCCAGGACAGTATGGGCACTCTACTTCTTGAGGTTCAAAATGTTCTGGAATGGGCTTTACTTCTGTGGTTAAATCCACTGGAAGGTACTCTGGGATTCTTTTTGAACTCCAAAAGTAGTTAGTCTGTGTGATGATACCACTATGTGAATTTTCTGAATGTTGATGGATGTCATCTGTGGCACTGAAATTCTCCTCCATATCTTCAAGTTCCTCATTTGAATTGGCCACTGCATTTTGTAGCAGCTGAGGATGTTCTTGAAAAAGCCACCACATGGACAAATATCGATGGGCACAACTGATCTTGAATTTTGTGTCTCTGCACCTGCAGTGCCATTTACCAGTTTTACTGTCAAAGGTGCAGATTGTTCGTCCAAGCCTACACCAATTGTCCTTTTGGCCAGTATACACAGAAAAGTAAATATAGCGTTCAGAGAGCCCTTGCTCACCCCAAAAAATCGGAAAGACGGTGTCAACATCCTCAGAGCAAGCCTTCCGGTTTAACGAGTTGCATTCTTCTTGTCTGGGTTTGGAAATCAGTCCTTTTTCTATCATCTCATCCAAGGACTCATTGCACAGTGGTTCTGGGGGACTATACGATGTTGCTGTCTTAGTCCTTTCTAAGTGAAAGCATTCTTTCCCAGGGTTTCCACTATTTGCTGCTATGTTCATGAAGTCCATGCATGACTCCACTTCACAAGCAAAATAACTAATTACTGAAGACTTTTGCACATGTATGGGTAGTCTCACCCCATGGGACTCTTTTGTTGTTACATAGATTCCATTTAAAGAATCTATACACAACATTGGTTCCTCCTTGCCATGCTGTTGTCTTTCGTGTCTTTTGTAATTAGATGTGTTGCTAAAATGAATCTCACATATATTGCAGAACAAGTTCCCTTTCTGGACTGGATCAACAGGGGTGTCCTGGCAGGGTTCTCCATCATCTAAGAAATGATCATGATAAATAACTTTATGATATTTTTAACTCTATTGCAGTTACATTGATGTAGAATAACTGTGTAGGATGTTTATGTATTATGTGCTGACCTGAGGGTCTTTCAGCTACCACCAGACCTGTTGTTTCCACAACACAAAAACAAAACAAAAATGAATGACAAAAAGATAAATTAAGCATCTAAAAATATAGAGTACACAATTCACAGCTAGAAATAACCTAACCATGTTTTTTTAAGTGACACTTAAAATCGAATGATCTTATAACTATTTTGTCACACTTTGAACAATGCCAGTGGCTCCTTATCCCACTCTTTTTGTCAGGACAGTAACATGGTATTGAGAACTTCTCTACAAAGGAAGGAAATTATGGATCATGAATATTATGGATATTAATCAGCATTATGACATGGCTTTTTGTATTTAACAAAACATATTTTGCAGTGTTTTGCAGTGTTTAAATATTTTTATTTACATATTTTATGTAAATAAAAAAAACATATACAAATATTTTTAAAATTCTTTACTTACGCCACCAGCACTATAGTGGACAGCAAATCTGAAATGTTTTAGGTTTATGTGATCCTTGGATGCTTTTACTGATTTACTGCAGTAGCTACAGTCCTGATCTCCTTGCAGACTTAAAAGCTCTTGTTGAGCCACAAACTCAAACTTCCTAGCTGAAAATGAAATAGATATTTATGAATAAATGAACCAAGAAAAATAGATTTTGAGTAAACATATCGGTAATGCTTTAGATTATAGCCCGGAAAGTACTGCGTAATTAATGTGATTTTACAGTCTAATTTTCAGTAATAGTGTACCTATAAAGTACTTACATGTAAGTATAAGGTAAGAATTTATAAAGTTTGGGGAATAAAGGGGTAACAATTAGTAGAATAAAAAAATCTGAATCAGTGATATTAGATTGTGCATGTATTTTTATTGTAACTACATGGAACAAAAGTAGGCTATATTTCCCAGGGAAAATATATATTTTTTTTCCCTATATTTTTTTTAAAGATATGTATCCTGTATTTTTTAAAAGCCTATACAGTATTTATGTGTACACAATTATAACAAAAAGGTACGTTCTCGCTTAATTGCTCCCAAATGTAAGTTTGTTGTACCATAGTAGTAGAATAAGTACCCATAAATATACACCTATATAAATCAATTAATAAAGACATTAACGTTTCCTCCTCCCCCGGGCGGCTGGCCCAATTTATACTTCTGCGTCAGACCTACGCCGCAGCCTCTACTCTGTAGGCAACGGGTTGGTTTTAATTTATACTTCTGCGTCGGTGTCCGCGTTTACGCGCAACTACTCATACAGAAGGAGCATGTTAAACCCGAGGGAGGGGTTCTAGCAGACCAATCACAGCGCTTGCGTCCGCGTAGAATTGACCGCCTCATATCAGATCTGCACAAACTCTGTCACTTTTTAAATCCTTTTTGAAAACGCATTTATTTTCATTAGCTTTTAATATATCTTGATATGTGTGTTCGGTTACACTTTATTTTAAGGTGTCATTGTTACAGTGTAATTATATATGTACTGAGTAATATTAAGCAACTTTATGTACTTACTAAAGGGTTAGGGTAGGATTAGGATTTGGTTGAGGGTTAGTTGCGTGTAATTATGCATAATTTACTGTTATTACTATGGTAAGTACATGTAACATATGTAACAAGGACACTGTAAAATAAAGTGTTACCGTGTGTTCTTCCTGTTCCTTGTTTATTATGTTGCTATTGTGCTTGTATTGTATATCTTTTGTCCTTGTTAAGCACTTTGGTCAACGCCAGTTGTTTTAAAATGTGCTATAGGCCTACAAATAAAATTGTATTGAATTGTTACATTTTTGGAGAGGTACGCGCGCAACACACAGCTACGGCGGCAGTTCGACGCAGAAGTATAAATTGGGCTATATAGTTCTATAATACTTAAAGTATACATATGTTTTTTTATTCTCCTGGTTGTTACCCCTTTATTCCCCAAAATGTACATATTGTTCACTTTATACTTACATGCAAGTACTTCTTAGGTAGCTACACTACAATTATGGAAAGTTACATTGTAAATTCATCTTAATTACGCAGTACTTTCCGAGCTGTAATCTAAAGCGTTAAACATAGGCTATCTATTATTATAAAGTGTTACCAAATGTTGAATTAGTTTGCATACCTTCCATGGCGTCAACGATCAACACTTCAGTCATTAAAACCTTTAAAAAAAATAACTTTGCATTTAGTAGCTACTAAGTAAAGCAACTAACGATAATCAGTGGCAAGTTTAAATATATGGCGTCTATAAAATGTGTAAATAACGAATTTGCATGCAAAACATCTAGCTGTATCAAAAACAGGTGTACTTACGCAAAAACGGTGGATGGAAAATCACCGTGAGCCTTGAAATGCATCGTCATTGTTTGTTGCTGTCAACCAGTTAGATTGTTGGATGTAATGCCAATCCAAATCAACCAATAAAAAACTCAGATGTAGCATCTGAAGGTGGGGGTCGTCGATGTTACCTGTGTTCACTAGGTGGGGGGTTCAAAGTAACAGGGTGACACAACCCCCACCCCCACCCATTCCCAAAATGATTTCTGTGTCAGTGGACAAGTTGAGGACGCCATCTTTGTAGTGAACGCGCGGAGAGAAATGCTTATTGAATATGGATTCCATAATTTGAGAATAGCCTATTTCTTTTCGTTTTGAATTGTTTCAAGAGTAGGCTAGACATTTCTAGCTTATTTATCAGGGTGTGATTTGTGAAAAAAAAAACAGAGGGGGGGAGGGGGGATGTTTTGAAACCTTTTTATTCATATTCATTTTATGGTTCACATTACAGCGCTTACCACGGATTGATTGCAAAGGTAAATCATCACGGTAGAAACAGTTTTACTGCTGCTGTTAAAGTAATAACGTTAACTTTACATCGCGATGCTGAGCTACAGTGAAATGATAGAAAAGACAGATGCATTATCTGTGTTAGTCAATTCGCCTCATTCGCGCGAACTGGACGCGCCCGCGCCGCGCTAAACTCCTCGCGCCGCAAGACCTCTAGACGCGCGTAAACCAGAGCCATAGAGAGAAAGAGTTGCGACACGCTTTGATGTCACCGCTATGGCTGCCACGTGGTTCATGTAAGCCCCAATAGTTCCAAAACATACGCTGGCTGTCATGTTCTTCTATGGACAGACAGCAGCGATTGTATTATTGAACGGTAAATATAAAATAAAACACACACCCAAGTACTTTTTCAGCTGTTACTGCATTATTGGATTTAGTTAATGTCAGTTTTGCATTTGAGGCAGAGTGACAACGAAATACTGTATATCACTTAGATAAGATAAGCTTTTTTGGAGGGAAAAGCTTAGTGTTCATGTTCGCATGGGTAGTAGCACTGGCTTTAGCGGCTTTGGCGGTGCGTTCAGAATTCCAACCAACATAAAATATAAATAATTACGCTGTGCATGTACAAATGAATGATGTAGGAGGGAAATGGACTGCTCCCATAACGTAGAAAGCAACGACTATATTTGCAGCAGTGTTCGGTAAATATTAACTTCATAAAATGAAACCGGAGAGATAGTTAATGAGTGAATTAACTATGTTCCTAAATACGTAGCTAAATAACTGTTAACGGGATTCATTTCAGTATGGCTAATGTACCCCTTCATCCTACCCTAATCATAGACTAAACCATTCATCAGAAAACGCACACAAATACATGTATACGATGTACTGTGTACAGTACACATGTAGGCTATATATATTTCAATCACAAATAACTAACCCTAACCCATACACATAATATATTATTTGTATATATATATATGAATGCATGTGTATTTATGTAGGCCTATGTATTACACAAACACACATTTTGACAAATATGCATATATACACACATAACACTAACCCATTTAAATAAATGAATTGTGTGTGTGTGTGTATATATATATATATATATATATATATATATATATATATAATATTATTATTAATAATATTATATATTATATACATCAGTAAGTTACCGTAAGTTAGCTAACGTTAGTGTCACGTAAGCTAGGCTATAGCTGCAATTAACCTATTATCTTCCAATAAACATTAACTAAAACTGGCTACATAAAATATAACTACTGACTAGATTCACGAGAGGTCGGCTAATGTGTGTAAAAGTAAAAAAATACAGTAAATTCACTAATTTACCAGCGAGCGTTCTTTGGAAACACTGAAAATGAATGGGGTTCAGTGCCGGAACTATCAGTGTTTGGAACTATTGGCTGCTCCACGACACGCGTTACTTCCGCATTCCAAAGTTCCTATGGCGGTCTATGGCATGATGTCTATGGGAGTGTCGCAACTCTTTCTCTCTATGGCTCTGGCGTAAACGCGTCTTTACTGTCTTTACATTGAAATTTAAATCACTCGCGCCAGACGCTCAAGAGTGAGTGAGTAATAAAAAACATTTACTTTAGCCTCAATTGAGTGAAACACCGTGTATAACTTCGGCCATTCTCAGTGTGACTCATGACTGGGACACACTAACTCTGCTTGTCATCATAGAAACAGATATTAGATTGTGATGTTTATTCCCGCTTCAGTAATATGCTGAATAAGATGCGGCTGCCTTCCTTTCGAAACACGAAACACAAGTGTTGATAGGCTATTACTCGTGAGGTGTAACCAATCAGATAGCGCTGTGGGCGGGACATTGATCAAGTCTGCAGAGTGGTACAGAGAGGCTCATAGACATCATATAGATATCATATAGAGACTAGATGCCCTATTGGCCGCTGAGCACCGAGAAATACGGCCGCCATCTTGAACCGGTCATACTCCTAGTTTCCTTGCCTGGCAGCAGATAAGATGCCAGAGCATTGTGGAGCATTTTCCTGTTCTAATCGCCGGACAATCGAAAATAGGGCTTTTATGTCTCTATATGATATCTATGGAGAGGCTGCGGCAGCTATATCTAAGTAGCGCATTTTAAAATAAAATTTACTTTAATCAAACCACGGATTCGTGATAAGTTATCCGTCTCGCCACTTGTGTAGTAGCACTGATCAATTTGAGGGGGGGGTACATTTATAAAAATAATTAAGCAGAGGCACATTGACCAGAAAGGGGGAAATCTCACGCATCCCCCCCGGCAGATCACCATATTTATTGTGCATATGAGGAACGTACAATGCAAGTGATCGCACAGAAACCATGCCACGATTTTATTGCTATAGGCTATAAATGCCTTCTTCTATGCTTCTTATTTATTAAATCAAGGGAATTGTTTGGTCAAACATTGATTAAAATTAATATACAATTGCACAAAATTAATCAGACTTTAAAAAAAGATTTTATACAAAACTTAAAAGTGGTCAAAATCATTCTTCAGAATGAATATCAGGCAGCTGCAACAGTCGTGTAGCTGGCGCGGCACAGGTCAAAAGAGTGAATAAAAAACAAGATAAGGTGAGAAAAGGTAAATAAGATCTGTATTGCACTTTCCGTGTGCTCTCGTGTATCAATAGGAGTGTCTGGAAGATGTAGGCCTAAACAGTGAGAGATTGTGTGGCTGTAGTGGCCGTAAACAGTGAGAGATTGTGTGGCTATAGTGGCCGTAAACAGCGAGAGATCGTGTGGCTGGTGCGATCCCTTCGCTTAGCCACGAGCGCGCTCCCATATGGGTAAAAAGAGCAACAACAAAAAAAAAAATACAAAAAAAAATGATACGATGAGAAGTAGGTAAATAAGATATGTATTGCACTGTATGTCTGCTTCTGTATATCATTAGGAGTGTCTGATGGATGTAAACAGCGAGAGATTGTGTGGCTGGTGCGACGCTTCGCTTAGACACGAGTGCGCTCCCATACGGGTAAAAATAGCAAATAAAAAAACAGATAAGATGAGAATTAGGTAAATAAGATATGTATTGCACTGTATGTGTGCTTCTGTGTATCATTAGGAGTGTCTGATGGATGTAAACAGTGAGAGATTGTGTGGCTGGTGCGATCCCTTCGCTTAGCCACGAGCGCGCTCCCATACGGGTAAAAATAGCAAATAAAAAAACAGATAAGATGAGATATAGGTAAATAAGATATGTATTGCACTGTATGTGTGCTCTCGTGTATCATTAGGAGTGTCTGATAGATGTAAACAGTGAGAGATCGTGTGGCTGGTAGTGGCCGTAAACAGCGAGAGATTGTGTGGCTGGTGCGACGCTTCGCTTAGCCACGAGCGCGCTCCCATACGGGTAAAATATAGCAAATAAAAAAACAGATAAGATGAGAAGTAGGTAAATAAGATATGTATTGCACTGTATGTGTGCTTTTGTGTATCATTAGGAGTGTCTGATGGATGTAAACAGTGAGAGATCGTGTGGCTGGTAGTGGCCGGCGCGATGCTAATAGAACCATGAGACGCGCGCTGCATTTTTTTTTTAACCTTACATATTGTGTAAGTTCGAGCGGCAGGCGCATATATCCGTGACTGGTCGAGTGGCTGGCGCATATAACACAGTGGCCGGCGCATATATCCGTGACTGGTCGAGTGGCCGGCGCATATATCCGTGACTGGTCGAGTGGCCGGCGCATATATCTGTGACTGGTCGAGTGGCCGGCGCATATATCCGTGACTGGTCGAGTGGCAGGCGCATATATCCGTGACTGGTCGAGTGGCAGGCGCATATATCCGTGACTGGTCGAGTGGCCGGCGCATATAACGCAGTGGCAGGCGCATATATCCGTGACTGGTCGAGTGGCAGCTCCCCCTGCCACGCAAAGATTTTACCCCTACTGCAGCATTTAAAGTGCCATCAGTGAAAAGGAAGTCTAATCTTGGTGAGATTGAAATTTCATCAAAGAAAAAGGCACAAGTTGAAACCATTACATAAAGTTCTCGGGAGGTGTTGAATGACAAGACAAGACTATAGTGGTTACAGTTTGGAAAGAATGAAACTTTTTCTCCAGCGTACAAAGGGAATGAGGAATGTTGAGGTCATAGACTATTTTCCTGATCTTTCCTTATTTATTGACTCAGTAAAAATATTAATGAAACAGAAAGGTGAAGGTTGTTTGTCAAATCCTGAGCTGTATCGTCTAAAAAAGATTGTACAAAAAGTGCGTCCTCAAGCATCGAATAATGATTTGTCACAGGAATAATAGCGTGATATGGACCTGTGTTTTTTTCATCCCTCATAATGAGTAATTTTAAAATATCTTCCCTGAATGTAAATGGGGCGAGGGATGCAAGCAAAAGAGCGCAGATTTATGAGTTTATGAAATTAAAAAATATAGATGTCATGTTTTTGCAAGAAACTCACAGTACAGAGGATAATGAAGTTGAATGGATGAAAGAGTGGGAAGGAAGTATTGTTCTGAGTCATAAGACTGCTCTGAGTGCTGGGGTGGCTGTTTTGTTTTCAAAGACTTGTCTACCAATATCGTATGATGTTACAGAAGTAGTAAAAGGTAGACTAATTAAGATAATGGCAAAGTTTGAAAATGTTAATATGGAATTGATAAATGTCTATGCGCCTGTAAAATCAAAAGAAAGAATGTTGTTTTTTGAAAATGTATGTGATAGCATAAAGCAATGTAATACAGAAAATATTTTAGTACTGGGTGGAGATTTTAATTGTACAAGTAATGACTTAGACAGAAATCATATGGAGCCTCATATGGCTTCAAGAAGTAAATTAATAAATGTGATCAAAACTTGTCAACTTTGTGATGTGTGGAGAACTTTTCATTGCGATGAAAGACAGTATACTTGGGCTCATGTGAAAGAAAACAGCATTTCTTTAGCAAGATTAGATCTTTTTTATTGTTTTAAATATCAGAAACAATGTTTTAAATCTTGTGATATTTGTCCTGTTGGTTTCTCTGACCACTCAATGGTAGTAGCATGTGTTTTTATTAATTCTGTTAAATATAAGAGTGCCTACTGGCATTTTAATAGTGCTTTACTTGAAGATGCTCACTTTTGTAAGTGTTTTTCTTTTTTTTGGTTGGGGTGGAAGTCTAAAAAGTCTTCTTTTACATCTCAACAACAGTGGTGGGAGATTGGGAAGGTGCAAATACAGAAACTTTGTAATCAGTACACTTTCAATGTTACTAGAGACATGGTTCAATCCATGAGAAGTCTTGAGATGGATATTGTTGAACTGCAGGCGTTAAATGAAGCCTCTGCAAATCAAAATCAATTGCGGGCCCTTAAAGGAAAAAAAGCAGCCTTAGCAGATCTATTAGGTACAAGGTCTCAGTTAGATGGTTGGTTAGATCCAGATTTCAAAGTCTTTCTGAAATGGATGCCCCGTCCAAGTTCTTCTTCAGTTTAGAAAGAAAAAATGGCCAAAGAAAAAGTATTCAGTGTTTACGGGCGGAAGATGGGAAAGCTCTGACTGAGGCCGCTGATATTCGGAAAAGGGCTGTCGGGTTTTATAAAGAGCTGTATTCCAAAAGTGTGGTGGATCGCCAGTTAATGGCTGAATTTGTGTCCAATCTACCAAAAATAAATGAAGATTCTGTCATGATTCTGCCATCATGTCCTTGTATTCTTCTAGTATTGTGGCAGGATCATGACAGACCCATGTTTTATGTACAAGCGCATGGTCTGTTGTTTGGGCCATGTGCTTGTGTGGTCTCGTCACGTAACCCCGCCCCCTTGTTATCCTCGTCTTGTCATTATTGTCTAGTCAGTTTCACCTGTCCTCGTCATTAGTGTTCCCTATTTAATCCCATTAGTGTTCCCTATTTAATAATGTGTTTGCTGTCCTGTGTTCGGTTCATTGTGTCAAACAATGTGTGTATCATTCTCCGTGCTTATCTTACCTGTGAGTACTTTGTGGAAGGTCGTGTCTTTGTGAGCTTTTTATTAGTAGTATTGTTTGTTTTCGAATAGTCTTGTCAGTCTTAGGTTCCCTGCCCTGTCTGTATTTTGCCCCCTCGTGGGTTTTGTTTTCTCGTTTGTTACCAATAAACCTTGTGTTCATCGCACTCTGTCTGCATTTGGGTTCATCTCCTGCATCCAAATAACAGAATGAACCGACCACAACAGAACCCAGCAGACAGTATGCCTGATGATCATCCTGACCATCTTGTACATTGGTGGCAGGAGGCGATTTCCGACTCCAGGAATGGAAAGCTTCCGTTTCCTTCCCAGGGTGAGCGGACCTTTAGACAGTACGCCCGGGTCGCGGAGGAGAGGCAGTTCTTCTTGCCTGAGATTCTAGTAAATCGCTACCTCATCGCGGGCCTAAACGTTCTGCCTTCTCTGGCTTAACGGGAGAGTCTGGTTCGCCGCCCGTTCCCGGATATGGTGGCCTGCTTGTCAAGGAAGGATTCGCAGGTCCCCACCATAAGGTCTTCACCTTCTGACCCCCTGCCTATTATTCCTGAGGGTCGAATGATAGGCGTCGCGACGCTTGGGGACCAGGCTGGTTCCCCCACGACTCCAGAGGCGTCTTCCACACCCGCTGACCTCCGTGATAAACGAGGGAGACGGGTTTCTTGGGATTCCCCCTCAGAGTCATCGTCATCTGAGCTCACCCAACCAGAAGTGGTCTTCCCAGTTCCTGTTTTGTCTTCCGCTGAGCCCGTCCAGCCGATCACGAGTCCTGCTGTAACCGTTGCTTCCCGACCTAAGAGAAAGAGGAGGAAGAGGGGAGCCTCCCATCCTTCGTCAAGCGCTGTTCCAGAGCCCGCTACTGCAAGCGCTGTTCCAGAGCCCGCTACTGCAAGCGCTGTTCCAGAGCCCGCTACTGCAAGCGCTGTTCCGGAAGCTGCAACGCTAGGCGCTGTTCCTGAGTCTGCAGCTGTGACCGCTGTTCCTGAGGCGGCATCTGTGAAAGCTTGTCCTGAATCTGCTACTGCAAGCGCTGTTCCTGAATCAGCAGCTGGTTGCCCGGTTACCGAATCTGCCTCTGTGAGAGCTGCGGCCGATCAAGCTGCAGAAGCAGTCCTGCAAGCGGTGTCTGCTCGTCAGAGGTTGCCTATCATTGTTGCTGCCGAGACTCTAGCAGACTACCTTGCCAAGCTTGTCAAGATCCTCGAAGTCCCTGTCTGTCCTTTCTTGCCCTCAGTCCCCGAGCCTGCCGCCGAGAGCGCTGCACCCGAGCCTGCCGCCGAGAGCGCTGCACCCGAGCCTGCCGCCAAGAGCGCTGCAGTTTCAGAGCCTATGGCGGTCACCGAATCGGAGTTCTGGAGCATTGATTCTGGGTCTACCTCTGGGCGCTCTGTTCCTGTTCCCGCCCCCCTACCGCCTGATAATCCCCTTGTCTCCGTTCCACTACCTGCTGCTTCAGTCCCCGCTGTCTCCGGTCATCCGTTTGTTTCCCCTATCTCCTCTGTCATGTCTCATCCCCGGACTGTTTCCCCGTTCATCCCTGCCGCCACTAGTCCCCGTACTGTTTCCCCTGTCGCCACCAGTCCCCGGACTGTTCCTCCTGTCTCCACGAAATCCCGGACTGTTTCGCCCAAGTCCCATCCTCGTGTGTCTTTCTCCAAGCCTGCCCGGATTCCTCGTTCCTTGCCATTATCCCATGGACCTAAGAACCCCAGCACACCCATCCTCCCTGGACCACCGCCCATGAACTCTGTTTTTCCTCCTCCTCCCTTGCCTTGTATGTTGTTTTTGATGTTTCACCCTAACCCTGTTATTGTTTATTCATGTATGCCGTTATTAGTGTTTTCCATGTTTTGTTGGTTTTTGTCTATGTCTCGTTCCGACTTGTCTTGTGCTTAGTGTCCCTTTGAGCGTCTGGAAGCCGCTCCTTAAGCGGGGGGTTCTGTCATGATTCTGCCCTCAGTTCCTTGTATTGTGGCAGGATCATGACAGACCCATGTTTTATGTACAAGCGCATGGTCTGTTGTTTGGGCCATGTGCTTGTGTGGTCTCGTCACGTAACCCCGCCCCCTTGTTATCCTCGTCTTGTCATTATTGTCTAGTCAGTTTCACCTGTCCTCGTCATTAGTGTTCCCTATTTAATCCCCTTGTGTTTGCTGTCCTGTGTTCGGTTCATTGTGTCAAACAATGTGTGTATCATTCTCCGTGCTTATCTTACCTGTGAGTACTTTGTGGAAGGTCGTGTCTTTGTGAGCTTTTTATTAGTAGTATTGTTTGTTTTCGAATAGTCTTGTCAGTCTTAGGTTCCCTGCCCTGTCTGTATTTTGCCCCCTCGCGGGTTTTGTTTTCTCGTTTGTTACCAATAAACCTTGTGTTCATCGCACTCTGTCTGCATTTGGGTTCATCTCCTGCATCCACATAACAGATTCATATGCAGAACTGATATGTCCCTTAACAAAAGACGAATTGTTTAATGCCTTGCAGAGTATGAAGAATGGAAAAGCACCCGGATTGGATGGGTTGCCTGTTGATTTTTACAAGGCATATTGGCATTTGTTGGGAGATGATTTACTTATGGTTTTAAGTGATAGTTTGGACAAAGAACAACTGCCACTAAGCTGCAGAAGAGCTGTTTTGACTTTGCTCCCCAAGAAAGGGGATCTCAAAGAAATAAAAAATTGGAGGCCAGTTTCTTTATTATGCACTGATTATAAGATTTTATCAAAAGCTTTGGCAAACAGACTGAAGAATGTAATTGGACAGATTATACATTTAGATCAATCCTATTGTGTACCTAATAGATCAGTTGTGGATAATATATCCTTAATTCGAGATATTTTGGAAGTGTCTAGACTGTTTGGGAAAAGATGCGGCCTAATTTCCCTAGATCAAGAAAAGGCTTTTGATCGGGTGGATCATTAGTTTTTATGGCACACGTTTGAAACTTTTGGTTTTCCACCTGCCTTTACTGCCTTGATTAAAGTGCTCTATGGAAATATTGAAAGAGTATTGAAAATAAATGGTGGTTTGAGTTGCCCTTTTAAAATGCAAAGGGGGATTAGACAAGGATGTGCCTTGTCTGCGTTTTAACAAAAGCCAAAGTTGTCAAAATGAAAGACTTGATAGAAGTTGCTGGTATCACGTTGGACAATGCTGATGCACTCGCACAGAGTCTTGGAATTAAATCAACAAGGACAGTCTATTTTTTATTAAATAAGTGCAGAGAAAATTTGAGTGAAGAAGACTGGAATTTTTTGTCAAGTCAAGCTCTTCCTGATGAAACGGATAATTTTCCCAGTATGGTGATATCTAAAAGTGTAATAGAAAATAAAAATGTTTTAATGACCCCAGAGAATTCGAGAGACATAATGTTTGATACAATGGGGGGAAAGAGTTTATATGCAGTTTGTGTGAAGGTGATAAATAAAGAGAAATTAAAACAGGCAGATACACCATGGAGAGATTATTTAAGTGTTGATTTTGATGTCAAACCATGTTGGGGCTCGTGTTACAAACCACCATTGACAAAAAAATGTGGGTGATCTTCAATGGAGAATTTTACATGGAATTGTTGCGATGAATGCTTTTATTTCATTTTTGAATCCGAATGTGCAAGATAATTGTCCCTTTTGTGGTGAAAGAGAAACCATATTTAATTGTTTTATGCACTGTGAGAGACTAAGACCTTTATTTGGTTTATTGGAGGGTTTTTTTACAAATGTGGATGAAATATTTACAAGGATCGTGTTTATTTTTGGTTTTAAATTTTGTAAAGGAAAAATGAAGAAAGGACGGTTGTTAAACTTTATCCTAGGTCAAGCTAAAATGGCAGTTTATCTTAGTAGGAAATATGAAATTGCTGGTAGTAGTAAAAATGTTGAATTGTTGTTTAAGGGGCTTATAAAAGCAAGAATAAAACATGATTTAATTTTTTATTCTCATATGAGAAAATTGGAAATCTTTGAAGAGGTCTGGTGTGTACAAAGAATGTTGTGTTGGATTGAAAATGACACTTTGCACTTCGTTGGAGATTTTGAGTAGGCCTAAATGTGATTGTATGTAAATGTAGTGTTTTTTATTTTTATTTTGTTTGTTGGATGTTAATAAATGTGTGTTAAATATCAAAATATCTCTCTCTCTCTCTCTCTCTCTCTCTCTCTCTCTCTCTCTCTCTCTCTCTCTCTCTCACTCTCTCTCTCTTTCCCTCTCTCTCTCACACACACACACAAAGTTCTATCGCGCCAGCGCGCCTCTCTCGCGCGCACACACACACTCCAGCTTAAGAGAGAGGTGCGCGCGTGTGTGTGTGTGTGTGTGTGTGTGTGTGTGTGTGTGTGTGTGTGTGTGTGTGTGTGTGTGTGTGTGAGAGAGAGAGAAATAGAGAAGCGCGGGCGCGATCGAACTGTGTGTTTGTTTGTGTGTGTGTGTGTGTGTGCGCGCGTGTGAGAGAGAGAGGCGCGGGCGCGGGCGCGATCGAACTGTGTGTGTGTGTGAACAGTGGAAACATACTCCGTCTTTTTTTTTCATACAGGACATCATTCAGACTGCAAACTGTTTACTTATATTTGTGTACACTCGCCATAAAACACAACAATCCTCAGTCACATACGTAATATATTTATATATAAATATAATTTTGGACACAAGAGGGCAGTATAGCCCTATTTATGATTTTGTGTTTAAAGTATCACTGGAAGAGAGCCCGTGGTCTATCCAAAAAGACAAGGCCTTAAAGGGTTAAACTCTTGTCACTGTAACAGACACAATCTCTCTCTCAAGTGACAATCTCTTGTCACTTACATTTTAGATGCAATATTGACTTTTTTACAGTTTTAGCAGCGAAAATAGTTAAATAAAGATCACAGCAGAACCATTGCGCATCTCACAGCAACGTGTTTTCTCATTACTGAATGATTAAGCATTTTGAACGAATTGGTTGACTCAAAGATTCAATGACCAATCCAGAAAAATCTGACTCATTCATGAATGACTCAGTCGTTCGAACGAATTGTTTGAACGAATGAATCAATGACTCGCTCATTAAGACGGTCGCCTGGCGACACCTAATGACGGTTTAGTGTTGTTTAAAAGTATAATTCTTTTCAATGATTTTTAATTGACTTATATTTACAACAATCTCATAACATTATTTAATGCATTGTTATTTTTCAGTGTAAACGATTTAATTTGATCAGCCCTACCTAGGGTAGAAGCCATATAGTGTCTTATCATTCTAAATAATTGAATTTATTGATCAAATTTACAAATTAAAAATGAAAGATGAAGCATACATTTAATAAGACTGGACTGGGGTGCCCTGCATATATTACAATTTGCAGATTTAAATATACCATTGCCCCCCACCGTCAATTTGATGTGTGTGTTTGTGTGTGTGTGTGTGTGTGGGTTTAATAAAATCATTTAGTCACTAAAATTAAAACCTGAACGTGTTTGCTTACTAAATTGTGAGCTGAACGAAAGTTGCAGCAAAGATCAGCAACAGGAGTCAAAATTCATTAATCAGGAGAGTGAAGAGCTGACTGAAAAAATGATGACGGAATATTTTGTGTAAAAGCGCCTATTTAAGCGAATCTGTCATTTACTCTTTTGTTGTTGTGTTTTCCCTGAAAACCGGAAGCAATCGGCCCCCGATATGGCGCTAATTTTAAAGTGACACTAAAAAGTATGCGGCTGCACTGGCATTCATAACGGTGCGCGTCCATGGCGACGAGCGAGCAGAACAGAGCGTACGTTTTTTCATTTCTACTTCCATAGAAATTCATTCGAGCGCACTGCGAGCGCCACCACTATAAATGTCCGTGCGGACGTCCTTACTTTACTTTCACTTTTATATTAGCGATTTAAAAGGCCTCGCTGGTGTCTAACGTCGATTAACCGGTGGGAAAAGATCCTCACAGCCACATACCTAATATATTTATATTTAATTACAATAGCCATACCTGATAAAAAAGTTTTATGTACTGAGTTGATATCATTTTGGACACAAGAGGGCAGTATAGCCCTTTGTATTACTTGATGTATTTATTTTTTAACTGAATAGCACATTCTGGCTGTTTTTAAACTTGTACATTATTCTTAAATTGAAAACAAGAATAAAATGGGTTTAGTTCTGATATTTGTGTAATTTTATCTAGAAATAAATGGTGTATAATTAATTTTTTAGAAGATATGAGGCTTTTAGTGTTTACTTTTTTGACATGACTTTAATCCCTCGCCATAGCAAAACAATTTGAGATATTCAATAGCCATTCACAATTTAGCTTCTTTAATGTATTTTCATCATGTTGAAAAAGTTTGGTGGGAATTGAATAAACCACTTAAGAGGAGTGGGTAAAAAATCAGAGGCTGATTTTGCCAAAAATCCACATTAAGACCAAAATAGCCCACTTCCTGTTGGGCTGGCTTAAAGTTGTTTGGCCCGATGAGATCTATATGTGTACCGAGTTTCATAATATTACATGCAAGTGTGTTTAATTTATGGACCAAATTTTCTGACCAAGTTTATGGACCAAGTTAATTTAATTAATAAACTAATTATATAAAACTATTTTCAATGCACTACAATTCAACTGGTTATATGCCTTTATGTTATGATGAGGTGGAAGCAAGGAGGAAGCAGGATCCAATTGCAGCACACTTTATTTAATAAACTCAAACTACATAATAAAGACTCTGGCTAGGGCACAAGACTCAGGAACAGAACCACCAACTAGGGTTGGGCGGTATTTCAGTAATATCGTATACCGCGGGGTCTTAAAATAGCAACGGTATCAGTTTCAATACCGTCATTACCGGCACTTATATATAATAAATAAATATAATTTATTCAATGCCTAAAAATGCTTATGTAGTTGTCATCAAGTGACAGTGTGGAGGAGAAAGAGAGAGAGAGAGAAGGGAGAGGCGGTAAATACTGACGAGGCAATTTGTAAATGTTGCAATAAAAAAGGTGACTGCGAGAGATGGAAACACCTCTAACCTAATGTCGCATCTCCGAAACGAAGACCCACTCACCGCTGCGAGGATGCATTTTGCCCCGAGTTCATTAAATAAGCGCATTAGTTTATATTTGTTAAAATATTATAATGTTATTTTTTTTACGTTGATAAAGAAAACTGAACAGCACGAGTAAGATGGGATGCATCGGGAGTCAGACATTGACCAATTAATTAAGTTTCATTTTGTAAAAGGCCTTTCTTTAAAGTGAATTTCGTTTTGTATAAATTGTATCCTAATTTTAATTATTATTTTTTTATCAACCAATAATAAATAAGAATCAAATATATCAGACAACATAATCATGACTTGATCATGCGCTGGCGCGCCGCGGTCACTTGCATTGAAATCTCATTATAAATTAACCGAAACTCAGTGTATGTCTCACAGACATGACAGATATCTAAATAAAGCTTGAAATTTCATTAAACGAAACAATTCAAAACGAAAAGAAATAGGCCACTCGCTGATTATTTAATCCATGATGTGCATTTCTCTCTATGCGCGTTCATACGGAAATGGCGATCATCAAATTAAACGAAACTATTCCAAACGAAAAGAAATAGGCTAGCCTACTCTCTGATTATGTAATCCATGATGTGCATTTCTCTCTATCGTTCACTATGGAGATGGCGATTCATCAATGTCTTTAAACTAAATAATTCAAAAGGAAAAGAAATATAGGCTAGCCTACTCTCTGATTAATCCATGATGTGCATTTCTCTCTATAGGCGCGTTCACTGCGGAGATATCAATCGTCAATTTCTTTAAACGAAACAATTCAAAAGGAAAAGAAAAAGGCTAGCCTATACCTTCTGATTATGTAATCCATGATTTGCATTTCTCTATATATGCGCGTTCACTAGGAGATGGCGATCGTCAGCTTAATCTTTGCAGCACTGACAGAAAAGTTGTATTAATAAAAATCAATGGACGCGTGTCACCGGATTTACAAATGCACTTGTTGCTTGTTGCTTGTTAATTTAATTTAAATGAATTAATAAAATGAATACAATTGTCATAATTAAAATAATTAAATATTATTAATTGTCCCATTTTTGCTCATTTAAAAATAGTATTTATATCTACCACGCCCTCAGCATCTGGGTTAAACAATTATTTGGCGCCACCATATTATAACGGCCCACGTATTAAAAATAGTCGAGTCTAAATAGGGCTACGGCTCATATTACATTTAATGCCGTCAACAGGGATCAGACACAACGTGCACGGGTTGGCCTTGATTTTTTTTTTTGTTGTGTTTTTATGCCCGATCTGGTATTCAGTTTCTGAACGGTGTAGACACAAGCCAACAGTTTGGTGAGGCTGTCTGAGCCTTATGTCATAATTTTTAATTAGTCACGATAATACCGTATACCCCGGGTAAAATAGGGAGGACGTTTGACGGTATCAAAATTTGGATACCGCCCAAGCCTACCACCAACATCAAGGTACAACAACACAACATTAAGAACTCACAAAGACTGAACAAGACACAGGGCTTAAATACATACTGGACTAACAACGAGACAAGGGACACCTGTGAACATTTAAACAATCAACCAATGACACAACAGACAGGGGAACACAAGGCAAGATCACATGACTAGAACAGGGGATCACATGACAGACAAGAACCAGGAACAAGAAACAAAACCCAAACTGTGACATAGCCCCCCCTCTATGGGCGGCTCCCGACGCCCATCAAAAAAAAAAAAAACACAAGTTCAGGAGGGTGGTGAGTGGAGGCGGTCTTGGGGGAGGGACGGAGGGCCAGGCTCGCACTGGGACCAGGAACCAGGACACAGGAATGGCGAGCCTGAGCCACAGAGCCTGGGTGGACCTGGCTCTTGAGCGACCAGGGCAGAGCAGGATGCGCAGGCGGTGGCCAGGGCGGTGAAGACCCCTCGGGCGGCCACGGCGGTGAAGACCCCTCGGGCGGCCACGGCGGTGAAGACCCCTCGGGCGGCCACGGCGGTGAAGACCCCTCGGGCGGCCACGGCGGAGAAGACAGTCCATCGGGCGGCCAGGGCGGAGAAGACAGTCCTTCGGGCGGCCAGGGCGGCGCAGACACCGGCTCAGGAACAGCAGACACGGGCTCAGGAACAGCAGACAACACACACACTGACTCTGGCTCAGGAACAGACAACACACTCACTGGCTCGGGAACAGACAACACACTCACTGGCTCGGGAACAGACAACACACTCACTGGCTCGGGAACAGACAACACACTCACTGGCTCGGGAACAGACAACACACTCACTGGCTCGGGAACAGACAACACACTCACTGGCTCGGGAACAGACAACACACTCACTGGCTCGGGAACAGACAACACACTCACTGGTTCGGGAACAGACAACACACTCACTGGCTCGGGAACAGACAACACACTCACTGGCTCGGGAACAGACAACGCACTCACTGGCTCGGGAACAGACAACACACTCACTGGTTCGGGAACAGACAACACACACACTGGCTCGGGAACAGACAACACACTCACTGGCTCGGGAACAGGCAACACACACACTGGCTCGGGAACAGACAACACACACACTGGCTCGGGAACAGACAACACACTCACTGGTTCGGGAACAGACAACACACTCACTGGCTCGGGAACAGACAAAACACTCACTGGCTCGGGAACAGACAACACACACACTGGCTCGGGAACAGGCAACACACACACTAGCACGGGAACAGACAACACACACACTGGCTCGGGCTCAGGAACAGACAACACACACACTGGCTCGGGCTCAGGAACAGACAACACACACACTGGCTCGGGCTCAGAAACAGACAACACACACACTGGCTCGGGTTCAGGAACAGACAACACACACTGGCTCGGGAACAGGAACAGACTCTGGCTCGGAGACGGCCATCTTGTCCGTAGACACTGGTTCAGAAGCGGCCATCTTGTCCGTAGACACTGGCTCGGAGGTAGTGATGTGAACAGTCTCTGGATCAGCAGAAGTGATGTGAACAGTCTCTGGTTCGGCCATCTTGTCCGTAGACACTGGCTCGGAGGCGGCCATTTTGTCCGTAGACACTGGCTTGGAGGAAGTGACATGAACCGTCTCTGGATCGGCAGACGTGACTTGAACAGTCTCTGGATCGGCAGACGTGACTTGAACAGTCTCTGGATCGGCAGACGTGACTTGAACAGTCTCTGGATCGGCAGACGTGACTTGAACAGTCTCTGGATCGGCAGACGTGACTTGAACAGTCTCTGGATCGGCAGACGTGACTTGAACAGTCTCTGGATCGGCAGACGTGACTTGAACAGTCTCTGGATCGGCAGACGTGACTTGAACAGTCTCTGGATCGGCAGACGTGACTTGAACAGTCTCTGGATCGGCAGACGTGACTTGAACAGTCTCTGGATCGGCAGACGTGACTTGAACAGTCTCTGGATCGGCAGACGTGACTTGAACAGTCTCTGGATCGGCAGACGTGACTTGAACAGTCTCTGGATCGGCAGACGTGACTTGAACAGTCTCTGGATCGGCAGACGTGACTTGAACAGTCTCTGGATCGGCAGACGTGACTTGAACAGTCTCTGGACTGGACGGGACCAGCGGCGAAGAGGGCCTCGGCTCTGGCTGGACGTGGCTGACGTGAAGCTCTGGCTGGACGTGGCTGACGTGAAGCTCTGGCTGGACGTGGCTGACGTGAAGCTCTGGCTGGACGTGGCTGACGTGAAGATCTGGCTGGACGGTCTCTGGCTGGACGGTCTCTGGCTGGACGGTCTCTGGCTGGACGGTCTCTGGCTGGACGGTCTCTGGCTGGACGGTCTTTGGCTGGACGGTCTCTGGCTGGACGGTCTCTGGCTGGACGGTCTCTTGCTGGACGGTCTCTGGCTGGACGGGCTCTGGCTGGACGGTCTCTGGCTGGACGGGCTCTGGCTGGACGGGCTCTGGCTGGACGGGCTCTGGCTGGACGGGCTCTGGCTGGACGGGCTCTGGAACTGGTTTGACGGGACGAGATTCAGGCAGGACGGTGATCCTTGCAGACCGTACGGACCTTAGCGGGGAATCTGCCAAGCTGGACATCAGCCCTGAACGCCCATAGACCGATCCGGTGTCAGACCCGCTGACTGGCGTGACGCGGGGAAACTCAGGCTCTGCAAGTGCCGAACCGCCCAAGGAAAGGGCCAGATCAACAAACCCTTTCAGGGTCCAGCCAGTATGATCCTCCGGCATCACTTGAGCGATGTGCCAATCCAGCCCGATACAAAACAGGTCCACGAGCTGGGCGTCATTTAGCGCTCCCAGATGACAACACGCCAAAAAGTCCCTCACATACCTCTCCAAGGGCTGGCCATCTTGAGACAGAGATGATAGGAATTTCCTTAAGGCCTGGTTGCTAACAACTGCTGGATCCATTGGCGGTGAGTTCTTCTGTTATGATGAGGTGGAAGCAAGGAGGAAGCAGGATCCAATTGCAGCACACTTTATTTAATAAACTCAAACTACATAATAAAGACTCTGGCTAGGGCACAAGACTCAGGAACAGAACCACCAACATCAAGGTACAACAACACAACATTAAGAACTCACAAAGACTGAACAAGACACAGGGCTTAAATACATACTGGACTAACAACGAGACAAGGGACACCTGTGAACATTTAAACAATCAACCAATGACACAACAGACAGGGGAACACAAGGCAAGATCACATGACTAGAACAGGGGATCACATGACAGACAAGAACCAGGAACAAGAAACAAAACCCAAACTGTGACACTTTACTTATTAATACAACTTATTTAAAAAATACAAGGCGTAAGACATTTATTTTCTTTTTTAATGCAGGCCAGACCAAACAGCAGTGAAATGGTTAATCTAGCCCCCCTCCCCCTCCCCACACTCACAGACACACACACACACACACACACACAGAGACGTAGGCTCAGAGAGAGAGAGACATAAAATGACAATTTTCAAACCAAAATATCTGACTTCCTGTTGGTTGGAGCTATTGAGTGTAAATTAGAAAGTTGTCTGGCTGGAGGAGAACAATACACATACCGATTTTTATTACTATAGATAAAATTAATCCCCCCACTTTTGACAAAAGATGGTGCTACTGAGCCCTTCACCACGCCCGTTTCTGAAACTTTGCACATGTCTACTGGCTAATAAATGTGATGTGTCTGTCGAGTTTCATGCAATTTCAAGTATGCTAAGAGTCTCAAAAGCATAAAAAAAGAATATTAAAGTTTGATGCGTTGCCACGACAACATTATCTAAGATATCAAGAATCCATTCACAGGTCTACATCTGCCGTGTGTTTACATTATAGTAGTGAAGTTTGAAGCAGATCGGGTTAAAATAAGAGGGTGATTTCAAAGCATTTTGAAAGTGACACACTTCATTCTGCCAGTTGGTGGCGCTATAACTTTGACTCACAAGAGTCACATCCATGTGATCGGCCTCTTACAACGAACACACTACTGAAGTTTCATCAAGATCAGTTAATGTATGAAGAAGTTATAACACCCTTCCTGTTTCCATTATTCGCCATAATTTCGTTTCCTCCCCACGGCCAAACCGTTCGAGATATCAAAAATCCGCTGGCAATTTTTCATCCTCAATTGCTTGAGTTCATGCACACCGAGTTTGGTGGTGATTGGACGAATTTCCTAGGAGAAGTGTTTCGAATTCCATTGCATGCGTTTCCAAACAAACCATAATGGCCGACTTCCTGTTGGGCTGGGGTAAAAAGTAAAAGTACAAAGGATATATAAACCGATGAGATCTATATGTGTACCGAGTTTCATATTATTACATGCAAGCGTGTTTGATTTATGGACCAAGTTTTCGGACCCCGTTCCAGGGGGCGCTGTCGAGCCCCCCTGCCACGCCCGGGTACCATCTTCAGCCCGGCCCTGATGGCCGCGGGTTCTGACCTGTGTGCAAAGTTTCAAGAGTTTTCGTGCACGTTAAGAGCCCCAAAAGTGCCCGAATAGTCGTTAGAATAATAATAATAATAATAATAATAATAATAATAATAATAATAATAATAATAATAATAAATATAGCTGCGAGCAGCGATTACGGACCCAAGCCGGTGGCACCGCAACCCCGGTGCCTTTAGTTACCTAAAGGCACCGGGGTGGCGGTGCCGCCGGCTTTGGCCCTTCATCGCTGCTCGCAGCTATATTTATATATATATATATATATATATATATATATATATAAAGCCGGTGGCACCGCCACCCTGGTGCCTTTAGGGTTATTGTGCACGACGTGACACAAAATATCTGCTCGCTATCTGCCGAACGGCTCTGGTAGTTCTGCTTCAACACTGATGATGTTGTAGAAATAGTGCGCTCTGGTTGGTCTGGATTATTCGGGATTTTGTATTTTATACAGAAATAAGTTATTTATAATTCAGATGAGAATAAAGTTAGTGTTGATTAAAATGAAGGAAAACAAATATATTTATCTGAAATATAGCACGTTAGTTTTAAATTTATTTAGGTTCAATTACCAAACATACAATCTTAATTTAATTTAAAGCAAACAATACATTTAAAATATATGGCTTGTATGCACTTTTTTTTTTATAAAAAAAAGATATATATCCAAAAAGACAAGGCCTTAAAGGGTTAAACTCTTGTCACTGTAACAGACACAATCTCTCTCTCTCTCACACACACACACACACACAAACACACACGTCAAGTCACTTACATTTTAGATGCAATATTGAATAAGCAGAAAAATCGGATTTTCTGCTCTGAAAATATAAATAAGCTTAAAAATTGAATAAGCACTTTGAATATTCTAAACAGAATAAGCACTAGTCGCTAATGTATAAGTACTAGTACTTAATGGAATAGATACTAGTATCTAAAAAATAAGTACTAGTAGCATGAAAATAGAGACTAGTAGGTTAAAATGATTAAATGTTAAAACGGCTTGCCATATTGGCTCAGAGATAGAGAGAGAGAGAGAGAGAGAGAAAATTACCTTTTAGATACTAGTACCTATTAATAGATACTAGTATTTAGGCTCTAGATCCACTCCGAAAGTCACTTCGTGATCATTTAACCGCTTCATTTGAGAAAAACTATCATTATGACATAAACAAACAAACTCAAAAGGTCTTCACGGCAACCCGTCAAAATAAAAGTTCGGTTTAACTTGACAGAAATATATTACCGTTGTACAGTAGAATTTAGATATGTCCCAATGTAATAATACTAACACTAATCCAAATAAATTATCATCAAAACTGAATTTAAGGAATAATCCATGTTTTAATTTTAAAGTCCCCGTGAACCGGAAGTTGCAAACGACTTTTCTCCAGTGTTGTGACGTATTTCCGAGAGAAACGGAATACTAAATGAGGCAAAATGGTGGGCGTGGCTTTTTCCCCAACTAGCACCTGATTGGATCTAGAAAAGTAGGTGTTTTCATTCAGCCTGTCTACTGTCAGTTGGAGGGGCGTGATTACGGATGTTAAGAAGACGCCCAAACCGTGAAACCTACGTCATCAGGCAAGGTCCTCCAACGCAGAGGGGAGGGGAAATTTCAGATTTTGATTAAAGATTACGAAGCCAAACAATTTTTTTGTGTGGATTGACTTGCATGGATGAATTGTTCACCACAAAACGATCAATTTAAGCAAACAAAGTAAGTATGGTCAATTTTGAATTCATGGGGACTTTAACAGTAAAGCTCATTGTGCAGCACGTTATTTGACAAAAAGTTTATTTAATTTCATATGATTAAAATTGATGATAAATGATCAAATTTGTGTTTTATGTCTTCATTTTATTACCAGAAAAAACACAACACAGAATTAGTGTGACATTTTTTTTCATATTTTTTTTTAAATGTTGTATACGTTTAATGATTCATAATACACTATTTCAATTAATTAGACATGCTTTTTGATTGCTAAAAAATTTACACCACGTATTCGTAATACACCCGCTCCGCAACACTAGCAGTTCCCCCAATCCCCCCCCCCCCTGAAAAAAAATCCTAGGGGAAACACTGGGCATTCATAACGGTGCGCGTCCATGGCGACGAGCGAGCAGAGCTGAGCGAACGTTTAGTTAATTTATTCATTCGAGCGCTCTGCAAGAGCCACCATTATCAATGTGGACGTCCGTATTTAAAAGCTCTCGATCCTCAGTCACATACCAAATATGTATATAATTTTGAACACAAGAGGGCAGTATGGCCCTATGTATGAGTTGGTGTTTAAACTAAACTATCACTCAAAGAAGCCCCCCCCCTCCCCTCCTCCCCTCCCCCCCTCCCCACACAGACACACACACACACACAAACACAAACAGAATGGCAGGGGGACAAGAAATCCATTCAAACTACAATATCTGACTTTCTGTTGCTCTGAGCTAATGACTTTAAATTAGAAAGTCGATTGGCTTGATGAGAACAATATGCGTGGCAAGTTTTGTAACTGTAGGTAAAACGAGCAAAGTTATAACACACTTTATGTGTCCTTTTTTAGTCATAAAATTAATTTCCTCGCCACGGCCAAACCGTTCGAGATATCAAAAATCCCTCCGGAATTTAGCATCATCAATGTCTTGACGTCATGCTGACCGAGTTTGCTTGAAATCCAATCAATTCCCAAGGAGAATTAAATAGAATTTAAGGGGTATGCGTTTCCAAACAAACCATGATAGCCGGCTTCCTGTTGGGATGTCGTAAAACTTAGAGCACGAAAGTTGTTTAACCCAATGAGATCTATAAGTGTACAGAGTTTCATATTATTACATGCAAGTGTCTTTGATTTATGGACAAGTGTTCGAATCCCAGTCCAGGGGGCGCTGTCGGTCCGCCCTGCCACGCCCGGGTACCAGCTTCAGTCCGGCCCTGATGGCCACGGGTTCTGACCCGTGTGCAAAGTTTCAAGAGTTTTAGAGGATGTTAAGGGCCCCAAAAGCCCCCGAAACCTTGATCAACAATAATTAAAAGCTTTGTCACTCAAACAGACACATCCCCCTCCCCCCACAGACACAGAGGTATGCAGAGAGAGGGAGAGAGGGACAGAGATTACTCCAAAACATCCCATTTAAACCAAAATATCTGACTTCCTGTTGTTCGGAACCAAAATCTGTAAATTAGAAAGTTGTCCGGCTTGATCTGAACAATATGCCTACCGAGTTTTAAGATTGCAGGTAAAACTATGAAACTAACCCTCTCACTTTTGTCAAAAGGTGGCGCTACTGAG